>NC_133661.1:255044712-255740034 GCF_037893015.1 Macrotis lagotis
TCATCATTCAACAAATAGCCTAGTTTGACTAGGGTAGAAGAAAATTTCCAGGATGATTTTGCTTCTTCCAAAACTTCAAAAATCAATACTTTGTTTTCTTATGCTCTTAAGAGACCATTTTGTTTCAATAAGGTCTACTAAAACCAGTAATAGGTTATAGTGGGGAGTTGACATTTGTCTTAAGCCCAAATTTCCTCAGCTTATAAAATGGAAATAATAGCATCCATCTCCCAGAATTGTTTGAGAATCAATTGTGACACTATATGTAAAGATTTTGAAAATCTGAAAGCATTATATAGACTAATAAATACATTATATAATATATATAATAATATATTATATATAATATATAATAAATATATTACATAAAAAATAATATTAGGAACCACCTAGGTGGTTCAAGGATAGAGCATTGAACTTGAAGTAAGAAACTCCAGTTCAAATCCTGCCTCAGATATTTGTGATAGTATTGTGACAATACAACCCGCTTAACTTCTGCAACTCAGTTTCCTCATTAGTAAATTGGAATAATAATTGTACCTAACTCTCAGGGTTATTATGAGTATAAACTGAAAAAAAAAATTTGTCAAGTGCTTAGCAAGCTTCAAAGCATTATATAATTGTTAGCTATTGGTAGTAGTGTAATGATAATTTTAAAAATGCTATGTTGACCCAATTATAAGGATTAAAAAATTAGATTAAATCTCAAAAACAAGGAATTGTATAGATGCCATTCATATATTATGGGATCACTAACGGAAAGCCAGTAAGCATCTCAGAGATCATATAGTTTAATCTTCATCATTTTATAGATGAGAGAACTAAGCCCCAGAAAGGATAAAAGCTTTGTCAAACATCAGACAAATAGGTTAGGAAATGACAGTCAAGATTTTACCCCCTGGAGCTCTGACTCCAAATCCAGGCCTGATTGCATTGAACTATGATGTAACAAAGGAGGAAGGAAATCCACATGTCTCATGATGTTGAAAATAAGCTCATTGCAAAAACAAAACAAAATAAAACAAAAAAACACACCAAGAATGTACAACTTTCATATTACCTGGGTTCTTACAGAGAAGGCAAAGGGACAATTAGAAATTTACTCCAGACAGAATGAAGACTTTTGATAAAGTTGTTAACACAGGGAGATAACAATTGTAGGAACTCAAAGAAAAGGGTGTCTTTTTAAATGATTGTTTGACTCTAATAAAGAAAGCCTGAGAACAAATTGAATTTCTTTAGAGTCTTGCATCTGTAGCTTTTAAAGTGCTTCATGGATGCTGATACAACTGAATTCCTATTTAAAAAATGGGAAAGCTAAGGCACTGAGATGTTAAGTGGTTGGTCCAATGTGAGAAAAAAGGTAATAAAAAAGCAAGGCTCTTCTGACTTTAGCTGGGTCACCTTCCTCTTAGGCACAAATTTCTAGAGTAGGATGAAAGGTAAGGAATTTAATTTGCTTAAGTGTTATTCTCTCAGCCATGCACAGAAGTCATTAGTAATGTACCACACTTAGCAAGTCAGTCAACAGCCATGACATATTGCCTATCTACATTTGTGCTTCTGTCAGTTAATCCTATTCACTTATGAAATAGTTCACAGGCCCCTGGGGTACTGTCAGTGCTGACAGCAGATGTGCTCATGCTCAAATGGAACATTGTGAGGCTGCAAAAACCTCCTCATACAAGCCCACTAAAGAGTAGAGACTTTCAAACTGGCAAGTTATGATTCATAGGCCTATGCTAGGACAATTCTGATCATATGGTCCTATGAGTCCTTCAAAATAGGGGCTACAACCTTCATCGGCAACTTCCCTTGAGACTACACCGAAGAACATGCCCTAATTGAAATTTTTAACCCTTTCATCTCTAGAATTTTTACCTTTGGACCTCCTTGTCCTGTTCAGGGAGAGCCTGTCCTGGAAAAATCCAATCCATGCTTCAAACCCTACTCCTTGGTTAACTTGACAGCTTCACCAACCACCCTCCCTCCAATTGTGAAACCATGATCAAGCCCACTCCGCCAAGTTTCCTAGAAAGGGTATATCAATCTTTTCCCAGTGGTCATGGTCCTGGGATCTTTCTGAACCAGGGTCTCTCCTTTTTGACCACTTCCCTAGTGAGTTATATCTCTTTATTAAAATATAAACTCTTTGAGGACCAAGGCTTTCTTTGCTTTTGTGTTTTTGTCCTTGGCAATTGTCATAATCTATGTTCTTAATGTTGCTTCACATTTATTCATTCAATTGACCACAGGCATAGTTCAGAGAATCTGCCTTCAAGTGCTAGAAAGGGTAGTGCCAATTAGAGGTCAGCACCCCTCAGTCTCTCTGCTTTGTGGCAGAGTTCCAAAAGATGTATCAGAAATATTTCTCCTGTTAGTTCCTACATGCTAGCTGCCTTCAGTGTGGGGGATGGAAGAACAGTACTGAAAACATATCTTTGCTGCATTGTCTCAGTGACTGGGCTTCTTCTGTTTCAGGTTGCCTAATGAAACATTCTCAGGCCAGTCCTGTTAAGCATATAGCTCTGTTTACTCCCTGTCAAATATCTCCATGCTAGCTCATGGAGTCATAATACTGTTGCTCCAGTATGAGAATGGTGTAGTGGAAAGGACATTGGATTTGATGTTAAAGAACCTGGATTCAGGTCCTGGTTCTTCCTGCAAAAGCTATGATTCTAGAAAAAGGGCTATGAGGTGGCACAGGAGGTGGCACATAAGATAGATCTCAGGCCCTGGAGTCAGGAAGACTGACTGAGTTCAAATTTGGCCTCAGAAATGTGCCAGCTGTGTGACCCTGAACAAGTCACTTAACTATTGTTTATTTTGTTTTCCCCAACTTTAAAATTGATCTAATAATAATACATACTTCCCAGATTATTGTGAGAATCAAAAGGGATGATATTGATAAAGCATTAGCATAATGACTGGCACATAGTAGGTGATTAATAAATAATTATTCATCCTTCTGATGAAAGAGATTGTTCTTCCTGAAGAGATAACATTAACCCATCAAGGCAGGGTACCTGAAAGGTTTAGAAATATGATTACCTTTGTTATGCATATCTATCAGCAGTAAGGCTCCTTTCTTTCCCCTTTTTAGTCAAGCCCTGGTTAGAGTTACATTTTGATTCTGGCAAGAAAGGTGTCTGTTGTTAGTCTATAGAAAATTATCATTAACTGTCAGGAGACAATAGAGTTAGCTGTCTTTAAAGTGTTCTCTTAAGATCTTTGTAATCACTTCTCTTAGCATATTATAAATCTAGAGATTAGACAGCATTGTTTCATATGACCATACAACTGAATGACTGTCTGGAGGATACACTTGGAACTAGGGAGCTTACATTTAGCCAGTCATATGCCAAGAAGCCCTTAAGGTACAATCCTTCTAGCTAAGCAGTACCAGTAATGCTGAAATCAGAATTCTTTTTGAGGGAATTCCTTAGGAAGGCAATGCAACCCTAAGATTAAACAAGAAGAAACTAGGCAAAGATTTTAACTTTCTATGGACAAATTAAGTTCATTGGCACTGGCACAAGACCTCCCCAAAATAGCAGGGTTCAACCCAAACCTCACAAGCCTCTACCTACCAATGTATTAGTTTTACTCTAGTCAATTAGAAGATACAATTAATTTATTAAATTAAATAGCCTAAAAAGAAAAATTAAAATAAAATTTCCCTCCGTAAATCTAGTACCCACTTCCTCACAAATATATATACGTTATAAATTGAGAGAGTGGGCACATAGAGGAATCAATAATGAAAGATATACACCTAGGAAGTATGTGGCCAGGGAACATGCATACAGATGCAACTAGTGCCTGAGGTGCCTCAAGATCATTATCTTATCTTCTGGTATTGTGACTAGACTGTTCTCATTGGACCTGCTTTCCCTCTAGGATTAGATGGTATAAACAAATGGAATAAAAAAAAATAGATCATGGTTCTCATAAGACCATAGATGTGCCATATCCATTGAGAACCTCTGTCCATGTTCCTTAGAATAATAAGCAGTAAATATCTAAACTATCAACAAGCATTATATTCAATGGGGAGAGGCTAGAGGCATTCCCATTAAGATCAGGGGTGAAACAAGGATGCCCATTATCACCACTACTATTCAATATCATATTAGAAATGTTAGCCTCAGCAATAAGAGAAGAAAAATAAATTGAAGGAATTAGAATTGGGAAGGAAGAGACAAACTTTCACACTTTCCAGATGACATGATGGTATACCTAAAGAATCCCAAGAAATCATCCAAAAAACTACTGGAAACAATTAACAACTTTAGCAAAGTTGCAGGACATAAAATAAACATTCATAAATCCTCAACTTGTATATATATATATAGACTAGCAAGATACAGTAGGAAGAGCTAGAAAGAGAAATCCCATTCAAAGTAACCTCAGATAATATAAAATACCTGGGAGTCTATTTACCAAGGCAGACTCAGAAACTTTTTGAAAACAATTACAAAACACTTCTCACACAAATAAAATCAGATTTAAATAACTGGGCAAACATCAACTGTTCATGGATAGGTTGAACTAATATAATAAAAATGACAATTCTACCAAAACTAAACTACCTGTTTAGTGTCCTACCAATCAAAATTCCAAAAAATTACTTTAATGAGTTAGAAAAAGTTGTAAGTAAAGTCATATGGAGAAATAAAAAGTCAAGAATTTCCAGGGATTCAATGAAAAAAAAAAGTGTAAAAGAAGGTGGCTTAGCCCTAATTATATTATAAAGCACCAGTCATCAAAACTGTCTGGTAGTGGCTAAGAAATAGAGTGGTGGACCAAGTGGAATAGACTAGGTACAATAGCAGGAAAACCTCAGTCCAAGGGTCTCTTAGCTGCTAAAATCATTGTTTGTCTGGGCATTGTTTCTTAATCAGCTTCTGAGATTATATCTTCAAGGCCACCACAGTGGGCCATCAGCTCAATTCTGCTAGAGTCCTTCCCTGATAAAGATAAGATGACAACTCCCTAATCATAGCAGACACACCTAGATAATAAAAAGACAGATAGAGTGGCTCCAGGGAGCAACTAACACCTGGTAGAGCAAGAGAATATGTACCCAGGAAGGAAACTTTGAAGTAAATGAAGAAAAGAAGATAAAAATGGGAAAGGGTGTTGATCAGTGGTGTTGCTGCATAATCAGGACTGTGGTGAGGGGGAAAGGTTCTAACATGGAACAAATATCCTAGAGGAAGTATCTTGTTCTAAGGAATTAGGCACAATGAAAAAGGGGAATGGGGGGTGGGGTGCAGTAAGCCTTTTAAAAAATGGGCAAAAACTCCCTAGAGGGGAAAGGTGAGAATGGATACCTTGAAAGTTTTGATTCTATGAATCAAAATAATTTGAAGGGTTATGAACCAGAGAATGAGATGTTCTTGTTCTTATTCATCCTTCATTGTCAAAGGAAACCAATGTTGTCAAAGGGTAATGTCTTGACTTGAGAATTGGTTTCAAGTGGGTCAGGGCTGCAGAAAGGTGTCAGCTTCCCTCTCTCTTCCAGAGTCATTGAAGTCCAGGAGAAAGGCAGAAATCAGAATCACGGGTGGTGGTCTGGGATGCAGTGGATGACTTTGACATCTTCAGTATCTGACCAGGTTCTAAGTATTCCACAGCACTTGTTTCAAGGGCCTTTATGTGCATTGGAACAAATGGTTCTCATCTTCTCATTCTGCAAGGAATTGGATAGGAGGTTGGGGGGTGGGGGAATAGTAACTCACCAAAGGGTCCTTTGGCTACCCTCAGTCTGGGTCTAGTCCCTTTGTCAAGAGATTTTTACTGGCATGTAGCCACTGTACATGCTGTAGTTTCTTGGACAGTTGGGGTGACAAGTGAACACCAAAAGTGGTTGAGCAGTTCAACAAGTCCTCATACTAGAGGTACTAGTTCTCCCTGAACAGCTCATACACAATAGTCCACAGAATGTGACAAATGGAAAGAGTAAAAGAAACTTTCTGGAAAGAGATGCAAAAAAATAAAATTAAAAAAAACCTAATGAATAGGACTAATTGAAGGTGGGGGGGAGGCAATCTACTTAAACTGAAATAATCAGTTAAAAGCAGGAAAGAAAAAACTAATAAGCAAAATCTCAAAGAGAAAGGGATAACTAATAGGAGTGAAAAGATGCGGGGAAGAGAACCATTGAGAAGGGTCACCTTAAAAATGAAAAAGCTAATGTAACTGAAGCAATATGTGTTAGCAGAAGAAGAGAGGGGAAAAATCATGACTTGGGGGAAAAAAAACAGTATTAGAGACAAATGGAGGAAAATAAAACATAACTCTCCAAATAGAGTGACACTAGACTAAGATTAAGACTTTTCTTTAATCTAATATGTCTAGGAGTGGAACAAGATGGGAGATTGAAGTCCCCTGTTTTAGGATTGGATACTCCCCAAATTTCCTATGCCTAAAATGAATTTAAGCCAAAACAAAAGGTATGACAAAAAGATAAGGTAATTGTTCTCATAAGATCAGAGACTTAAAAGTTTGGAATTACAGCTCCCTCAGTTTACAGATGAGAGCCCAGAGAAAGAGAAAGTTTAAGTAACTTGCCCAGGATGACACAACTAGCAAGCTTTTAAGTGGGAGAAATTTAAATTTAGATCTTCCGGGTTTCAAATTAGCGTCTTAAAGATTTCTTCCGGCAACCTTTTCCCCCTACTAGTCCAATATTCCTGCCTTTGTAATGCCTCTCTGGCAGCAGCAAAGCTCACTTGTTTTGCATTTTTATCTAGCAAAATCTCAGTCTTATTACATCATTATTGGGTTTCCAGTCACTTAATCTACTAATATCCAGAAGGAGAAAGACCATCTGTATCAGGAAAAGAAATCCAGGAGTATGGCAAACTTCAATGTTCACTCTCACAAGAATTTTTGGCCAGGATTTAGTGGTCAGTACACATTGCTAATCTCAATTTTGAAATTATTCTAAAGTCTTTGAAAATTACAGTTTAGTGGTAAGTAAACTATTCCTTCTACTCACAAGAAGACTGTTCCTAAGAGAACTGTGACATTTAATGAGAGCTTTTAGGGAGGAGGTTGGTCTGGCTAGAAATTAGGCAAAGTGAGAAGCTCACTTAGGAATGGTCAATTATCATGATCTTTTTAGGGCTAATACTTGTATAGCATTGGCTCCACTATTACAGTCCTGTCTAAACTGCAAAGTTTACCTGGATGAGTCATCCATTCCTCCCAAAACTCCACTGTAGCATTTAAGGAAGAAGGGTCCACTCATAAATATTTTTCAGGGCAGGGTAAGGTAGAGCAGTGGTGTCAATCTCAAATAGAAAAGGGGCCATTGATGTTAGGGATCTCCGGACCATATATTGACGTTTTTAATGTAACATTATCTATATTCTATGGTATTTTTATTTTGTTAAATATTTCTCCTTTACTTGTTAAACTGATTTAGGAGTGTCATAGCTGTATCTGACACCTCTACCCTAGGGGATTTTTGTTTACATGGCTGAGGGAGTATAATCCTCTGTTGAACTAGATTTAATAAGACAAATTCAAGCCTCTGCTATCAGAAGAAAGGAAAACACAGGAACCAGCAAACTACCAACCTTCCCTCCACCTAAAAAAAGGGAGAGAAGGCTGTTCAGTATGAATCAAAAGAGTGCAGGATTTCAAGTTATGGGACCAGATTTCAAATCCAGACTTTGCCATTACTATCTGTACAATCTTGAGTAAAACTTTCCATCTCTGCTCTCCAATATCCTCATATATTAAATTATATTTAAGATGACTTATAGACTTTTAGCTAAGTCTGTGACTCCCATGATTCAGGAAATAATTAGCTAAGATCATTAGCATTAATCCATGGAATGAAAGAACAAAGAATAGGGACCTTAAATGAAGTTTACTCAAATAGTTGAGTCAATTTTTTCAGTCATGTCTGACTCTTCATGACCCCATATCTCCATTTGGGGTTTCCTTGGCAAGCATAATAAAGTGTTTTGCCATTTCCTTTTCTAGCAGTATAAACCTTAGTCACATGAAATAGCTATTGTGAGATGCTGTCCCTTCCTCAAGCAACCAGCTTGGTTGCTAAAAGGGATAGAAAGAGCATTTGTATGGGGAAAACTGAAAACAAAAACAACAACAAAAAACTTCAACAAGGGAAGAAATACAATTCTTTAGTTAAAAAGTTAAAGAAAGATAGACTATTCTGGGAACTAGATAGAAAATTGATGGAGGACCTGTTTGAAGATAAACTGAAGTTAAAATGTTGATTTTTCAGTTCATTTGCATGGCAAAAAAACTTTTAGAGTTTTGAAGACTACAACTAGCAAAATGTTAAATAACTTTTTGGATGATATGGAAAGATTCTCTAAAGACTGTTGTGATCATACTTGACAGAAAGCTAGCTCCCCTAAATTCTAGCATTTAAGGTAAAGATGAGTTGACCAACAGGAGGCTCTGATTTGAGTCATTAGAAGATGCAAGAACTCAGAGATGATTTGAGAATAAGTTATAGAAAGAAATACACAAAAAGGAGCAGAGAAAAGTAATTAGAGCCCAGGAGTCACAAAAAAGCAGGGGAAGGAAAATAGAAGACCCCAGAGTGTAACTCTATGTTCTCCAGTGTGCTGACAATCAGGAAGTTGTCTGAGATAGCAACTATAGAACTGCTTACTCCCTGCCCTCCCCTGCTGTTCTCTGTTTTGATGGTAGCCTCTGATAGAGAGGGTCAACTTGCCTAGAGAAAGAGAGATCTTTAGCTGCTATGATTAGAAAAGAACTGAGTCCTATTGCTATATAGAGTTGAGTTTATTGCCTTTAACTTCCATCTATAGCCTGAGAAAGAGGAAACCTCTTTATGATGCTCCAATGCCTTTGTTTTTGAGAGAGAGAAATAAAGGGAAAATGTTAATCTGTATTCGTATTTGCTATGTTCTTATTGGAGACAGTAAGGTTTTACTTTTCTTGAAGCTGCATAGAAAAAGCAGAATCTGTCGAAGGAAGAGTTGGATGGGCTTTTCCACAATTGTCCAGAAAGCCAACCTGAATGGTTTTGCAGTTCTCTGGCTAAAATGCACTGCTTTGTCTCTGAACAAATACTATGTTAATATATTATTTTCTCTAAAAAACAATACTGTTTTAGCTTCCTGTTAAACTAAAAGAGCATGTCACTGCTTCATCAGTTCAAAAGGAAAAGAGAATTGACCTTGTCCAGCAGAATTGTGAAGACCGGAAGAGGAGTAAATCACATAATTATAATTTTTGCCTTATTATTTAGTTAATATTTTATGTTTGTGGTAGGAGTTATAGCATAATCTATATCTCCCCATGCAAGTTGGGTTTGTCTCCTTAAAAGGTATTGAGATAATCCTCAAGATTTAGTTGACTCAGAAAACTAAATGTTTAGACTGATGATATTTCCTCAGCTCCTTTGTATAAAGCAACCATAAGAAACTCCAAGGCTTGGCTGGTAGATCTCAATGGATAATATAATTAACTGAATCAATTTGTGTTCTGATCTATGCCTATTTTTGTTGAATATCCTGCTATGGCTAAATTAATCACTTTTTATTAACTGTGGAATGACTTATGTATATCTTGTTCTGTTCCAATATTAAACCTTAATTATTGGGGGTACTGACCTGAGTCAGAGCCAGTTCAGAGCTATGTTTAAGAGTCAATAATTGGTGACAGTTCTGTGATTAATATTACATGAATAAGAAACAAAAGGTAGGGGCTCAGAAATTAGAGTAGCAAGCTATAGGAATACACTTTTTCTCTCTCCTCCAATGTCAAATTTAGGATTGCGGGAAAGATTTAGTTGAAGTCATGACCCCTCTAGCCCACAATGGCAAAAATGATAGCTAGGGCTAATTGGCATTTTCCAGTGAAAAATCATTACTTGATCCAGGAATGCAGGTATAAATAGAAAATGGAAATTTATTAAGAAGTTACAACACAAAGGAAGTGATGGAGAAGTTAAAGAGAGATTAAAGAAAACCTTGTGGAATGCTAATTAATCTAGGCAGGCCAGCTGCCAGAATAAGCAGAAATCTTAAAGCAAGAGAGGCCAAGCCTCTCCCCAAATCTCTTTAAATTCCCGCCCCCCCCCCCAGGGCCCATGGGAAGAAGTGATGATTTGGGAATTGCCAAAGTCTTGCATTGGAGAGATTGCCTTTTGGGGAGGGGTTGAGGGTCTCTGATTGGATCTGGGTGGTCTCAATGAAGATTGTTTCAAAGCTTGCCATAATCTAATTTACTTTACCAATCATACCACCACTCCACTGTTCATCATGCCTGAAACATTCTCCCTCCTTCTTTCAAACTATTATTAACCTTTCTGTCTTCCTTTAAATCTCATATAAAATCCCACATTTTATAGGAGGCCTTCTCTAATTCCTCTTAATTCCAGCACCCTCTTTTGATTATCTTCTATTTATCCTGTACATACATATTTGGTTGCTTATGAAATTCTTAAGGGCAAGGACTGTTTTTTGTCTCCTTAGCACTAAGCCTAGGGTTTGATACAATTTAGGCACTTAATAGTTTTAGTTGTTGCAAACTGAGAGTCTGACCATGGGTAAGTCTCTGGATAGAACATGGCTGCACTATCTGGGTTTTCCAAGAAGTTTTCTTCTTGAGAGTGTTCTCCAGTGTGCTGACCATCAGGAAGGAAACTAGGGAATCAGTGTGTTTTATGTACAGTCATTTTCTGTGGTATGGCTTCAGTTGTGTTTACCTCCAGCAGTGGTGGGATATCATTTTTTCCTTTTTTTGGTCCAGGTGACTCTGGGGTAATGTAATCTTTTCAGAAATAATTTTGGCAGCATTTTCTGGATTGATTTTTGTTCTGAGATAATATTAAAGGGTTCATTATTAACATTATTAATAGCATACATAAAAAATTTTATTAGCATGCTTTAACAAAATTTAAAGCAATAGTTTCACTAGTTTTATGACATGCTAGCATGAGAATTTGACTGAATCATACCCTTGACTAGGGGCCGTTTAGCAGGTGATTATGCTATAATTTCTCACAACAATTAGAACACAAAGAGGAGAAAGGGTGCCTGTATTTGTTGGTGTGTTTGGAAATCATCCACAGAACTCTATTATTTTTGAACATTTGTATTCTAGAAGTGGCAGAAGAATGGACCCAGGTAAGAAAGTTCCACAAAGTGGCAAAGCTTGTTGATAGTTGTCTTGGTGATCTGGCTCTTCTGTGTGTTGCATTATATGTGTCCCACTGGGGTTCTGGCCATTTGGGAACGCACTAAGGGGAAGAATTGTTATGCATGTTGTTTTTCATCTTCGTATTTCTGGAACCTCTGTAAAGTCCTACTTTAAAACCACATCTTAGCTTAGAGATAACCCTGGATTCTGAAAGGCTATACTAACTAAGTATCTGGCAATTTCTATTGTGCTTATATAACATTCCCTCTGGAATACTTCCTTACCTTGCAATAACATTCTGAAGTTGGATCCTTAGGGGATACCTGCTACTCCCCAATACTAGCCAATATATTGTTAAAACTGTAGCTCACAAGCCCCCACTAGTGTGCTTACCATTAACAATAAGCTAATTGTCACAATTAGTTTTTACAAAAGCATTTACTAAGACTTCATGGTATGAAGGGTAGCTACAAAATATTCTCCCTATAATCCTTAGACATACCCTCCCACAAAATCACACAGTATGCAAAAAAAGATGTTGATAACAAAGTTGATAAAGTGGCTCAGTGTCCTTTCTCTCTTTGAGGAACCCTGATAATCAAGGGTAACTCTTCATTGAGTCCATTCATAGCTGCTTCCATCCCTGCTAACAAGAGGTCCTGTTCCTGGAAATTGCTTTCTCCCCAAATGATTTCTTCTCTGTATCCATGACTATATAGTATATATCTCATTTTCTGCTGGATGCAGGGTATCTTTCTGAATAAACAATATGTTTCAAGAAAATATAGCTAATGCAGAGTAAGGACAGAAAAGTCCTTTCCTTTCCAACAACATCTATTCCCTTGAAATACTGGGTTTCTCCTCTATTTCTCACACTTCTTTATCATGAATACTTTATTCAGAAAAGAATAAATGTTTCAGGAAATTCTGGAAAGACTTACATGAACTGATGATGAGTGAGCAAAACCAGGAGAACATTGGACACATTAGCAGTAACATTGTGATCAATTAAGATAAACTTAGCTCTTCTCAGAAATACAACAAAGAAAATTCTAAAAGACTTGTTATGGAAAATACCATTCACATCTGGAGAAAGAGCTATGGAGTCTGAATGCAGACCGTAAAATACTATTTTTACTTTTTTAAAACTTAAACTTTTTTAAAATTTAAACTTTTTTACTTTTTTAAAATTTGCTATTTAAAAATTTTAAAAATGACCCTCACATGTGGAGGGGCATTCATATAAGCCACATTGTGGATAGAGAAAAAATGGGGAACATGTAAGACCAGTACATGCATATTGAAGGGAAATTCAGACCTTCACTTCAGTGACTACATGGCCAATAATCTTTTTTTTTTCTAGTTTTAGTTTTTGCAAGGCAATGGGGTTAAGTGGCTTGCCCAAGGCTACACAGCTAGGTAATTATTAAGTGTCTGAATGTGGATTTGAACTCAGGTACTCCTAACTCCAGGGCCAGTGCTCTATCTACTGTACCACCTAGCCATCCCAGGGCCAGTAATCTTAAAATTTTTCTTTCTTCTCATGGTTTCCCCTCCCTTTTTCTGATTCTTCTTTTACAACATAAGTAATATGAAAATATGTTTAACATAGTTGTACATGTATAACCTATATCATTACTTGCTGTCATGGGGAGGAGGGAGGGCAATGAAGGTAGTAGAAAAATGTGGAACTCAAAAGCTTTAAAAATGAATAATCTTTGCATTTAATTGGAAAAAATAAAATAATTTTCAAAAATGAATTCTGAAAACTGTTTTACATATAATTGAAAGAAAAGAAAAAAAAAGAGAAAAGAATAGATAAGCATTGGACAAGGTAAGCTCCAAACAATATCACAACAAAATGAAATTGATTATGGAAAATTAATTATAACTTATGTGGGAATCAATACCAACACTGGTAGTATATCGATTATTGGGAGCAAAGATCTGGAATAAACAATGTCACCAGAGAAATGTATAAGAAGAGCTATTAATAGATAATATTTGTGGTGTTAAAAGGAAGTGAGGCAGGTTGATTGAAAAAATAGACAAAAACTTTTTTTGGTGAATTTGTAGAAGAATTATATAGGCTCATGTGGTTTTCAATAGTATCACTGGAGAGAAGAAGAGTTAGTATGATTATCTCATTTGGTCTTCATAATAACTTTGGGAAGAAAGGACTATTTATTATTTCCATTTTATAAATAAGGAAAGTAAGGCAAACATAGTCAAGGATCATACAACTAGTAAGTGCCTGAGTCTGGATTTGAATTTAAGAAGAATCCTGACTTCAAGTCCTATCCAATTATCTATATCATATACTTTCTGTGGAATAGAAAAGTGTGCTTCCTGTTCTTTTTTACTTCCAGCACAATGTGAATTTAGTGATGCTGAACATTTGAATAAACCCTTTGAGATTCCTTTCTTTACTAAAGGCATGCCTAAATAGGCCCCAGAAGTGACAATAACCCCAAGTGTCTCCTGTTTTTTTTTTAAATGACTTTGACTTCACTTAAAATAAACACCCTCCCCCAAATCAACACTTTTTTTGGTGGGTCAAGGAAAGGTCAGAGGAAGTAACTGTCACCTCAGTGATAGGATATCTCATTGCCTATGTTCAGAATTGTTTATTCAAGATTCTCTAATATTATTAATGCTCAGGGTTGGTAGAGTTAGCCAATTCTTAGGCTTTTATTCATTTGAAGCCTTCATTCTAACTGAACACAATTTACTCTTAATTGTTCAGTTATCTGAAAAGATGCTAAATATCAGTGACCATGGATAAGAGAAACAAAAATGTAGCAATGATAGAATATTTCAAATTTACAAAGGTAAGGGATCACTAAATCAAAGCTTTAAAATTTTTTGTTGCCTATGTTTAAAATGGTTTTGGGGGGATATGAAGAAATCATTTCAAATAGCAAATAAGGTTTAGATAGAGAGAAAAGATGATGGAGTAGCAAATGACAGATGTAAATAAAACTCACATATCCAGAAGTAGTTGCCACTATGGAAGGATGTATGCAAGGGAAATGGGACCTAAATCACTCTTGCCTGCATGAGTGATAGAAAGGGTGATAGAAAGGTGGCAGATGTTTCAGGTCCCCAAATAATGATGCACCAATCCTTCATCTTGGGACAGGACCTGGTGGTACTCCTCTTTTAATCTATAGTTAATGGTCATCCAATGGGGTGAAGAGGTCAGAAGTATTGGGAAGTTGACAAAGCTAGAATCAGAGGTCAAAGACTCTTGGAATAAGAAAGTATCTTAGATTAAGAAACAGAAGCTCAGAGTCATTAAACTCACACAGGTAGTATAATAGATTAAGGATCTAAACCCAGTTCCAGGGCTTTGCCCACTAATACTACACTGCATCCTTGTCTCCATTCAGCCTGATTTTAGAGAGGTCAGTTAATGTCTCTCAGTTTTCTTATCTGCAAAATAAAGGATCTGGATTAGATGATTTCAGCTCCCATTCAGCTTCAAAATTCTATGAGTGATTCCAATTTTTTGAGGATAGGCATGAGTTAAAGGAAAAAAAAGGCTTCTTACTGAAATCCAAGAATATTTAGCATTTCACAGGATCATAGTCTCTAATTTAGAATTTTGAAACTTTAGTAAACATGTTAAGATTTCTCTCCCCTACTTTAGCTTTTAAGAGTGCAAATATTTTTGCACATAGTAGTCATATAGTAGGTTAATGAGTGAATAAATGATTTTTAACTTTTGTACCAGGGAGCCCCTCAATTCATGAAGTAGGTCTCTCAGATACTTTTTGAATCTGCCACCACTCAAAAGCATGGCTCATAATAAGTTCCCTCCAATGGATTTGCCTTTAACTGTTAATTAATAATTAGTTAATAAAACATGGTATTGAATGAAGTGGGAATAATAAAATATGTAGTAGAAAAACATTGACATACAAATATGTTAAATAAATAATATATAAAAGTGAGATATATTAAAGATTAAACTATTAATATATACATATAAATAAAAATATTATCTCCTACAAATATAGGGTACACTTTACCACAAATATATCAGTGGAAAAGGTTGACACAAGCAGGACTCACATGTGGAGGGGCATTCGTATAAGTCACATTGTGGATAGAGACAAATATGGGAAACATGTAAGACCAGTGCATGCACGTAGAGGGGAAATTCAGACCTCCACATCAGTGGCTACAGGGCCAGTAATCTTTTTTAGTGATGTCATCCCCCACTGGGACTGTGATTATGGGGCTTCTTTCTGTTCTCAGCTTTTAGTTTTAGCTAAAGACCTTGGCCATCTCTTTCATGATGGCATGCTTGCACAGGTTCTAGATAATGGATGATGCTTTCACACTTTCCCAATCAACAGTGGAGTGAAGCAGGTCTGTGTGCTTGTTACCACGCTTTTTATCATGATGTTTTCAGTGATGTATGGGGAAAAATTCCACCTGAGCAATCAAAAGAGAAATTGATTCAGAGCTCTGAGTCAAACACTTTATTAAAGATACCTGGCCCCCCTCTAATGAAGCAGACCCTCATACCTTCCTTGTGATTTGAGGATAGGCCCTGATAATTCAAACGGTCCAATTTTATTGGTTGACATATGATGCATATACTAGAATAAACAAAATTAATTTCAGAAGGGTCCCAAGTTAGGCAAGGTTAAAACATCCTGAAGAGTATAGTTGGACTACTCCTATGGTTGAGCAAGAAGAGATGGTACTTCTATTCGAAGAACAAATTGGGGGGTGGTCTTTTCCACATCAGGTCACACATCACACAGGGGGACTTTCTTTACCATGCTACCAGTTTGAATATGGAATTTGAGCAAAATAGGATGAAGATATCTTGTGTAAGCTCTTGCAATTTATTAAGAAAGCAGTAATGAAGATTTAAGGCCATTTCAGGACTTTCTAATTTGAATCTATATTTTTATGTAATTTATACAATGTGTGAGTTTATATATATATATATGTATATATACTGCTTATTTTTATATCTATTACTAGATACTAATGATAATATATATTGCTTATTCTTATATCTATTACTAGGTGACACATTAAGTGTTTTACCAAATGAGTATGTATTCTTGCTTAATGATAATTACTTACACTATAATTAATCAACAAATATTGATTAGAATACAATAAGTTTGCTAAACTGATTAGAATTTAAATAAGATTCCTAACATTGAATCAACTATAAATCTGAATAATGAATGATCCCTCACACTTTCCTAGTCACCAATGGAGTGAAGCAGGGCTGTGAGGTTGCTCCCTTGCTTTTTAGCATGATGTTTTCAGCCATGTTGATAGATGCCTTCAATGAGAATGAAAACAGCATTAAGGTCAGCTACTAGACTGATGGTAAATTAGTTAATTTGAAAAAGGTTATTAACTAAGACTAAAGCAGAGAAAGAGTCAGTGTGCAATTTTTTGTTCACAGATGATTGTACACTCGATGAAGCTGTTGCTTGTGCTAATTTTGGTCTAACAATTAACACTAAGAAAACAGAGGATCTCCACCAATCAACAACACACTATCCATACATAGAACCATCAATTACAGCAAATGGAGAAATTTTTAGTGCTGTGAATAAGTTCACTTATATTGGCAGTATACTTTCCAGGGATATGTATTCAGATAAGGTTGATGATGCATTGCCAGAGCTAGCTCAGTGTTTGAGAGGTTACAAAGGAAAGTATGAAAGAAAACAGGTATTAAACTGACTACCAAACTGAAGATCTATAGAGCTTTTGTGCTGACCTCATTGTTATATGCCTGTGAAACCTAGACAGTGGTATGCCAGGAAACTGCATTACTTCTATTTGAATTGTCTTAAGAAGATTCTGAAGATCACCTGACAATATAAAGTACTAGGCCCTGACGTCCTTTCTCAAACTGAACTGCCAATCCATCCACATCCATGGTGGTAAGAATTTGCTTTTCTGAGTCTCCTGTAGCTGGGCTGCAGGTAACAGAGCCAGGTAGGGAGGAACAGGTGAAGGAAAGAAAGGAGGGAGGGTGGTATCCCAGTCACAGTACAAAGTCTATTGGAGGATCCTACCAAGGAATCAATTTCTATCCCTACTCCCCATCCATCCATTGGTTGACCAAACAAATTTAGCCTAAAAGACTAGCTTATGGAAAATTCACCCAAGGCAAGTATTCACACAGAGATCAGAAAAAGTAATACAAAGACATTCTCAAGATCTCTGAAGAATTTTGGAATCAGTTGTGAGACATGGGAAACATTGGCACAGGACTGCCTAGCATGTTATGCCCACATCAAAGAAGGCACAGTGCTCTCTACAAGCAAAGCAAAATTGCAGTAACTTAAAAGAATTGTAAGATGCACAAACTTAGACCTGACTTGTAGTAGAGCATTCTGAGCTCATATTGGTCTGAGCCATAGTTAGATACACTGTACCTTGACCCTGACATAGCGATGTCATTTTAGCCTTCTTCCAGTATGAAAGACTAGTCCAGGAATGTTTTGTATGGTTCTTTTAGAAAAACACCATCTCAACTACAGGGCCTTTAATAGAATTAGGCATATTCCTTCCTTCCTTTCCTTCCTTCCTTCCTTCCTTCCTTCCTTCCTTCCATTCTTCTTTTCTTTTCTTTGTTCGTTTGTTTGTTTCTTTTTTTTTGTATCTTATTCCTTTCAGAGTTGTAACTTTACATTTCTCTTGTGCTGCAGAAAAAGTCAGCTCCTGGCACTGAGATTTTAGAACAGAGTTGAAATACCCCAAGTAGATAAGCAGCTAGTTGGTTTGTACATCATGCTGTCATTCTGATGCTCTCCTGAGTATGAAGGACAACGATGATTCCAGCCAAACTGTTCTGGTTTGCATTTTCTTAGAATTAAGCTTTGAAATCCAGAGTCTTTCATCTCCTACCTCCTTGTGTTAATTTTGGAAACCTAGATGATTTATGATCATAATTCACACAAGGACTGGATACCCTATAATGATAAAACAAGTATTAAAGCTTCTTAGTTTTATGACTCCAAATCTCTTCCTTTCTTCCATGCAAATCAGGGGACAGCGCAAAAGGTAAAGCTAAGCTTGGGTAGCAAAGTTCAAAATCTCTTCTATTTGTCCAGCTCTACTCCTGACTTGTCATATGTAAATGACTCTATAAAATAAAATTGCTTCCATTCTGAAGATCATTTGGCAAGATAAGGTACAGGCACTGAATCCTTTCTTAAATTGAACTGCCAAGCATTCAAGCCATGGGCTTTATAAAACTAAAAGGCTCTATAATGCTGTTTTATAACATGAAGTAATTTACCATTTTAAAAATCTTTAAGAGAAGAGGAGAAGGGGCAGGTGGATGGTACAGTGAATAGAGCAGGTGGATGGTACAGTGAATAGAGCATGAGCTCTGAAGTCAGGAGGACCTGAATTCAAATATGGCCTCAAATACTTACTAGCTGTGTGACCCTGGGTAAGTCATTTAACCCAGATTGTCTTAAAAAAATGAAGTCATCTCTCATTCTTTCAGGCTAATAACAAAGTACCCTTTGTAGAGACACCAGAACTATGGAATTTAACTGAGTGAAAAGAAGATTCTTTGTAAAAGGAGAATAAAAAATATAACACCTTAACATACTCATGAAAACTTAGTCTCAAGAATCAGTTTTTCTTTTCTGAACTTAGAGAAATGGATTCTTCTTTAATTAGTACCTCCCAATAATAAATTTATTTTCAGGATTTTTGTTTTGAATTCTTCATTCCAAATACCCTTAGGATTGCTTAATCTTTTTCAAATGACCTTTCATGCACTGATGGAATTAAAGGTGTATTTTCTTAGATTATTACCCTGAACAGGAATCTTGATTTTCTAGGAGCTTCCTTTTATCCTGTGAGTTAAAATTATACTTTATTTCACACCTGGTGCTTTTTTTTTGTCTGATGCTTAGTTTAGAAAGTTTTGTTGTTGACATAAGCACAGTCCAGGTGCTTTGGCACCATGCAGGTCTTAGTTACTTTGGCAGATGTACTTCCTTCTGTTCTAACCATGTGTTTCAGTCAAAATACTTGAAGAAACATTCTCCCCTGCCACATGGATAGCAGAGAAACACATATAGGTTGAGTGAGCTGTCCATTTTATATTATAATTCTAATTTTTTGATACCAGATCATTCAGGGGCTGGGGATTTACAAAATTATCAAGACGAAACTAATTTTGATAAACTTTGGTTAAATATGTACCCACACATTTCCTCCACTAAAGTTTTGTCTTATTATGGTATGGAGGTGACCTTGAGCTTTTAAAGACTATGCCAACAGGATACAAGCTTTGTCAAGACCCCCAAAACTGAAAAGAGTATGGACCCAGTGATGAACTGCATCTAATTTCTAAGGACCAGTCTGGCTACGTTTATTTTTTTATTTTAGTAAATAGTTATTTTATTTTTTTCCTTTTACATGTAAAGACAATTTTGAACATTCACTTTTTTAAATAAGATTTTGAGTTCCAAATTTTTCTCCCTAACTTCCATTCTCCTCCCTAGGATGGCAAGCAATCTGATATTGGTTTTATATATATATATATATATATATATATATATATATATATATATATATGCAATCTTTTTCACATATTTTCACATTAGTTATGTTGTGAAAGAAAAAAAACAAACAAAAGGAAAAAGTGAAAATAGTTTGGTTCAATATGCATTCATACTCCATACTTCTTTCTCTGGATGTGGATAGCATTTTCTGTTATGAGTTCTTGTGGAACTGTCTTGGATCATTGCATTGTTGAGAAAAGCTAAACCAATCAAAGTTGATCATAATGTAGTCTAGTTCCATTTAGAGAGGCACAGTATCAGGTTAGGTGCAGGGTGAAGAAAATTTTGGCCAGTGCAAGTTCTCATCTACTATCTACTAACTTAGAGAGGGTTTATGATCACTTTTGGTAGAGGGAGTACATACCTTGATAAAAATATAAATGCTTAAAAAATTAAAATATTACTGTTGCTGTTTATCCTTTGTTCTTCTTCTTCTTCTTTTTTTTTTTTTAGGTTTTTTGCAAGGCAATGGGGTTAAGTGGCTTGCCCAAGGCCACACGGCTAGGTAATTATTAAGTGTCTGGTCTGAGACTGGATTTGAACCCAGGTACTCCTGACACCTAGCTGCCCCCCAGCCACCTAGCTGCCCCCCCTTGTTCTTGAATATGATTGATTACATCAGGAAAATGATGTCAAGGCTTGCAAGTGAATTGGATTTTAAGTGAAGCAGGGCTGCCTCAGTTTTACTCTCTCCTCTGGAGTCATCTGGTAGGATATAGAACAGGATGACTGGAGATGACCCTGGATAAAATATATATATAATGAATATCTATATCAAACTTTTAGAATGGAAAAAGGATGGGGACAAGATGATGGAATCACATAGAACTAACTTAGTGCAGCTCTAAAATTTAACAAGCCCTGCTATATGGATTGCACTAAAATGATTGTAGATTAAATGATTTAATTCAAAACTAAAGGAAAAATTTGAGTTGGTACCCATAGATTCTTTTTTAAAAAATAATAAATGAACGGAAATGTATTTATTAAGGGTCTTCTGTGTTTCAAACACTGGGCAAACAAATAGAAAAGATAGCCTCTGCTTTCAAGGAGTTATTTTCTTATCTTCTAATCAGAGGAGACAAGATAGAAAAGTTTGATGGTTTTTGGTAATGCTCAGGGTTCCTTAAGTAGGAGATAGATTCTTACAAAAGGCATTTTTCTCCCAGTTTTATTTATTTTTATTTTTTCATTACAATCATTTGTATAATATTCCTATTTTATGAGAGTTCTCTTATAACAAAGAAGCTAAATAAAAAAAAATTGACTTTGTCTGAAAGTTCATACATTTCACATCTGTAATTCCTCTCTACCACTCTACTTTAAAAAATAACAGAAACATATTTTTTCTTCCACCTCTCACCTTATTTTTTAAAGAAAAAAAGTCAATTCTTATAACAATCATGCACAATGAAGCAAAATAAGTTCCTTCTTATGGCTCTATAAATACATGTACATATATGTAAAATTATATATATATATATATATATGTATATACTTTATTGTACACCCTAAATTCATCATCTTTATATTAGAGACAGCATGTTTCATCTTCCTTTCTCCTTGACCAATCATAAATGGTCACTGTATTGGTCATAGCTTATAACTTTTTCTTTTTAAAATTTTATATTTATGTTCAGTTCTAAATTCTTTTTCTGCTTCATCAACTAACATGAAGCCTTTGTGTAGGTCACAACAAAATGTGACAAGTCCTCAAAGAGATATAAGTACCAGATCATTTACTTGTCTCCTGAGGAACCTATATGTGGGTCAAGAAGCAAAAGTTAGAACTGAACATAGAACAACTGATTGGTTTAAGATTAGAAATGGAATACAAGAAGACTTCTTTAATCACCTTATTTATTTAATATATAAAGAGTACATCATGCTAAATACTAGACTGGATGAATCAAAAACCAGAATTAAGGGAACTGAGATTGATAAACTCAGTTATGCAGAGGAAACTATTCTGATAGCAGAAAATGAAAAGGAATTGAGAAGAATTAATATGTGTAGAAGCAGAAAGTATAAAAACTGCCTTGAATCTAACATCAAAAAAATTTAAGATCTTGGCAAATGATCCCATCACTTCCTGGCAAAAAGAGGGAGAAGAAATGGATACAGCGCTAGATTTGATATTATTGAGCTCAAAGATCACTGCTGATGGTGATTGCAGCCATGAAATTAAAAGACCTTTGCTTATTGGAAGGAAAACTATGACATATGGACAGCATACTAAAAAGCAGAGCTATGTCTTTGCTGAAAAAAAGGTCTATATTGTCAAAGTTATGGTTTTTCCAGTAGTAATGTATGACTATGAGAGTTAGATGATAAGGAAAACTGAGTGCTGCAGAATTGTTGCTTTCAAATTGAAGTACTGGAGAAAACTTCTGATGTCTCTTGGGAAGCAATGAGATTAAATCAATCAATATTTTAAGAAACTAATTCATTGGAAGGACAAATACCAAAACTGAATCTTAACTTCTTTGGCCACATAAGGAGAAGACAATATTTATTGGAAAAGACCCTGATATTGGGAAAGATTGAAGGCAAAAGGAGAAGAGAATGACAGAGGATGAGATATATAGTTTCAAGGAAGCAATGAACTTGAGACTGGATAGACTTTAAGAGACAGTGAAGGAGTATCTAGGTGGTGCAGTGGATAGAGTACCAGTCCTGGAGTCAAGAGGACCTGAGTCCAAATCTGATCTCAGACATTTAATAATTACCTAGCTGTGTAACTTTAGGTAAGTCATTTAACCCCATTGCCTTGCAAAAACAAATAAAATTTTTAAAAAAGAGACAGTGAAAGACACAAGGGCCTGGTGTATCCATGGGGTTATAAAGATTCATACATGACTGAACAACTGAACAACAAGGTTTACTTACAGTTTTCCAAGTTATTTTTACTGTGTTGTGTCATATAAATTGTTCTCCTGGTTCTGTTTCTTTTCTTCTTTATTAGTTTATATAAGTCCTTGAAATTGTTAATTTTGATGATACTGATATTATAATAGAAATTGTTGCTCTGCTTACTTCACTCTGCATAATTTCATATAACACTTTCCATGTCTTTAGGAAATCATCTGTTTCTTCATTTCTTATGGCACAAAAGCATACCATTATATTCAACTTTTTCAGCCATTTATCTTTTATTGTACATCTTTACAAGACATTAGCCATCATTCCAAAGGAGATTCAGAATCAAGTCCAAGAAAGTTATCTTTATATGGTGATCTTTCTCAGATACTTCTACTTATAGGTGACATTGTGTTGATTACATGAAGTCCTGAAATTTAAATAAGATCCATGATTATTCTACCCCATTCTCTACCCAGAAAAAAATTAAGGAGATGAAAAATGCCTATTATCCTAACTATGCTATATAGTTGAATGAAGAGCAATTCCTCAGATTATTCAAATTGACCCTGAGGCAGGCCATATTTTAACAAGTGGAAGGAAAAGCATAATTTTTTAAGGGACTCCCAAGCTTTACCCCAAAACTAAGATGTGTTTTCTCCCCACCCCACCCCCACTGCCAAACACCAATATTCTTTCAGCAATGTTGTATCATAGAATGTACAATTTTCAAAGTACTAAAGTTGAGGATCACTCAAAAGAGACATTCAGAAGTCTCCTTTGGGTAGAAGCAGGTTGTGATAGATTACAAATGAGGAATTAAACAGAAGTCGTATATAAAAAATGTCACCGGAGTAATATATGACAAGAAAATAGTTAATCTGAGAAATTCAGATGGATTCTCTTAATGTTTCATGTGTATCCACACATTGTAAAGAAAAATCAAGGAAGGTCTTAGTGTAGGCATCATGTATCAGAGAGGCAGCCAAGTAGATTAATAGATAAGAGTGCTGGACCTGGAGACAGAAAGACCTGAGTTCAAACCCAGTCTGAGACACTTATTAACTGTAGGACCCTTAACTTCAGTTTCCTCCTCAGTGTAATGAGGATCATAATAGCATCTAATTTCCAGGGTATTTGGAGATAAAATGATACAATAATTGAAAAGTACTTTGCAAACCTTAAAGCAATATATAAGTACTTTTTATTGTTATTATTATAATATTTGGTGAACTCCTGTGATGAACTTAAGGATAAAAATTAGAGTTATACAATGGCAGGAATGGAGAATGGGTTGCGATCATCACAGAAGAAAAAAACCCGGACATTAGTGATATCAGAAATCTCTGGGTATTGGGATTAGTGGTGAGGAAGCAGAGGAGGAGAAAAAAAGATGGTGGATTTCCTTGAAAAGGAGAAGAATAAAGAGGACTACTGTCCATGAATCACTATTCTGAAAAACTATTATGATTTACTGGTATTTTTAAATCAAGGAAAATGATTCTGTGTGGTATATGTATATGTATAACCTGTGCCTATGCATTCTTCACTCATCTATTTGAATTATTCCCCTGTTCCCTCTGGACCTAGAGGATATTGGTGATGATCTGAAGAGAGTGAAGAGAGTGAATGCAGATTCTAGCACTTATCTCCCTCCCCCCATCTCCCCTTTATTGGGAGTCAACCATATCTCTCTTCTGAAGCCAGGGAGTGCTCAGTCTTGACAGGTTAAAGGCTTTGTGAGAAGACAAAGGTCTTGTAGTTCCTGAGTAGAGTAGAGAGTGATGAGTGTGTTTGGCCAAGGTGTTTGAAAGTATTTGTCTAACTTCCAGTCAACTTAATAGTCAATGACTCTGGAAATTAGACCATGGTGGCTGCTGTGGCCACAGCCAAAGAGACACCTGTTATTTGGGTGCAGGAATAGGGATTGAATTGAGAATAGAGAGAGAAGAATTACATAAGACTGGGAACCAGACCTTATAGGACTTAAAATATAGCCAGGAACTGATTCAGGATTGGATAGAGAGACAGGGAGCTGTCCAAAACTTTAATGTCTAGTGAAAAGACTGGGGAATCTTTCTGAGCCTCTGTACCTACATCTGTTTTATTGCTTGCACATTTTCTAGCTAAGAACTGAGAGCTAGGCCCTGAAGAATAACCCATCTCCCATGACTTAAATCTCTCTCTACAACCTAGAGGTTCTAGAATGGAAATTCTTGAGGTGAAAGGGTTAAGACATTTGAATTTGATCTCTGGTTTGGAAGCAAGAAGGAGATGATCAAGGAACATAATTTGTTATTGGGGATAGAGTTATAGAGCATAAAATTGTTTTATAATATGAAAGGAATGATTTCATATCATATTGTCAATTGGGTGAAGCCCAACTCTCAAGATGTAGAGGAATCTTAGCAGAGTTGAAAGCAGAAAAGTTTTATTAGGAGAAAAATCAGTCACTAGTGCTGAGCTATTCTAGGTCAAAGTACAGCCTAGGAGAGGCAGAGGAAGTTATGTTTGAAAACCACCAAGAAGAAGTTTAAGAAAGGTTAGGATAAAGAATGGACAACTTTCCCAAGAGTTGGTGGGAAGATATTTTGGAGAAACAATTGTTCATGAAGTTGGTTTAGGCCAGTTTGGGGTGTACAATTTAGCAAGGTTGGCCAGCAAACATTAGCAAAGGTATATGGGAATGAGAAAGACTTTGGTTCACTGCAGGCTCCTAATTGGCTCCCTTTCGCAAACTGGCTTATGTGTTCAGTGCACCTGACTGGTAAGGTAATTTACCAGAAACATAGACATATTAATATAAAACTAATAAAGAAAGTAGACATATTAATCTTAGAGGTACTTTCATAAGTATAAATTCATTAAAAACAGATTGGTATAATTTCTTTATTTCTGGAACATTTGAAGCTGACAAGGAGTGGAGAAGGGAATAAGAATTTATGATCCAGACACTATACTTTACAAATATACTCTTATTTGAAGCTTGCTGTGGTCTGGTTGCATGGATTTAGACATTATCCTTTCCATACATGTCAAAGAGTGCATTAATATGATCACTAGATTGTAGCTGTGATAGATCATCATCTGGTAGGCAAAATTATAAACTACACTCACTGTTTTCAGTTTGTTTTAATTTCTGTTGATACCCTTTGTTTTTAAATTACCTGCATTTCCTAGTACATCCTTCACTCTTTACCAGAGAGCAACCATAGAATCCTATCATAAATTTTTATAAAGAAAAAATTAACAACATATCAACCATGTTCAATATTTCCGGATTAATCAGAACAATTCATGACTCTATTATTAGTGATAGTTTCGATTTTTCTTGCAGAATTATCATTCTCCTTTTTTGTCAACTTTGTCAGTCTGATAGGTGTGAGATAGAATCTCAAAATGACTAATTTGCATTTTTCAAATTATTGATGATTTGTAGTTTTTTTTTAAAATATGGCCATTGATAGTCTGAATTTCTTTAGGTCATTGTTCATTTGGGAAATCGTTCTTATCCATTTTAATTTGACTACCTTAAAAAAAAATCTTCAGAAGGGGTGACTAGGTGGTGCAATGGATAAAGTAGGCCCTGGAGTCAGGAGTACTTGGGTTCAAATCCTGTCTCAGACACTTAATAATTACCTAGCTGTGTGGCCTTGGGCAAGCCACTTAACCCCATTTGCTTTGCAAAAGCTAAGCTAAAAAAAAATCTTGGGAAATGAGAACTTTATCTGAGGAGCTTGCTGCAAAGGTTTTTTTCCCCAATTACCTATTTCCCTTCTAATTTTAGCAGTATTGGATTTGTTTATGTAAAACTTCCATAATTTTATGTAATAAAACTTTACCATTCTATCTTTTGCAAATCTTCAGCATTCATTATTAGGTAATGAACTCTTCCCTTATCCTTGTATCTGAAAACTAATTTCTTCCATGCTCCTTTATGGTGTCACTTCTGTTGTTCATGGGCCTTGCTAATCCATTTTGGCCCATTAGTTGTTTTTGTTTTAGCATTTTATTTGTTTTCCAATTATATACAATAGTAGTATCTACCTATCATTTTTTTGTAAGGTTTTGGATTTTACAATTTCTCCCCCCATTCCCACCCCACCAGAAGGCTGTCTAATAGTTTTTACATTGTTTCCATGCTATACATTGATTGAAATTGAATGTGTTATAAGAGAAAACATAACCCCCCCCCAAGAAGATGAGAAACCTCAAGGAGAGAGAGAGAGAGAGAGAGAGAGAGAGAGAGAGAGAGAGAGAGAATGTACTTCAGTCTGTGTTCAGATTCCAATGGCTCTGTCTCTGGGGTGAGTTGCTTTCTTTATCTTAAGTCCACCAGAGAAGTTGCTTCAATATTTTTCCCACAGTTGCTATTACTAGTTGTACCTCCATTCTATTCCTCCCCACTCTCCTTTATTCTGTTCTCTCTCTCTTTTCATCCTGGCCCTGTCCAAAAGTGTGTTGTATCTGAGTACCTTCTCCCCCAATCTTCCCTCTCTTCTATCAACTATTCCCCCCTTCCCTCCCCCCCCCATTCCCCCTTATCCCATCCCTTTCTTCTCATTTTTTTTCTCTAGGGTAGGATAGATTTCCTCACCCCATTAAGTGTGTATGTTATTTCCTCTCTGAGCCATTTCTGATGAGAATGAAGACTCACTGATTTCTTCCTTGCCTTCCCCCTTTCCACTCCATTGAAAAAAAGCTTTTTCTTGACTCTTATGTGAAATCTCTCAGCTTCTTCTTCATCTCCTTTTCCTTCCTCCCAGTACTTTCCCCCATCACCCATTGACTCCATCCCTTTACCACATCATACCATTGTATTCCGCTCCTTCCTATGTCCTGTCTATATACGCTCCTTCTAACAGTTCTTATAAATGAGAAAATGAGTTACCAATATCTTCTTCCTATGCAGGAATACAAACAGTTCAATATCATTAAGTTCCTCACAGTTAGTCCTTCTCTTCTACTCCCTCTATGGTTCACCAGAGTCCTGTACTTGGAGATCAAACTTTCTGTTCAGCTCTGGTTGTTTCAATAAGAAAGTTTGAAAGTCCCCTGTTTCATTGAAAGTCCATCTTTTCTGCTGAAAGATGTTCAGTTTTACTAGGTAGTTGATTCTTGGTTGTAAACCAAGATCTTTTGCCTTCTGGAATATCATATTCCAATCCCTACAAGCCTTTAATGAAGATGCTGATAGATCCTGTGTAATCCTGACTATGGAGCCTTGGTAGTTGAATTGTTTCTTTCTGGCAGCTTTTAGAATTTTCTCTTTGATTTGGGAGTTTTGGAATTTGGCTATAACATTCCTGGACATTTTTCTTTTAGGATCTCTTTTAGGAGGTGACTGGTGAATTCTCTTGATTTCTATTTTGCCCTCAGCTTCTAGGATCTCAGGGCAATTTTGCTGTATTATTTCTTGAAAAATGAAGTCTAGGCTTTTCTCCTGATTGTGGCTTTCAGGTAGCCCAATAATTTTTAAATTATTTCTTCTGGATCTGTTTTCAAGGTCAGTTGTTTTTCCAATGAGATATTTCACATTTTCTTCTAATTTTTGGATTTTTTTGGAAGAGTTATATTGCTTCCTGATTTCTTGCAAAGTCATCAGCTTCCTTTAGTTCCATTTGGCAACTGAAGGAGTAATTTTCTTCAGAGAGCTTTTTTATCTCCTTTTCCAGCTGGCCAATTCTGCTTTTTAAGGAGTTCTTTTCCTCATTTGCCTTTTGTTTTGCTTTTTCCATTAAGCCTAAACTTCAGTATTTTTTATTTCATTCATCAAGCTGTTGATTTGGTTTTCATGATTTTTTTCTGTATTGTTCTCATTTCTCCTTCCAATTTTTCCTCCACCTCACTTAATTGCTTTTCAAAGTCCTTTTCAAGCTCATCCATAGTCTGAGTCCATTTTCTATTTCTCTTGGAGGTTTTGGATACAGAAGCTTCAATTTTGTCATCATATAAGTATGTGTTTTGATCTTCCATGGGACTAAAGTAATTCTCTGTGGTCAGATTCTTCTTTTTCTGTTGTTTACTCATTTCCTCAGCCCAGGACAGCACTTCCAAGGCTTTGGGTTTTTTTTTTTAATTTTTATTAAAGATATTATTTGAGTTTTACAATTTCCCCCAATCTTGCTTCCCTCCCCCACCCCCACCCCACAGATAGCACTCCGTCATTCTTTACTTTGTTTCCATGTTGTACCTTGATCCAAATTGGGTGTGATGAGAGAGAAATCATATCCTTAAAGAGAACAGAATTCTCAGAGGTAACCAGATCAGACAATAAGACATCTGGGTTTTTTTTCCCGAATTAAAGGGAATAGTCCTTGTACTTTGTTCTAACTCCACAGCTCCTTATCTGGATACAGATGGTACTCTCCTTTGCAGACAGCCAAAAATTGTTCCCAATTGTTGCGCTGATGGAATGAGCAAGTCCTTCAAGGTTGAATATCACTCCCATGTTGCTGTTAGGGTGTACAGTGTTTTTCTGGTTCTGCTCATCTCACTCAGCATCAGTTCATGTAAATCCCTCCAGGCTTCCCTGAAATCCCGTCCCTCCTGGTTTCTAATAGAACAATAGTGTTCCATGACATACATATACCACAGTTTGCTAAACCATTCCCTAGTTGAAGGACATTTACTAGATTTCCAATTCTTTGCCACCACAAACAGGGCTGCTATAAATATTTTTGTACAAGTAATGTTTTTACCCTTTTTCCTCATCTCTTCAGGGTATAGACCCAGTATTGGTATTGCTGGGTCAAAGGGTATGCACATTTTTGTTGCCCTTTGGGCATAGTTCCAAATAGCTCTCCAGAAGGGTTGGATGAGTTCACAGCTCCACCAACAGTGTAATAGTGTCCCAGATTTCCCACATCCCTTCCAACAATGATCATTATCCTTCCTGGTCATACTGGCCAATCTGAGAGGTGTGAGGTGGTACTTCAGTGAAGCTTTAATTTGCATTTCTCTAATAATTAATGATTTAGAGCATTTTTTCATATGGCTATTGATTGCTTTGATCTCCTCATCTGTAAATTGCCTTTGCATATCCTTTGACCATTTGTCAATTGGGGAATGGCTTTTTGTTTTCAAAATATGACTCAGTTCTCTGTATATTTTAGAAATGAGTCCTTTGTCAGAATCATTAGTTGTAAAGATTGTTTCCCAATTTACTACTTTTCTTTTGATCTTGGTTACAGTAGTTTTATCTGTGCAAAAGCTTTTTAATTTAATGTAATTGAAATCATCTAATTGGTTTTTAGTGATGTTCTCCAACTCTTCCTTAGTCATAAACTGTTCCCCTTTCCATAGATCTGACAGGTAAACTAGTCCTTGATCTTCTAATTTGCTTATAGTATTGTTTTTTTATTTCTAAATCCTGTATCCATTTGGATCTTACCTTGGTATAGTGTGTGAGGTGTTGGTCTAATCTAAGTTTCTTCCATACTAACTTCCAATTATCCCAGCAGTTTTTATCAAAGAGGGAGTTTTTATCCTGGTGGCCTGACTCTTTGGGTTTATCAAACAGCAGATTACTATAATCCTCTCCTGCTTTTACACCTAGTCTATTCCACTGGTCCACCACTCTATTTCTTAGCCAATACCAAACAGTTTTGATGACTGATGCTTTATAATATAATTTTAGATCCAGTAGTGCTAAGCCACCTTCATTTGCATTTGTTTTCATTAAGCTCCTGGCAATTCTTGACTTTTTATTTCTCCATATGAATTTACTTACATTTTTTTCTAACTCATTAAAGTAATTTTTTGGAATTTTGATTGGTGGGGCACTAAACAGATAGTTTAGTTTTGGTAGAATTGTCATTTTTTATTATATTAGCTCTCCCTATCCATGAGCTGTTGATATTTTCCCAGTTATTTAAATCTGATTTAATTTGTGTGAGAAGTGTTTTATAATTGTTTTCAAAAAGATTCTGAGTCTGTCTTGGCAAATAGACTCCCAAGTATTTTACACTGTCTGAGGTTACTTTGAATGGGATTTCTCTTTCTAGCTCTTCCTGCTGTTTCTTGCTAGACATATATAGGAAAGTTGAGCATTTATGGGGGTTTATTCTATAAACTGCAACTTTGCTAAAATTGTTAATTGTTTCCAGTAGTTTTTTGGATGATTTCTTGGGGTTCTCTAGGTATACCATCATGTCATCTGCAAATAGTGAGAGTTTTGTCTCTTCCTTCCCAATTCTAATTCCTTTACTTTCTTTTTCTTCTCTAATTGCTGATGCTAACATTTCTAATACAATATTGAATAGCAGTGGTGATAATGAGCACCCTTGTTTAACCCCTGATCTTATTGGAAATGCCTCTAGCCTCTCCCCATTGAGTATAATGCTTGTTGATGGTTTCAGATAGATACTGCTCATTATTTTAAGGAACAGTCCATTTATTCCTACACTCTCTAGTGTTTTTAATAGGAATGGATGCTGTATTTTGTCAAAAAGCATTTTCAGCATCTATTGATACGATCACATGATTTCTGATAGATTTGTTGTTGATATAATTGATATAAATGAAGGGGGTGGTTTTCAGAAACAAAAGACTGGGGAATATGGATAAAAGAGGTGGAAAGGGGGGAAAAATACAAACAGAGAGAAGATAGCACAGAGGGCAATAAAAAAATTAGTAATCATAACCTTGAATGTGAATGGGATGAACTCTACCTTAAAACTTAAGCAAATAGCAGAGTGGATTAAAAACCAGAATCCTACAATATGTTGCTTACAAGAAACTCATGTGAAGCAGAGAGATACATATAGAGTAAAGGTAAAAGGTTGGAGCAAAATATATTTTGCTTCAGCTGAAGTAAAAAAAGCAGGGGTAGCAATCCTTATCTCAGACAAAGCAGCAGCAAAAATAGATAGTATTAAAAGAGATAAGGAAAGAAACTTTATCCTCCTAAAAGGTACCATAGACAATAAAGCCATTTCAATATTGAATATATATGCACCAATTGGGACAGCACCCAAATTCTTAGAGGAGAAGCTGAAAGAATTACAGGAAGACATAGACAGCAAAATTCTCCTAGTAGGAGACCTCAACCTCTCACTATCAGATCTAGATAAATCGAATCATAAAACAAACAAGAAAGAAATTAGGGAGGTAAAGATTGTTAGAAAAATTAGATATGGTAGACTTATGGAAGAAACTGAATGGGGATAGAAAGGAATATACCTTTTTCTCTGCAGTACATGGAACTTATACAAAAATTGACCATGTACTAGGACATAAAAACCTAATGATCAACTGCAGAAAGGCAGAAAATAGTGAATACATCTTTCTCAGATGACAATGCAATAAAAGTCATATGCAATACTGGGCCAAGGAGATATAGACCCAGAGAAAATTGGAAACTGAATAACCTCATCTTAAAAAATGAGTGGACCAAAAAACAAATTATAGAAAGAATTAACCATTTTATCCTAGATAATGATAATAATGAAACAACATACCAAAACCTATGGGATTCATTCAAAGCAACTCTCAGGGGATATATTATAGCTCTAAATGCTTATATGAATAAATTGGAGAAAGAGGAAATCAATGAACTAAACATGCAACTAAAAAAATTAGAGAAAGAACAAATCAAAAATCCCCAATCAAATACCAAATTAGAAAATTTAAAAATTAAAGGAGAAATTAGTAAAATTGAAAGAAAAAAACTATTGAATTAATAAATAAAACCAAAAGTTGGTATTATGAAAAAACCAATAAAATTGATAAACCTCTGGTCAATTTGATTAAAAAAAAGAAAGAAGAAAACCAAATTGCTAGTATTATAAATGAAAAAGGTGAACTCACCACCAATGAGGAGGAAATTAAAGTAATAATTCAAAATTATTTTGCCCAACTTTATGCCAATAAATTTGATGATCTAAATGAAATGGATGAATATTTACAAAAATATAAGTTGCCCAGGTTAAATGAAGAAGAGATTAAATACCTGAACAACCCTATCTCAGAAAAAGAAATTCAACAAGCCATTATTGAACTCCCTAAAAAAAAAATCTCCAGAGCCTGATGGATTCACAAGTGAATTCTACCAAACATTTAAGGAACAATTGGTTCCAATCCTATATAAACACTTTGGAAAAATAGGGAAAGATGGAACTCTGCCTAACTCTTTCTATGAAACAAATATGGTACTGTTACCTAAACCAGGAAGAGTTAAAACAGAGAAAGAAAATTATAGACCTATTTCCCTGATGAATATAGATGCAAAAATCCTAAATAAAATCTTAGCAAAATGACTACAACAAGTCATCACTAGGATAATACATTATGATCAAGTAGGATTTATTCCAGGAATGCAGGGTTGGTTCAATATTAGGAAAACTGTTAGTATACTCAATTATATCAATAACAAACTTATCAGAAACCATATGATTATATCAATAGATGCTGAAAAAGCTTTTGGGGTTTTTTTTTGGGGGGACACCCTACTGGTACCTTTATTCTCCCAAAGTCTTAATGCTCTCTTGCCTGTGCTTTGATATATAGATGACTACCTCACTTCCCTCTGTCCTGGAGCTATAAGGAGGTATCCCTTCTTGGTTACTTAGTATGGATCTGAGTGTAGGCTAACAGCAGAGTCCTACCTTGAGGGAGAGAAGAGAAATTTCTGCAGTCTCTGCTGACCCCCTTATTGTCTCTGGGGGTGCAGGCTGCTTTCTCCAGATTCTCACTGCATATTCTGTGGCTGGTGCTCCTCACTCCACATTAATTCTGGTGTAGCAGAGTTCTCTCACTGCCCCTTCAAGCTGTTGCCAGTGATCTCTGTGTTGGGCTGGGCTGCACTGCGGCCAAGGCTTTTTTCCAACCCCTAATCCTGGTGAAACACACCTTTCCCATGGAACTTCTAAGTTATCTTGGACTGGAAAAATGTATCACTCAGTCTTTCTGTGGGTTCTGCCCCTCTAAATTTTGGTTAGAGTCATAATTTGTTGGCTTTTGGAGTCTTTTTGGGGAAGGAGTTCTCGGGAAATGCTGCCTTCATGTCGCCATCTTGGTTCCACCCCTGGCTTATTAGTTGTTGAAGACAGCACCATTTTTGTCACTTACTTGCCTTTCCAGAAGGGTTGGATCAGTGTGAACCTTTAATAATGGGGTATTTGTTTTCTCTTTCCATAGCTCTCCCTTTTTTGATAAGGGTGAAATGACAATATTTTTCTTTACTACCTTTTTTTTTTTGGTTTGTTTTTTGCAAGGCAAAGGGGTTAAGTGGTTTGCCCAAGGTTACACAGTTAGGTAATTAAAGTGTCTGAGGTCATATTTGAACTTGGGTCCTCCTGACTCCAGAGTCAGTATTCTATCCATTGAACCATCTAGCTGTCCTACAATACTTTTCTGAGGGACTATAAATTACAGGAACTGAACCAGTATGATCTGCTTTGTTGCAACTGCAACACATACCAGTAAAGACCCACATGACACACACAAACACACATGTTTTCACACATGTGCAATACATATGTACACATACATGAATGCACACACATGTATACATGTATATACACACATGTATGGGGAAGTTTACCAAACTGATAGAGTTAATTCCTTCAACCACACCCTGGAGAAATGCTTTTTCCACACCCTGAGCTTTCAGAGGCAGAACTATTCAAATTCAATAATGGCCTGAGGTCAGCCTGCTTACTCCACACAGGATAAAATTTTCTTTGTGACTCTCTAAGTCAGAGCTCCATAAATCCAACTGTTGTCATGTTCCCTGTCAGTTTCATAGTTACTCCCTTAAATTTTTTCCTCCAGACTGGAAGTTTGGGTATTCTTGACACTCATGGACATTCAAGCATTAATTATCATAGTGACTGTAAAAAAAAGAATGCAAAGACAGACAACAATGCTATTTGTGGGCTGTAGTGGGTACTAGCCTAGAAGTTCTTTACTCTTCTCATTTGTCACTTTTCCTGCTCCAATTGCCACTGGACTATCTTCCCTATGGGCCCTGATGGGGAGGAGCTCAGATACAGAGGGAATCTGAGCTACTAGCTTTTCATCTGTCCTTTACATGGTCCAAGAAGTACTTTGGTGAAACGTGTTTAGTTTCTTCTTTGAACCTTTTTAGAGGATTCTTGAACGTTCATCTATAGATCTTCCATGGCATCATGTGCCAAGTAACCCATTTGACTTTAGGAAGATGTAGGGTTCAGATTTTACCTCTGGTAATTACTCCATAGGCAAACCTTCTGAGTCTCAGTTTTCTTTTTTTGTAAAATGAGGATAATAATACCTCTTGTATTCTTCTCACATAGTCATTATGAAGCTTAAATGGTATGTAAATAAAGTATGTTATAGACTTTAAAACAATATATAAATGACAAATCATTATGCTAATTTGGATATCAATCTGACAGTCAATACCCTAACTATTGTAACATATGCTTCTTTATGGTGAACATTTTATCTAAGGTTTAAAAATATAATGGTAAGTTTTTAAAAAAGATAATCTGGCTCCTAAACTTGTGACCACCCTCTTAGTTCTAAAGCAAATTATCATTTTCTGTTTCATGTAGGAAAAGAACTGATCTGTCCTGCTCAGAGTTATAGGGATGCAGGGTTCACCTTTAAACAAGCTATTCTTTGACAAGGACCTGTAACTGCACCATATGCTCAGGTGACAGGTCTATCTCCTAATTTCTTCAGCATCTTTGCCAGGTGCTGCCAAATTTAGACAGAAATGCTACAACAAGAACCTACTTTTTTTCAAACTGTTTCAGAAGAACTCACCTTCTCGTATCCCATATGTTGGATACTATAAATTGATCATAAATTTTAGAAAATTTTGCTTCAAATTGAAGTCATCTGTATTCATATAGGCAACTAGATTCCACTCTTACTTTTGTTTAAGCAGAGATTAGCCCTGACCTTGAAGTTTTCTGCCCTGACTTTGAAAGAAGCAACTAAACAGAAGCAGAGATCCTTTTCCATTGTCCCTGTCTTGACCCCCTTATTCCAACCCTATCCTACTCTTATAGTTTAGATCAGGATTTTTGGGCCATGAGAAGGTTAATCATTAGCAATAGGTTTTGAAACCTTGCTTCCTGGTCAACTGTCACAGTTATGAGTTATATAATATAGTAAATAAAGTACTGACTTTAGATTCAAAAAGTTTACTTTCAATACCAACTCTATTATTTGCCTACTAATCTGCATGACATGGATAAGATATTTCATCTCTCTATGCCAGAGTTTCTTCATCTATAAAAAAGGTATTACCAACTGCCTTTTGGATATTTTCTTTTTTTTAATTTAATATTTATTCTCATTTTGTACAAATAATGCTTTTTTTACATTAGTAAAATATTCTTGTTTAAGAGTAAACAAAATACCCCCTCCCCCCATAAATATAGACTTGCTTGAGCGATAAAGGGGAGAGGAAAAAAATTAAAATTAAAAAAAATAATAGTAATAATTGTAGGTATGGCCAGGTGGTGCAATGGATGGAGCGCCAGCCCTGGAGCAACAAGCACCCGAGCCCACATCTGGCCCTGTACACCCAACAATCACCCAGCCATGTGACATGCAAGCCACCCGAACCCCACTGCCCTGCAAAAACCAAAAAAAAAAAAAAGACCCAAAATAGAGTAAAATAGTAATAATAATAATAGGGGTGGCTGGGTGGTGGGCAGAGTATTGGCCCTTGAGCCAGGAGCACCTGGGTCCAAATCCGGCCTCAGACACCCAAGGATCACCATGCTATGTGGCCCCAGGCAGGCCACCCAGCCCCATTTGCCCTGCACCCCCCCCCCAAATAATAATAATAAAAAATGTGCTTGAGTCTTTGTTCCAACACCAACAACTCTGTCGTGGGTGGATCACATTCTTTATGATAAGTCCATGGCAAACGTTACTTCCATATTTTTCCAACATTGCCATTGCTGATTGCAACTCCCTCATTTCTTATTTCTCCACTACTATGTACTATGTTTTCTCTCTCCTTTCACTCTGACTCTGCTGTAGGGTAGCTGAGTGGAACAGCAGACAGATTCCTGGCCCTGGGGCCAAGAGGTCCCGAGCCCCCCTACCACCCCTTAGACCCAGCATCCACCTGGCCCTATGGTCCCGGACAGGCCATCCAATCCCAGCCCCTTGCAAGAAGTAAAAAAGAAAATGTGTTATATCTAACCACTCTCCCACCATGGTCCATCCTCTCCTCCATCACTCACATCCTCCCCCTTCGCCCATCCCCCCTCTCTCCTTCTTACTCCAAATGCCTATACCCCATTGAGTATATATACTGTTTCCTCTCCTAGTCACCTCTGATGAGAGTGAAGTTTCCCTCATTCCCCCTTGCCTTCCCCCCTTCCATATCATTGCAATAGCTCGGTGTAATAAAGAAAAATCTTATATGAAATATCTCCCCCCTCTCCTTTTTCTTTCTCCCATTACATTTCCCCTTTTCTCTATTGACTCCATTTTTACACCATATTTTATCTTCGAGTCCAGCTTTCTCCTGTGCTTCAACTATAAAAGTTCTCTCTACCTACTCTGTTAATTGAGAAGGTTCATGTGAGTATTATCAGTGTCATTTTTCTATGCAGGAATACATGCAGTTCATCATCATTAAGTCCTTCATATTTTCCCCCTCTCCTCCAATCTCTATGCTTCACCTGAGTCCTGTATTTGAAGATCAAACCTTCTGTTCAGCTCTGCCCATTCCAACAGGAACATTTGAAATTCCCCTGCTTCACTGAAAGTCCATCTTTTTCCCTGGAAGAGGACATTCAGCCTTGATGGGTAGTTGATTCTTGGCTGCATTCTAAGCTCTTTTGCCTTCCGGTATATTATATTCCAAGCCCTACGAGCTTCCAATGTAGTTGCTGCTAAGTCCTGTGTGATCCTGACTGTAGCTCCACAATATTTGAACTGTGTTCTTCTGGCTGCTTGTAATATTTTCTCTTTGACTTAGGAGTTTTGGAACTTGGCTATAATATTCCTAGGGGTTGGTTTTTTGGGATGTCTTTCACGGGGGGGGGGGGCGATCAGTGGATTCTTTCCATTTCTATTTTGCCCTCTGCTTCTAGAATACCAGGGCAATTTTCCTGTAGTAATTCTTTGAAAATGATGTCAAGGCTCTTTTCCTGATCATGACTTTCAGGTATTCCAATAATTTTTAAATTATCTTTCCTAAGTCTGTTTTCCATATCAGTTGTTTTTTCAATGAGATGTTTCACATTTTCTTCTAATTTTTCATTTTTTTGGTTTTGAAGTATTGATTCCTGATTTCTGGCAAATTCATCAATCTCCCTGAATTCTATTCTTTGTCTGAAGGATTTGTTCTCCTCAAAGAGTTTTTTTATTTCTTTTTCCATCTGGCCAATTTTGCTTTTTAAAGCATTCTTCTCCTCCATAACTTTTTGAACTGTTTTAACCATTTGACCTAGGCTCTTTTTTAGCATGTTATTTTCTTCAGCATGTTTTTGGATTTCCTTGACTAGGCTGCTGACTTCATTTTCATGTTTTTCCTGCATCTCTCTCATTTCTTTTCCCAATTTTTCTTCTATCTCCCTCATTTGATTTTCAAAGTCTTTTTTTGATCTCTGTCATAGCCTGAGCCCAATTTCTGTTTTTTCTTGGAGTCTTTAGGTGCAGGAGCTTGTGCTTCCTCATCTTCAGACTGAGTATTTTGATCCTTCTTGGGCTCATTTGCAAAATATTTCTCAATGGTCTTCCTCTTGTTTCTCTGCTTGCTCATTTTCCCAGCCTGGGCCTGGTTTTGGGGTGCTACCTGAGCTTTTGGGACATTCCCACAAGTGTCTCAGTGTGTGGGGCTCTGTCCTCCCTCCTGGTCTGTGAATGACCATATGTGCCCCCCTCTGCCATGGGGCTGAGGTGGGGGGGGGGGCTACTGTTCTATGGAGAAGCCCAGACTGTGATCAGGATCTGAATGTGGTCAGAACCCCAGAGTCCTGTTCCAGGGGCAGAGGACAGAGCTCTGCAGTCTCTCTATCTTCACTTCCCTCCCTCAGTTCATTGGGCTTACACCCTGGGGGCTCCTGCTTACCAGCTCCACCTGTTTCTGTTCCTGGATCTGGGCTATGGAAAGACCATGTTGCTTGCTGTGCGCCCTGAGGTCTGGGCTCCATGTGCTCCCTCTGGTAGAGGTCCCTTGCTGTTGCCCCAATTTGTGCCCAGTGCTCCCCGGGTGCTTCCAGGGTGTAGCTAAGGAAACTCCCCTGCTGATGTGAGCCGGGGCTCCCAGTGGCCTGGGGCTGCATCCAGGAGGCTGAAGTTCTTTCGCTCTGGCAGACCAGTCCTCTGGCTGGCCGCCCCTCCGACCCCAGGGAGCAGAGCCTTTCTGCTCTTTTCCAGGTTACCTTGAGTAGGAGAACTGCCTCACTGGGTCCCTCTGTGGGTTCTCTCTCTCGAAAATTTAGTTAAAGTCCTTAGCTTATGAGTTTTATGAGAGAGTGCCTAAGACAGGATCCTTTCTTGTTGCCATCTTGGCTCTGCCCCCTGCCTTTGGATATTTTCAAATGATTTTCTTGTAGATGGCTTAAACTCAACATATTCAAAATATAATTTATTATCTTTTCCACTTAAATGTTATTTTCATCTTAACCTTCCTATTTTTGATGAGGGTATCCTTCCAGGAATCCAAATTCCCAATCTAGGAGTCATCTTTGACTCTTCAATTTCTCTCCATTTCCACCATTTCTAGTGTGTTGCAAATTTTGTCATTTTTGCTGCCAAAATAATTCTCACTTCCATTCCCTTCTCCCAATTCCCACAATTCCCACTCTTGTTCTTACCCTTATCACCTCTCAGTTAGACTACTGCAAGGTTTTCTTGCTTCCCATCTTTATCTTTTTCAGTCAGTCAATAAGCATTTATTTAAGTGCCTACTATGTGTTAAAGGGTGGGAATACAAAGAAAGTCAAAATAGAAACCCTGTTAATGACTTGTCTAATAGAGGAGACAACATACAAAGAAGGAGTGAAGAGGAGTGAATTTTAACTGGACCTTGAAGGAAGCTAGAGAAACCAGGAGATGGAAATGAGGAGGGAGAGCATTCTAGGCAAGGGGGACTACCAGTGCAAAAGTTCAGAGTTGAGAAATGGAGCTTTAATATTTAGATCACATTTTCACTTTGAGTATATTGTGAATCATGGTATAAGGTGTTGGTCTAATTGTAATTTCTGCCAAAATGCTTCCTAGATTTTCTATCAATTAGGATAAACTTTCCTAGATAATTTGTTTTTAGATTTATTGAACATCAGGTTATTGAGTGTAGTTATTTCTGATTCTTTCTGCCTAATCCCATTGATCTTTTTCTTTTCAACTAAAGAACATTTTTGATTGCTACTTTATAAAATGGTTTAAGATCTGAGAGAACTTGTTCTTTGTTTCCATAAGATGAGCTCAGTAGGTCAATGAATTGTTTGCTATGCCCAGAGTTAGGAAGACATGAGTTCAAATTTAGCCTCAGATGACTGGCTGTCTGATCCTGGATAAATCATTTAACCAGTTTGTCCTAGTTTCCTTAATTGTAAAATGAAGATAATAATAATATAATAATAACACAATAATAACAATAATAATAATAATACCTATCTTCTAGGGTTGTTGCAAAAATCAAATGAGTTACTGTTTAGAACAATGTCATGTAGAAGATTCTTAATACATGCTTGTTTCATTCTTCCCCTCCTAAACCCTATGCTGCTCCCCTTTAAGCTTTTGATTAACTTAATAACAGGAAGCAGAACTGAATTCTGATAGCAATCAATAAATGTTTGCTGATGACATCGACAGACAATATGGACTTTGGTAAGGACTGTACTATTTGTCTGCCAGAAACTGCTATGGCACTGGAAGGCTTTATTGGAATTACAGTCTTAGCAATTAGTTACTGCCAAAGTCCATTTTTCAACATTGCTTGAATGAGTCATTATCATCTTTAGCCCAAGAAAGGAAAAAAAAAGAAAAATAATATGATAAGCAGGTTTCTGTCTGGTACAATCAGTATACAATCCCAGCTGGAATGATAGCATCATTTTAGATACTAAAAGAGTAAGGCATGAATCATATTTCAGAAATAATGCTGGATGACTATAATTGCAAAATCAAAACTTGCCTTGTATTTACAAAAGGATAGATTCATTTCAGGTATACCCTCAAGGGTAAGAGAAGGCTGCACACTCTACATTCCCCACCCCCTAATCATTTATTGTCTATAGGTTGCCAAATAAAGATCAGCATTTCTCTGTAACCTAACTGGATTTTTCTCTGGGCCATCATTATAGCTGAGCTCCATCTATGTTGTAAGGCAATTGAGAAAAACTCTATATGGTGATTTCTGACAAAAAGATCACACCACTGTCAGAATTACAATAGGAGATTACGTCTACCCTGGATCCACCCCTCAATTCTTACCAGTCTTGCCCACACTGTTGTACCCAAACAGCCTGTGCGTGGATCTGCTTCCTCCATAGTCAGTCAGTCATCACATTCTGTTTTTTTCCATCTTCATAACATTTCTCATATATATATATTCTCTTCTGTCCTCTGATACTGTCATCTCTCCAGTATAGGCCTTTATCATCTCTTGCTTGAATTATTGAAATAGCCTGCTGGTTAGTATCCCTTCTTCAAGTTATTCCTCAATCTAGTCAGTCATCAATTCGCCACAGTGATCTTACTAGAGTTAGCAAAATTCAGATCATGTCACTTCCCTATTCAATTAACTTCATTGACCCTCTGTCACCTCCAGAATCAAATATAAAGTCTCTGTTTGGCTTTTAAAGCCTTAGAGAAATTTGGAATTGTGCCAATAGGGTTATAAAACAATGCATCCCCTTGGATTCAGCAACACCACTACTAGGTTTGTATCCCAAAGAAATCTTTAAAAAAGGGAGGTGGGGGGAGGACCTATATGTACAAAAATATTTATAGCAGATCTTTTGTTATGGTGGCAAAGAATTGGGAATTGAGGTGGGTGTCCATCAATTAGGGAATGGCCCAAGACAGTATATGATTGAAATAGAACACTATTGTGTTATTAGAAATTACAAGGAGAATGATTTCAGATAAACCTGGAAAACTTACATGATTGATACAATATGAAGTGAATAATGTAGGATATTATTGAACATAGTAACAACAATATTGTATAATGATCCACTGTGAATTACATAGCTATTCTCAGCATTACAATGTTCCAAGATAATTCCAAAGGACTTATGATATAAAAAAATGCTATCCACTTCCAGAGAAAGAGCTGATAGAGTCAGATTGCAGATAGAAGCCCAATAATTTTCATATTAGTTTTTCATTTTTTTGGTCTGTGTTTTCTTTCACAGCATGGAGCATTTGCAAATATGTTTTGCATTATTGCACATATATAACCTATAACAAATTACTTACCATTTTAGGGAGTAGAGAGGGGAAGAAGAAAACTTGGAATTCAAATTTTAAAAGATGGGAAAAATTGCTTTTATATGCAATTGGGAAAAAATATTATTATTTTTTAAAAGTCCTCCATAATCTGGCACTTTCCTCTCTTTTCAGCTTTATATCTTACTGTCCTGTTCTTAACTTTGTGATCTGGCATCCTTGCTATTCTTCCTATACAGAAAAACTCATCAATTAGTCAGTCAGCTAGCATTTATTAGGTATCTATGGTGTGCACTGTGTAAGTTTTAGGGAAACAAGAAAAAGACAAAAAACAATTCTTGATGTCAAGGTACTCATAGTCATTAATGAGTTAGAGAACATGCACAATAGTTAAAAACAAGCTATATACAGGATAAATTGGAAATAATCAACAAAAGAAAGACACCAGGATTAAAAAGGGAATTAGGAAAGGCTCTTTTAGAAGTTAGGATTTTAACTGGAACTTGAAGGAATCAGAGAAGTCGGGAGGAAGAGGTGAAGCAAGAATATTCCAAGTTTAGAGTCAACCAATGAAAATGTCTACAGTTAGGAGATAGATTGTCTTGTTTGAGGAACAACAGCAAGGAGATCAGTGTCACTGGACTAAAAAGCATATGCTAGTAGTATGGTGAGAGATTTAAAGAAAGATAGGGAAAGGAGGAGTTATGAAGGACTTTAAAAAAGAGAGGATTTTGTATTTGCTATTTTTATTATTTATTTTATTTTTATTGCAATAGCAGGCTATTGCAAAGATCCCAACATGAGGTGATGAGAGCCTCTACCAGGTTGATGGCTATGAAGAGGAAAAAGAAAAGCTACGAGGATAAGATTGATAGACTTTGGGAAGAGATTGGTTATGGTGAGAGGTAGGGTAAGGGAGAATGAGAAGTTGATGATATCTGAATTGGGCACCTGGGTGACTGGGACTAGAATAGTATTCTCCATTGTAACAAGGAAATTAGAAAGAGAGGAGGATTTTGGGGAAAAGATAAGTAGTTTATTTTGGATACGTTAATATGTCCAGTAGGAAGTTGGAGATGCTAGGTAAGAGATTAGTAGAGAGAGGTTATACAAAGAGATAAACATTGAATCCATGTGAGAAGATAAGATCACCAAATGAAATAAATTGAAGCAAGAAGAGGACACAGGACATAGCCCTATGGGACACCCTTGTTTAACAGGCATAACCTGGATGAAAATCCTGCAAAGGAAACTAAGAAGAAGTCAGATAGGAGGAGAACCAGAAAAGAGTAGTAACAGAGAAGAGGGTGATAAACAGTTATCAAAGATTTCAGAGGGGTCAAGTATGATGAGAATAGAGAAAGTATCATTAGATTTAGCAATTAAGAGGCAATTAATAACTTTAGAGATAATAATTTAGGTCAGAAGCCAGATTGGAGAGAATGGAAGAAAAGGAAATGGATGAAATCAATGATGAATGACTTCTCATGCTTAGCTACAAAAAGGAAGAGAGATATGGGATGACAACTAATAGGTATGAATGAATAAAGTGAGAGTTTTCTGAGGATGGGGAGTCATGGTCTTGTTTGCAGGTAGCAAGGAAACAGTCGATAAAAAAAAGAGAGTCTGAAAATAAGGGAGAGAATAGGTTGACAAAGAGTGCAATCTGCAGGAGAAGATGAGATGGAGTGGAGTCACTTATGCATATAGTGGGATCTGCCTCAGCAAAGAGAACAGTCATCTGAGATAAGTAGAGGAAAAGAGAGTGACAGAAAACAGATGTGATATAAAGAGGAAGGGAGAAGAGGGAGTTCTTGGTAATTGTCTTTACACCCCCCCCACCCCGTAAAATAGGAGGCAAGTTTCACATTTGAGAGGGTTGGGGTTGGGGTGCCATGGGAAGTTTGGGGAGGAAAGCAAAGGTTTGGAAGACTTCTGTGATGAACATCTCCTTATTCCAAGGAACTGTCTCCCTCCTCATATTCAACTCCTAGCTTCTAACTTCCTTCAGGTCTTAGCTAGTCTCACATTTTACAAAGAACCATTCCCATTCTCTCTTAATTTTAGTGTCTTCTTTAAATTGCCACCATCCACAAGATTTATTTCCTTTTAGGAAAATAGCAACAACATTCATAATTTTGGTGGGAGAGACTATTAAGATGATGTTATAGGAGGAAGGCTCTAGATATATGCAATCACAAGTTTAGAACAAGAACAATAACAAAAAAGTGACAGTGAGAAATGAGATCCAAAACCAGAAAAAGATAAGTTCTATTTACAGCTTACTGTGTTCTTAGATCCTATATCTTTTCTGTATTTAACTTCCTCTAGCTTTACTATTCACATAATTTTTTTTTTTAGGATTTTGCAAGGCAAATGGGGTAAAGTGGCTTTCCCAAGGCCACACAGCTAGGTAATTAAGTGTCTGAGGCCAGATTTGAACTCAGGTACACCTGACTCCAGGGCCGGTGCTCTATCTACTGAGCCAGATAATGTTTTCTCGAAGTGAAAATAAGAATTCTCTTTTCTGGGACCAGGAAGAGAGAGCAGATGGTAGCAACTTTGAGCTCAAACCACCCTCAAGTTATAACTGGTATCATTGAAATTTTAGAGATGTATAACCCTAGGCAAATTTAAGTATTGATTGAAAAGTTACAAAAATTTGAAAATAACTCAAATTTATCCCTCATACAAGTTGTTTTACAAAAGTTAAAAAATAAATCAATAAACATTTATTAAGTAACTACTATATTCCAGGCAGGGTGGGTAGATAACTCAGTGGATTGACAGATGGGTTTGGAGTCAGAAAAACCTGAGTTCAAATCCAATCTCAGACACTGATTAGCCATGTGAATTTGGGCAAGTCACTTGATCTGGTTTTCTTAGGAGGTAGCCAAGTGGTTCAGTGGATACAACACTGCTCCTGGAGTCAGGAAGACCTGAGTTCAAATTCAGTTTCAGACACTTACTAGCTGTGGCCCTGGGCAAATCATTGAACCTGTGGTTGCCTTAATCTGCCAGAGAAGGAAATGGCAAAGTCAAGAAAACCTCATGGACAGAATGATCCAGACATGACTCTTACAGGCACTATACTAAGTATCCATTTATCTTAAAATCTTAGAACTCACAACAAGGATTATAAAATGAATATAAAACTGATTGAGAGTATGTAAATATTATAAAACATGGAACAGGAATTTCAATTAAAACATCAGTGCTTTGACCTAGCAATACTAACTACTATAAAATATAAAATATATATTATATATATTCCAAGAGATAAAAACCAAAAAGGACAAAGACACATGCATTTACAAAAATATTTTTAGCAGCTTTTTTCTGGTGGCAAAGAAATGGAAATTGAGAGGAATGACTTGAACAAATTGTGGTATGTGATTATAGTGGAATACTATATTATAAGAAATGATGAGTAGGATGCTTTTAGAAAAAACCTGGAAAGACTTTCATGAGCTGATTCATGGTGAAATGTACTGTGTACAAAGTAACAGCAATATTGTAAGATGATCAACTGTGAATAATTTAGCTATTCTCAGCAATAAAATGATCCAAGTCAGCTCTGAAGTCCTTATGATGAACAATGCTATCCATTCCCAGAAAATGAACTGATGATGACTAAGTAAAGATTGAAGGAAACTTTTTAAACTTTATTTTCTTGAAGGGTTTTTTGGACTATATTTTCTTTCACTGTTCACTGTTATGAAAATATTTTGCATAACCTCACAAGTATAACCTTTATTAAATTGTTTGTCTTCTCAATGGGGTTGAAAGGAAGGTAGGAAGGGAGAGAGAGATTTTGGAACTTGAAGTTTTAAAATGAATGTTAAAATCTTACATGTATTTGGAAAAATAAAATACTAAACAAATATATATAAAAGGAAAAAGAAAACACCAGTGCTTATTTCACACTTGGACATCACAAGTATATTAATATTAAAAAAAAACTTAAAACTTGCATGATATAATCAGTTATATTGAAATGCTATAGGATCATTGAGGTTAAATCTCAATTTGGTAAAATTCACTTTATGTCATGGTTAATGACCTCAGAAAGTCCTGACTTTGGTTTTATATCACCAAGGAGTACTCACTTGAGACCAAATTGAACCTATCATTTCTCACAGTTCTGCTTGTCATCAAATCTTATATTATGAGCATCATCTTTAGCTTCCTGTGTTTTCCTTGGAATGTTCCACTCCAGGCATTAACCTCACTTAGACCAATATCATTTAGCTAATGAGATCTGACCCAGATTCATTGAGATTGTTTTCAGAAGTCCACCCTCCCCACCCCCCAAGCAGGTGGTATCCCTAGATACTAAGGACAGCTCATGTAATAGAGAAGATGAATAGTAAAGGTATAGGCACAGCAAGGACAATGTTGCTGATTTTAATTAGACCTAATATTTTCTCTATTATTCTTTTGAGAATGACGATAATGGCCACATTTGGTATATAAGGACAGAAAGGCACACAGATAATTATACCATCATTTATTCACACATAGCTAGAGGCATTAAAGCAGATAGTAGCAGATTGTAACAAGTTACAAATAAGCAGTTATGCAGGAGAATCAGTGTTAAAAATACTATCAGATAAATTTATAACCAGAAAGAAAAGGTAAGTGACTTTCATAGGAAGAGTCAGTTAGTCTGTCAGTCAGCAAACAATTATTAAACTCTTACTATGTGGCAAGCACAGCATTATAGTCTAGGAATCAAAACGCAAAACTGATAAGTTGATGCAGCATGATAAAGACAAAATATTGAACTTGGAGTCAGACAAACCTTGGATCTAATCCTGAGTGATACTAACTATGTGACCTTAATCACTTAATCTTCCTGAGTCAAGTTTTCTTCATTGTTAAAATGGGAATGATAATTTATAACTTGGAGCAGCTAGGTGGTGCAATGGATAGAGCACCAGCCCTGGAGTCAGGAGTACCTGAGTTCAAATCCAGCCTCAGACACTTAATTGCCTAGCTCTGTGACCTTGGGCAAGTCACTTAACCCCATTGCCTTCAACCCCCCCCCAAATTTATACCTTATGGGTTTTTATGAAATAAGATTATGTATATAAAGCACTTTGCAGTCTTAAAGTGACATATGTCTACTAATATTGTCACCAGTGGATGGTCCATTTGCTCCATTGCTATCATCACATTGTCAAGAAAACCAGGTTGTATGAACCCCTTTGGCAGATTTATGGAAGGGCATGGAGAAAAGCAGATGGGAAGGCATACATGGTTTGTGATTTATGTCACTAGAGGGAGTACCTACATTAATGAGATCACAGATCCATTGGAGAATGTGTGAATTTTTAAATGGAGAAAGAATCATTACTCTTTTTCATCAGGAATGACCTTGTACTAGCTCTTACTCTGTATTCTAGATATGTTCTCCTTTTGTTTAACTTTCGTACTGTTTTAGCTGACATTCAAATTGGCTCTTACTCTCCTTTTCCCTCCCCCAGCTTCAGAAACCATAGAAAAATCAAGGTTCTAAAGAAATTCTCCTAAAGAAAACCAAAGAGGAGCTCTCTCTGTAGCATTTGCTCCTTCTCCCATTTATTTGTAAAATTCTAATCTTGTTGGTGTTCCATATATGTTGCTCAGATTTATCACAATATACAACCAGGACACTGGTTCTCTTGCCCTCTTCCATTCTCCCACCACCCCAGCCAAGGGACCACTATCAGTCTTGTCCTAGGTATAGGTGAACTAGTTTCAGTCCCAGGGAAACCTAACTCCTAAAGAGAGGGATAGGATTCCTTTTCTCACACTTTCTGACTCTTAACAAATTCACACTGGGAATCTGGAAAAATTTACTTAAAGCTTAGTTCAGCTCAAAAGTGTAGAGTGAAAATATAAGTTATAGAAAATATGAGTTAGATATAGGAAATTGGTAAATAGAATTTTATTTTTTAATTACATATACAGTTTTAACATTGTTTTTTAATAAGATTTTTGTTTCAATTTTTTTCCTATTCCCCCTCTTTAAGATAGAAACAATCTAATATGGATTATACATGTGCCATCACATTAAGCATATTTCCACATTAATCCTGTTGTGAAAAAAGTAATAGAACAAAACAGAAAAGCTACAAACAAGAAAAGTGAAAATAGTATACTTCAATCTACAAATTCCATAGTTCTTTTTCTGAATGTGGATAGCATTTTCCATCATGAATCTTTTGAAATTATTTTGGCATATTGCATTACTGAGAGGAGGTAAGTTATTCATAGTTGAACATTGCAAGATGTTGCTATTACAATGATCTCCTGGTTCTGTTCACTTCATTTAGCATTAGTTCATGTAAGCCTTTCCAGGTTTTTCTGCAATCTGCTGTTCAACATTTCTTATAGCACAATAGTATTCCATTACATTATAAATCACAACTTGTTTAGACATTCCCCAGTTGATGGACATTTCCTTAATTTCCAATACTTTGCCAACACAAAACGAAATACTATAAATATTTTTGTACCTGTAGGTTCTTTCCCACTTTTTATGATCAATTTGGGATAAATACCTAAAAGGGGTATTACTATTCAAAGGATATGGACAGTTTTTTTTACCCTTTGGGTATAGTTCCAAATTGTTCTCCAGAATGGCTGGATCAATTCACATCTCCACCAGCAATACATCAGTGTTCCAGTTTTCCCACATTTTCTCCAACATTTATCATTTTACTTTTCTGCCATATTAGTCAATCTGATAGGCTTGAGGTAAACAACTCAGAGTAGTTTTTTTTTGTTTTGGGTTTTTTTTAGGTTTTTGCAAAGCAGTGGGATTAAATGGCTTGCCCAATGCCACACAGCTAGGTAATTATTAAGTGTTTGAGGCCAGATTTGAACTCAGGGACTCCTGACTTCAGGGCCAGTGCTCTATCCACTACACCAACTAGCCATCCTCAGAGCAGTTTTAATTTGCATTTCTCTAATCAATGGTGACATAGAGCATTTTTTTCATATGATTATAGATAACTTTATTTTTCATTTGAAATCTGCCTATTCACATCATTTGACCATTTATCAATTGGGGAATGACTTGTATTCTTATAAATTTGACTCAGTTGTCATATTTGAATCATAGTTGAAAAATGAGACCCTTATCAGAAACACTTGCTATAAAAATTATTTCCCATCTCTCTGCTTTCCTTCTAATCTTGGTTATATTGGGTTTGTTGTGCAATGTAATCAAAATTATCCATTTTTTATTTAATCATGTTCTTTATCTTATTTGGTCATAAATTCTTCCTTTCTCCATAGATCTGACAGATAAAGTATTACTTGCTCTCCTAATTTCCTTATGGTATCACCAATTATGTCTAAATTATATATCCATTTTGACCTTATCTTTATAAACAGTGTGATATTCTCATGTAGGTATGCAACCAATGTAATCTCCTTAAATACCATGTGTTTTTCCTCTTTAGCTTTTTATACTTCTCCTGAGTCTTATATTTGAAGATTGAATTTTCTGTTCAGTTCTGGTTTAAATAGGAAAATTTGAAAGTCCCCTATTTCGTCAGTTGTCCACCTTTTCCCATGAAAGATTATGCTCAATTATTTTGGATATTTTTTTTTGCTGGATAATTTATTAGTGGCAACCCAAGCTCTTTGCCTTCCAGAATATCATATTCTAAGCCCTTTAATACATTAAAGTAGAAATTGTTCAATTCTATATAATTCTGACTGTGGGTCCTTGATATTTGAATTGTATCTTTCTAGTTGCTTGCAGAATTCTCTCCTTGACCTGGTAGTTCTGTAATTTAGCTATAATATTCTTTGGAGTTTTCATTTTGGGATCTCTCAGGAAATGATCAATAGATTTTGACACTGTAATACTCTTCTGAGTTTGCATTTTGATCTTCCCTGTTGCCATTGTGGCTTTCTATGGTCAGGGCTCTTTTTTTAGTTTTTTTAGTTATTTTTTTTTGCTCATTTTAAAAATTTGAGCTCTGAAGGGAGCAGAACCAACAGAATACTGTACACATTAACAACAACTTTGTGTGTTCATCAGCCTTGATGGATGCAGCTCCTCTCATCAATTCAGAGAGCTTGGGCAACCCAAGGACACCAGCTATGTATATTGCTATCCTCAACCAGAGGAAGAAAAACAGAACAAAACAAAATCCTACAGAATCTGAATGAATACTACGCTCACTTTTAAAAACTTTTTCTTATGTATTTCTTTCTGATCTCATGAATTTCTTTCTTTTCCCTTAATGCTAATTACTCATACCGAAAATGACTAATCTGTAAACATGATAAAGATAAATGTATATGTATAACATTCACCAGTCTGTTCCTCACTGAGTGGTGTGGGGTGGGAAGGGAGGGTGGAAGGAGATCAGATAATTTAAAAATAAGTATATGATGTGGATAAATGTTGAAACACTTTCAGAACATGTGATTAGGAAAAAAATATCAATTTAATAAAAAAAAAAGATGAGTTCTGCTCCTGTGGTGCAGGAGGCACTGACTCAGTCTTCTTACACTGGGGAATTTATTTCTTACCTATAAAATAAATGCTTAACAGAAGATACAAGAATATTAACAGACAAACAAGCAACAGAAACAACTTACAATCACTGTTACATTCTTCTGGGAAGTGAGGCTCAAAACATCAAAAGTGAAGCTATTTGTAGGACCGTTTAACTCTTTAACTTGACTCTCTACTGTTTTTCTCAAGGTCCATAGTGAAGCCAAGGGGTTAGGTTTCATAATTTTTCTGATGAGCTTCTTTTTTTTGTTGTAAAAAAAAAATCTTCCTAAGGCTGGTCAATTCAGAATGAGAGACCCAAGCACTCCTGAATTACAAGGCTGCCTCCAAGGCTGGATACATTTGTGTTGACATAATCATTCATTATTCAAAAATGATAAGCCCTTTCAGACTGAACTACATATTTCCTTGTAAGTAGCTGTGGCACAGGCTCTCTGAGGGTGTGCTCTAGCCAAAGAAAACCAAAAAGGCTATTGTTTACTCTCTTCTCCCTGCTCCTATCAATTTTCAAATGAAGTTGCACCTTCTTTCCAGTCCATCTCTCTTCCCTTCTCCAAGTTGGGAAAGAAAGAAAAAGAAGACCCCTGTAACAATAGGTACAGTCAAACAAAAACAAATGTCCACCTTGACCTTGTCTCCAAAATATGTCTCAGTTTGCACTGTAAGTCCATCACATTTATCAGGAGATGGATAACATGTCTCATATACTCTTGAGTTATAGGACCTCTGTTACTCTAGCTTATTCTGGGCTTTTTGGAGTCTTTGTTGCCCAGAGTGTTGTCCTTGATGTTGTTGGTCTCTGATGTTCAGTCTGTTCCTCTGTTTTTCCTCAACCAGCTCTTCCCACAGCTAGGTGGTACAGTGAGTAGAGTGCTAGTGACTCTGAGCAAAATCACTTCTCTATTTTCCTTAGTCTTTCTTGTTGGTAAAATGCAGATAATAATAGACCTCTCAGGGTTATGGTAAAAATACACATATATAGTTATTATTATTATTATTATTATTATTATTATTATTATTATTATTAATCAACTAATCAATCCATCAAAAGCATTTATCATATATTTACTATGGATTAGGCACTGAGCTAACTCCTAAAGAAAAAGGAAGAACATTCCTTGCCCTCAAGGACCTTACATTCTAAAGGGGAATGATACATTTTTAAATAGGTATTTGCAAGAATATAGAGTTCTCAGAAGAACATTGTACATCATAACAGTATCATAGGGGTGATGGTCAGTCTTAATGGACTTGCTCATTCCATCAGTGCAATAATCAGGGAAAATTTTAGGGTATCTGCGATGGAGAATACCATCTGTACCCAGAGAAAGAACTTAATTTAAACAAAGACCAAAAACTATTATATTCAATTTTTTTAAAGTTGTCATATGTACTACATAATTTTGCTATCTCTAATACTTTATTTTTTCCTCAAGGATATGATTTTTCTCTCAACACATTCAATTTTGAACAATATATAACATGGAAACAATGTAAAGATTATCAGATTGCCTTATATGGGGGGAAGGGAGAGGGAAGGGAGGATGGGGGAAAATTGTAAAATTCAAAACATTACAAAAAAATGATAGGTAGAAACTACTATTGTATATAATGTAAAACAAATAAAATATTTATTTAAAAAAGAATATAGAGTTTTGTTTTTAGGGTTTTGCAAGGCAAATGGGGTTAAGTAGCTTGCCCAAGGCTACACAGCTAGGTAATTATTAAGTGTCTGAGACCAGATTTGAACCCAGGTGCTCTTGACTCCAGGGCTGGTGCTTTATCCATTGTACCACCTAGCTGCCCTTGAATATAGAGTTCTTATGAAGAGTGGATGAAAGCTATTCTGAGAGAAGAAGGCAATAGCACTTGCTCCAGATTCTGGGAAAGGCCTTCTAAAGAAAGTGATACTTGACCTGAGTCTTGAAAGATGGAAGAGACTCTAGGAAATAAAAGCAAGGAAAGAGAACATTCTAGGCATATGGGATACCTAGTTAGAAGCCTGATAGGAGTAGATGAAGTATCCTGGGTGTGGCTACAATAAATAGACCAGCATAACTGTATGCCCTCCTATTCTGGAAGGAAGTAATATGTAAAAAGACTACAAAGTAGGGGTGTTCTTGAGTCAGCTTGTCTCTTTATCTCTGTGTCCAGATTAGCTAGATCAGCTTCACATTCTGTCTTGCTTTGATTGGTCAGTTTGGCTATTCATTGTGTCTCTGTCATGATTGTTGGTTCAGCTGCCTGTGTTTTTATCTGTGTGGGGTATTCTCCCCTTTTCCTCTCTGATCTGGGGAACTAGAGAAATCTGTAATTTGTATCTCTGAAGATGCTGCTGTGCATTTTGGAGTCCTGAGAGGGTTCAGGTTGTGAATTAGCTGAGACTCAGATCTTATTCTCCATGTCCCATTCCACTGGATCAAGAATGACTACTGACTCAACTTTTTAGTTGCATCTGCTTCTCAGACAACTGACCTTGCCTCACTCTGACAAAAAGGGCAGATTTTGAATTTATTTAATTTGGAAAAACAGCATTATTTAGGCAGTCAAGAATTTTATAATTTTGTTATGGTTTTCTCAGGGCAGACAGAAATACCATTTATGTATTTCTACAATAGTATAGGTCTTTGCATGTCTCCTAGAAGTTTTTGTAATTACTGGAAATAGGGGAATGAAAGATCTGAAACTCTGAGAGGAAAATCCCCAAGTTTGGAAAAAAATAGAGATTTAGTTAAGCAATGCCTTCAAAAATAGAGTGTGAAGTTTATCTCTTATTATATGAAATTAAAAAATTTTAAGGCACCAGTCTGGGAGCAGCTAGCAGCCTCATGTCTAGTTGGGACCTGTCCGCATCCTGACCAGTCACCTCCATTCAAGCTCGGATTCACCCCAAAATGGGAACTACTGTCAAGGATCAGCTGGTTTTGAATGTCCTAAAGGAAGACCAGGTTGCCCATAATAAGATCACTGTTGTTGGGGTTGGTGCAGTTGGCATGGTGTGTGCCATCAGTATCTTGATGAAGGACTTGACTGATGAACTTGCCCTAGCTGATGTCATAGAAGATAAGCTAAAGGGAGAGATGATGGATCTCCAACATGGCAGCCTTTTCCTCAAAACACCAAAGATTGTTTCTGGCAAAGATGACAATGTGACTACAAACTCAAAACTGGTTGTTGTTACTGCTGGGGTACATCAATAGGAGGGAAAAAGTCATCTTAACTGGGTCCAGTGAAATGTGAATGTTTTTAAATTCATCATTCCCAATATTGTTAAGCCCTAATTGCAAGCTGCTTATTGTTTTCAACCCAGTGGATATTTTGACATATGTGGCCTGGAAGCTCAGTGGCTTCCCTAAAAATCGTGTTATTGGAAGTGGTTGCAATCTGGATTCTGCCCGTTTCTGTTACCTAATTGGGGAGAGACTTGATTATTCAAGTTGCTATGGATGGGTTCTTGGGGAACATGGAGACTCCAGTGTTCCTGTGTAGAGTGGTGTGAATGTTGCTGGTGTATCTCCAAAGAATCTTTATCCTGCTTTGGGAACTGATAGTGATTCATAAAATTGGAAGGAAGTTCACAAATAGGTGGTTGACAGTGCTTATGAAGTCATCAAGCTGAAAGGCTACACTTCTTGGGCCATTGGTTTGTCTGTGGCAGATCTGGCAGATAGCATTATAAAAAATCTTAGGAGAGTGCATCTAATTTCCATCATGATTAAGGGTCTATGTGGCATTAATGAAGAAGTGTTCCTTAGTGTCCCTTGTGTCTTGGGGCAGAATGGTATTTCTGATGTGGTGAAGGTAAATCTGACTCTGGAGAAGGAGGCCCATTTAAAGAAGAATGCATAAACTCTTTGGGGAATCCAGAAGGAGCTACAATTTTAAAACTTTTTAAATGTGCTTCCATTTTACTGTCTTGAGAACATGACAGTGATTAAGGGATTGTGTATGACGTGCTATGGTCAAATCCTTCCTTTTATTTAGTAATTGAACACTAGAAATGTAAAACTTATGAATACACTCTAGACTCTTCCTAAAGGTAGAAATGGGGAATACAATGTGACTGTTTGTTAAACCCTGTTATTTGCGTAGTGATGCTGGATCAGACTTGTACAGTCATAAAAGTAGTTGCTGTCAAGCAGAACCACAGGTTATGTAACTGCCTATTTTGTAGGTGTTAGTTTCCCAAAGGTCCATAACATTCTGGGCACAACACCATACATACCAATAAAGTAGTAATACTTTATTGATGCATTTTCTGCTCCCCTCCATTAGAGCTCTTTAGCATGGCCCAATGAATCACCTTTCCAGAGGACTTGATTTTGTCTACTCATATATACTATTTCAATAGTTGTAAATTTCCATATTATATAAAGAGCTATGTATGTACAATTATGCAACCAATTCGACAAGTGTCATACTAACCCAAATACTGAATAAACAACAAAATAACTGAAAAAAAATTAAGATTGTAAAACTTTATATACATTTCTGAGAATTTTGTAGTTTAAAAATCTTTGGGAAAAATGTGATTGAGGAAAGTTTAGAATAATGGAGTCAGCTTGTTATTAGATAGGTTGCCATAAGAAGACATGGGATCTTAACTTTAGAGGACTCAAAAATGGAGGTCACCATGTTGACACTGGATCTAAGATTTCTAAGGAAATTGAAAAGGAGGTCATCATGTGTTCAAACTTCCTTTTGCTTTACAGTTACTCAAATAGCTCTTGTGCAAAAATAATTCTAAGTTGAAATTGTAAGTTTAACTTCTGTAGTGTTTGGAAAATATAGTTAAGTGTAATTAAATTTATTCTGGTCTTATTTTAAGTGAAATTATTTTTATTGTTAAACTATGGGGTACTTGCTTGTTATAAAGCAAATGCTCTATGAATGTTATCAGTTATGATAAAGTTATGATGAGTTATGATAAAGTTAAATGTTAAAACCTAAAATTGGTAATTAGAAAATGATTTGGTCTTTACATCAAGGTAAATTTAAACTTGAAAAGGAAGAAAAAAATTTTAGTGAAATTTCTTATATTTAAACTGATAAAATCTTTTTGCTTTATGTAACTCCATGAGAGAAAAATAACTGAATTTAGCTTTAAGCTGTTCTTGGTGAAATTTACCATTTGGGGTAAAAGCCTTTGGGACTATAATTAATTTTGTTTTGATGTTTGGTTTCAGATATAGTTCTCTGATCATTGAATCAGTAATCCATCACTCCAGAGAAATGCCATAAACCACTTAAAAAGAATTGTTGTAGGTGGAAAATTGTTATAGGTTCAGGGGGAAAGAACCAAAGAGACAGTGTTTGGCCTCAGTCCAAGGCAGGGTCCTTCTGGTTTAATTTTCTTGTTGTTTTCCTTTGAAAAGGAATGTTTCTCAACTACTTATTTCCTGAGTCTGGCTATGAGGTGATGTTGTTAATGCATGATTGTTTGTCAACTGTGACTTTTATCTGAAATCAAATAGGTGTGCATTAACTCATCAAAGACTAATTTGATGTTTTAATCATGTCCCAGAGTTTCCCTTTTAGGGTAAATCCCCACAATCAGAGCAGGCAATCAATAGGAGACAAGGGTGCAAAACACATCATGCCCTTCTACTGTTCCCTTACATACTAGAAAGACCTAGATTGGGGAACTGCTACAAGATGTTAGATACAGTGATTCAATTACTAATTGGCCTGTTGGGATCATGGATTATTACTCCCTATATTTCCCTGCATTGATATTCTTCCTCTCCTAGATGGGGCTTCTGGCTTTTTTCCTTAATGATCTCTATACTTGTACTATTTCTAAACATTTTGCAATTTTTTTGTCCTCTGGTTGGTTAATTTTCTTTTAAGATTCGTTTCCTCCATAAATGTGTATCTCCAATTAGTGGCCCAAGATGAATATTATCTGTAGCTGAATCTGAGACCTAGTGCCCCTTGAATCCTGTCTCAGCTGATTCCTGGATGCACTTTGACTTCCCGCTCAAGAGGGAACTGCTAGGTAGGGACAGCTCTACAACCCCCTTTCAGCTAGAAGTAACTTCAGAAGAAATAAGATACCCCAACACCCAAATGATTTTAGTCCCAAATTATTTGAGTGGGGAATGAAGAGGGGGAAATATTGGACAGAAAAATATGTTTTATGATTAATTTATTCCCTCTGCACTGACTATGTACCTTACATTAACACTGATCCTTCTTCCCCATCTCATTGTCCATGCTATGAAACGAGGTCAATGAATTTTTAGTAAAGTATCTTGCCCCTTCCTGGCAAGGACTCTGGGTAAATCCCGGCTCCCAGGTACAGATCAAACTCCTATCAACAAAACAGTGAATCTCTGTCCTACCTAAAAAAGATTAAGTCTTTGAGTTACTGCCCCTCGTCAACATATCTCTCATTAGCTCATCTCTGTTCTGCAACCTACCTGCCCCCATCTACATCTCCCTACTTTATCCTTAAAAGCTTACTCCTCAGGGGTGGCTAGGTGGAGCAGTGGATAAAGCACTGGCCCTGGAGTCAGAAGTACCTGGGTTCAAATCCAATCTCAGACACTTAGTAATTACCTAGCTGTGTGGCCTTGAGCAAGTCACTTAACCCCATTTGCCTTGCAAAAAAAAACCCCACAAAAAAAAGCTTACTCCTCAGTTGAGTTGCTTTTCTTCCTTTGGGAGGGCAGTCAGCTCTGGGGGAGCATGATTACTCATGTAATCTCTCTTGCTCCTCTACCTTTCCTTAATGCTCATCCTCTCATGGTGATTGGGGTGCTTGGGTTGTTTAGGTTACTTAGGGATCAGTGGTTTCCTGTCTTTAGTTTTTCTTTCCCTTAATTTCTGCCAATCACAGCAATACTTTTTTTTTTCTTGCAAGGCAATGGGGTTAAGTGGCTTGCCCAGGGCCACACAGCTAGTTAATTATTAAGTGTCTGAGGTTGGATTTGAACTCAGGTACTCCTGACTCCAGGGCCGGTGCTCTATCCACTATGCCACCTAGCTGCCCCAATACAGCAATACTTAAATAAACCTTTTTATCTCTAAAATTTCTTCAGGTTCAGAGTCAGTTTTTTTCCATGAATTTTTTCATGTTGCACCAAAACCTTTAGCTAGCTACATTTTTCCCCAGCAGCAAAATCAACTCCTAGAGCTGATTGTCAAATTTTCACTGGGAGCATTTATACCTTGGAAATGAGAAATTATTATAAATCAGGGCTTGGTTTATTGTTTTACTGATTGTTTAGACTTAAAAAAGTGATGGAGAAAATGTAATTCAGACTAACTTAAAAGTGTATAGTATATGAATTTCTCTTTCCTTCCTTCCTTCTTCTTCTTCTTCTTCTTTTTCCTCTTCTTCTCCTCCTCCTCCTTCTCCTCCTCTCTCTTTCTCACTCTCACTCACTCTCTTTTTCCTCTCTTCTTTCTTTCTCTTGAAGAGTTGATTGTTAAATATTTACCAGCATACCTATACTGGAAAGATAGGCAAGAGACAGATTGTGAAAGGTGTTAAATGTTAGAGGAATTTACATTTGGTTCTAGAAGTAATAGGAAGCACTGGAGTAAAATGATGGCAGGGAAGAGTGATGGCATGTGTGTGATATGATCAGTCTTTTGCTTTGGGGAAATCACTGGCAGCTCAGTGGAGAATGGGTTGCAATGGAGAAAGTCTTGAGTCAGAGAGATCAATTAATATGATATTGCAGTAGGGAGGTAAAAGGTGAAGTAGGCCTCACCTAAGGTGAAGGTCTAATGAATCAAGAGAAGGGAGAGATATAGATTGTGATGGTAGAAGTCACAAGATTTAGCAATTGATTGGTGTGGGATGAAAAGGTGAGGAGTAAAGTGTGACACCAAGTGATTAGATCAACTTGAGTGATTAGAAGAATGGTGGCCTTTCAGAAACAGAGAAATTTAGGAGAAGGATGAATCTTTAGGGAAAGACAATGTGTTCTGGTTTTGACATTTCAGGTTTGAAATGTCTAGGTGGGAGAGTCCCAGAGGTGGTTGATAATGTAAATAGATTCAGGAGAGGTGTTAGATATCATAGGTATGGGAATCATCTGAGATGGTTATTGAATCTATGGGAGAAAATAGACTCATCAAATGAAAAAGTATAGATAGAGGGAGAAGAGAAGATTCAAGAAGTAGCTTTGGGTGGCATCTACAGTAAAGGGATATGCCATGAATGAAAAATCCAACAAAGAAACCGAGAAGGAATCAGATAGATAGGAAGACAACCAAGAGATATCAATTCCAGAAGTACTCAAAGATGAGAAAGTATATAGAAAGAAAGGGTGATTAACAGAACCAAATACTGCAAAGAAGTCAAGAAGGATGAAACCTGAAAGAAGGTCATTAGTTAAGTCAGTTGAATTAGTAGATCATTGGTAACTATTTGGGCTTCTTTATTATATTACTCACCTGACATTTTGGCACAGTCTGTCTGTCTGTCTGTCTGTCTGTCTCTCTCTCTCTCTCTCTCTCACACACACACACACACACATATCTAATCTAATCTATCTATCTATATTTAATCATTTATTTATTCTTAATTTGCTCCTGGCTCTAAGCCATCACTGTCCTGGTCATAGTATTTATATGTATCACAAACTGGAAAGATTGTCTTGTTGCTGACCGTCCCTCTTCCCTCTAGTCTGACTCAGGCTCTTTGTTAATTCATTTGGGTAGAGGGGGAGGGAAAGCAAGACAACTGACTAAAGAGTGGGAATGGAGTAGGTGAAATTAGGCATTTGCAGTGTGCAAATGACACTTGTGCCACACACACACATACACACATACTGCCAAATGCAATTAAGCAGGGCAGGCATTCAATCTCTGGCATATGTGAGATTTCACATATAAACATAATAAAACCCTATTGTTCCACCCCAAAATCACAGTATCTCAGAATTGGTAAGGACTTTCAGGGAGATTTCTGGTCCAATCTGTACTTTTGAAGAATGCTCTGGGGCGGGGGGGGGGGGGGGGGGGGAGACATCCATCTTCTTTTTGAATGCCTAGAAATAATGAGCCCCTCTACCTCCAGGGGCAGTCCAGTCCTCTTTTAGAAAGCTCTAATGAGCAGGATATTTTTCCTTTCATCCAGCTAAAATATTCCTTTGTAACTTCTGCCTCTTACTTCTACTTATGCCCTGTGGGCCTCAGTTTTTTCATCTGTCAAATGGGGAGGATGGATTGGATGATTCCTAGCATCCCAAAGTTATGAATCTTTGATGCTGTAAACTTTTATGTAAGAATAAATTCTTTTATTCTTTTTCCAAAAGAAAGTTGACTACCAAATGCCCCCTAAAACTTTTAGGTTTAAATATAATTCATCTTGCCTATGTAAAACAGTGTTATTCTCAATCTCTAAGGTTTTTCTAGCTATAAATCTAATATATTTCAAAAGATTCTTCCATCTTTTCCCCCATTCCAGTCATTCTCCTCTGGATATTCTCCCATTCATCAATGCTTTTCCTAAAAATGCTGTCACAATCTGAAGACAATAGCCTTGATATAGAATGACACTGGCAGAGTATGACAGGACTATCTCTTCTTATCCCCGGACTATTCTCCAACCCCTTTACTTTTTAAACATTTTCTTGTTTTGTTTATGAATTTGACCAATTTCTATAACAATGAACATTTTCATATCCAAAGAAGAACCTTCAAAGAGGGCTATATATAAGACTAATAATGATATACAGCTTGCATTTTTAATTATTTGTTATATGCAACATTAACATTGCCCTACTTGATTGTGTTCCTTTCTGGACCATCTTCTGCTCTCTTCTATATATTTTAAAAAATGTTTCATTAACTCTATTTTTCCTCTTTTTTTGTGTGTGTTAATATTATGACCCTTTCTAGTTTCCTCCCATCAGTCCTTCCTCTCCTCTGGTACATAAAAGACCTTCTTTGTAATAAGTAAGTAAGACAGGTAACAGCTAAGTCAGGCAAAATAGATCCACATACTGACCATATCTGGAAATGGCTGGTCATTGTTGGTCATTTATCATAGATTTTATATCTTTCACAATTATTTTCCTTTACAATGCTGTAGTCAGACTATAAAGTAACAGTTAGGTATTGCAGTAGATAGAGCACCAGTCCTGGTGTCAGGAAGACCTGAGTTCACCTCAGACCTTACTAGCTGGGTAAACCTGGGCAAGTCATTTTACACTGTTTGCCTCAGTTTCTTTATAGATATAAAATGAGTTGGAGAAGGAAATGGCAAACCACTCCAGTGGTTTGCCAAGAAAAACCCAATTAGGTTCACAAAAAATTAGCCATGAATGAAAATGACAAAACAGAAACTTCACAATATAAACTGTTATCCTGGAACTGTTTGTATCATTCTGAATTAGTTTATACAAGTCTTACTAAATTCTTTGACTCCATTTCCATCATTTCTTACCTTCTGGTTGCTGATCAGCCTGTTTGTATTTCAACAGGTACTGTTGCTCTTGTTGACCACATCACTTACCCTCACCACCACTTGAAGTGAAGGGTGGGGGCAAAAAGCCACCATAGAAAAAGAAATATTGCCACTTTGGGACCCAGGAGAGATCGGATTTTCTCCTTTTTTAAAGGTAATCATATTATAGTCTTATATGATTTTGACTGTGATGTCTTAGTATCTGAATTCTTTCTATGTAACTACTTGCAGCTTTTTAAAATTTAACCTTTGAATTCTAGATCTTGATTATGACATTTCTGTTTTTTTTAATTTTGAATTTCTTTCAAAAGATAAACTGTGGATTCTTGTCTACTCTCACTTTGCTTCTTTGGTATTGCCTACATTTCCTGCTAGGCTTCTGTCTATCCCATCCCAGAGAGCAATCCCTTATAATAAAGAACTTTATTTTATTTTATTCCCAAAGATATAAAAAAATAAAGAGGAGGGGAAGGTCCTATTTATACAAAATTATAGCATCTCTCTCTGTGTATGTATGAATGTATGTATATATCTATATATATGCATATGTATATATTTATTTAGGACAGTTAGGTGGTACAGTGGTTAGAGCACTGGTCTTGGAGTCAGAAGGATGGAAAGTCAAATCTGGTCTCTCTAAAGCTTGACGCTAACTAGCTGTGTGACCTTGAATAAGTCACTTAATTTTGGTTGCCTTGCATCCAGGGCCATCCCTGTCAGCCTGATTTATATCTGGCCACTGGACACAGATGGTTCCAGAGGATAAAATGAGGCTGGTGACTTAGCACACACCCCCTCATTCAAATGTAATCCACATGCTTGTCATGGCATCACTTCCCTGTTCCCTGAGGCTCTGTGTGTTATGTTCCTCCTCTCCCTGGGATCACTATCCAGGACTGGACTTAGACCTGAGTATGGGCAAAACAACAGAATCAAGAAACTCTGGTTATCTCCTCCTAATCAGTTATTCAACCTCCTTACCATTTGTGGGCTGAGATGTTATGGTCTTCAAGAATGAAGGACAAACATCATCATTTTACATATATATATACATACAATTTACCTCCAAATTATATGTTAAAATAATTTTTAACATTAAAAAAAGTTTTGAATGCCAAATTCTAAACCTCCCTCCCCTTACACCTCCCTGAAACAGTAAGCAATCAGATATAGATTACTTATTTGCAATTATGCAAAACATTTCTATATTAGTCATTTTGTACAAGAAGGATCAAATAAAAGAAAAAGGAAATGAAAAATAGCATGCTTCAGTCTGTATTCAAACAATACCAGTTCTTTATCTAGAGGTGAAAGTCCTTTGGGATTTCCTTGGATCATTGTATTACTGAGAATAGCTCAGTAATTCACAATTCTTCATTTTCCTGGTTCTATTATTTTAACTATGCATCAGTTCATGTAAGTCTTTCCAGTTTTTCCTGAAATCATCCTGTTTATAGCACAATTATATTACATCACTATCAAATACCACAGCTTGTTCAGCTATTTCCCAAAAGGGTTGGATAACAGTAAATGTTATACTAATTGATGCAAAGTGAAATGAAAAGGACCAGGGGGACATTGTACACAATAACAGCAATATTGTATGATGAAGAATTATTAATGATTTAGCTATTCTCATCAATATATTGATCCAAGACAATCCCAAGGGAATGATAAAGCATACTTTCTGACTCCAAAAAAGCAATTTATATTACCTGAAGACAGACCAAAGCATTCTATTTTTCACTTTCATTCTTTTTCTTTTATTTGTGTCTTATACATAATGACTAATATGGAAATGTTTCACATGATTGCATATGTATAACCTATTTCTGATTGTTTAACATCTGAGGGAGGGTTAGAATTTGGAACTCAAAACTTTAAAAATGATGCAAAAAAATTAACAAGTAATTGAGGAAAATATAATTTCAAAAACATTTATTTCATGCTAAAATAATAATAAATCCATTACATGTTAATATAGATAGTATATTTTAATATAAATAACCCATATATTACAAAAGAATATAACCCATATATTCCAAAATAATCCATATATTCCAAAAGAAAAACATTTCACTCAGAGGAATAGTATTGTTTTATGTATTTTTGCCAATGTCTGTAGTATCTGGCTTAATTGAAGATAGCTGAATATATGCCTCTTTCCTCAGTTTATAGAAATATGTTGTTTTGGTTGAAGAAAATGAAGAAAATTCAACTTCATGGAGAGAGATAGTTGGAGAAGAGAAAGGGATTTTAATAGGTAAATGATATCTTAATTCTATTATGAAAATAATTTTGACCTCATGGATACCTTGAAAGTGTCTTAGGGATCTGAAGAAGTCTGAAGACCACACTTTAAGAATGACTATTATAGATCAATAAATCAGTAGCAGTGGTTGAACATCAATTCAACAATTTTCACCTGCAGATCTGATTTGAAAAAGAAAACCCAGAGGGGGAAGAGCCAAAGGAATGGCTAGGGAGAAGCTACAGAGTGCCCAGAATAAGGAAGTCTCATCTTCCTGAGTTCAAATTTGGTCCCAGACACGTCTTAGCAGTGTGACCCTGGATAAGTCACTTAACCCTGTTTGCCTCAGGTTTCTCCCCTGTAAAATGAACTGGAGAAGGAAATGGGAAACCACTCCAAGATCTTTGCCAAGAAAACCTCAAAATAAGATCACAAAGATTCAGATGAGACTGAAACTAAACAACAAAACTTAAAGAGAAGGAATAGTTTTGCCTAGAAAAAAGGTGCATGTGTAAAGAGTGACTGATATCTGTCACCAGTCAGTCCAGTGTTCCAGTCACATGAACAATAAGAGAAGTAGCTTTGTGGCTATGCCTATGACACCTTAATTATCCCACTCCAGAAACTTTTATTGTTGGCACAGGCATTTGCGTTTTGCTTTAGAACCCACATATCTTGGTAGGAAGATTAAGTCCAAGTACCCCTGATTGCTGGATGCACCCATATAGAATGTTGTAAAAAACACTTTTCAGAGTTATTTAGAATCCATCTGCTTGGTATGCCACTAGATAGTACCATACTGTTTCATTTTGTTCACCACTGTTCATTGTTTACCTTGTAGGATAAATAAAAATAAAAAATAAACAATTATCTGAGGACAATCAATCAATATTTAATAAGCACAGACAATATACCAAATAATTTTGGAGTAGCAAGAAAGTATACCACAAGGTTTTCCAGATTCAAAAGATCAGTTTTTCCAAAATGATGTCGTGATTCTGACCCTCCAGTAATATATGATAAAAGTCATTAAAACATTGGTGTTGTTAAAACTACTGTTATTGTTGTAAGAAAGTGTACTCTTTCTATTGTTATGTTCCAAATATACTGAAATAAGCCTATGATGATGTGAGCCTAGAATGCATGACAACAGAGACAATAGATTACTATTCCAATAGACTTGACATCTCAGCAAAAAAAAATTAATTGAAAGCTTACATGTCCAGGAGAGCTGCACAAAGAGGAATAATCCATTGTTCTCAAGTGATTTACAATGCAGTTAGGGAATAAAGTTGTATATAGATGCAATTTTTGTAAATTGAATATTATTTGAAATGTACCCAGGGAGCTTGCTGCTTATAGAAATCCTATAATGAATCTTTTTTGCAAATTGAAGAGTCCTACTGGAAAGCAAAAAAATGTACCCCTTGCTCCCTTCTCAATATTAAAAAAATTCACATATTAGGTAGCTTAAAGTACAATACAGCCTATTTTACATTTCTCATTAGTCAAGTTGCCTGTTTCAGAGAATGAGTGACAGGTCTAGGAAAGAAATCTAGGTCTCCTGAGTCATTTCAATCCAGTGCTCCAGTCACAGGATGGCATTTAATTCTCCTAATAAGTTCATTTAAATGCAAAGGAATGTTTTTGTTCAATATATTTACCATGATGTAATTTTATTCTCTGTCCCTCTGTCTGTCTGATGTTTTACTTTTCACTTCCCCATCCTCTGCCCTTTTCACTCTGTTTTCTTCTTTTCTTCTCTCTCTCTCTCTCTCTCTCTCTCTCTCTCTCTCTCTCTCTCTCTCTCTCCCCTTATGCTCCTGCTTTTTATCTTCCTTTCCCCTTTCTTCTCTTCCTCTTCTTTCTTCTCTCTCTCCTCCTCCTCTTCTTTCTCCCTTTCATCTCTTTTCTCTTTAACTCTTTATTTTCCCTTCTCATCTCCCTCTACTCTAGTTCCTCCTTTCTCATTTCCCCTTTCCTCTTTGCTCTTCTTTCTTTCCCCTTTCTCTCTTCTCCTTACCCATCTGCCTGACATATCTTCCTATTTCTTGATGCTTGGAAGAAATTAAATATAAGATAGATAATGAATAGATAATTATAGGGAGTTCTCATGTGTAACAAGGTTGGAATGAAGTTGCAGGGGTAAGCAGAGGCCATGTAAATATATGCATTTATGTAGGTGCTTGGAAAAGCTCTCAGTTCCAAAATTCTTTTGTCCTTCCTTCATTTCAGTATTAAGCTTATCTTTTCTGAGCTCATTTATCTCAAGGGCTTCTCTATGTTTGGACTAAGTTGTGATTATGTTTTAGATTTATAAATTCTTCTCCAGGGCTGTACTAAATTCAGTTCTAATGGAAATCCATTTTTTTGGAGTGAGCATTTACCTCTTAGAAACTACATTTCATAATTTGGACAGATCAGCAGCTTGATTTATTTTGTTGCTTGTCCAGACTTGAGTGTTAATAATATAGATTAAGCTTTAAAAAAACCTAATATTTTATTCTCCCCCATAACCTGCTAAAACATTTTTAACATTTTAAACTTATTTTTTTTTGGTAAGGCAGTGTGGTTAAATGACTTGCCCAAGGTCACACAGCTAGGTAATTATTAAGTATCTGAGTCTGGATTTCAACTCAGGTCCTCCTGCCTCCAGAGCTGGTGCTCTATCTACTGTACCACCTAACTGCTCAATTTTTAACATTTTAAAAAAGTTTTGATGAGCAATTTGATATATGTTAAACATGTGTAATCATGTAAAAACACTTTTGTCTTATTCATTTTGTACAAGAAGACTCAAACAAGAAAAAGTGAAAAATAGCATCTTTTAGAATGTATTCAGACGATATCAGTTTTTTCTCAGAAGGTAGAGAGCATATTTTATCATGAATTGGGTTCTAACCTTTGGGTTAGATCATCAAATAGCTGAAAAGAGCAAAGTCATTCCCCGTTGTACTCCTGGTTCTATTCACTTCATTCTATATTAGTTCATGGAAGTCTTTATAGGTTTTTTGATACAGATTAAATATTTCCCTCCTCTCCCACAATATAAAATACTTACAAACACAGTCCTGCCTTCTTCTGGGTAGCAATCCAATTTGACTCCTTGAGGGCAGGAATTGTCTTCTCTTGAGCTTAGCACAGTGGATAGTTCACAAGTTCTTAGTAAATGTGAAGAAATTGAATTGAATTGAATTGACCCCTCCCCACATACTCAACAATATAGGTTTATAGGATATCTTTATTTTCCTTTAAAGAATTGTAATCTGTATCCCTTTCTGGTATTAATCATAGAAACAAGGATTTAGATGACCTGACTAAACTTTCCTTTTATTACACTCATGGACAGACATAAAAGATGTGAATGGGTACAGCCAGGAAGACAAGACAAGGGCAAGCCTAGGTCACTTCTGGCTACATAGCCTGAGAGAGATGAATCCCTATCTCTTACTCTGTCTCTTCCTGCTTAAAGTGGGCAATTAGGAAAGCTGGTAAATACTTGTTGTTGGAATTCTACAGTTAGGCTAAGAATTAGAGGGCTTTGACTTAATACATTTTGGTGGGTAGAGAGAACAGTGTTCAGGCAACCAGTCCTATTCAGTTTCTGGCTGTTCTATCACTTCTGATCACTCCTGCCAGAGTTCCAGAGGAAGTGAGTGGGACAGGGGAGCAGATGTCTATATAATAGATATACCATTCTTGATCTTGATCTTGGACTATTGCCACCTCCTCTAAGTGTTGTGCAAAATGGATCGTCTCCCTTCTTTTTCTACCCAGAAGTCTCAAGTCAAGTTCAAAATGACACCAAAGTGATAAATTCTTGGATTTAGCTATTTATAGAAGCTGCCATCTCTCTGGTAAAGCCTTCAGGGCAACTCTTACTTAAAGAATGGACATGGAAGCATTTCAGGGGTTTTTAGTTTCTTTCACCCCCTTCCTATAGAGGGAAATATGAAAGGATGAAAATGACTTGAGCTGGCTTAGAATATTGTTTTATAGGGACTGCATCTTTTGCAGTAACAGAATTAATCAAACAATGTAGCATCTGGGTGGAGAATTGGAAAGAGTTTTGCACAGTGAGTTCAAATCCTTTCTCAGTTGTGTGACCTTGAGCAAATCATTTAACCTTTTCAATCTCATTTATCTCATCTGTAAAATGGGGGAAATAATAAAGCCTGCATTATGGGTTTATGGTGAAGATTAAATAAAATAATATAAATGAGCTGCTATATAACTTTAAAGTATAATATTAATGCTGTTAAGTGAAGGAATCTGCTCTGATATAGCAGGTCCCTGTAGAGAAGAATTCTGACACTATTAAAAAAACTTATTCATTTGATTTTTGCAAGGCTATGGGGTTAAGTGACTTGACCAAAGTCACACAGCTAGGTAATTATTAAGTGTCTGAGGCCAGATTTGAACTCAGGTCCTCCTGACTCCAGGGCCGGTGCTCTATCCACTGCTCCACCTAGCTGCCCCAAATTCTGACATTCTTATGTGGGTTGTTACAAGACAAAGCATTTGCTTCTTATTATAACATGACTAGAGTTTGGAGGGAGGGATTATAAAGGGGAGGCAAGGAAAAACATCTATTGTAAGAGGTTCCTGACCTGGATAGATAGACATATTACCCTTTTATAGTGAGAGGACAGCCCCGCTCTGCTCTCAGAAACTTGAAGAATATGTATCAGATTGTATCAGATCAAATATTGCAATTTCTGACATTTGGGAGCTAAGCTATAACAACTAGGATGTCAATTTGTACCATCAAGTTAAAAATATTGTGGTTAGATTCACAATGAAATCTAATTCTCTTTTTATCCAACATTACTAAACATCCCAATCTTTACTGAAAAAAAATATTTAAGGAAAGTGTTTCAGGTGGCTTTTGAGCAAAGATAATTTTAATATGTACCTGTTATATATTTTTCTCAACAGAAAATATAAAGATGTGACTAAAACTTTACACACAAATGAATAGATGATGTTGCATTAAGACATTGCTACAATGTTTAGAACTCTCAAAAAATTTGTGTATTGAAAATAATTAGCCTTACCATTTTATCTTGTAAGATATAAGAAACTTTTATTCATTCAAACATTAAAAATGTTTATTAATTAATGGCCACGTGCAGAGAACCATGCTAGGGATTGGAGAGAGGATAAAGCTGAGATATGACATAGTAGCCAAGAATTTGCTGACTCTTAGAAAAAGACTGACCATATTTTTAAGTTTAATCTTTCTTTTTAATACTTTCTCCATCACTTTCTTAAGTCTAGACAGTCCACAAAACAAATTAAACTTGTTGGTTTCCAAGGTGAAAATTCACATGGAAAATTTAACAATTGGCTCTCAAACTGGCCTGAGATAGGCTCCAGCATGTTCTTGGTACCTGGAATTCAGAGAGATAGAATGACTTAAACACTCATTATTATAATACATAAGAGTAACATGTGTGTAATATAAAGGAAGGGGTGAAGTATGGGACATTTTAATTGAGTTTTAAAGAAAGGGTAGGAATTCAAGAGGTGAAGAAATGAGGCAGTGGGCAGGATGATTTAATATGGTCTATAAAGATAATCAGTCTGTAACTAGAAAGGTCTTTAAAGGCCAACTAATCTTTACAGAAGGGATAACTGAGTTCCAGAGAGGTCATGAATTGTTCAAGGCAATATAGGCTATTCCCTGCTTCTCCCCCTCCCAGCTCCCTCTACATCTCTCTCTAATCTCAAAATCCTTTTCCATATCCCTCATTCCCCCTTTTTTCCTTCCATTCTCTACTAATTAGTTGATTCTTCTCCATGTACTCTTCCTCCAATTCCCTCCTACCTTATACACTCTCAATTATCTTTCCTTGATATTTAATCTTCAGGGTCCCCTTATATACTGGATTTCAGGAATACACAACTAGAAAATACCTTGGAAGTTATTTAGTCCAATGCCCTGATTTTGGAGTTGAAGGAACTCAGAGAAGTTAAGTGAATGGCCTGAGATGATTCAGTTAGAAAGTAGAGATTTGAACTCTCACAGTCTTTTTAAAAACCTTTTGCTTATTTATTTTATATTATTACAATAATCTTGTTGTGAGAGTAATCATAAACCCCCTCCCCCCAAAAAAGATGAGAAACCTCAAGGATAGATAGGGAAAAAAGTGTACTTCAGTCTGTGTTCAGATTCCAATGGCTCTGTCTCTGGGATGAGTTGCCTTCCCCATTATAGTCACCAGGAAAGTTGCTTCAATATTTTTCCCACAGTTGCTATCACTAGCTGTATTTCCTTCTACTCTATTCCTTCCCACTCTCATCTATTTCATTGTTTCTCTCCTTTCATCCTGTCCCTGTTCAGAAATGTGTTGTATCTGAGTATCCTTTCCCATGATCTTCCCCCTCTTCTATCATCTACTCCCTTCCCTCCCTCACTCCTGCCTGTTCACCCTTATCTCATCCTTTTCCTCTCATTTTTCTCTAGGGAAAGATAGATTTCTATACCCTATTAAGTGCATATGTTATTTCCTCTTTGAGCCATTTGTGATGAGAATGAAGGCTCACTCATTCCCCCTCGTCTTCCCCCATTCCACTCCACTGTCAAAGCTTTTTCTTGAGTCTTATGTGAAATTTCTTCCTCTTCTTTCTCTTCCTCCCAGTATTTGATCACCCATTGACTTCAACTTCATAATACATTATACCATTATATTGTGCTCCTTCCTGTGCCTTGTCTATATATGCTCCTTCTAACTGCTCTTAGGAATGGGTAAGTTCATACTGAACTCTCAAATTCTTGACTCCAAACCCAGCATTCATTTCACTGGACTACTTCTTGTTCTTCCCCTGATGCATACAGACATATATCCAGATGTTCCTCATTCTTTAATAAACAAACAAATAAACACGTACTCTACTTGTCTTTCATCTATTGTCCTATTTCTCTCTTTTTTCATAGCCAAACTCCTAGAAAAAATTGTCTATACTCATTGCCTATATTTCTCTTTTAATCCATTACAGACTGACTTCTGACTATATTACTCAAGTGAAATTGCTCTGTTCAGTTACCAATGATTTTTTTAAATTGCTGTCTAATGGCCTTTGCTTAATCATCAACTTTCTTGATCTTTCTATACCATTTGACATTTTTGATCATCCTCTCTTCCCATATACTTCCTCAGTCTCTGAGTTTTCTTGATGCTGCTGTCTCCTAATTCTTCTACCTGTTTGACCATTTTTTCTCAGTCTCTTTGGTTAGACCATATCATTTCACTCCATTGTTCATGGTTATTCTTTCTTTTCTATCCTGGGTTCTATATTCCTTCACTTTGTGCTATCATCAACTTTTGTGGATTTAATTATCTTATTTTTGAGGAAGAGAGCCAGATCTATATATATTTAGCCCTAGATTTTCTTGAGTTCCATCATATGTCACTAACTGCTTACTGGAACTTTCCAAATGAATATCTTGTTGGCACCTCAAATCCAATATGACAAAAACAGAACTCATTAACTCTTCCTGCCCAATCATTTTTTCTTTATGAAACCCCTTGCTTCTGTCTAAAGCACCATTGTCTTTCCAGGCACATAGGTACACAACTTTGTTTTTATACTTGACTCTATCTCTCTCACCTTATACACTTGTCCAATCAGTTGTCATATTTGTCATTTCTTTGTCCACATCTCTATATTTATTCCTGTTCTCCTGACTTTTTTATGCCCTCATCAACTTTGGCTTGAATATTACACTAGCTTTCCAAATGATCTCCCTGACTCAAGTATCTCACTATTCTAGTTCAACCTCTCTCTACACAGTAGCTAAACTGATTTTTTTCCCTAAAGTGCAAGTCTGATCATGTCACTCTACTACTCAGTAACCTCTAATTGTTCACTTTGCTTTTAGTATCAAGAATAAATTCCTCTATTTGACTCTTAAAATAACCCTGTTCTGAACTACCTTTCCAGTTTTATTATATATTATTGCTCCTTTTCTAAATCTCTTTGGCACATCCAATTTTCCTCATACACAGCACTCTTATCTCTCTTCTCTTGCCCTGGAAGTCAGGTCTGTGGAAAGGCAGTCAAACAAATACCTTGTTGGTGAATTTGTATACTGATCCAATCATTGTGAGAATTAATTTAGAAATATTCAAGAAGAATCACTAGACTTTGTCTTCTCCGACCCAGTGATCTGATTATTGAGCATTGAAGTCAAAAACAAAAAATGCATATGAAATAGTCATTGTAGCACTTTCTGATGGAGTAAAAAGAAATGCAAACAAAATAAGTGTCCATGAACTGAAAAATATCTAATCATATTATATTACAGGAATGAAATGGATACTAATGTACCACAAGAAGCAAAAAATACAAGAAATTCAGAGAAACAGGAATACTTATGAACTGATTCAGATTGAATAAATCAGAAATAGGAGATCATTATGTTTGATGACTACAATAATAGGAAAGGAAAAAAAAACTCAAATGAACTGAACTCAGATTAATACTAATGACTAATTTTTGATCCCAGATAGCTAGGTAACTCAGTGGATAGGACTTGGAATGAGTAGAACTCATCTTCATGAGTTTAAATCTAATCTCAGACACTTACTAGCTGGGCAACCCTGGGCAAGTCACTAAATCCTGTTTGCCTCAATTTTTCTCATCTGTAAAATGAACTGAAGAAAGAAATGACAAACCATTTTAGGTTCTTTGCCAAAAAAAACTCAAATTGGGGTCATGAAGATTCATACAACACTGAAACAACTGAACAACAACAGCAATCTTGGTCTCAGAGAACAGATAACGAGATATATTTCTCAGTTCTTGGTAGGAGACTTCAAGTATAGAATAAAGTACAGGCTGCTGAACATGGTCACTTAGTTGTTTTAAAAAATTATTATTATTATCACAAAAGAGGTTGTACACAAAGAAATTAATGATATTAAAAAACAGAAGACATTAATAAAACATTTTTAAAAAGCTATTAGAGACAGTTCAAATGGTAGGGAACATAGGAACAATCGCTAAAGCAAGACACTGAGACCCTATTTACAATTCTACTACTGAGTTGCTACACTGTTGTGGAGGCAACACAACCTCCCTGAGAGGCAGGTGGTGAGATGGAATTATCTTTGGGATTTGTTTTTAGATGAAACTCTTTGGGGGTGTAGTTATATATTTAGAAAGTCAGGTTTATTTAGCAGTTTGGGGGAATAAAGTTTCCTTCTTGATGTGGCTTATAAATAGGATTCTCTATTTCTGTAAATGAAGGCAGACTTCATTTGTAAGTAAGCAGATATAAACTAGTTATTTTTAATCCTTTTTATAATTTATAATCCTCCACACAATTCCTGTCATTTTTGTGGCAAGGAGACATGTGTTACCCTGTGATGTTATTTATACTTTTAATGTGTACACCACTTGTCTCCCTAGCTCCACTGATGGCCTTTGAAAGAAGAGGCTAGCAGAGTGCTCTGTACACAGAAGAAAGCTCTAAGTGGTTTCTAAAAGAAAGAATTTAAGTATTTAAGTTTTTAACTTTCTACTAACTGTGAGTTGAGGTAAATCACTTTACCTCTCTGACTCTTAGGTTCCTCATCTGCAAAATGAGTCGGCTGGACTACAGTAAAATTATCTTTAAAATCTGTCTAGTTCCAAATCTATTAATTGGCAAATGATGAGTGAAAATTGATGGATAGATCCATCTTATGCTTCCTCGAAGCAATGTGGTATAAGGGAATGAATATATTCCTAGAGTCTAGCATAATGCCTGGCCCATGGTAGATACTTAGCAACTTATTGATGGATTGATTAGATTTCAAGTCAGTCAATCAATAAATTTATTAAGCACCTTTCATGTCCCAGGAACTTTGCTAAGGACTGGGGATACAAATGTAAATTTAAAAAATTGGCCCCTGCCCTCAAGGAACTTACAAACTAATGGTAAGGATGCCACGATTCAACTCTTTTACTAGTCCAAATCTTTTGCTAACCTTCTGTGTGATTTTAGGGAATCACTTTTCTGAGCTATGGTCTCTGTATCTGTAAAAGGGGCGTACTAATAATACTTGACCTGTCTATTTAGAATGCATGAAATGAGTTAATATATTTGTAAAGTGCTTTGTAACCATAATATAGAAGTAATTAGAGCTTAGTGAATATTTGAGGATGATGGAGATAATACTTTTATGGAAGGAACTTTTGCAATAGCAAGAGTTTAATTACATCAGTAAGTCTTTTTTTCTATAAATAAAGCAGCACTCCCTCTAGGAAAGGGGCAGGGATCTGCTTGTTTAAGATAAATTTCCATTTCTTCAGATTTTTAATTGGATGCTGTTATATCTTCACGAATTTGTAATGGATATCTGGATTTGAGCACAGGTGCATTGGCAGATTGGACATATAGAAAACAACTGATGTGGAACAAGAATAGCCAATATTCATGGAAAGGGATGGTTTTTGGGGGTTTACTTTCTTGAAACAAACTTCAGTCCGGTGTGAATTTCCTTAAAAGTCTAAAGGCAAATATAGATCTATTCAAATGTTTTCAAAATAGGATTGTATTTTGAGAGAAAGGACTTTCAAAGTAATCTAGTTCAATTCTGATTTTACAAATGATTAAGACTGAAGCCCAAAGCAGGTAACTAACTTATCCAGAGTCACACAGGTCATATAGAAATGATAAAGTTGAGATTGCAGCTTAAGTCCTATGACTCCAATTTCAGCATTCTTTCCACAGCAATATGGTGTAACTTGGCTTGGTTGGGCAAGTTCTAACCTTATGTTTGGGGTTAAGATTTGTGAAAAATTTAATACAAACAATTATCTGAATTAGAATTAGAGGACCTGAATTTGAATCCTAACTCTACCCTTACTATTTTTTTGAGAATGGACACAAGTCACTTAACCTCTCTGGGCCTGTTTCTCCATGTATAGAATGAGGGAATTGGACTAAATGACCTCTAAGGTTCTTTTCAGCTTTAAATCTATGATCCTATTAGCCCCTCTCTTTTTCCCTTCTCAATGAGCTTAAAACTAAACACGAGACACCAGATTGTTTGAATATCTTTCATATAAGTCAGGGTGCTCTAGCTGCAGACCATTTGACCCCGAGTCCATCATTTAACTACTATCTCCCTTTATTTCATCATCTGTAGAATGGGGGATAATAATAGCACCCACTTCACAGATTGTTGTGAGAATTAAAAAATTAATATATGCCCATTCCCTTCTTCTTTTCCTTTCCCTTTCTCCCTTCCCTTGCCTTCCCTTTCCTTCACCTTCTACATCACTCTAGATCTTGCAATTAACAAAATAATAATAGCTAAATATTTATATAATATTTTATGGCTATAAGTAAATTAAGTACATCATCTCATTTTTATTTATCTATGTACATGCTATATTGTAAGGACTGCTGTATATTTATCTTTAAATTTCTCTCAGTCTAACATAATATTATCACATAGTACATACTAGGAAATTAATAAATGTTTTGAATGAATCAGCTAGCCACAACACTCCTGCAAAGTAGTATTATATTATTAATCCCATTTGAAAAATGAGGAAATTGAACCATTGAGCTTGTCAGTTAACAATATTGATTAAGTGCTTACCATGTATCAGGTACTGTTAAGTGCTAGGGATGCAAAGAAAGGTAAAATACAACTGTTGCCCTCATAGAGCATACATTTTCTTAGGTCAGACAATATGTAAAGGACTAGTTAAGTAGAAGCTACATACACAGTAGATGAAGGTAAATAAAATGAAAGTGAAAACATTAGCAGCTAGGGAAATGGGAGGAGGTAGAGAGATGAAGGGAGAGGACCAGGAAATACTACCTCCGGAAGATGGAATTGGAGTTGTCTTGAAAGAAGCCCTGAAAACTAAGAGGCAGAGAAGAAGAGGTCAGATATTTCAGGAACAAGGGAGAGTCACAGCAATGTTATGAAGATGAGAGGCAGAGTCCTGTTTGAGGAACTGCAAGGAGGCCAATGGAACCAGGTAATAAAACTTTAACTAACAGAAGATTTTATACTTGATCCTGGAGATGACAGAGAGCAATTGGAATTAATTGAGCCAGGGGACCCTTTAGAAGAATCTCTTTGGCAGTTACATGCATGTGGATTAGAGTGGGCAAAGACTTGAGGGATTCCAATTAGAAGATCTATTGTGGCTTCCGGCCAAGATGGCGGAGAGAAGACAGGCACAGTTCTAAAGTCTCCTGATCTTTCCCCATCTATCATATGGAAAAAAACCTCTTAACAGAAATCTGACCCACAAAACCCAGAAAGAAAAGCCAGGAGAAAGAACATCTACCTCAGGATTTGTCTCCGGCAGCAGCATTGGCTGAACTCGGGTGGGTGAGTCTGGGCTCAGAGGGCGGTTCAGCCAGATTAGCAGTTGACATGAGCCAGGTGTCTGAGGGCCCAAGAGCCAGACCTGCTGGATCAGCCTTGGGGCTAGATGGCAGGGGCTTGAGTCAACTAGGGAACAGAGGCATTGGTGTTGGTGCTGTCCCTCTGGAGCTTTGGGGTGGGGGGAGTTCTGGTGCAGTAGAGCTGCGGACACCATCCCTGGGCTCCTCTAGTCTGAGGAACTCTGAGTCCATGCCTCCATTGTGGCTCAGGCCTCTTCCCAGAACAAACATTTGCAGACTAATTCTGCCTCAGGCCCAGGTGTGTGAGCAGAATTATCCCAGCTGACAATCAAGAAAGGAATGACCTGGAGCTATAGTAAAGCCCACCATTGATTGAAGGCAAAAGAATTCAATAGCTCCAACTCCTCCCTTCAAGCAAAGGGAGAAGGCTTCAATCAAGGTCACAGACACTCCAGAGAAAGCAACCAGCAACTCCTACTGGCCAACAAGAGAAGTTACACTCAGTGAGTAAAGCCTTTAGCCATCCCAAGCTCCTGTGAACCAGCCCCTCCCCAACTCAAGGTATTAGCAAAATGAAGAAGGGTCAGTGGGAAGGTGGATCCATAGAAAAATTCTTGGAAGGGAAAGACCTTAACTCAGAAAGACCTGGAACCTCTGAGGAGAATATGATCTGGTTCTCAGCACAGAAAGACTTCATTGAAGAAATAAGGAAGGAGCTTAAAAATCAACTGGAAAATTTGGGAGAGACAATTAATACCTTGCAACAAGAAAACAAATCATTAGAAAATACAATTGGACAAATACAAAAGGAGAATAAATCTCTCACATCATCAATTGGACAAATACAAAATGAGAATGATTCTTTCAGATCCTTAATTGGGCAAATGCAAAAAAGAAAATAATTCTCTCAAAACCTCAATTGGCCAAATGGAAAGCTCTTTCAAAAGTAGAATTGACCAATTGGAAAAGGAGTTGCAAAAGGTTAATGAAGAAAACTCCTCCCTAAAAAAAAGAATGGAGTCTGCAAAAACTAATGACTCAATGAGACAGAAAGAGCCAGTTAAACAAAATCAAAAAATAGAAAAAAATAGAAGAAATTGTAAAATACCTCATCAACAAAACCACTGACCTTGAGAATAGATTGACAAGGGGGCAACCTGAGAATTATCAGACTTCTTGAAAACATTGAAGAGAAAAAAAGCCTGGACTTAATATTACAGGATCTAGTGATGGAAAACTGCCCTGATATCATGCAACTGGAAGGCAAAGTAGTTATTGAAAGAATACATCAATCCCCTCCAGAAAAAGATCCTAAAATGAAAACACCAAGGAATGTTGTAGCCAAATTCCAGAACTATCAGATAAAAGAGAAAATCCTACAAGCAGCCAGAAAGAAACAATTTAAATATCAAGTAGCCACACTAAGGACCACACAGGACCTGGCTGCATCAACATTAAGGGATCGAAGGGCCTGGAATGAGATATTTCAAAGAGCAAGGGAGCTTGGATTGCAGCCAAGAATCAATTATCCCATAAAGCTGAGACTTCTCTTCCAGGGGAAAAGATGGACATTTAATGAAATGGAAGAATTCCAAAAATTCCTGATAAAAAGACCAGAGCTAAATAGAAAATTTGGATATCAGACAGGAGGTTCAAGAGACACATGAAAAGGTAACAAAAAAAGGGGGGCAGTAAAAGGAAGAAACTGCTATCCAGTAAGTTGAAACTGGCTATATCATCATGGGGAAAAAGATTCTCATAAATCTTGAGAATTGTAACTCTAACAAGGAGAATATACCTAGCCAGAAATGATGGACATTCATGATCTATCCATGAGATTGCTATCTAATGGGATGTAACTGGATTTAACCCCACTTGGGAGAAAGACTCTAATAACTCTCAAGAATTTTAACTCTATTAGATAGAATATACTTAACTAGAAGTGACAGATACTCAGAATTTTCTATGACTCAGATAGAATGATCTAAAGAAAACACTACCTCCTTAAAAAGGGGGACAGGAAAGAGATGGGAGGAGGGAGGGGATTGAATGGCGTAAATCTCATTACACTAAGAGGTACAGAATACCTATGGTAATAGAGGGGAAGAAGGGAGCAGATGAGAAACACCTGAATCTTCTTCTCATCAGACTTGGCTTAAAGTCAACCTACACATACTCAGTTAACTTATAAAACATCTAACCTTTCAAGTATTAAAAGGGGAAAAGGGGAGGGGGGGGAACGGAGAAAGGGAAGGGGAGTGAGGGAAAAAGGGGGAACCAACAAAAGGAAGGGAAGGGAAAAGGGAAAAAGGGAAAGGGAAAGAAAGGAGAGGGTGTGATACAGGAGGGCAAACACACTGAAGGGGGTGGTATTCAGAAACAAAATACTGGGGAATATGGATAAGGGGGCGAAGGGGGAAAATACAAACAGAAGGAAGATAGCACAGAGGGCAATAAAGAATTAGTAATCATAACTTTGAATGTGAATGGGATGAACTCTCCCTTAAAACGTAAGCAAATAGAGGAGTGGATTAAAAACCAGAATCCTACAATATGTTGCTTACAAGAAACTCATTTGAAGCAGAGGGATACATATAGAGTAAAGGTAAAAGGTTGGAGCAAAATATATTGTGCTTCAGCTGAAGTAAAAAAAGCAGGGGTAGAAATCCTTATGTCAGACAAAGCAGCAGCAAAAATAGATAGCATTAAAAGAGATAAGGAAGGAAACTTTATCCTCCTAAAAGGTATCATAGACAATAAAGTTATTTCAATACTGAATATATATATGCACCCAGTGGGATAGCATCCAAATTCCCAGAGGAGAAGCTGAAAGAACTGCAGGAAGACATAGACTGCAAAGCTCTATTAGTGGGAGACCTCAACCTCCAGTTATCAGATCTAGATAAATGAAATCATAAAACAAACAAGAAAGAAGTTAAGGGGGTAAATAGATTGTTAGAAAAATTAGAAATGGTAGACTTATGGAGGAAACTGAATGGGGATAGAAAGGAATATACCTTTTTCTCTGCAGTACATGGAACTTATACAAAAATTGACTATGTACTAGGACATAAAAACCTAATGATCAACTGCAGAAAGGCAGAAATAGTGAATACATCTTTCTCAGATCACAATGCAATAAAAGTCATATGCAATATTGGGCCAAGGATATATAGACTCAGGACAAATTGGAAACTGAATAACCTCATTTTAAAAAATGAGTGGACCAAAAAACAAATTATAGAAAGAATTAATCATTTTGTCCTAGATGATGATAATAATGAAACAACATACCAAAACCTATGGGATTCATTCAAAGAGACTCTCAGGGGATATATTATAGCTTTAAATGCTTACATGAATAAATTGGAGAAAGAGGAAATCAATGAACTAAATATACAACTATAAAAATTAGGGAAAGAATAAATCAAAAATCCCCAATTAAACACCAAATTAGAAACTCTAAAAATTAAAGGAGAAATTAATAAAATTGAAAGCAAAAAACTATTGAATTAATAAATAAAGCCAAAAGTTTTATAAAAAAAACAATAAAATTGATAAACCTCTGGTCAATTTGATTAAAAAAAAAGAAAGAAGAAAACCAAATTTCTAGTATCATAAATGAAAAAGGTGAACTCACCACCAATGAGGAGGAAATTAAAGTAATAATTAGAAATTATTTTGCCCAACTCTATGCCAATAAATTTGATAATCTAAGTGAAATGGATGAATATTTATAAAAATATAAGTTGCCCAGGTTAAATGAGGAGGAGATTAAATACCTAAACAACTCTATCTCAGAAAAAGGAATTCAGCAAGCCATCATTGAACTCCATAAGAAAAAATCTCCAGGGCCTGGTGGATTCACAAGTGAATTCTACCAAACATTTAAGGAACAATTGGTTCCAATCCTATATAAACTCTTTGGAAAAATAGGGAAAGATGGAACTCTGCCTAACTATTTCTATGAAACCAATATGGTACTGTTACCTAAACCAGGAAGAGTTAAAACAGAGAAAGAAAATTATAGACCTATCTCCCTGATGAATATAGATGTAAAAATCTTAAGTAAAATCTTAGCAAAACAATTACAACAAGTGATCACTAGGATAATATGTTACGATCAAGTAGGATTTATTCCAGGAATGCAGGGTTGGTTCAATATTAGGAAAACTGTTACTACACTCAATTATATCAACAACAAACTTATCAGAAATTATATGATCATATCAATAGATGCTGAAAAAGCTTTTGACAAAATACAGCATCCATTCCTACTAAAACCACTAGAGAGTGCAGGAATAAATGGACCGTTCCTTAGAATAATTAGCAGTATCTATCTGAAAACATCAACAAGCATTATATTCAATGGGAAGAGGCTAGAGTCATTCCCAATAAGATCAGGGGTGAAACAAGGGTGCCCATCATCACCATTACTATTCAATATGGTATTAGAAATGTTAGCTTCAGGTCAGCTAGGTGGTGTAGTGGATAAAGTACCAGCCTTGGAGTCAGGAGTACCTGGGTTCAAATCTGGTCTCAGATACTTAATAATTACCTAGCTGTGTGGCCTTGGGCAAGCCACTTAACCCCATTTGCCTTGCAAAAGTCTAAAAAAAAAGAAATGTTAGCTTCAGCAATTAGAGAAGAAAAAGAAATTGAAGGAATTAGAATTGGGAAGGAAGAGACAAAACTCTCACTCTTTGCAGATGACATGATGGTATACCTAGAGAATCCCAAGAAATCATCCAAAAAAACTACTGGAAACAATTAGCAATTTTAGCAAAGTTGCAGGTTATAAAATAAACCCTCATAAATCCTCAACTTTTCTTTATATGTCTAAAAAGATACAGCAGGAAGAGCTAGAAAGAGAAATCCCATTCAAAGTAACCTCAGACAATATAAAATATTTGGGAGTCTATTTGCCAAGACAGACTCGCAATCTTTTTGAAAACAATTATAAAACACTATTCACACAAATTAAATTAGATTTAAATAACTGGGCAAATATCAACTGCTCATGGATAGGTAGAGCTAATATAATAAAAATGACAATTCTACCAAAACTAAACTATCTGTTTAGTGCCCTACCAATCAAAATTCCAAAAAATTACTTTAATGAGTTAGAAAAATTTGTAAGTAAATTCATATGGAGAAATAAAAAGTCAAGAATTTCCAGGAGCATAATGAAAAAAGTGCAAAAGAAGGGGGCTTAGCCCTACCTGATCTAAAATTATATTATAAAACATCAGTCATCAAAACTGTTTGGTATTGGCTAAGAAATAGAGTGGTGGACCAGTGGAATAGACTAGATGTAAAAGCAGGAGATGATTATAGTAAGTTACTGTTTGATAAACCCAAAGAGTCCAGCTATTGGGATAAAAATTCCCTCTTGGATAAAAACTGCTGGGATAATTGGAAGTTAGTATGGAAGAAACTTAGATTAGACCAACACCTAACACCCTTTACGAAGAAAAGATCCAAATGGTTACAGGACTTAGACATTAGAAACAATACTATAAGCAAATTAGAAGATCAAGGACTAGTTTACTTGTCAGATCTATGGAAAGGGAAGCACTTTATGACTAAGGAAGAGTTGGAGAACATCACCAAAAACCAGTTAGATGATTTTGATTACATTAAATTAAAAAGCTTTTGCACAGATAAAACTACTGTAACCAAGATCAAAAGAAATGTAGTAAATTGGGAAACAATCTTTACAACTGATGATTTTGACAAAGGACTCATTTCTAAAATATACAGAGAACTGAGTCATATTTTTAAAACAAAAAGCCATTCCCCAAATGACAAATGGTCAAAGCATATGCAAAGGCAATTTACAGATGAGGAGATCAAAGCAATCCATAGCCATATGAAAAATTGCTCTAAATCATTAATTATTACAGAAATTCAAATTAAAGCTTCTCTGAGGTACCACCTCACAACTCTCAGACTGGCCAATATGACCAGAAAGGATAATTATCATTGTTAGAAGGATTGTGGGAAATCTGGGACACTATCACATTGTTGGTAGAGCTGTGAACTCACCCAACCTTTCTGGGGAGAAATTTGGAACTACACCTAAAGGCTAACAAAAATGTATATACTGTTTGATCCAGCAATACCACTACTGGGTCTATACCCTGAAGAGATGATGAAAAAGGGTAAAAACATCACTTGTACAAAAATATTTATAGCAGCCCTGTTTGTGGTGGCAAAGAATTGGAAATCAAGTAAATGTCCTTCAGTTGGGGAATGGCTTAGCAAACTGTGGTATATGTATCTCATGGAACACTATTGTTCCATTAGAAGCCAGGAGGGATGGGATTTCAGGGAAGTCTGGAGGGATTTGCATGAACTGATGCTGAGTGAGATGAGCAGAACCAGAAAAACACTGTATACCCTAACAGCAACATGGGAGTGATGATCAACCTTGAAGGACTCACTCATTCCATCAGTGCAAAAATCAGGAACAATTTTGGGCTGTCTGCAAAGGAGAGTGCCATCTGTATCCAGATAAGGAGATGCGGAGTTAGAACAAAGTTCAAGGACTGTTCCCTTTAATTTAGAAAAATACCCAGATATTTTATTGTCTGATCTTGTTACCTCTTAGACTTCTTATCTCTTCTTTAAGGATATGATTTCTCTTTCATCACACTCAATTTGGATCAAGGTACATACAGCATGGAAACAAAGTAAAGACTGACAGATTGCTTTCCGTGGGGGGGGGGGGGGCGCTTGGGGGGGGGGGGAAGTGAGTGGGGAGGGAAATTATAAAACTCAAATAACATCTTTAATAAAAATATTTTTTAAAAAAAGGCTATTGCAAAAGTCCAGAGGAGAGATGAGGAGGGTCTACAATTGTGGCTATATGAATAGAAATAAGGGAAAGTATAGAAAAGATATTATAAATATAGAAAAGACAAGATTTGATCATGGATTAGATATGTAGATTGAATACAAATGAGCAATCTGTACTCAATCCTTGTTGTACATAAACCTAGGTTGTGAGCCTGGATGACTGTGAATCTATATATTAATCGCTTTGATATAATTGGGAATTTTGAACAGGGGAAAACTTTGATGGCAAAGATGAGTTTTGTTTTGGGCATGTTGAGTTAGACATACAGTGGGTTTCATGACTGACACTCAACAGAGAGATTTTTATTTTTATTTTTATTCTTTTGCAAGGTACTGGGGTTAAGTGGCTTGCTGAAGACCACACAGCTGGGTAATTATTAAGTGTCTGAGGCTGGATTTGAACTCAGGTACTCCTTATTCCAGGGCCGGTTCTCTATCCACTGGGCCACCTAGCCGCCCCTTCAACAGAGAGATTTTTAAAATTAATTTTTGTTTAATGCCATTTTGATAAGAAGCAGAAGATTCTAGATTGTTTCCGCAATCTCTCATTTACTTCAAGCCCATTGCTCTTTTCCTGTAACATATTGTCATGCAGGAGGACACCTAGTGGCTAAAATATTGCTAGATACCTGTCCTCTTATAGTCACAAAATTTAGAATGATGAAACATATATAGAATCCTATTTTATTAGTTTAATGGATTTTGAAGTTCAACCTCCTAATTTTACAAATTATAAAACTGAAGTGAAAAGGAGAACTGACCCATAAGATTATTTTCTTGTATTGAACTAATGATACAGTATTAAATAGGGTAAAGAAATATTTTATCCTGCTTCTTAGTAATATTTAGATGACATAATTTTGATAACAATAAAGCATTTATGTAATGTTTTAAAATATATACATTTAACACATATTCTCTATGTCATAACAAATCTGAAGTCAACAGGGAAAGAGATTGTTCCCATTTTACATGTTAATTTCTTGACATAGAACTGAAGTTCTGAATTTACAAAGAGCAAGTCCAACCTTAGGGAATTCTCAATAATCATAATCTTTAGATTATACTTCATCCTAGCTGGAATTTCCTCTAGGAATAATAAAATTTAGCATATATATATATATATGTAGTGCTTTTACATATACACATATACACATACACAGACATAGACATAGACACAGACAAAGGGAAAAGTACAATAATCTGCTATACAAGCATTCAGGCTAACAAAATATCAATTATAATTATGGGCTTTATGTAACTTGACTAAAACACAAAGAACTTGTAGCCAAACTCCTTAATAGTCAAGAATTATTCTTTTTTCTTCAGGAAATTTCATGTTCCAGAGGACTTTTCCAGATTTAGAGAGAGCTAACCTGGGTGTTCTTTTCCCCCACAAAGGGAATGGTTTGGTCTCCTGGACCAATATAATACATGTGACTCAAAGTACTAGTGGAAAGTAAGGCCTGGGTTTATCCCTCAACATCTTGGAGCTATCTCCTGCTTCTCCTCATTTTCAACTATAGCTTGCTTTGGGAACTCTTCCTGGGTCCAGGAACTTCTCCATGGCTCCACTACTGCCTTTCCATTGCCCCTAGTTGTGTTCTTGTAGCAGGAACTTTTCCATCTCTGTCTCAGCCTCTATTTCTTGCTAGGTCCAAGACCACATGCTTTCTTGGGTAATACTGTTTTCAGAGGGAAGAGGTTTGGATATATTGGCTTCCCTCTAGGGAACTGAGTCCTCTGTATTCAAATGGCTTCCTTCTATCTGATTTTCTATATCTCTGACTCTTTGCCATTATCTTTGTGTCTCTTATGTCTCTCATTTTCTCTCTCTCATTATCTTTCCTACATTTGTATCTTCTCTCTCTCTAATTCTCTGTCACTAATATTTTTCTTTCTTTTCTCTCTTATTGTCTGTCTTTCATTCTCTCTCTCTCTCTCTCTCTCTCTCTCTCTCTCTCTCTCTCTGATATACACATTCTTAGCCACCTTTAAAAAGCCCTCCCATTCTGAAGGTCAATCTGACCAAACTAGAACCTAATTATCAAGAATAATTACTCAAAATATGAAGCCAGAAGATATTTTACAGGGGTGACCTCCTTCCCCCTTCCCCTTCCTTAATTCTTTTCCTTTGATTTCTGACTTTTTCCAGCTTAGAGTATTTTTCCTACTTCTTGCCTCAGGTACAAAAATTCTTAGTTCTACTTGTTCTAAGGAAAGAGCTTCATCAACCTTTAAGTATTATATAACTGTGATTTGTTTTTACCTAAATGCCCAGACCAAAGGAAATGCCCAAAAGTCCTTACACATAGGAAATAGGAAGGCCAAGGCATATTTTTACCTGGCTTTGAATATTCTTCTCTATTTTCCTGAAATTATAATAATAATAACTCACATTTCTATACCTCTTTAAAGTTTACAAAACGCTTTCCTCAAAACAGTTAAGCAAACCACATATTAGAAGTACTATTAATGCCATTTACAAATGAGGAAACTGAGTTCTGAATAGGAGAAGTGATTTGCCCAGAGCCATACTGCTAAGTGGAAGAATCAGGATTTAGAATCAAATCTTTTGTCTCTGAGATTAACGCCCATGAGCTGCATCTAAAAACACAAGCAGTCCACATGGTCTATCTCCATAGCAACATCACTGGCAGAAACCAGGCAGGACTGGTGGTCATGATCTTGTTACCATTTAAGTTGTAAAAAGGATAATAGATTTTAGGATTTTAGAGCTAGACTGAAAATCATATAGTCCAGCCTAAATTTACCAATGAGTAAACTAAAATCAGAGACATTCTTGAAATCTTTGGGGTTGCTATTCTTTGATTTTTTTCTTTTGTTTCTGGACTTTCTTGATGCTCTTTCATTCCCCCACCCCTCACCAGAAGAGGACAGGATGGGGGTGGGGAAGAGATAAGAACATGAGCAAGGGATTCAAGGGGAGAAGTAATGAAGGAAACATGACAACATATATATTAGTAACTTTACAGAGATGCCATATCAGTGGGATTCAGATAAGCAGGAAAGATGAAGAAAGTAGTAGTATAAGAGGAAGGAAGGAGGCAGAGGAGGGAATATTACTAGAGAAGTAAAGGTGACAGAAGTCAAATGTGAAATCAGCTGAGTTATTAATAGCCCTGGAATATTGAGGACACAATGGCAAAGACTTAAAGGAGAAGAAAGATGAACAAAGAGGTCAGAGAAATGTAGGCTCCAAATGTCAGACAGTCTGAAAAAAGAAGTAACTCAAACCCAGTTCAACCAGTTTTATTGGCAAGGCTACTGTGAGTAATAGATTCATGACCCTTCATGTCTTCCCTCCTCCCTTTCCCCTTCACTCTGCCACAGAGATGCTGCCTCTGGAATGTGTGAGCTTAGAAATAATGGCACAGGCAGTCTCTTCTAGGGAAACATACAGAATAACAACGAATGGCTCATAAACCAAGAAAAGCTCCAAATGGATACATTACCTAAATATTAAAGGTCCTGTTAGAGACAAATTAGAGAAGCAAGGAAGAAAACACCTTTTGAAACTATGGAAGAGGAAGAACTCAACACCAAAAAGGGATAAAAGAGGGTCACAGAATATAAAATGAATAATTTCAATTATTTAAAATTTTAAAAGTTTTTTTTGCAAGCAAAAGCAATATAATTCAAATCAGAAGGGAAACAGTCAAGTGGGGAAAAGTCTTTATAGCAAGTTTTTGTGATAAAGCTCTGATGCTCAAGATATATAATAAGGAACTGATGCAATTTATATAAAAATAACAGTGATTCCCAAATATATAATTAGTCTAAGTGAATAAATAGGAAATTCTTAAAGCAAGAAATCCAAGGTAGGAAAGTTATATAAAGATATTCTAAATCATCAATATTTACAGAAATAGAATGTATACAAAGTCAGAAATACTAATATCAATTATAAGTATTTTATTTATTTATTAAATGTTAGTTGAATGCCTGCTATGTGCCAGACATTGTTCTAAGTATTGAGGATATAAAAAAGGCAAAAGATAGTCTCTGCGGCATGGCTAGGTGGTCCAGTGGATAGAGCACCACCCCTGGAGTCAGGAGTACCTGAATTCAAATCCAGCCTCAGACACTTAATAATTACCTAGCTGTGTGGCCTTGGGCAAGCCACTTAACCCCATTTGCCTTGCAAAAACCTAAAAAAAAAAATTTCTGCTTTCAAGGAGCTTATGGTCTAGTTGGGGAGAAAACATGTACTTCAAGAAAGTCAAGAAAGCCCTGGGGCAGAAATGAGGACAGATTTCATAGACTTCACCCACAAATATAATTCTGACCATCTAGAGTAGTACATGAATTTAGAATTTCTTTCTGAGTAGTGATGATTGGTTTTCGTTGTGTAAATCATCTACACTCTTTTTTTTTAAAGGGGAGATAACTACCCAAGAATGCTGAAGAGAATGAAAACAATGGTGCAAGTAGAAGAAAGGAAGGGAAGCAAGCATTTATTAAACTCCAATTACGTGTCATTACCGTGCTAACTGCTTTACAAAATGTATCTCATTAGAGGCTGACAGCATCCCTGATAAATGGGTGCTTTTATTAGGAGGCAAGAAACTTCTCTCAACTTCTGTGTCTGCATCTTTAAAAGATGGTAGTCAAGCTAGATAACTTCTAATGTCTCTAGCTCTAAATCTATAATATTATACTAGGTTTCTATTAACTATATTGATTTGTGTATTTAATTAAAGAAACTTTGAGTGCTATACCATTAAATTCCACACAGTGGCAGTTGCTTGCCATTGAGCTGAACTATAGGACTCGATCATTCAACAGATCATGTAGATGTGTTTAGTATCCAGGTAGCAAAAACCTCAAGTTATTCTCTTTTCAAATATGAAAACATCAATCACCATATCAGAGAACCCACTTAGACTGCCAAGTCTTATTTGAAAAGTTGGAGAGCCACAGAGCAAAACAGCACAGATTATGGATAAAGGGAAGTCATGCATTTTATGTCATTCTAGGTCTGGGACTAAAAGAGTCATATTTATTTGATCAGATTAGATCATAAGCTCTATATTAAACTATTCTGGAAGGACTGGGCATGGCCCTGGCTACAGATTCTGTCTAATCCCTAAGGCCCAGTGTAGCTAAGCATGTTGATGTTCAACAGTTTGGCCATTCATTGGCCTTGGCAACACATGAAATTGATAAAAAATCCTTTATTAAAGACAATGCAATAAGCACTGTGCTTAGTGCTAAAGAACCAAAGGAAAAGAGGAAACAGTCCCTACCCTCAAAGAGTTCATGTTGTAATGGGGAAGATATATATGTATGCATTCGTGTGTGTGTGTATGTATGTATGTATGCATTGCTCTAAGAAGACAGCGTTTAATTCCATTAAAAGTACAAAAAAAAAGTGAATTACAAGCAAAGCTTAAGAGAGATGCAGGACTCTTGGCTCAGTAAAAAGGCAGATGAAATTCAATTTTATGCAGATAGTAATAAACCAAAGTGCTTTTATGATGCCCTGAAGGCTATTTATGGGCCAGAGACCTATGGTGGATCCCAACTACTCAGTGCTGATGGAGCCACATTGATTAATGATAGGGACATGATCTTAAAGAGTGGGGCTGAACACTTCCATAATATTCTTAACAGACCATCATCAATCAATGCAGAAGCCATTGAAAATTTACCTCAAGTTGAAGTCAGTCAATCCCTAGCTGAAGTTCCAACTGAAGAAGAGGTTTTGAATACCATTAGGCTCCTTTCAAGTGGCAAAGCACCTGGTGGTAATTCTATTCCGGCTGAGTTCCACAAGGTGGGGAGGCATTATTCATCCAAAAACTGATTGAAATTTTCAAGGTAAAGGGAACTGATTGCCCTATGATAGATTGCCCTTAGTCATTGCTGGTAAGATTCTTGCCAGGGTCCTTCTCAAAAGGCTGATCCATCACTGGAAGATGGTCAACTCCCTGAAGCTAGTGTAGCTTCAGAAAGGGTTGAGGTACAGTCAATAAAAATGCCAGGAGAGGGATAGCTGGGTGATGTAGTGGATAGAGCACTGGTCCTGGAGTCAGGAGGACCTGAGTTCAAATCTGGCCTCCGATACTTGATAATCATCTAGCTGTATGACTCTGGCCAAGTCACTTAACCCTATGGCCTTGCAAAAACTTAAAAAAAATACCAGGAGCAGAACAAAGGTGTGCATATGAATTTTGTATTCATATGACCAAGGCCTTTGATATTATCAGTCATGAGGGATATGGAAAATTATGTCAAAATTTGGTTGCTCAGAGAATTTCATAAGTATTGCATATCAGTTTCATGAAGACATCCTTGTCCAGGTTCTGGACAGTGGGATGTTCTTGGGATTTCCAGGTCACCAATGAAGTGAAACAAAGATGTGTCCTTGGTCCCATGCTTTTTAGCATGATATTTTCAACCATGTTATCAAATGCTTTCATTGAGGATGAATACAGCTTCAAGGTCAGCTACCACACTGACAGTGAACTCTTCAATTTGAAAAGGCAACAAGCCAAGACCAAAGTGGAGAGAATGTTGATGCATGATCTTCTGTTTGCAGATGATTGTGCACTAAATGCAGTCTTTGAAGCTGAGATCAACAAAGTATGGCTCAATTCTCTGCTACTTGTGCTAATTTTGGGTTAACACCAAGAAAACATAGGTACACCATCAGTCAGTACCATTCATATGTGGAACCATTGATTATAGCAAATGGAGAAGTTTTGAGCACTGTGGACAAGTTTACTTAGCTTGACAGTGTCCTTTCCAGTGAGGTTCACATTGATAATGAGGTTGACATATGCATTGCTAGAGCTAGCTCAGTATTTGGGAGGCTCTGGAAAAAAGTATGGGAGAGAAAAGGTATTAGAATGACTATCAATTGAGGGTCTATGGAGATGTTCTACTGACCTCATTGATATATGCCTGTGAAACCTGGACAACCTGCCAATGCCATGTCAGGAAATTGAATTGCTTCCATTTAAATTGTCTTAGGAAGATTCTGAAGATCACCTGGCAGGAGAAGACATCATCAGACACTGAGGCCCTTTCTTGAGCTAAATTGACTAGTATTCCAACATTAATACAGAGAGTGCAACTATGATGGATGGTCATGTTGTTAGAATGCCAGAAGTATGCTTACCAAAAAAATTATTTTATGGAGAACTCACACAGGACAAGCACTCACAAGGGGGTAAGAAGAAATGATACCCTGAAGGGCTCTCTCTCTTTTTTTTTTTTTAACTTTTTTTCTCATTTATTTATTTATTCTTATTTTGTACAAATAATGTTTTTTATACATTACTAAAGTATTCTTGTTTAAGAGTAAACATAATACCCCCTCCCCCAAAAAATTATAGACCCTAATGAGTGATAAAGTAAAGGGGAGAGATAAAAATTAAAATTAAAATTAAAATTAATAATAATAATACTAATGATTGTAGGTATGGCCAGGTGGCACAGTGGATGGAGCACTACAGCCAGGAGTACCCGAGCCCAAATCAAGCCCCAGACACCCAACAATCACCCTGCTGTGTGACCCTGTACAAGCCACCCAACCCTATTGCCCTGCAAAAATAACAACCAAAAAAACCAAACCACCCCAAATAAAATAGTAATAGTAATAATAATAATTATTATTATTATAATTATAATAATAATGGTGGCTGGGTGGCAGACAGAGCACTGGCCTTTGAGCCAGGAGCACCCTGGTCCAAATCTGGTCTCAGACACCCAACAATCACCCAGCTGTGTGGCCCCAGGCAGGCCACCCAGCCCCATTTGCCCTGCAACGCCCCCCTAATAATAATAATAATAATAATAATAATAAATGTGCTTCAGTCTGTGTTCCAAGCTTTGTCATGGGTGGATCACATTCTTTATGATAAGTCCATTACAAAAGTTACTTCCATATTTTTCCAACATTGACATTGCTGATCTCAATTCCCTCCATTCATACTTCTCTACTACCATGTACTATATTTTCTCTCTCCTTACACTTTGTCTGTTGTAGGGTAGCTGAGTGGCACAGAAGACAGATCCCTGGCCCTGGAGCTAAGGGAGCCAGCATCCACCTGGCCCTATGGTCCTGAACAGGCCATCTAATCCCAGCCCCCTGAAGGGCTCTCTTGAGAACTTTAGAATTGATTGTACAGCATGGAAGACATTGGCACAAGACTGTCCAGCATGGTGTGCCCTCATCAGTGAGAGTGGCTGCATTCATTCTATGAGAAGGACAGAACTGAAGCAGCTCAAAGGAAATGTGACATCCATGTATAGAATACCCACCCCAGGTATGCACATGGGCTATTTGTGCCTGACCTGTGGTAGAGCATTCTGAGCTTGTATTGGTGTGGTCGGTCATAGTTGGACACACTGTAATTTGTCTCAAACACAGCGATGTCATTTTTGTCTTCTTTGATAACAAGGATAAGAACCAACCATCCATCTATTGATCTGTCTGTCTATCTGTCTGTCTCTCACCACAACCTTGAAGCTTCAAATTCTCTTCTCATTGGTGAAAACTGTTAATCATGAGAATGAACACCCTAAACTGAAATAATTTTAGAAATAAATTTATTTGGTTATTTAGTAAAGGAGGAAAGTCAAAAGAAGGTTCCTTTCTTGGTCTCTGAGGGGTTTACATAGGTTTCACAGAAGAATACCAGATCAGTTATATTGTTGATGGGGCAGTTCCCTGCCCCAATCCATTGATTTGTACATTAACAAGCATAAGCATTCCTATTAAACTGATTGAGAGGTAAGCATAAACATTCAAACCTGGGGAACCCAAAACACAAGCATTGGGTGGACCCAAGTCCTGATCGAGACCCAAGCATTCCCTGAAGTTATCCAACTTTCCTGGGCAGTCTCTGAGGTCCGCCTAATCTTTTTTGAGTTAGACAAAGACACACAGACTAGTTTCCAACAATATTAATAAAGTTTTCCAAAGAATAGAAAAAAATTTCTATAGATCAATGCATTTATCTGCTGGAGGGGTGGACAGTTGGTCAGAGTGGGAGAGAAGACCTTGAGTCTCATAAAGGCTCTGAAACCTCTTTGGACTCTGCTGTTTTTTTAGGTGCTTCTGACTTTTAGCTTTGAAAGAGAAAATGGATGATGCCAACCTCACCTTAGATTGTTGAAGGGAGAATAAGAAACAGGGAAGAAATCAACATGAGAGGAACTAACAGTTTCCATCCTTCCCCTATTCCCACCTTGTTATATTGGAAACTTCAGGGAATTTCCTCTTGGATAAGAACTAGGACATCTTCTTTTTGTTGAATTGAGTTAGCTTGATTCCAATAGGAGAGCTTCTTTATTCTGTATTTTCTGGTGTATATTCTCCTATGTATATTTTCTCTGATATCTGTTTTGCTGTTGATTTGGATTAATGGGTTACTTTGCTATTTCCTATTCATGTGTTCATTGTGGAACTACTATTTGGTGGGAAGGGAGTTTAATTTTGAATATAAAACTTGGGGTCCTCCTTTCCCTTTAATAAAAAGTGATTAGAACCTTTGCTTGAACTTTAAAACAACATGCCATAGACTAACAATAATTAAGGAAGCAGATCGGTTTAATTCTTTCCTGGCTCCTCATCATCTCTCTGAGGAGAGCAGAACAGCCAAGATTTTGGCCTCATACTCCTTCTTCCCTTCCTGGCAGGACTGAAATTGTACTTTGAAGGGAGAAGAGGCAAGAGCTGTTTATTCCACATCCCTATGAGCCACACAATGACACTGCTATGCTAAAATGTGGGAGACAGCCTAGTTTTACACACACACACACACACACACACACACACACACACACATACACATTGCTGAATATTGGGGAATACCCACAGTGATATGACATGAATAATGATTCAATAATGGATACTAAGGAGTGATCGGATATGAAGGGAGGGCTTAAAATGAAGAATGTCATGAAAACCTAGAAGAGATAGAATATCTAGACAGTAAACAATGTCAAATGCTACAGATGATAAGAAGAATAAGGATTGAGAAAATATTAATTTGGAAACTATGAGATCATTGAAAACTTAAAAAAAAGAAAAATATAAAATATCCCTCAATTTTTTTGACATCTTTCCATTTCCTACAATAACAGTGGCAGCAGGTTTGAAAAGGGATATAAAGGATTCTAAGTACCACAAAGTTTTTCTACCTTTTAACTACAGTTCTCTAAATAAGACAGCTTAATTCAAAGACCAATGAAAACCAGAGGAAGTATTTTGTATTAAAACTGATGCTTTCCAATGAAATCAGAAGATATAGGAAAGTTGAAGCTAAATGGAAAGATGGCTCATGAATACTTCAGAGAAACAAAAGTTGACATGGCATTAATCAAGCATCCAGGTAAGGAAAGAATACTCATATCATAGTGCTCATGATGAGCATAAATAGATTGTCAAATATTGAGGTAGAAAGGTAATGTCTTGATCCTGCTTAACAGGCTTCTTTTTGTTTCCTTCTTTTTAATCCTTCCTTAATTTGAGAAAACACAAAGAATCTTCTGCTGTAAAGAAATTGCTCCAAGGTTCAAAGGTTTTAAATGCACTCTGTGGATCAACAACATTTCTAGAACTGTATCTAACAAGCCCCCCGACCTGTGATGTTATCTTTAATTATCAACCAATAGACAAAATTAACTCAAAACAAAGCTATTGGCAGAGCCAAGATGGCAGCATGAAGGCAGCATTCCCCAAGAACTCTGACCCCCAAAACAAAGGATGGCTCTAGCCAAAATTTAGGGGGGGCAGAACCCACAGAAAGACTGAGTGATACATTTTTCCTGTCCAAGATAACTTAGAAGTTCTGCATGAAATGTGTGTGCTTCACCAGACCAGGGGTTGGGGAAAAAGCCTGCACAACCCAGCCCAGTACAGTGCAGCCCAGCCCAGCCCAGCCCAGCCCAGCCCAGCCCAGCCCAGAGATCACCTGCAACAGCTTGAAGGGATGGTGAGAGGACTCTGCTGCTCCTGGGTGAGCATGGAGTGAGGAGCATGAGCCGCAGAACCTGCAGTGAGAATCTGGAGAAAGCAGCCTGCACCCTCAGAGATAGTAAGGGAAGTCTGCAGAGATTTCTCTGCTCTCCTTCATGGTAGGACTCTCCTGTTTGCCTACACTCAGACTCTGGTTGCAGTTTGGGTTTCCATACTAAGATAGCTGGATCCCACGTTATAGCCCCAGGGCAGAGAGCAGTGCTGTGGTTATCTACACATCAAAGCACTGACTAAAGAGCATAAGACCTTGGAGGAATAAAGGTCCCAGTGGGGAATCCCAAGAAGAATTTGACCCTAGAGAATTACTTCAGTCCCATGGAAGATCAAAAGACATACTCAGATGATGACAAAATCGAAGCTTCCATATCCAAAACCCCCAAGAGAAATAGAAAATGAGCTCAGACTATGGATGAGCTCAAAAATGACTTTGAAAAGCAATTCAGGGAGGTGGAGGAAAAATTGGGAGGAGAAATGAGAGCAATGCAGAAAAATCATGAAAACCAAATCAAAAACTTGGTGAAAGATATACAAAAAAGTACTGAAGAAAATAATATGTTAAAAAATCAATTCAGGCCTAATGGAAAAAAAGCAAAACAAAAGGCAAATGAGGAAAAGAATGCCTTAAAAAGCAGAATTGGCCAGCTGGAAAAGGAGATAAAAATTGCTCTCTGAAGAAAATAACTCCTTCAAATGCAAAATGGAACTAAAGGAAGCTGATGACTTTGCAAGAAATCAGGAAGAAATAAAACTGCCAAAAAAGCCAAAAATTAGAAGAAAATGTGAAATATCTCATTGGAAAAACAACTGACCTTGAAAACAGATCCAGAAGAAATAACTTAAAAATTATTGGGCTATCTGAAATCCATGACCAGGAGAAGAGCCTAGACTTCATTTTTCAAGAAATAATACAGCAAAATTGCCCTGAGATCCTAGAAGAAGAGGGTAAAATAGAAATCGAGAGAATTCACCAGCCACTTCCTAAAAGAGATCCCAAAAGAAAAACTTCCAGGAATATTATAGACAAATTCCCAAACTCCCAAATCAAAGAGAAAATTCTAAAAGTTACCAGAAACAGACAATTCAACTACTGAGGCTCCATAGTCAGGATTACACAGGATCTGGCAGCATCTACATTAAAGGCTTGTAGGGATTGGAATATGATATTCCAGAAGGCAAAAGATCTTGGTTTACAATCAAGGTTTACAACTACCCAGCAAAACTGAACATCCTCTTTCAAGGGAAAGGATGGATTTTCAGTGAAACAGGGGACTTTCAAACTTTTCTAATAAGACAACCAGAGCTGAATAGAAAGTTTGATCTTCAAGTACAGGACTCTGGTGAACCATAGAGGGAATTGAAGAATGGAACTAACTATGAGGAACTTGATGATGAACTGTTTGTATTCCTGCATGGGAAGAAGATATTGATAGCTCATATGAGCTTTCTCATTTATTAGAGCTGTTAGAAGGAGCATATATAGACAGGACATAGGAAGGAGCAGAATATAATGGTATGATGTGGTAAAGGGATGGAGTCAATGGGCGATGGGGGAAAGTACTGGGAGGAAGGAAAAGGAGATGAAGAAGAAGCTGAGAGATTTCACATAAGAGTCAAAAAAAGGTTTTTCAATGGAGGGGAGGGGGGAATGAGTGAGCCTTCATTCTCATCAGAAATGGCTCAGGGAGGAAATGACATGCACACTCAATAGGGTGAGGAAATCTGTTTTGAAGAGAGGGAAGATTGAGGGAGAGGGTACTCAGATGCAACACACTTTTGGATGGGGCCAGAATGAAGGAGAGAGAGAATAGAATAAATGAGAGTGGGGAGAAATAGAGTGGAGGTACAGCTAGTAACAGCAACTGCGGGAAAAATATTGAAGTAACTTCTCTGGTGGATTTATGATAATGAAGAAAGCAACTCACCCCAAAGACAGAGCCATTGAAATCTGAACACAGATTGAAGTACAATTTTCTCTCTCTCTCTCTCTCTCTCTCTCTCTCTCTCTCTCTTCTTGAGGTTTCCCATCTTCTTGTGGGGGTTATGTTTACTCTTATAACACATTCAATTTACATCAATGTATGGCATGGAAACAAATGTAGAGACTGTCAGACAGCCTTGGGGGGGGGAATTGCAGAATTCAGAGCCTTGCAAAAAATGATGGGTACACATTACTATTGTATATAATTGGAAAACAAATAAAATGTTAAAAAAAACAAAGCTATTTACAAAGATAGCATAGTAATCAAAATGTTCACCCTTCCCCAAGAAAACCTGGGTTGCCCTCTTCCACAAATATGTATAGACTCCATTGGAAGAGTGACTAGTGAAACACATACTTAGAGAACATATATCACTCAAGAAACTGATAAGTCCAGGACTGCATGTTATGGTATCCTTTTCCTTCTCATAATGACCTTGTGTGGCTTTCTCCTGGATATGGTGCCTTTGCTTGGAAGTTCTTTGAGTTGGAATCCTTGGAGCTGCTTTTCTCTGTATTTCAGAGAACAACAACAACAACCAGAGCTAATTCTCCCTTAAATCCAGTTGGTTCCCTTTTCTTCTTCCAGGTGTCATGATTCTTGAAGCTGATTTCTGCCCAACTGTCTCCTTTCCTCACTATGTGTTGCATATGATATCTTATGTTGAACAGGTAGTTTATTTACTCTGGTCAGTTGGGTGAGGAAGGGGAAGGAAGAATGGAGGAAGGAAAAGAAATTCTTCCTTCTTTCCCTCCATAGGTATTAGGCACAGGGGTCACTCTATAAGGCTGCTCCCTAACTGTGCTTAACCAAGGGTTGGCAAACTTAGCTTTTTAGGACATTAACAAGCATGGGGGCGATTAGGTGGCACAGTGGATAGAGCACCAGCCCTGGAGTCAGGAGTACTTGAGTTTAGATCCGGCCTCAGAAACTTAATAATTACCTAGCTGTGTGGCCCGGGCAAGCCACTTAACCCTATTTGCCTTGCAAAATCCTAAAAACAAAACAAAACAAAACAAAAATGAGCATGAAAATCCTTTTGCCAGCCAATGATAAGTAGCTTCTCTAATTGCATCTGGAAGAACTCCTTCAAGATTTGTAGAAGGCAAAAGATCCATCTTTACATTTCTGTTTAACACATTAACACCTTGTTGTTTAACAGAGTAACACTTCATCTACCCTTTACTTTTTGTGATTTTATTAACTGATGGGGGAAGGAGAAAACAATTTCCCCCAACTATACTTCCAAGAATTATTCACAAATATATTAAGGGAATCATGAATAAAAATAACGAGAAGGGGATAGGTAGATCATTTTACAAATTTTATTCTACAGTTGATCACATCTTTACAGTCATGTAACTATATATATATATGTATATATATATGTATATATCTTGCTGTGCTTATTATTTGTTGGCTATAGGAAAACATTTGATTAAGGAGAGCAAAATACTGTCTAAAGAATATGTTCCAACACTGCCTTTTTCATGTTCATAATAAGATCATAAAAGTTGCCTTGATAATAGCAAAAGAAAGATAACTTTTTTTCATGATTGTTGTCCACAGAGAGTCTGCATTTGAATTGTAGGAGCACTAGGATAATAAGAATCATTTTGTGTAGCAAAATTAACTTTTATTGAAAGTGGTAATTTCATGCTTCTAGTGTAAGGGAAAGTTCCAGAAAAGACCCTGAAAAAGAATTATAGAAAACTTCTGGCAGGTATCACTATTTAATCAGTATGGAGGATTAAATTCATCAATTTGTTTGAATTCTCTTTAATACATATTATTTCACAGTTCTTTAGGTAATTGTTACAAATTAGTGTGTTCTACTATTTACAACCTGACTAAGCACATGTTATATGTAAGAAGTTAAACAGAGGTCTTTATTATCACTGAAACCAAGAGAACCCCTTTGTTCATCTTGTTTTTCAGTATAAAGTCTACTACAATGATATTCTGATTATTTATATTCTCTGAGACATAAAAAAGAAAAGATTATATGTCCAATAAATGTAGTTGCTTCTATCATGGAGACCATATAGGACATAATCTAAATAGAAAAGAGATTTTCTATAGATGGTGAAGTCCTACAAGTCTTTCTATATGCATATGTCTTTGTGCTAATTCCATAAAGTTATGGAAAACTGCAATACTACTAAATGAGATCCATGATCACTTAAAAATGTTTGATCTAATTATCCATACAATGATATTCACATATTCAGATAATGATATATAACTGGATGGACACCCTACAGAACTTGTCTATCAGTACATAAATCTTAGTAAGTCACTTAGAGATGTACAGTAAACCAACTCTAAAACTGAATAGGAGGAAGAGAGAGATTGCTTTGAGGAAATTATTTAGTATTATCAATGACATCAAACTTTCTTCATGAAACAAAAATTTATAGCAACACATTTTTTTTCTGTATTCTTAGAGGATTTAAATTGTGAGTCATACAAAGGCATTGCTATCTAACTATTCAATAGGAAACTCAAGCATCTTGCCATTTGCCATGTTATTGCTTTTCTGAAAACTGAAAAAAAAATCATCTTCCAGATCTGATCTCCAAAGACCTTGCTATCCCTTCAGAAAGACATTAATTCACTCAGCATTGGATAATTACTTGGGCCTGAACTGTCTTGATTAGTGAGTGAATGAGAATAAACTCATTTAACCTAACATACTTAGCTGTAAGAAGATGCTGTATATAATATTCCATATCTCTGATGAAGGACTCAGTTCTCAAATATAGAGAACTGAGTCAAATTCATAATAATACAAGTCATTCTCCAATTGATAAATAGTCAAAAGATATGAACAGGGAGTTTTCATACAGCAAAATCAAAGCGATCTATAGTTGTATGAAAAAATGATCTAAATCACCATTGATTATAAATGCCAGTTAAAACAACTCTGTTACCAAATCACACCTATCAAACTGACTAATATGATTGAAAAGGAAAATGATAAATGTTGAGGAAGATGTAGAGAAACTGGGACATTAAGATATTGTTGGTGGAGTTTTCGAATGATCCAACCATTCTGGAGAGCAATTTGGAACCATGCCCATTTAACAACAGTGGACACCCTTTGATCCAACAAGACCACTACTACATCTCTACTCCTAAAGAGATTTTTTTTCAGATATAAAGGACACAGATGTACAAATAAATTGATAGCAGTTCTTTTTGTATGGCAAAGAATTTGACACTAAGGGGATACCCATCAGTTTGATAATGGTTATACAAGTTGTGATATTTAATTGTGATCAATTACTATTGTTCTGTAAGAAATGACAAGCTGTATATTTTCAGAAAAACATTTCAGAAAAAATTCCATGAACTGATACAAAGTGAAATAAGCACAATCAGAAGAATCTTGTACACAGTAACAGCTATATGATACAAAGTGAAATGAGCAGAATCAGAAGAATCTTGCACACAGTAACAGCTATATTATACAATGATCAAGTGTGAATAACTTAGCTATTCTCAGCAATTCAATGATACAAGATAATTCCAAAGGATTTATGATGAAAAATACTATCTACCTCTAGAGAAAGAACTGATGGAGTATGATGCTGATTGAAGATATTCTTACCTCTTTTTTATTGTTGGGGTTTTTGTTCTTCCCTTTTTTGGTAATATTGATAACATGGAAGTGTTTTACATGATGGTTCATGTATAGTCTATCAAATTGCTTGCCTTCTCAAGGAGGTGGGAGGAGAAGAAGTTAGAATCTAAATTTTTTTAAAAAGAATGTTAAAAACTTTGTTGACATGTAACTGAGAAAAAATAAAATTAAAATTAAATGGGGAAAAATAATCTGAGAGTTTTTTGTATGTTACAGATTATATCCCTGGAAGATGACTAGCTAATTCATTCAACTTTTCATGAAAAATTACATCAAAGAGACTATGCTGTGGTCAAGTATTAAAAAAAGGGATAATAGATATTCTATTAACTACACTAGTACCTATTTAATTAGCACATTGTTTGAACACTAGCACATTGTTTGAACCATCTCTGAAAGATTTATGGAAGAACATATTTTGCAGTCATGAAGGATGATAAGGTGTTTATGGTTCTGAACTGCATTGCTGGAGGAAATAACTAAGTTAATAAGATCAATGAAGAGGAAAAATGCTGAACCCCCTGTGTCTTAGTTTCCTCATTTTCAAAATGAGGAGGTCAAACTAGATGACCATTAGGGTTTCATCTAGCTATGAATCCATGAAACTGTGATGCTAAATTCTAAAGTAATAGAGAAGGTATACCCATGGGGTGGGGTAGGACATAGATAATAATAAAAAAGAAAAAGAGATAGAGGATTATTTTCACCTAGAGAGTTTAACAAAATGCTTATGTGCCTAATAAATACTGTTGATTGATTGATAAATATAATTTTTTTGAAACTCAAGGGTTTCAAAGAAAGTATGACCTTACCATGGAGATATAGTTCTTCATTCTGATCTGTAACCTATGGAAACAACTGAGTGACTGATTTCAAAGTGAACACTGCATATTCAATGACAACAGACCTTATGTTGTTGCAGCATCAGAGATTTAAATTAAATATAGAAGGAAAAAATTCCTACCAAGATAGCTCTTAAACATTGGTTTGGGCTATTGGGGAAGGATGTGGTGTTGTTTCTCTAGAAACTTGTAAAAATAGGAAACATTCTGTAAGACAGTATAGTGTATATATATAGTCAGGGCATCAGGCAGTAAGTAGGAAATGTGTTAGAGTTAACTGTTTATGGTGGGTTCTAATCTAGACTAAATTTTTCTCCTAGCCAACTGTGTGATCTTAGGCAAGTATCATCACTTCTCTAGGCCTCAGTTTTCTCATCTTCAAGACCAAGGGATTGGAATTCAGTTCCTCTAACTAAAATTCAATAGTTCTATTCTCCTGTATTCTGAATGACTTAGGTTTTGTTTTTAATTAAAACTGCATGACAGTTCAAGGCATTTTGCAGTCCTGTATCTGTGTATATCAAACATTTATAACAATTTTTAAGTAAATGTATTTAAAAGGAATAGCAAATTGTACATAATAATTTTGCAGTTTCATTTGCAATCATCTTTTTTTATTATGCTATGTTATGGAAATGTTTGTTTTATTCCATAAATTAAAAATAAATAAAAATTAAAAATAAATTTTAAAAAGCTTTATTGATGTCTTTTTTTTAAACAACAGTCATTTGCAAAATGACATTTAAATGAATCTGATAAAATGACTTTTTCAGATAGTATAATGCAACATTTCATTTCCTCATCTTTCCACTGAGGGGAGGGAGTTTGATTCAATTCAATTCAAACTACATTTAACAGTGATTTGCAATATACTGTTCTAGGTTCTAGACATACAAAAACAAGAACAAACATTCTCCTATGAAACCAAAGTTTATAATTGTATTTAATCTGAAGAATTTTTCATTTTTGAGGATGTCGTTCAGAAATCAGTCTTGAATGACATTCAGGATTTGATAGAGTGAAAACTCTGGAGTCAAAGATCCTGAGTTCAAATCATTCAGTTTTCCAGAAAAAAAGATATTTAAAATTTACTTGGCATTATTTAGTTTTCATTCTTAAATCTGAACAATCAGCAAGAAAATAGATCAAATTTGTAGCTTTTGTTGATTTCTGAGGTGTAAATTCTCACAAAGGAAACTGAACAATCTGTGAGCAGATCTGGCTCCTCCATACCAGATGCGGTTTAAAAGTTCTTTCTGATGCCAAGGTATAGGTAGAAGAGTAAATATTCTGATTTGGTGTTTTCATGTAAGTCCTATCATTTTTCTACTGCATGATAGTTATTCGAAAAGGCTGATGTGAAGATCAAATGGCTTGATGTAGGCAAAGTCCTTTGCAAACCTGAGGTGCTATATACATACCAACCATGATAATTATTAGAATACTAGTGAATCTTTCAATATTAAAGACATTTGTATTTAAATCTATGATACTATTATTTCACAGAGGCAAGTTTGGGGTAGAGTCTCATACCTTATTTGCATTTACAAAATCACAGTGCAATAAGATGTGACCAAATAATTAAACAATTTGGGGTTTGTTATATAACATTAGCTTATGATCAATACTAGAAGCTTGGGCAGCCTTAAAAGAAAAAATTCATTTGTTTTGATTCTTTCCATCAGTCATGTAGGTAGCAGTGATCCACAGTGCCATTGACCTAATGGGAAATTCATTTCATGAGTGGGAGCAAAAGCTGTAGAGAAAATCATGGTTCAAAATGATAATTATCACTTTCCATTTCCCTATCCCAATTGATCCCAGACTTAATTGGGCTTTAGATATGTTTTCTTTATAGCTCTTTAAGAAAGATGGAGACCAAGTTACTGGATAGCATCATTCAGTTCAATATAAGGAACAATTTTCTATCAATTAGAGTCATTCCAAAGTGGTCTATTTGCAGTGGTGAGTTCAATTCAATTCAACAAACAATCTTTAATTATAAATGCAAGACACTTGAGATGTAAAGACAAAATGGAAAAACCCTGGAGTTGTTCAAGAAAAGACTGAAGCTCTTTGTCTCAGCAGTTGTAAGAGCAGCTACACATTGGAGTAGATGGAGGTCTGGGTGAGGAGTCAGGAATATCTGAGTTCAAATTTAACCTGAGACACTTCCTAGCTTTGTGACTCTTGTCTCATTTTCTTCATATGTAAAATGGGAATAATAGCACTTATCTCATTGGTTGTTGTGAAGATCAATTGAGTTAATATTTGTAAAGTGCACATTGTAGGTACTATATAAAAGCTTATTCCCTTTCCTGCCTTGTTGAAGAAATTTATGCCTCAACTTAAATTTTACTACCTGTTTTCTAATAATAAAAAATAAATAAAATACACAAGAGTTGGCCAGTTCTAGTTCTACCATGCTCCAACCCCTCTATCCAAACTTTTACTCACTATCCCTATCGTGCTAATTCCAAACCTAGGTCAACCCCTTGTATGTTTTAGTACAGCAGTAGCAAGTATATAGGGAGGCTAGGTAGCACAGAGGATAAAACACTGATCTTAGATCAAGAAGACCCATTTTCCCGAATTCAAATCTGGTCTGAGTAACTTAAGACCTGTGTATTCTTTAAGTCACTTAGTCCTGTTTGCTTCAGTTTCTAAACTATAACATGAAGTAGAGAGAAGGAAATGGTAAACCACTTCAGTGGTTTGTCAGAGCATAAGGGAATCTCAACACCATCTATCCTCTCTACAATTATTCCATGAGAAAAGTTGAGTGACTTGCCTAAAGGTCATACAGGTTCTGTAAGGCTGAATGGTAATGTCTTTTCTATTTCTGCTCCCAAGCCCACCAAAGCTGGTGGAGTAATTTCACAACAAAATTTGTGCCAATATGTGTTCGAGGACAAAATTAAAATTCAGGTCTTTTTTGACTCCAAGGACCATACTTAAAAAAATAAATAATTGTTTCAATATAATTGGTATCCTTTGTAACCCAAGGATTTTCTTTTCTTCATTTAAAACTATTATTCTGAGAAGAATTATTCATAGGCTTCACCTGCCAAAGGGTTCCAAGACACCCAAAATATTAAGGAAACTTGCCAATCAGACACCTAGGGCTGGTCTGCAGATGGGAAAGTTATAGAGATAAGATAATACATATAAAATGTTAGACAAATGTAGTTTTTTTAAGCTCACCAGAGAGCAAGAGTTGAAGAGGAAGTCAAGTCAAACGTAAAAAAAACGATGTGAAGGAAAAGAGTCTCCCCTCGTAGAATGGAATCCTTGCCTAGCTCATCTCTAGAAGGTCCTTTAGGTGAAGTTCAAGAAAGGTTCCAATTCGATCGAAAACAAAGAAACTACTCTTTCCTTCAGGTTTCTTACTAAACTGAATGGAGGGTGGATTCTTACCTGTCAGAACACACCCTTCTCTCCTAGTCTATCCAATGAAATTTGAGTTCTCGTCTCTTGGGAGGAACAGGACGTTCACAGTTAATCGACAGGTGCTTCTCACCAATGGTTGAATCTGACACTAGCCAATGGGCTAGAGGAAAGGGTTGATCCATGGGTTTGAGAATGAGAAACCCTAAAGGGGAGGGAGGGGGGAGGAGACTCCCCTGCGGAGGGGGCGTGCTTTTCTCCCAACTGGAGAGTAGATGGAAGGGGAGCAGTTGAGGGGTGGGGAATAGGGGGAAAAGATATTTCCAATCAGAACTGGTGTAACCTGTGGCCCCGGGATCTCTGTGGCCAATTGGGGAGGGAAGCTGGCAAAAACCCGGGGTTGGGGGTGGTGCAGGAGTCCTTCCCCGCCCCAGTTAGTCCGCAGGGTTGGGCGGGGCGGAGTGTCAGGTGGTCCTGGGCGTGCAGCCTAAGCTAGGGAGACAGGACGAAAGGGGTGGGGAGGGGAGGAGAGAGGACCCAGCAGCCGGGAGCGGCTCTGGGCAGCAGAGCTGGGAGCCCTGGCTTCATGATCGGCTTCTGCCCAAGCTCGTAGCCCTCCCGCCCCGCCACCTCTGTGTGGTGGAGGTAGGACCAGAGGAGGAGGAGGAGGAGGAGGAGGAGAGGAGGGAGGGCGGGGGTCCGGCCCGGCCCTGAGCTGCCGTGAGGGCTCTTCGGGCCGGGACGCTTGGAGGGCTTCTCGCTCCACATCCCCTACCCCGGCCCCAGTCCTGCCTCGTCCCTTCACCTGGCGCCCTACCTGCAGCCGCCGCTGCTCTCGGGGGAGGGGTCCCCCAGCTTCTGCGGAGCCGCATGAACAATAGGCAGCGGCGGCTCCTGCGCTCCATGGATCTCCCGCTCCATGGATCCCTCCCGCGCGCTTCTCGGCTGCCTGGCGAGCGCCGCTGCCGCCGCCCCGCCCGGGGAGAACGGAGCCGGGGCCGGGGCCGAGGAGGAGGGGGAGGAGGAGGAGGAGGAGGGGGCGGCGGCCGTGGCCGTGGCCGTGGCGGCAGCGGCAGCGGCAGCGGAGGAGCTGGGCTCCGAGCCCCCGCTGCCCTTCTGGACCGCCGTGTTCGACTACGAGGCTGCCGGCGAGGACGAGCTGACCCTGCGGCCGGGCGATGTGGTGGAGGTGCTGTCCAAGGACTCGCAGGTGTCCGGCGACGAGGGCTGGTGGACCGGGCAGCTGAATCAGCGGGTGGGCATCTTCCCCAGCAACTACGTGACCCCTCGGAGCGCCTTCTCCAGCCGCTGCCAGCCCGCTGGGGAAGACCCCAGCTGCTACCCAGCCATCCACTGTAAGGGCAAGGCGAGCCAGGCGGTGCAGAGAGGAGGGTTGGGGGTGCCCCGGTGGGGGTCGGGGGGGGGGCTGGCTCTGGTCGGGGTTTGGGGGCAGGAAGGTTGTTGGGGGGGGGGGACCCATGGGAAAGCGGGTAGCCGGTGCGCGCTTGCGCTGGATGCAGGGGTTTGGTAGTGCCACAGAGAAGAGCCGTGGTGCGCAGGCCGATCCTCGAATCAAAGGCTTTGGGCCTTCTCAGTTTTGACAGGAATACCACCTACTGCGATTTGCCCCCCACAGAGTCAAGTCTCAGCTCGAGGAGCCCCTCACCCTCTTCTGTGCCAATGAAGGCTCATAGAAACGACATAGGTGTTTCTAAAAGTAACCTGAGAGGGTTTATGCAGTACACCACTCCTTTTACAAACACTGAAACGCCGTTTAAAACGACTTGCCTAAGGTCACAAAGCTTCTAATAGAATCAGTGTTCTTTTCATCAATATTGTGAGGATCTTAGTTATCAGATCCTTTAGCCTCTTTTCCTCCTTCACCCTGCACAGGCATTTGCTAAAGGCAAGATTGGGGAGTTCAAGACAGGGCTGAGTTGTAAAGTTCGATGAACTTCAAATTTTCTCAAAACTGAAATTTCTGTGATATTGTATAGTTTTCTTGGCTCATATCTACACTGATGAAGTTATACCTTTAGGGACTTCACTGTGTGAATGATGTCCCAAGAAGTGGTGAGTTGGGAGAGAGAAACTGGATCTGAAGTACAAAGTTCATTGCCTGAATTCTAGTTCTTTAGCTCACTTGCTGTTTCATGTTTTTTTTTTAACTTGCTGTTTAAAGAACCTTTAGAAATATTTCTTGCTCTGTCTACAGTGATACTTATTTTTAAAACTTGTTTTGATTGACAGACCATGCTCAGTAGTCTCCCATAGTATTCTTCTCTCTGTCTGGAATCTTCCAGTGATCCTCAATCCTTTCCCCACATCTAATAAGGAAATCTCATTAAATAACAGGGACCTAAATTACCATTCGAATCTCAGCCAATGTTAGTCATTTCTAAAGGTCAGAAAAACAAAATTACATGATTTTTTAAATCTCAAATTCTCCTTTGTATGCCTAGACTTTTTCAAAAAGATGATGAGACCTAGGTTGAAATACCACTTCTGATACTTATTACCTTGGTGGTTTGGGGCAAGTCACAATCGTTTGTGCTATCATTTTCCTTATTTGTAAAGAAAAATAATCACAGAGTCGGATTAGATAGCTTTTAAGGTACCTTCAAGATATAAACCAAGTACTGAATATTTTTACTTCTTACCAGCATTTATACCAATTTCATATCCCAGTTGACCTTTAAAACAAAAAGAAAACACAGGTTCCTAGCAAGAATGTTGTTATCAGTACTTAAATGTTCAGTGTTTAACTTCTTCTCTATTGTGAAACTGCTCTTAACTTGTAACTTATTTCCACAAAAGCACTTTATAGTTCATTCTATATTATATTTCTACCTTATATCATGTAGAAATTTATAACAAAATTGGATATCTTTCTTTTTCTAGTTCTTTTTGCCCATAATTTTGGATCCCCATAGTTCTAACCTTGCCCTCCATTAATTCATTGAATTTAGAACTGCATATGACTACATGTTGATCTTTTTAATTTTTGGACTTTGAAGAGAACTCTTATAAATCATGTAGTTAGGGGCAAACTTGGTGATATGACAGAGAAAGAAGTAAATGGTAATTTTAATGATTCAATTAAATCAGAGTCTGATATTTTCTGCCAGTGAAATCTTTGATCTTTATTCAAAGGGTCTGCCTAAAATTAGGGTAGAGAGAATTTAGCATCCAACATAATGCCTGACTCATAGACTCAAAGTTTAATTGAATTAAGTTCTTGATAAAAGCATTTTGAATTGAGTATTTAGTAGATACTGAAAAGTGTCTTCCATTCTATGACTTCTGAAAAGTGTTACAGTGGTCTGGACTGGATGTATATGAAGATAAAAATGATTCTGAGCTTTATGAACCAGGTAGATTGATATTTCCCATTTTAGGAGCTTCTCCTTTTCTAAAGGTAGAAGAGCCACATTTAGGTCTTTTAAGATTCTCCTGGGTTAGAACTGATTGAGCTTCTGTAATGAAGAAAAAAACAGAAAATAAAAGTAATCCTCATACAAAGATGGAAAGAAGTGACTTTGTTCAGTGGACTTTGAGTAATGTTGCTGGAATTGATACTTTTAGAGACTGAAGTCATCTAGTGCCAGAAAAGACCCCTGTGAATTCTTTCCTTTGGTCCTTATCATGATTGTGGAGATTGCTAGCAGGAGGGCCTTTTGTCCTTTGGAAGTTATTAGTCCCACCAGCTGTCTGGGTGGTCATTTAGGGTTATATAGAAAATGAAAATGGACATCTTTGTCATCAGAGACCCTGGAAAGGGATAGAACTACTAATAATAATGTCTTTGAACTACCTACCCTAGTCCCTCCAAATTTCCTCTGGGAATGTGTATATTTGTTTGAATTCTAAAAGCATTATATGTAGGGCCTTAAAGAACTTCATGTGAAGAACTATACATTTTACTTTTAAATGTTGGTGTTTTAAAATGAAATTTTCTCATCATCAAGCTCTATTCAAATAAAAATAATAAGAATACACCAAATTTTGTTTCACCAAAAAATTCAATCCAACAAATATCTATTGTTATTGAAAAGTAGTTATTATACTTTGTGCAAAAGCAGTGTGCTGGTTCCTAGGGATGCAAAAGCAAAAAACAAAAAACACAAAGCAATTCTTACTCTAAATGAGTTTATATTGATTGGGATACAACATAGGTGTGAGTATATGTGAATTCTTATACAATGTATAGGAAAGTACACAAATAATTTCAAGAAAGAGAAAGAGAATGACCAGAGAGATGAGGAAAGGTCTTTTATGGCAACTGCACTGTGCTTTGAAGGAAAGTCAGGATTGTGACAAGCTGAGGTTAGGAGGAAATACAGTTATGTTAGTATATGTGTATATATCACATAAAGGAAAGCAGCTAGCTAGTAGGGTGATTTGATTGAAACAGTCTGGAGAGGTGAATAATATGAAATAACCCTAGATATAGTTAGGAACCAAATTGTGGAGGGTTTTGAGGAATTTTATATTGCCTAAGGTCACACAGCTAGGTAATTATTATATGTCTGAGGTCAAATTTGAACTCAGGTCCTCCTGACTCCAGGGCCAGTGCTCTATCCACTGAGCCACCTAGCTGCCCCTGAAATGTTGAGGATTTTTGAGGAGGCAGGTGACATGATCAAAATTGAATTTTAATAATATTTAGCAGATGTATGAAGATAGTTTGGAGAGGGAAGACACTAGAGGTAGAAAGATTGATTTTAAGGGATTATTGTTGATAATTAGGAGACTATTGATAATATCATGTACATTAATATATCACTTTTAACTTTGTGGAGTGTGCTTCTTTCACATATAATAAGTTTTTATCTTAATTGTAGTCAGCATAAGTAATTGAGTTTGGCTTATCAATGGAGCTTATCAATTTTTTTTCTCATTCTTTAGAGTAAAAAAAACTTTTGTTTACATTGTATATTATTGGGTAGCATAGTCCAGTGGAGTAGATTTTTTCTGTCTAGAAATGCTTTTATTTTTCTATCAAGAAGAATATATATTATTTGCTAATTTATATCACTATTACTGGATGAGTAGAAAGCAAAAGGGAGGTTCCAATGTCCTTTAGAGTTTAATGAGTATCCTTAACTTTGAGTATTCTGGGGGATTTGCAGCTCATTTGTGCTGAGCATACTGAAATGTGCTTATATTATTGCACAGGATATGAGAGATAGGAAGTATGACCCCAAAGTGAAACAAATATGGTTTTTGTTTTATGAAAGTTTACTGAGCTGTATCTTGGACTGAAAACTTCATGACCTGATTTTTGTTTAAAATTGGCATTAATTTTTACAGGAGCAGAGAAGAAAAATTAGTTTCATGATGAATAAGGGGGGAAAACCCCACCATTATGGTGTCTTCTCAGAAAAATCATTCTTCAGTGTTATTATTTTCCATACGTTTTGTATGTAGACATCAACCTCAAATATATACTGAAAATATATAGTTTCCATAAAGTTGAAACAAAAAAAACTAAGGTTTTATATAACTAAAGAGATCTTTATCTTATTTTTCCTTTTACCCCCTTCTTTTTCTTCCATCTTCCTGAGTGATGGAATCAGAGGGAGCTGTTCCTTCAGCACCTTGGATTCAGTGTCGTAAGACCCTAATTTTAGAGCTGGAAGGGTCTTCAGAGGCCACTGAGTACAAATCTTTCATCTTACATATGGTGAACTTGAGACCCAGGAAAGCTAAATGACTTTCTCACACAGGTAGCAATTCTCAGAAATCAGATCTGAATCTGGGAGATCTTCCAATTCACCACCTTGTCTGTCAGCATTGATTCATATAAGTATACTTTGAGCACAATTATCAAAGTATACTTATGTGAATCTTATACATACACACACATATACTCACAAATACTTATATGTGTTAGACACAATGACAGATACAAGAAAAGCCTAATGTATAATTCTTGCCCTCAAAAGAAGTATCACCTAATTGGGAAAACATGACATTTACACAAAATTCCATTCAACAAACATTTCATAATTGAGTACAATATGTAAGCAACAATGCTAATCCCTAGGAGCATGAAGACAAAAAGCAAAACCAAATGCCCCTGCCCTCAATGAACTTATCATTTTAGCAGAGAAGAGAAAAAATGAGATAGATGACTGTAAGGAAAATTAGAAAATGATTACATACACAAATGGGATCACACAGAACCTTCAACAGCAGAGGAAGGGAGACATGGTATGATCTTAAGTGCTATGTGATCAGTCAATTGAAGGGAAGGAAGATTTATCACATTTCATAGCCAATACCATACCATAGCCAATCATGGGGCTTGTCTTAACTATATAATCACATCTACCTATATACCCCAACACTACCCTAATCTGACCTCTCCCTCTGTTATAAAATTCCCAATCTCTCCCATTTTAGATCCTTCAGGGCAGTTATATAAGCACTACCAGGTATCTAGAGCACAGCTGCCTTTGATAAAATTTTGTCTTTCTAAATAGCAATCAATCAACAAACATTTGTTAAATGTCTTCTATGTACCAGGCACCATTCTGGTTGCTGGGAATACAAATGCAAAGACTGAAATGATACCTAAATGACGGAATTTACATGAATAGGGAGAAAACATGTGTTCATATATGTGTATGTATGTGCACATGCACACATGCTTGTATATGCAGTGTACTGAAATACTATACAGACAACAAATACAAAGTATTAAAATACAAGGGCACTAGCAATTAAAGACATCACCTGAGTATTGAAGGAAAAGAGGGCAACTATCCAGTACAGATGAGGCTATCCATGGTGGATAGCCAATATAAAGGTGTAAAATGGAAAGAAGGACTGTTCTGAGGAAGAGAAAGAAAGCTAGTTAGTTGGATCTCAGACTGTGGTATGGAGAAATGTCCAATGAGGCTGGAAAAATAGATTGAGACTAGGATGTGAAGGACTCTCAAAGCTTTTATATTTTATTGTATAGGCAACTGGGAGTATTGCAATTTGCTGAGCAAGGTAGTAATATGGGTAGATCTGTGCTTAAGGAAAATACTTTGGGGAGAGTGTATTTTGGAATGGAGTGGGGAGAAACTCAAGGCAGTGAAACCTGTTTGGAGGTTGTTGCAATCATCTAGAAGAGAGTTGTTGAAGACCTGAACTAAGGAGGTATGAGTAGAAAGGAGAGGTCAGATTCTAGTGGTAGAAATGGTGTAATTTGGCAATTGATCAGAAGGAAGTGAAGGAGAGTGACCAAAGATAATACCAAGGTTACAAACTTAAGAGACTTGGAGAATGTTGGTATATTTAGCAGAAATAGGGAAGTTTGAAAGAGGGTAAGGTTTGGGGAAAATGTGTTCGGTTTTGGTCACATTTGTTATGTAGAACAGAGATTGGCAATTACACCTGGACAGCCTGTCTGTGAATTAAGAATAATTTTTACATTTTTAAATATGAAAAGCAGATGCACTGTAGTTTAATAAAAACTGTTTTGAGTATGAGATGTCTCTGGGACAAATAGTTTAAATGTTCAGTAGGCAGTTGGTAATGAAAAGCTGAAGCTTAGATAAGAGATTGGGACAGCATTTATAGATCTGTGAGTCATCTGCATGGAGATGACAATTAAACTCTTAGAAATTTCTAAGATTACCAAGATGAGAAGGGGGCCAAGACAAAACCTTCAGGGAAAATCTATAACTGGGGGGGGCATGATATAGATGATGAGCTACAAAGGAAATAGAGGGAGAAATGATGAGAGAGATAGAAGAACCAGGAGTAGTTTTACAAAAATAGAGAAAAGAATATTTGCAGGTTACTTTAGTCAAAGATAGGTTGAGAAGGAGAAGGGGGGGGAAGATTATTAGATTTGGCAGTCAAGGAATTGATGATAACTTTAAAAAACAGTTGAATGGAGATGTTAGATGTTAGAACCCAGATTGCAAAGGGTTAAGGAGTGAGTGAGGAAAAAAGGAAGTGGAAGCTGGGAATCTAGATAACTTTTTCTAGGATTGGCTTAGAAAAGGAGAGAAGTAGGAAGTACTTTAAACTGATGATAAATCTAGTGAAGGTTGTTTAAGAATGGGGGAGATGTGGGAATATTTGAGGACAGTAGAGAAGGAACCAGGAGATAGGGAGCTGAAAATTTAGTAGAGAAGGAATAAATGAGGTTGGATTCTTCTGAAGAATATGAGAGGAACAAGTGGATTGAGAGTGGTCTCAAGTGCACAAGTAGAAGAGTTGGAAGGTCACCTTGATGTCAGATTTGGGGCAAGGAGGAGAGAATGGGGAATGTCAAGGGGTTTTGAGGAGAGGGAACTCATACAGAATGGCCTCAGTTTTCTTAGTAAAGTGTCATAGTTCTCAGCTGAGAGAAGGGGCAGGGAAAGGTGGGAGGCCTGATGAGGATAGAGAAGGTTTGAAATTACTTTTGTGGGAAATGAGATAGGGATTCAATAAGAAAGGGGGGAAAAAAGAACTACCTTTTTGCAGAGGGGTAGTTGACTTTAGAAAATGCATTTATAATGTGCCCAGCTGAAAATTAAAAAAAAGGTCAATAGGGATCTTTTCCTTTTGCTTTTTTTTAAAAATAAGGTTAAGAACTTTAAGCATTTGTCTCTTCTTCTGGATGAGGAATGCTATCTTTGTTAAATATTGAAAATGTCACCTAACTTTTATATTAAGAGTTGTTTTTGCATGAACTCTACTGTATGACAAAATTAAGATGAAAGGAAGGCAATGGTAGGAAATGAGAGCTATACCTTAAGCAAGGGAAGATGATTTATATATAATCTTTGAAAATCATCAGTAATTGGAACCAAAGAGACAATCCCAATTGAATACTAAAGTTCTTCCTGACAGATTGACCAGAAGGGAATGATGTAGGTATATAGGTCATCTGTCAAGTCACCTTGGAATAATTCTGAATTTGATCTTAATTTTTTTAATTTTAAGAGATTTTGTATCTGATCTTTGCATTTATTTTGTCTTTATTTATTGGTTATCTTTGCAGAGTTGAATTCAATAATTTTCTAATATAGGAAGCCTCAAAGATAACTAATAAGATCATGGATTTAGAGCTGGAAGGGACCTATAAGATCATCTGGTCTAATTTTGTGTAAATGTTATATTTTCCCTGTTAGGTGATCTTTCTTTTGAGGGCAAGCATTATGAATTAAACTTTTCTTGTACCTGTCATTGTGTCTAAATTATTTTATTTCTAAGTAAATTGAAACTGAGAAATATTAAGAGACTCTCTCATGTTCACCAGTTATTTCGGAGTTAGGACTTGAACCCAGGTTTTCTGACTCCAAATGCAATGTTCCTTCCACTATCCTGTCAGTATTTTATAAACTGTAGAGCATGATGGAAAAATGAACTATTATTTTTTCTTAGCCCCCGACTTTATATGTGGTATTCAACAAATATCACTCTCACTCCAAATTTTGCTATTTAAGCTTTTCTTTTTATTGTGGCAGCATTTTATTTGCAAATCTTTTTTAGAGCTAACAGGATTACTATGGAGTAAAAGAAGATGATAATGATGGTAGTGATGATTTATAATAATATATATTTGTATATATGTATCTTTGCATATAGACATTTATTAGTTTACAAAATATTTTATACACTTTCATTGAACTTTACAACAGCTCTGTAAGTTGGGTACTTTAGGCATTATTCTCATTTTACTGATGGAGAGGAGAAACTCAGCCTGAGAAATGAAATGATTTGTCCATGGTCACATAATTAAGAATATCAGAAGCAGGATCTGAAACCAGATCTTCTTGATTATCCACAATACCACAATGCTTCTCATTTGATTTCTTCAAGAGCCCTGAAAGGAAGGTATTGTTTTTATCCCCAATTGATAGATAGGGAGAGGTTTGGAAAATTGCCCAGTAATTCTTAGGTATCTAAGGTAAATTTGAATTCATGTCTTTGCTCCTGACCCATCCAATATACTTCTGAGAGCCACTTCTAAATCTTTAATCTCATTAATTATGCTGGATACCTCAAAATTAATATATTCAGCTCTACACGGGTAAGCAGTGAGTTAGGACTTCTTATAATTAAGTGGAATTTGTATTATTCCAATTCTTTGTAGTGATTATCTTAGATATGAATACTGTGTAATAAGTGTAAGGCTGTGCATTAAGGTTTTAGTTGGCCCCTGCAACCACCAACTCTGTAAGACCATTTGCAGCAGCTTGGCAAATAGCCACATCAGCTACTCACTAAGAGAGAAGAACTGCATAGGCAGCAACAGAGGGAGAAAATTATGCTGATTCCCTTTATTTGATTGTCCCTAAACTCACCATGGAGGATGAGCTAAATTTAAAGCCATTGGAGGGTCTTAGAATACATACATATATTTATGGGTGTGTACATATATTGATATATATGCTTGTACATGCACACATGCATGTATTTATGTATGTATGTTTATATACATATACAGAGATAGAGGGTGGGAGGGAGAGACCCTTCCTTCTTGCCTCGTTCCTTGGAATCCTTACTTTATGAACTTTAAATCTCTAGAGATTTGTTATCATTGTCATTGTCATCATCATCATCATCATCATCATCATGACCATCTTCCTTTTCCTCTTCTTCCAACTAATCATCATCATCATTCTGTTACTTCTGATTATTATGATTACTTATTCTGTTTACCCTTCATCTTGCTTAGATTGAGCAATGACTCTTTTTTTTTTTTTTTTTTACCGGGAAGCCCATTGCTCTCTGTTTAGCAGCAGGTATTAAATATTAATTCACATAACCAAATCAAAAGGAAGAGTTGATCAGACAAAGAAGTTTACATTTTGGCTGAGAAAGTATGATGGGACATTTTTAATTGTAACTCCTGGAATGTCCTCCCTCAAATCCAGATACTAATAAGTTTTTCCTTATTCCTTCCTTCAAGAGGCATTGCACTTGCATTTTTTTTGTATGCCCTTATTTTTATGTACATGTTTCCCGTGATAAAATGTAAACTCCCTGAGAGCAGAGTTTTCTTAGCTTTTGCCTTTCTATCCCTAGTGCCTTCAAAATACTTGTTCATATATTCCATAATTTGAAACTCAACATGACTGAAACAGAGCTCATTATTACCTCCCTTAAGATGTAGTGGCTAGATAGCTTGCCTTGTATTCAAGAAGTCTTAGATTCAGTCCTGCTTCTGAAACATTTTGGCTATTTGTCCCTACTCAATGTATTTAATTTTTTAATGATATAATTAACTCTTAAGACTATAAGTTGCAGATTTGCATTGATAGAGGGAATTTCCTCTTTGAAGTTTCCCTGTATCAATGAAAACAGATCCAAACTTTATCAACCTTTCCTTCCCTTTCTTTCATCCCACCTTGGATTCATTTCTTTTCCAGATTTCCTTATTTCTATTGAGAGCATCACCATCCTTTCAAATGCCTCAGAGTCTTCCTCAAATCTTCCCTCACTTCACCCTCAATGTTCAACCAGTTGTCAAGTCTTGCCAGTTCTACTTTCACAATAATTCTCCCATATGTTCAATATTCTCCACTCAGCTAGTTATCATGGTAACTCAGGCCCTCATCATCACTCTTCTGGACTATTGCAAACAACTTTCTAATTGTCTCCTGTGCTTCCATTTTCTCTTATTTTTGAAACAATCTTTCTAAAACTCGTGTTGGACCATGTTTACTTACCTGCATGGTAGTTTTCTGTTGCTTCTAACATAAAATATGAACTCCTCAGTCTGAAGTTTATTTCTTTATATTTTGAGAAAATAATACTTTTAATTTTTTCCTAGTTACACATAAAGACAATTTTTTTAAGGTGGTAGAGTGAACAGAACATTGACCATGTAGTCAGGAGGACCTGGTTTCAAATGTGACCTCAAATAATTAATAGTTGCCTAGCTGTGTGACCTTGGGCAACTCAACCCCATTGCTTTGCAAAAACCAAAAAAAGGACACTTTTTAAACAATTAAAAAATTTTTGAGTTACATATTTTTCCTTCCTTCCCTCATCTGCCCTTCCCCTCAGATGGTAAGCAATTTTATATAGAATATTAAATTGTGTAGTCATGCAAAACATATTTCCATATTACTCATGTTATGAAGGAAGGTGCAGACAAAAAAATAAACCCACAAAAAATTAAAGAATGTGAATAATCTTATGCTTTTGATCTTCAGCCTGACATTTAAAGTTCTTTATAATATGGCTTCAATTTGCTTTGTTCAGGCATATTACACATTATTTCCATTCATATAGTTAATATTTCAACAAAATGACCTGCATGCAATTTCCCAAACTCAACATTACATCCCCCCATCTTTGTTTCTCTACATAGGTTGTCACTTATTCCTGAAGAACCCTCTCTCTCCTTGTACCTCCCCAATTACTTCAAGGCTCAGTTCATATATCATCTCCTATGGAAAGACTTTTTCTGAACTTCTAAGTTGTCAGGACCTTCTCCTTCTAAAATTATCTTGTATATACATCCATTTCCATGTAGTATCTTTTCCTTTCCCAATTCCCCAATAGAAAATAATCTCTTTAAGGGCAGGAATTGTTTTTATTTTTTTATAATTTGCTTTTATGTTCCAAGTATGTAGTACAATATTTTACAAGTAATTAATAAAGGTTGTTTGGTTTTATTGAATTTAAACTAAGTTCTTGCTCCTTCCTTCCTTACCCCCAATTTGTCTTGTTTGAAGCCTGAGTACATCTTTTATGTGTAATTATTATGTGCTGGTTTTTCTTTAAAAATATCTTACTGTGAGGTAGAGTTTATATGGCAGTCACCAACCTTAGTTCATGCTTTCAGCTCTGAACAACCATTAATTCATCCTGGGCAGCTAGGTGGCACAATGAATAGAGCAGTGACCTTGAAGTCAGGAGGACAGGAATTTGAATCCAGCCTCAGACACTTGATATTTACTAGCTGTGTGACCTTGGGCAAATCACTTAACTCTGATTGCCTCACATCCAGGATGATCTCCAGTCATCTTGATTCATATCTAGCCACTGGATCCAGATGACTCTGGGGAGAAAGTGAGATTGGTGACTTAGCATAGCTCTCCCCCTTCCCCCAAATCATGGCATCACCTCCCTCATGTCATGAAAGAAGACCATGTCATGGTCTTCTTTGAGAATGGTGGACAAGTATCAACATAATTCATCCCAAATGAAGCTGATCTCAGAAGGAAACTGGGTTTTTAAAGAAGAATCCGGGGTTCTTGTGAATTTTAAAACTGAATTGAATGGAGGGCACTAGTAACACAGGTTGTTACTGGCATATGAATTTTTACATTAAATTTTAGAATTGCCTTAGCTGTTTTTTTCCCCCATAGATCTTTGTTGAAATGAGCAATAATGGCAAAAATCTCCATGATTAAAATCAATGGTCTCTCTATATATTGACGATTCAGTGATTTATTCCAGAATGATTTTGACTTAATGCCTCTGTCTCTTCTCTCCTCCTTACTCAGTATTAGAGATTGACTTTGCAGAGCTGACCCTGGAAGAGATCATTGGCATTGGGGGTTTTGGAAAGGTGTATCGAGCTTTTTGGTCTGGAGAAGAAGTTGCTGTGAAAGCTGCCCGCCATGACCCTGATGAAGACATCAGTCAGACAATAGAAAATGTTCGTCAGGAAGCCAAACTTTTTGCTATGCTAAAGCACCCTAACATCATTGCTCTGAGGGGTGTGTGTCTGAAAGAACCCAATCTCTGTTTGATCATGGAATTTGCCCGTGGTGGGTCCTTAAATCGAGTGTTATCAGGGAAGAGGATCCCTCCTGACATATTGGTGAACTGGGCTGTGCAGATTGCTAAGGGGATGAACTACCTGCATGATGAAGCGATTGTCCCCATCATCCATCGGGACCTCAAATCCAGCAACAGTGAGTCTGGCAGAAGGGTGGGTGAAAGGAAATTCGTGGAGTCAGATGATAGCCATGGTTAAAATGGATTCTGAATATATTTGTGATTTACAAATGTGCTCTATTCTTTCCTGATACTCAAGCGGTGCATTGCATGTATATGGCATTGAATTTGTTGCTGAGATTCTAAAATTTGTCACTCTTTCCTTTGAGGTCCTAGCTTGATGAATTTAAGACTGGGAATATCCTTCTATTGAGTTTTATCTTTATTTTCAAACTCATTTACATATAACCTTTTCCTTACAACAATACTGGGAGTTAGATATCTACAAATTGAATGTGGATCATAGATTTAGAGTTGAAAGGGATGACAGAAAATGTCTGGTTCAACCCCCTCATTAAGCCCAAGAGGGCATAAATGATTTACCTAGCCTTGCTCAGTCAATAGAAGTTTGGGGTGAGATTTGAACAAAGATCTTTGTGATTCCAAGTTCTTTACTCTATCCACTACACCATGTAATACAGAGGAAAAGATGCATTTCCCTCAACAGAGAATTGAGTTAATTTCTCAGGGAGATAACCCCAACAATTTTCCTTTTTAAGATCCAACTACTTTGATTATATCCAGAATTTGACTGCCTAAAAAATCACTGTAGAAGATTTATTTCTTGTTAATATTGGCATTGTTGAGATACCTTTTTTCTTTACCTGCCAATATCATAAATATGAAAAATATTGAAATTAGAGGATGAAGCAATAATTTAATTTATGTGCAATAAAAAGTTTTCCTTTCTTTTCTCTCAGCATGTCAGTGGTTTCTTTTCTCTAGAATTACCTGAAAAAATTTTCAAATTCTTGAGAGATCAATTGAAAATTGCCCCAGAGACCTTTGTAAAGAGTCCTGATGTCTAGTGGACTTATTTTCTGATGAGACAAGGAAAGAAACTCCTGTCTGACACATATAATGTTATATGTGGCTGCAGAATTGAGTTTTAAAATTTTAAATTCACCCTTGTTTTGTTGTGAGTTGTTAGACAAATCATCTAACCTCCCTGTGCCTCAGTTACCCTATTTAAAAGGTCAGATATTAATATGTTCCTCTCAAGGGGATTTTAATAATTAAGAATTTGCCCGTTGGATGTTTTAAGATCTTTGGAATTAAGTCATAATTTGGAGCTATAAATATAAGGTATAATTATGATAAAATTTATGCTTAGGAACCTAGGCTGTTGTAAAGATGAAATCACCCTGTGGGTGGTTCCATTCTTCTTTAGGCAATTGTGAGAATCCTGCTGTCTTTTTTTTTAGCCAGGAGACTTATTACACTTGGAGCTAAAATTCTTGCTTTGTCCTTTGAGTGCCCGATTAATCTGAGAGTTGCCATTTGAGAAAGCATTAAGCTTCAGAGAAGTCAGACTTCAGTGTAATATAAAAGTGAACAGAAATTCAGGGCATTGCTTAATAAGTTCTGCTGACTTTGATTTTTAAAAAGTTGCCACTTAGGTTTTTGAAAATTTCATTTAGTTTTATTTGTCTGACTGATCAGTAATGTCAAGGTCCACAAGACTCCACAGTTTGAGTTGATGTTGTTGGCCATCAAAGGTCTCACCTGTGGATTGGGGGTATTTGGTGGCATTGGTGGGTAGGTAGGAAGGAAGCTTACCTCATAATTCAGCAAGGAATATTGAAAAAAGTCATTAGTATCATGCCAAGTTGTACTTACTCTTTTAGAAACTGTAGGTTAATCCTTCATCAATCATTTCCCCCCCTTGTCTGCATCTTTTTTGCTCTTTGTAGATTAAGGGAATTTATTTCTTTCCTTCAGTTTTGTTGAATGCTAAGATCTGCCAGGCTCTGGTCAAAGTCATTTGGGTCATCCCTTCAGAGATCCTGCTTCTTCCAACTGCCAAAGTGATTAGGGGGTTAAGCATGTATTTTGGGAAGGAGTAGAGGAGGTTATTGGTAAATAAGTATACATTGAAGAGATTTATTTGAAATGATGGCCTTTCCCTCTGCTTCCTTTTGCTTCATTACAAAAAAAAATCTTTTACTATTTTCTGATTGTACAAAGTGCTTTACATTCACTCTTCTGAAACTTTAAGATATCCTAATTTAGCCTTTGAGATCTGAATCAAGAGGCATAAAGGTTCAAAAAATGAGAGGGAATTAGAGTCTACAATCTTGGGTTCAGGTGAATTTTCTAATGGTATATGTAACCCACTACGACTCTATTTTTACCTGGACCTGTGGAATTACCTATCTTAAGTGTCTTAATGACTTATTTTTCAAAGTCTAGGTCTATTGTCATTGACTTTTACATTGCTATCTCTACCCAATTAGTACTGACAAGACAGATATGTCTTTTTTAACCATGCAAAAGAAGTACTGAAATAAGATTTTGTGGTACAAAAACTTAATCTTAGTCATTATGGGTGTTAGAGAATATAGGAATCCTGGAGGTGGTAGTTGTGGTAATAGTAGTTATAATATTATAAATATTTCCTATTTATATAATGTATTAGAATTTATAATATACTTGCTTCACATATCCCTGTTAAGGAGGTATTATGAGTATTAATATCCCCCTTTTATAGATGAATAGATTGACATTGATGGCATTGTAGTGACTTGTTTGATCATTATGGTAAGGATTTCAAATTCTGTGAACCTATTGTCAGAACTTTGATTAGAGCTTAATTCTTCTGATTCCAAGATAAATCTTATTTCCATAATATCACACTGCCTCTCAACTCTATAGGAAGATGGATATTCTTAGGGACCATCAGATTTTTCCCCCAAAATGAGACAGTAGATAGAGTGTTAAAGTTTGAATCAGAGTTGCCCAAGTTTGAATCCTGCCTCGGACACCTCTTAGTGTAATTGTAAACTCACATCATGTATTAAAGAATAGTCCTTTAGATTAAGTTTAATTAATTATACTGAATTCAGAATGATACATTCTTACCTGTGGCCATCCCAATGTTGTAGCTAGAAAAGTAAAGGTGGGGAAATAATTTCATTAGCATTTCTTAGGGAATCAGGCACGTTGTACATATTTGTTTTTTATGAGAAGTTGAATGCATTGGACCCCGAGTGTCAGCTCAGAGGGTTAAGATGTGGGATGTAGGTCTTTATTTGAGGCAAATTAGACATTAAAGGAATCATTAAGACTTGTCCTGAAGACCAATGACTGGAATACAACCATGGAAGAATATACCTAAAGAATAGGACAGGTTTTTTAAAAGAGGAAGATGAAGATTAGCAGTATATTTAGAATTTTTTGTATTTAACATTTGACATTTTCTTAATGCAACATACTTATGTGAAACTATCCAGAGAATCAGAGGAAAGAAGCATGGTGGATCATGTTTGGGTGAAGAGCATAAGAGGAGAAAACACTAATGATATAATCATTGAAGTATATATATTATAGACCACTTGAACAGAAAGAGAAAAGAGATGAGTAAAGATAAGAAAGGAGATTATAATCCTAGCATGAAGGCACAATGTAGTGAGGATGGGAGGACTTTAGTTATCCAGACATGAGTTAAAATTCTTATTCTGTTTTTTGTTTTGTTTTTGTTTTTGCAAGGCAATGGGGATAAGTGACTTTCCCAGGGTCATACAGTTAGGTAATTATTAAGTGACTAAGGCTGGATTTGAACTCAGACCCTGGGAAAGTACTCTATCCTCTGTACTACCTAGTTGCCCCCTAGAACTCTTTTTCTCTTGCAAAAAGCATAGCACCAAATAATTCATTGTGTGTTTGATTGATGAATTCAACCTTCCGAAGACATGAGAACTCATAGAAGGAAATTCTATTCTGAAGCTGATTCTTACCAAAGAGAAATTGGTCATGGAGTGGAAAAGATAAGAGCCATGGAGAGAAGTGCTAGTCACTATATCTTAGAATCTGTGATAGAATAGGAGAGAAAAGCAAGTGCACCTTTGATTTTGGGAGGAAAGTTTTTAAGGTTGAGTAAGAGTATGTAGGGGAAGACAATCTGAATGAGAAAGGAATCTCTTTAGAGTGAAATTTGGAAAACTAAAATAAGCACTTACTTTGTTTTGGTGCTAGAGAATATAAATACATGCAATCCTTACCTTCAAGGAGCTTATTGTCTAGTGAGGAAAGAAAGACTATAATAAAAACAGAAAACAGAGAGGGTGGGTTGAAGGAGGGAGAAGTTAGGTAGGAGCATGGGGGAACAAATTAGCAAAGTCAAGAGGAGAACCTGTGGACATAGCTGGTTGAACATTTTCAGAGTTACCTGGGTGGGGTGATCTTCTAGGGTGAGGAGACTGCTGTGCATGGAGGAGAAAATCTGGAAAATCAAGAGTGGACCTTGGAGAGGAATGTAGACTTTGTTAGACTTCAGCACTACAGAAAAGCACCAACCAATCAGAGAAAGAGGCCTCAGAGGTGACTGTTATTTACTTATGAGATTATTATCATTCATTACTTTAGCCCAGGAGTAGTTTTTTTGGGGGGAGAAGGGAATGGGCAGTGGAGGTTAAGTGACTTGTCCAGGGTTACAGAACTCGGTATCTAAGGCCAAATTTGAACTCAGGTCCTTTTGACTCCAGGGCAAGTGCTTTCACCACTGTGCTGAAACCTAGACATTCTTAAACCTGGGAACCTTGAACTTGTTAAAAAAAATTATAACTTTATCTCAATATAATTGTTTCCTTTGTCATCCTATGTATTTTATTTTATGCCTTTCATAGTATTATTTTGAGAAGGGGTTCATGATGATGATGATGATGATGATGATGATGATGATGTTTGTCTTTCATTCTTGAAGAAGATCTTGCCATGAGGGAGGTGATGTCATGACAAACATATGAATTGGATTTGAGTGAGGCGGTGCTGTGCTAAGTCATCAACCTTATTTTTTCCTCCAGAGCTATCTGGGTACAGTGGTCAGGACAACTGGAGATGATCCTGGTTGTGAGACAATCAGGATTAAGTGATTTGCCCAAGGTCACCTAGCCAGTAACTGTGAAGTGTCTGAGGTTGGATTTGAACTTCTGTCCTTCTGATTCTAAGGCCAATTCTCCATTCACTGCACCACCTAGCTGCCTAAAGGGGTTCTTAGGTTTTCCCGGATTGCTATTGGTCCAAAAATGATTCAGAACCCTTGACCTAAGGCCAGTTCAAAATGATTTAAAACTCAACTATAGTTAGATGCTCTACATAAGATTGGGCTTCTTAATTTAGAATCTGTGAACTATTTTTTTATAATCTATATATTTTATTTTATGTATTTAAAAATATTATTCTAGGGACAGTTAGATGGCACAGTAGCACCAACCTTGGAGTCAGGAGAACCTGAGTTCAAATGTGACTCAAACACCTGACAAACATTAACTGTATGACCCTGGGAAAGTCACTTAACCCTGATTGCTCTGTGTGTGTGTGTGTGTGTGTGTGTGTGTACTGTATACATACATAGATATAGATAGATGTAAAGATAGGTATCTACATCTACATCTACATCTATATATCTATATCATCTATATCTATACCATCTATATCTATCTCTATCTCTATCTCTCCATCTCTATCTCTATCTCTATATCATCTATATCTATGTCTATCTCTATTTCTCTATCATCTATCTCTATCTCTCTCTCTCTATATATCTATATCTCTCTCTATATCTCTCTATCTATATCTATCTATATCTAAATTCTGAAAATGGTGGCCTCAAGATGTCAACCAGAGAAACTTATGACATCAAAAAGAGGTTGAGAAGTCCAACTTTAGTGGATTTAGGTGAGGGATAGGCTTGGTTTATGGAAAAGGAATATGATCGATGTTGCTGTATCTCATTGTTATAAATTCCACATTTTTGCCTCATTGATTTCTCTTCCTATTCCTCCATCTGCTGACTGAATCAGCATGTGTTTTTGTTGTTGCTTTTTTAATTAACAAAATAGTTTTGGGCACCTTGGCTTTATCAGAAACTGGTAGCAGCTGACTGGCCAGCTTAATCTTTGTTGACAGTTTTGCAACTATTCTACTAGATGTTCAGGATATTTTAACTAGAACTCAATTGGCATCAAGATGGACCAGGCTGGACACATAGAGAGTGGGATAGATGATTAGGAGAGGTCTGAACAATAGTTAGTTGGAGGAATGCCAGGTAAATGGGTGAACAGCATAGAGGAATTATGGTAGCAAAGATCTAATTTTAGATCCAGTAAAGACTGGAAGACCAACAAGAAATGGCAGAAGGGGGTAGGGGTGAAAACAGGACAAGACCAGGTACTGGAAATGGAATTCAAGGTGGCTTAGTCATCAGGGAATAAGGAAAAAGTAGTTATTAGAGCTGACCTTAAGGTCGAGACCAGCTCTGCCATCTAGTAATACCTTGAGTTGTATTGGGAAGATGGGTGGATTTGTTAGATCCAAAGGATTAATCTATACAATATGGTTTCTTTCTATCAGCATATGTAAAGGGAATAATGATACTTCTACCTACTTCAAGTTTTTTTATATTATTAAATGAGATAATAAAGTGCTTTGTAAATCTTAAAGTATTGTATAAGTACAAAATCATCTCTACCTATTTTCACCTTCCTCCATCAGTGGGATCCTTACATATTTTCATTGTTCCTTCTTTTTTCCTCCCACCCTTCCTCTCTTCCTCCCTTCCTTCCTTTCCTTCCTTATTTCCCTCACTCTTTCCTTCCTTCCTTCCTTCCTTCCTTCCTTCCTTCCTTCCTTCCTTCCTTCCTTCCTTCCTTCCTTCATCAGGGTTATGACTTACTCATTAACAGCTAGTAAGTGTCAGGTATTTGAGGCTGGATTTGAAGTCAGATCCTCATGACTCCGGGGCTGTGCCCTGTCCATTGCATCACCAAACTGCCATTCACATTTGCTTTCTTTAGAAATACCAAAACTCCAAGTGATGCCAACTTTAAAGATAGCTGTTATGTTGCTCCAGCCTCAAAAGTTCAAAGGATACAGAGACAGAGCACCAAGAAAATTAAAAGGATTATTAGTGCCTTCAGACCTTGGAGACTTGCTCTTCTAAACCTTTTCTGCTTTGACATATCAGAGTGATCTAGGACAGCTTTCTTTTCTCTATCAAAGTATTTTCTAACCATTAACTTGATGGTTCACTATATTCTTTTCAGCTAGCTCAGGGTCTGGATTTTAATTAATCTAATTGAGATAGAGAGATGAAATGAACTAATTCAAAATGCTAGTGGATAATTCCTTACTGCTCTAATATTTCTGACTACACTAGGGATTCTTAACTTTTTTTGTGTGTCCCAGATCCCTGTGTGTGTGGATCTTATGTGAAGTCCAAAACATTCTCAGAATCATCATTACTTCCCACCCCCACCCCCTTTCTTTGATTCATTCTTTCCTTGGAGGCAATCAGAGTGAAGTGACTTAGCCAGGACCCTATAGCTAGTAAGTCTTTAAGGTCACTTTTGAACTCAGGTCCTTCTGATTCCAGGACTCATACTCTATCCACTGCTCCACCTAGATGCTTTAGAATCACATTTTTAAATTTGATATAATAAAATATTTAGGATTACAAAGGAAATCAATTATTTTGAAATACAAGTATAAAAGTATAAAACCAGTTCATACCCAGGAATTTTTTTTAAAGGGAGGAAAAAATGTCACTTCTAAGCTCTGTAAGTTTATTTCTTTACTTGGAATTATCCTTTCATTCCTTCTTTAGAAATAATCTCTGCTGCTTCCTAGTTGTGTGACCCTAGACAGATCACTTTACCACTCCAAACCTGTTTCTTCATTTAAAAAATGGTTAATATTTTTGGTGTGACTTCTGTACCTATCAATGAATATTTCAATTCCTCTATAACCTAATAAGTAAGTGATCTTTGAGAGTCACCAAGACCAAAAAATTATTCATCCTGTGGTCAACTTTGTAATGAGCCTCTCTCAATTTAAATAAACTGATCTTCAAAAAACAGATATACAGTCAGAGGCCAACTCTAATCCTCTTCCATTTTGTTAAAGTAAATTATTGAATTTTCAACCAGGGAAATCTATTTTGTTGATGTATAAATTTAAGAGAATAAAGGAAAAAATATTAAAAATATGAATTAAATTCAAAAGCATGTCATGCTTTTTTCCTCCTCTCTCCCCAAACTGATTGATAAACATTTACCAGCACACTCCATTGTCAAGCCTATTATTGTTTTATTCTACAGTTGGCTTTTGGGGAGTAGGATAGAGAATAACATAAAGTCCACTGGATTTAGAGTCTGAAGGTTTGAATCCTAGTTCTGACTTATTTTGTTATTGTTCAGTCATTTCAGTTGTGCCTGATTCTTTATGACCCCATTTGGAGTTTACTTGACATAGATACTAGAGTGGTCTGCCATTTTCTTCACCAGCTCATTTTTACAGATGAGGAAACTGACACAAACAAAGTTTAATGACTTGTCCAGGATCTCTTAGTATCTGATGCTAAGCGTTGGAGATACAAAAAGAGACACAAGACAGTCCCTCCTCTCATGGTACTTGCTACAAGCAAACAAATATACACAAACCGTATACAGAATAAATAGGAAATAATCAACAGAGAGAAGGTACCAGAATTAAGAGGGATTGGGAAAGGCTTCCTTTAAAAGATGGAATTTTAGCTGGGACTTAAAGGAAGCCAGGGTAGTAAGTAGATGAGGATAACAAGGGAGAACATCCCAAGCTTGGAGGACAGTGAGAGAAAATGCCTCAGCTGAGAAATGAGTGGCTTGTTCATGGAACAACCCGGAGGCCATTGTCATTTAATGAAAGAGTACTTGGCAGGGAGTAGCAAATAGTAAAGACTCTCCATTAAAGTTGGAAGTCATTTTGTTCCACCCTTAACAGAAGCTTGAATTTCCTTAAGAAGTGGTCCTGTGAAAAAAGGCAGAATCGAACTAGTGATCTCTAAGGACCTTTCTGCCATTTTGTGATTTACTTGGGGATGAACTGGATAGAGGGTGGAGGATGGACCAGGAATAGGGTCAGGAAGGATTTGATTCCTTTCAAATATGGGGCAGCTCTAGTATAGACCTTGGTCTTGTGTCAGTTTGAAAATTGCCTGGATCATTTATTAGTTGTGTGACCTTGGGCAAATCATTTAACTTCTCAATCTCTGTTTTCTTATCTATAAAACAAGCATAAATAACAACCTCTACCTCACAGGGTTGTTGTGAGGATCAAATGAGATAACATGTAAAGTACCTTGCAACCTTACAGCACTATGTAACTACTAGATGGCTATTATTTGTCTTACGGCTGAATCTGACTGATAAATTAGGATATCACTGGTATGTATCAGGACAAATAGCTTGATGCTTATAGTTTATGGGGAGAATAAGGATTCCTGCTGCAGGTGCAGCTGACCCTGTAAACCAGCATTAAGAGGTTTAGTAAAGGCAATAGATAAAGGGAGCACAAAGAATCTCCCTTCCCCCCACCCTTCTTCCACAAGTGACAGATGGTGGTTCTTTGGAGGGAAGGCCCTCCCCATCAGCCTAATAATAATGGACATTCCTGTGAAATGAGGGACTAGCATTCATCCCTCTAAGAGGCTATATTTATTATAATGTTTATTTATTCTCCTTTTATCCTTTAGTTTAAGAAGGGGACTTTCTAATTCTAGGAAATGTTATTTCAGCTGCTTTATCCAGTACCACCATATACCACTTTTGCCTTTTACCCTTATTTAAGGGTTTTTAGGTAGGATGGAGTGATGGAAAGAACAACACATTTGGAGTGAAAGGAAGGCTGTTACATCCCTAACACTCCCTTTACTTATTTATGTATCCTCTCTGGCCTCAGTTTCTCATGTGAATAAATACCAAATATTTATTAACTTGTAACACAAAGACACCAATGAAATGATCCCTGCTGCAGTTATGGAGGGGGAAACACATGTACCTCTCAGTAGATACAAATTGCTATGAGGTAATTTTTTTTGGCAAGGCAAATGGGGTTAAGTGACTTGCCCAAGGCCACACAGCTAGGTAATTATTAAGTGTCTGAGACCGGATTTGAACCCAGGTACTCCTGACTCCAAGGCCGGTGCTTTATCCACTATGCCAGCTAGTCGCCCCAACTATGAGGTAATTTTGATGGAGAGGGCACTAGCAGTTGGGAAAATTAGGAAAAATCTTTAAAGTAGCAAGTAGCACAAGAATTTATGGATTATAAGAGAAAAATTCATTCCAGTGATGGGGGCAGCCAGCCCCAAAATCTGGAAATGGGAAATGGAGCCAGTTTGACTTGATGATAGAGTGTGTGAAGAGGAGTAATGTTTAATAAGGTTGGAAAGGTAGTTTGGGAAGGGCTTTTTGGAGATAATAGGGTACCACTGCTATTTATTTATTAAGGAATCTTAGCAATTGTGTGAAAGTTGGATCCTAGAGGAGAGAGACCTGAGGGCAGGACAATTTACCACCATAGTCTAGGGAGGGGTGATGAAGGTCTGAGTGAGGATGGTGGCTGTGTGATCAGAGATAAGGGGGTTCATACAAGATATGCTGTGGAGGCAGAAACAATAAGTTCTGGTAACTGATTGAATATGTGGAGCAAATGAGAGTGAGAAGTTAAGAATGCCACCAAGGTTGCCTTCTCTTTGGTTCTTTAAGGCCAGAAAAGAATGGATATTTCATCACTTCCTTCACATAATTCCAAATTAATTTCCAAAATGGTCAGACTACTCCAGAGTTCCATCAACTAGATTAATATATCAATCTTTCTACAACCTTTCCCAAGTTCATCTATTGCCATCTTTATTATTTTGCTGGGTATAGGGAGAAAATTCAGGGTGTTTTGATTTGTGTTTCTCATTGTTAATAACTTAGAACAATCCTTCTTATAATTCTTAATAGCTTACAATTCTGATTTTGAGAACCCTTTACTCCTATCTTTTGACTCTTTATCTATTGAGGAATGGATTTTTCGCATTTACATTTCATTCTGTTGCTTAGCATCCCTTCCCTCTCCTTCCCCTTTTCCCCACAGTGATGTCATCTAGCCCTATCTTTCGTGTCCTCAGGACTGATCAATTTTATGGTTCCACTGGACTCTCACTCAGTTGATAATTAAAATGCTTTTGCTTCAAGAAGAGGGTAATATATCTTTTCCCCTTCCTTCCTCTTTCACTTTTGATGCAGAGGTCAAAGGGAATGTGTGATAAACAGTTATGTTTTCCTTGCTTCTTCCTACCTCACTCCCTGCCCTTCTTTAGCCCAAAGCAGTATTCTGATTATAGATTTTCTTTCTGTAGAATTTTGAGGGTAAGTGGTACAGACTTTGATGTATTTTCAAAACTCTTGACTTTCTTATAGAAGTGAGACCAGAGCCAGAGATACTGTGAATTTTTCAGTAATCCCTTCTCACTTGTTTGTATCTAAGCACCCTTATTTTTGACTTGTTCCTTAGCACAGATTTTCTACCTCATCTAGACTTACCTGTTTGAGTTTTGTAATTTTTGTTACTATTCATTTGTTTCTGTCTGACTTTTCTTGGAGTTTTCTTGGCAAGGATATTGGAAGGATGTGTCACTTTTTTCCTCCAGCTCATTTTACAGATGAGGAAACTGAGGCAAACAGGGTGAAGTGACTTGTCCAGGATCACTCAGATAAAAGATTTAAACTTAGGTTTTCCTGACTCCAGACCTAGCACTCTATCTACTGTGCTACCTGGCTACCCTTGTAGATAATAGATAACTCATAAATATTATACTTACTCTTTATTTTCCCTGAGGGATAGTGTGGAAGAATGGCTAGAAGCCAACCTTGAAATCAGGAAAACCTGGGTTCAAGTTCTGTCTTTGACATATATGTGTGATTATGGATAAATAATTTCACTTTCCCAACAGTTCACTAAAATTGTGTCACATTGAGTTGTTGGTCTACTTTGGTGGGTAGAGTTTCCAAACCAGGATTTCTCTATGTTGGTGAAATCACAAGTATAGAACATCCTCTCTTCTTCCTCTCTAGACACATATTATAGATAAAACACATGTCTGCATGGATATGCACATACATAATGAATTTATATGCATATGTATATATGTACACATATACACATATACATGTATTTGTTTTATTTCTATATCTGGATTTTATCAGTCACCCAAAACATTTATTTTATGCAATGCTGTGTAATACAACACATTAAACATTTATTAAGCACTAAGTACTAGACAATGTACTATGTGCTGAACAGAAAGAGAAAGAGAAGAGAAGAGAAAGGCAATCTTGCCCTCAAGTTTACATTCTAATGAAGAAAGACAATATGCAAAAAGAAGTGGAAAGTTTTATAAATATAATCTCATTTAAGGCAAAAAGACAGTTCCTACTCTCAATGAGCTCACAGTGTCATGGGGGAGATAACACAAAAAAAACTTTGTTCAAGCAAGCTATATACAGGATAAATTCAAGATAAATTATAGAGGGAAGGCACTAACATTAAGGGGCACCAAGGGGAACTTCCTGTAGATGGTAGGGCTTGAAAGAAACCAGGCTATGATGGGAGGTATAGATGAGATGGAACAGGCTGAGCCAGTGAGACTGCTGAGTTGGAAAATGGAATGTGTTATATGAGGAACAGTGAAGAAGTGAGTATTGTAGAATCCTGCAAAGTAGATTGGGGATTGGAGAGGGGAAGGAAATAAAGTGAGCTGAACTTTGAAGGAAAGTAAGAGATAGAGCTTAAGATGGAATGGTGTCTGGGCAAAAGTATGAGAGAACAAAGATTGACTGTTCCCTATATGAGGAACAACATGAAGGCCAATTTGTTTGGAACTCAGTGATGAAAGGGGAATTATATGCAAAATATTTATTTAGAGAGTTGGAAGATACCTTAGATATCAACTAATACAATTTTCTCATTTTAAAGATAAGGATTAGACTCAAGAGAGGGCCCAAGTGATTATCTTAAGTTTCAGAGCCAAGATGTAAACCCATGTCCTCTGACTCCAAGGCTAGTCCTTATTCCTCAGTCTTTTTAAATTATCCTCTACTAAAGTCACAGAATAGCAACACAATTGTAGGAATGAAGCTGACAGGGACCTCAGAGATTATCTAATCAAACCCCCTTATTTTACAAATGAGAAAACAGTCCCAGGGAGGTTAAGTAACTTGCCCAAGTCAATTCAGCATGGCCATGACTGTATTCCCTAAGGAATATATAGAGGAGCAAGATGCAAAGGACCTTGCTTGGTTTGCATAGAAACAAACAGATGTGTTGTCATTGAGGATCAGCTTGGATAAGTTCAGAGAGGCTATTATAGAAGATGAATTCTTCAACCACTACAGCTCTCAAATTTTCCATACGATAAAGACATTAGGAGCTTCAATAATAAAGACCATCAAGGATCTTTGAAGGTGAAGTATATTAAAGAAAATATTGTTGATACAGTGTTGAGTTTTGACTTTTTTGATTTTCTTTTTCTATGTTAAGGCTTATTTTCTTAATTATATTGTCATCTGCTTTATAGCAGGAACCATAATTCTTCCACATTTCCCCCATCCGCCATTTATATAATAGTATAATATTCCATGCATATTAACTCAGGTGCTTCATGAGAATTTCCAAGATCTGAAATTCTACTCTTGTCTGTTTTTGGACCTATTTTTTCATAAGGTCAGAACCTTTTGTTGATATAATCTTAAAGTCACTGCATTTTGTCACCCTCAATTTTAACACAAATTATTTGTGTTTAGGACACTATGTAATTGATATAGAAAATTTAGTGAAGGCACAGTTCTTTGGAGAAAAATAGATGTTAAAATGGAGTAGTTGTTTTCCTTAACCCTTTCCAATCCAAAAACCTACAAAAAGAAATTATGTGACAGTTATAGAATATATGATAAAAAAATATAAAAAACACCACACAAGCTCAAAAACAAGAAGAAAAGGCTTTGAAATTACATTGGAGAGCTAAAATATCTATAGTTGCCTCAAAGTGAATGCAAGCAACCCTGAAGGCCTGTGCTTTTGAATAGGTTGTATTCTTGTTCATTTCTTTTCCCACACCATCATTTGAGAGGCAGCAACAGTCAGTCAATGAAAATTTATTAAACTTATGTGCCAGGTTCTATGGGGAAGATAACATGTAAATGACTATATCTATATTTCTCTCTCTCTCTCTCCCCCCCCATATATGTGTGTGCTTTATATACATATATATGCTTTATAAAGAGTAGATTTATGGTAGTTTGAAAAAAAGGGACAGTAGACATTGATTTTACTCACCTAAGTCAAGGAAAAGGGAAAATTAGAGGAGACAGAAGAGTTAATCCATAGCTATCTAATGGGGTAAAGAACATCCACTGACTGAAAGAAAGGAGATTGAGGGAAAGGGCAACTCAGTTGGGACTAAACTTTTCTACACAGGGTATATTCTGGTAGAATCCTAGGCTGGCTTCTCATACACTTCTGTGTGAAGAGTTCGGGAATACTCAGATCTTTGGTGTGAAAATGGGAAGAATTCAAAGAATGAGTTTGGAAATCAGAGACATGTTAAAACTTTAAAAAAGGAAAAAAAATGAGTAAAAACCTAATTCATAAACTTATAAAACAAGAAAGAGGCTTATAAAGCCAGAAGGAAGAATGAGTAAATAGAGGTGTAAGGACTGTGAACAAGCCTTAATCTCTGAAGGAAAATGAATCAAAACAAGAATTTAGTAGACTCCTAAGAGATTATGGAACAACAGTGAGAATCAAACTCCAGAATGGGGAGGGAAAGGATAAGGGGAAAGCAGAAGAATTTAGGACTCAAATTAGGTCATAAATCATGACTTTCAACATAGGATTAAAAAAATACCAGGGTACAGAATTTAAGACGTGATAATTCTCTAAAGAGGAAATTCTGAAAGAAAGAATAAATAATAAATAATAAATTTGGGACACAAAAATATAGATGTAGAAGAAAATTTGTGAGAAGTAAAAGACTACAACTTTAACATAAATTCTACACATAAGCCAAAGGATTAAAGTCAGAATTCTGCAGAAATAACTTAAGAAAAGTGTGAAAAAAAAACTACAAGGATGAACCAACAAATCTACAAATCATTGCCAGAGAAAAAACCCATGTTTGAAAGCCAAGTCATTTTATAAATCTTACAATTTCAATAATATAAAAATTTTTTAACGGTACCTGGAAAAAATTAAACAAAAACCAAAAAACAATCTAGTGATAGAAAAGGGAGCAAAAACAACCCTGGTCCAAATAAATTCATAGATAAATTCTAAAGTTTAAGGAACAATTAATATCTATGCTACACAAATTATTCTCAAGTTAGAAAGAAAATGTTCTATCAGGTTTTTTTTTAATGAGACAACTGTAGTGCTACTACCTAAACCAGAGAAGGACTAAGCATAGAAAGAAAACAGAAGGCCAATATCAGAAATGAGTATTGATATGGAAATTTTTTTTATTAAATCTTACTAAAACAACTGTGGTAATATAGCTAGAAAATGATTTACTATGATCATATTACATGATACATGAGATATGGTTCAACATTGGAAAATGTTAACATAATAAATTATATTAAAAGCAAAATATTCCAAACTATATAATTATAGCAATAGATATAGAAAAAAACACTTGATAAAGTACTTTATGCTAGAAGTCTATTTTTTATATATAATGAAAAGCACATAAATCTAAAATTAAAAGCTAGCATAATTTCAATGGAGAAATACTAGAAGCTTTCTCAATAAAACAAGAACCAAGCAAAGATACTCTTGTCTTCACTACTGTTTAAGTAGTTCTAAAATATTATAGTGATAAGAAATGAAAAACATTAAGATTGTCAAAGAAGATACATAATTTGCCAGACCAATAAACAATAGTATTTTTCCCTTAAAAGTCCTAGCTAATATTGAAGTGAATAGAGCACTGACCCTAGAGTCAGGAGGACCTGAGTTCAAATGCGACCTGAGACACTTAATAAATTCCCTAGCTGTGTGACCTTGGGCAAGTCACTTAATCCCATTGCCTTAAATAAATAAAAATTTTTTAAAAAAAGTCCTAGAATACCAGCAAAGAAACAAGTTACTTTGGGTTTGGTTTTTGCAAGGCAATGGGGTTAAATGACTTGCCCAAGGTCACATAGCTAAGTAAGTAGTGTCTGAGGGTGCTCTATCCACTATACCATCTAGCTGCCCCGAAACAAGTTACTTTAAAACTTCAGTAAATTAGAAGGATATAAAATTAATCCACAAAAATAACCAGGCTTTCTATAGAGCTATAACAAAATCCAGAAAGAAATAAAAGCAAGGAAAACCCCATTTAGATTACTACAAGAAGCATGAAATATCTATCTTCCCAAAATCATGCAAGACATTTTAATACAATTATAAAACACTCTATAAAAAATAAAGAATGTCATCTATTTAGAGGGCTATTTAAACATCCTGATTGGTCTGTGCCAATATATTACAATTAACATTACTGTCTACATTCATTCACAAATTTAGAGCTAGATCAATCAGATTACCAGAATGAGTAAAACTAGACGAAATAATGAAATACACAAAATTCCTTTGGAGGAGCAAAAGGTTCCAATCTAGAATTTAAGGGAAATAATTTTGAAAGAAGAAATTATGAGGGAATGGTACTTCCAGTCTTTATATATATATTTTGAATTTTTGAATTTTTAAAATTAAATTTTATTGCTATCTTTTGTTTCATTACCTAGAGTTCCTAGTGTAGCCCTTCCCCTTCCCAGATATATTTTTTTTATAATAATGAATAAAAAAGGAGGAAAAAAGTTCAGCAAAACTTAAAAAAGACTAATGCATAATCATCCAATTCTGCCAAAGGAATCAAGGAAAGGTGCTTTTGCATCTTCATATTTTATTATAAAGCAGAAATCATTCAAACTGTGTATTACAGGTGAAAATAATAAAAATACACTAGTAGAATGGGCTCAGTAAGCAAGAAACAAATATTTTATTTTTAATTTACTATCTAATACACCTGAGAACATAAATTACTTTGAGGAAAACTCACTATTTAACAAAAAGTGTTGGTAATACTGAAAATTGATTTGGCAAAAAATAGTTGATGTAGACCAGATCCCCATTTTATAAAACATATAATGATAGGTTCCAAGTGGATACTCAAAAATCTGGAGGAAAATTAATAGAGAGATAGAGAAAATCTTTCAAACTACAGGTAGGAGAATTTTTTTTAACAGAATAAGGGATAGAGATCACAAAAAGACACAATAGAAAATTTTGATTACTTTTAATTGAAAAGCTTTTGTACAATCAAAATTGGCACAGTTTTGATTAAAAGAAGCAATTTGATTTGTAGAAAAAATTGTTGCATCAAATACCTCTTATAAAAGTCTGATATTCAAGATACATAAAAAATTGACATAAATATAAAGGACCACGGGTATGGAAAAGTCATGGTGTAAAGAAGGCTGGTCTCAGAGCCAGGAAGACGTATATTTGGGATCAGCCCCTGGTATACACTGACTGTGAGTTCCTGAGTGAGTTGTTTAACCTACCAGTGCTTAAGTTATAGAAGAATATACCTCCTAGTATTATAGAGGGTTTCTCTGTACAGTGTTTTTATATCTATATATAAAACCACATGTAACTATTATATATAATACTATATATATGTATTATACATATTATATATATATGTATTGTATATTATATATGTATTTATTATATATAACTATTATAAATAACTATATTAAAACAATATGTATACTTATATATCATATAATTATAACATCTATATTATAAATTAACTAGTGTATAACTTTGCATAGTTATATAATATAGTTGTTTAATATATAATATGTAATATTATATATAATATAGAATAGTATTTAATGTATATAATAATAATTATTATTAACATGGCATTAATTATATGATCAGTTAATATATAATAGCTCCATTAAATAATTGAGTATAATTATATGTACATGAATATGTAACTATATTATGTAGCTATAACTACGCTTAATTATATATCAGTAATATATATTTGTATTATAGGTATTACTATAGTCATATATTGCTATAATTATAATGTACATATATATATATATACACACACATAACAATTTGTTGTTCAGTTATTTCAGTCATGTCTGATCTTTGTGATCCTATTTGAGATTTTCTTGATAAAGATACTAAGTGGTTTGACTTTTCTTCTCTAGCTCATTTTACAGATGAGGAGACTGGGGCAAATAGGTTAAATGACTTGCCTAGGGTCATGTAACAAGTAAGTATCTGAGGTTGTATTTCATCTCTGGTTTTCCTGAATTCAGGCCTGGTGCTCCATTATTCCACATAGTTGCCCTTATAAATGTATAGTGACATATAATTAGATAGATAGATATAGTTATAGCTATGTATAATTTTACATATATATATATCTTTTACATATCTCTATATAAATTAAATGTGGTTTTATATGTATACATGTATAGTTATACATGTATATATATAAAACAACTTTGCTTGTATAACACATGTATAATATAATTATAAAATTTCCTTTACTTATGAGATCAGAAATCCAGTTCTAGTCCTTTATCCTTATAAAGAACCAAGAGTCAATCCTTAAGCTAATCCTTAAAAGATACTTCAAAGTACTTCTCAAAAGAAGAAATTCAGGCTAATCAACCATAGGATTGTTCTCGCTATTAATAAGAAGCATGTAAATTAAAAACAACTCTGAAATTTTTATGTTACACCCAGTCAAATGTCAAAGATGACAAAAGAAGGAAGTAGTTATATTGGAAGTGTTATAGACAACTAATACTTTACTGATGGAGTTATTAATGTATCCAGCTGTTCTAGGTTTTACAGTAAATGACTATTGGTATCTCTTCCAACTATAGATTCTGTGATTATTTTAAAACAATTTGGTAATATTCTGCTGTTATTATTTTTGCTGTTATTATTTGCTGTTATTATTTTGCCTCTATTTGGTGTCCTAGAGATCACACTGTACCCTTTGGAGGTAAAAGAAAAAAAAGGATTCTATATTTGTAATATTACTTTTTATGGTACCAAATATGGGACTCAAAATAGGTGCTCATTGATTGTAAACTAGCTAAATAAATTAAAGTTAGGATATGGCTACAATAGAATACCATTTCTTTAAGAAGAATGTGAAGAATTCGGAAAGCATGGGAAGACTTAAATGAACTGATAAAATAGAACCAGGAACAAAATATATAAAATGATTGCAACAATAAAAATGGAGAGAATCATAAAATGAAACTGAACCCTTTTAAAATATAAAGACCAGCTATGTTCAGAGAAGAATTAAGGAAATGCACTTTTCCCCCTTTGTTGCAGAAGAGGAGGGAGAAAAGAAATGATGGAACTGAATATTGCAGTTGCTGTCAGACTCTGTGGATGTGTTAGCTTTGCTGATATTTTTTTCTTCTTTTAAAAAATCTTTGTCCCAGGGGATAGTTTGCTTAGGTCGAGAAGGAAGAGGAGGAATATATTCTGAAACATGTGTGATATAATAAGAGAAGACAAAAATAAAATTTTTTAAAAGACAACACGGTTCTTGTCCTTATGTAACTTAAAACTATAAAGGGATAAGACCAACACAGATAGCTATTACACACAATATTATATGATTAATGGAATTACATAAAGAAAACATCTTGTGAGATCTTAGGAGGAAGGGCATTATTGACTCTGGGAATCAACAAAGGCTTTAACTAGGAGGTAACATTTGAATTTGACTTTAAAATATAAATAGGAATTCAATAAATAAAGATAGAAAATGAGGGCATTCCAGATATAGGAAGCAGCCAATGTAGAAGCTTCGGGATGACTGAAATAACTTGACTGAAAATAATGCATATTTGTGAGGCAGAGAGAAGTCCAGTTTGGCTGAAACATAGCAAATGTAGGGGAGTAATATGGAATTAAAATGGAAAGGCAGTGTAGCACCTGACTTGAGAGTATTGATTGCCAAGCAAAGGAGTTTAGATTTCATTTGATAGTAAGGAACCCATATACATCTATTTAATGAGTCTCAGTCCAGAGAGCCAATTTTCCCTTGTGCCAGTTTTAAGTTATTTTTTTTGTTTGTTTTTAAAGAAGACTGACGGAAATGCCTAGAGAAGCTAGATCTTGGTTGTCTCATTATGGAAGTGTGGATAGAATGCTAACCTCAGAGGCAAGAAGACCTGCTTCTGACCCAGATTGGCTGTGAGACCTTGGACAGCTGTCAGTGCTGTAGGCAGTTCTCTGTAATTATAGGTTATGGTAGAAGGAAATGAAGAGAAAGGAAATAAGCATTGAAATAGCACCTACTATATATCAGGCCCCCTTCTATGTGCTTTACAAATAACTCATCTGATCCTTAAAACAACCTTGGGAGGTAGGTATTATTAATATCATCATCCTCATTTTACAGATGGGAAACTGAGGCAAAAAGAGCCTAAGAAATTTACTCAAGTTCACACAGTTGATAAATGTCTGATATCAGATTTGAACTCAGGGATTCCTGTTTATGGGCTCAGTGTTCTATCCTTAGTACCTCAGGGTTCCCTATATCGATGATTTAACAATTTTGATGCCCTATAAATGGAAAATCAGGACCTTGAACTATTTCAGAACTAGGCAAGATCTTGAAACCTGAATTCTTTTCTTCTGGTTACTCCCAATTCCCAAGTTTTTTAAATTGCTTAATGTCCAAGAGTAAAGAAGAGAAAATGACATGAAAAAAATTGGTGATCCTTAGTCTTTGTTCTGCCAACAGTTCAGTGGTCTGAACTAGGAACAAGTTCAGATTTGGATGATTAAAGGGAAAATACCCTAATAGTGAATTATAAAAAAGTAGATTAGTCTGCTTTGTATGATGATGAGTTCTCCCTTACTTAGAGGTCTTCAAGCAAAGTTCTACACGACCAACTTGTCTGGTAGGTTACAAAAGGGACCCTCTTTGATTTTGAGTTAGACTAAATGAACTTTTGAGATCCTGTCTCATTGTAACTTTCTTTCCTTCTACTTGTGATTTGGCTTTTCTTGCAGATCCAAAATGTGCTAGTCATAGAACCTAGAATCCAAGTATTTGAACTTTAGGGATCATTCTGTCATTTTGCAAATGAAGAAACTTGAGTATAGAAAGAAGGGAAATGACTTACCCAGGGTCACATAGGGAACTAGGTTTTCTGACTCTCTAGCCTGTGTTTTTCCCAATATACCATAGAAAAAAATGATACAGAATTATATACTTAACTGAAAGACTTGGAGATGAATGTGGGATGGATGGATGAAAAATTATTTCTTGAGGGCTTACCATGTGTCAGTTATTATTCTAAATTTTGAAGAACGCTTATTCATTGTTAGATGATGTGAGTGCAAATTTAATACAGGTGAAAAAAAGATAGTCACTCCTGTAAGGGACATCTCACCTAATGGGGAATACAACCCATAGATTAGGAAAGGGGATAGGGGAATTGATGAAGCTACCTGGCCACAGCCAAAGTAGAAAAGTCCAGAATGTAGCCAGGTATAAAATGAAGACCTGGTTGATCTGGGTTCTGGGAAGAAGAGCCATGCATTCAGGCAGAGAGACCTTAGGAAAAAAACTGAAACTTCCAGTTCCAGTTGTAGAACTGCAGTGAGCTTCCAACAGGAAGAAATTTCTGGGCTTGTTTCAGAAGTCCAGATTTCAACCTAGTGAGAAATTGAGGCAGGACAATTTGGCCTCTGGGGTCTAAGTTCAGGATATAAAAGAGATAAAATCTTCAGGGCATATTTGTGATCCCTGGCTTATGGTCAGGTCATTGTATAAAGAAGATATCATTCAGGGAAAGGGTATATGACTGCTTGGTACTGATGTGAAGTGTAAAGCCTATTCAAAAGTAACAGTGAGTTGTTCCTGGCTCACTGAAGCCAATATTTCATTCTTCAGTCATCCATCCCTCCTACCCCCCCACCTCCTTTTTTTAGAGCTTCACTGATTCCTTTTAAATTACAGTTATTTCTGGATCTGTTTCCCTCCCCCATATCTCTATCAACCAGGGAACCTTTCCATGTAACAAAAAAAAAGCAGTTAAACAAATTCAACCAAAATCATGTGTCATTCTAAGCTATGTTTGTCACCCTTAGTCCATTACCATTCCCTCTTACTTCAGCTTCAAGGAGAGAAAGGAAATACATCTCTGTACTTGTCTCTCCACCCAAGCTGAGATTGGCACAGCATTTGTATCACTAACATTTTTAAGTGACTGGGTGGGGTGAGGAGAACTCATTGCTGTAACCCCTAAATAATATGGCTCTGATCTTCATTATGGGAAGGATTCATGGAAATGCCTTCATCTGTAGCTTGTCCCTTCTGTAACTTGGATTGGTTATTTCCTTTAACATGTCCTGTTTATTTCACTTGATGAAGGAGACTAACCATATTAAACTATCTTAAAGAACCAATATAAACCAATTTTAGATCCTTTCTAAATATGAAGTGCTATGCAAGCAAATTTTGGTCATGATAGTGGGAGGAAACAGTGGTGAGGATGATCCAAAAATAATTTCTCTTTGGCACTGACATAGTTATTTTCTTCTTTGCAGCAGATTTAACTTTCCTAATTATGTTTTGATTAGTCTAATAGTAAAATTAGCTCATCCTTCCCTTACAAATATCAGCTGATGACAAGAGAAAGTAGCTCTGTAGCATGCTGTAGTTGGCAGAGCTACAGTTAGTTGTCTAACTAAGAATTTTAAATGTGCCACAGATAATCTTACCATAGATAATTTCTTTTATCTGTGGTTTCTTATCATTCACTTTGTAAATAATAGCACATCTATCATTTTCATTAAATACTCTAATGTTAGATCAAGGTGGAAACCTCCTTCAGGGCTCTTAACCTTCTTGTGCCATGGACCCCTTTGTTAGACTGGTGAAGATTATGGACCTCTTCTCAGAAAAAATGTTTTTAAATACATAAAATAAAACACAAAGGATTACAAAGGGAGCCAATTGTATTGTAATTCAAGTATCAAAATATTTTTTAAAAAGTTCATGGATCTTAATAAAACCCTCTATCTGATCTGCTCTAACGCCTTCATTTTATGAGTGGGGACATTAAAGTTTAAGGAGATTTATTGATTTGTCTAAGCTCAGACAACTAGTAAGTGGTAGATTCAAAATTTAATTCAAGATTTCTCTTCCTATTACAGTGGGCTTGTTAGTTTTGTTTTGTTTTTTAATTTGGAGGTGATTTGAGTTGAATGACTTGCCCCATGTCAGAAAGAAAATGTCTGGGTTCAGATTTGAACTCTGGTCCTCCTGACAGGTACTCTATTCATTGCAGCCCTTAACTACTCCCAGTATTTGTTTTTATTGTTGTTGCTTTGCTTTTTTTGCTATATTAGACTTCTTTAAGACTGAGCCTGAATTAAGAATCTCCTTCCTTTTTGTAGCTGGTTCTTCAAGCTAATATTTTCACAAGTCATCTGCCCTCTTCTTGTTTTTGCTCATAATATTCCTTATGACTGGCACTTTCTCTGCTTCCTGAAATCCTACCCATCCATAACTTTAAGAGATGTTTGACACCAGTCACTAGCCCTGTTCTATTGGTAAGGAGGCCTGACAACTAGAACTGAAGGCAATGAATCCTGAGATGCATGACCATGCAGGTTCTGATCTTAGGGAAATTTTAAAAGCCTTAAAGGCCTTTTTCCCAGTGACCCCACAGATGGTTCAAACTCTAACTCTAAGACGACCCTTATCTTAAACAAATCTCTCCCCCTTTCATCTATTCATTCATTTTCAATCAGTGTGTATATCCCCACATCCCCACATTACAATTTATCACCTCTTCAATCTGGACAAAACCCACCCTCTTCCTACTATATCCAGTAGATTGTTCAATACTGGTCTCTCTCACCTTATCCTTTACACTCCCTCTCTTTTTTCTTGTCCTGTGTTTCTCATACTTAAGAGAATGAAAGTTGAATTGACAAATAGTTGATCAAAACTGAAATGAACAATGCAGTATTTCGGAGGGAGCTTGAACTGCTGAAACTTTCTTAGCTTACTATTTTATAAACCCCCTTTCCCCCAGTATAGAAACTACATCCAATTCAGATAAATTACAATGAGATTATATAAAACTTGCTATTGGTAAAAAATTTTTAAAAAACTTTTAAAACTACTTGCTTTAGTACTGTATTATTGGAGGCCCTATAGAATGAATACATAAGGGTTTTGGTTTGAGGGAAGATAAAACCTAAGAGTGGCCAATATATGAATTAAAAAAATTAAAACATAGCCTTCAAATATCAATAAAATGGAGCTTGTTTGGCACAATAATATTCCATTACATTTATCTACCATGACTGATACTATCTAACTCCTAATAGAGAGGGGATGGAGAATGAAACACATATATTTTTTAAATTCAGTTTTACTTTATTTTCAGTTCTGAATTTTCTTCCTCCTATCTCCCCTTTCTCTACCTCTTAAGAAAGCAAGAAAAACAAAAGCCATTACAAATATGAAGTCAAGAGAAACAAATTCTCACATTAGTTATGTTAAAAAATGCTTGTATGTTTCATCATGAGTTCTCTGTAACACCATGATTCCATTTGATGACACATTTTTTTTTAGGTTTTTTGCAAGGCAAATGGGGTTAAGTGGCTTGCCACTAGGTAATCATTACATGTCTGAGACCGGATTTGAACCCAGGTACTCCTGACTCTAAGGCCGGTGCTTTATCCACTACACCACCTAGCTGCCCCTCATGACACATATTTTTGAACATTTTGTTATGAGGTTTTTGTTTTTTTATCTCTCCTTTCTTCAGTGTTTAGGGGAGGAGGGAATGAGAGGAAAAAATATATTTATCAACTTTAAAATAACTTCTTAATAAGGAACTATTCAAAATGCAACAAAATCAAGAAATAAAGATTTGGAGAGTTTCCCACATGCAAACAAAGTCACACTAAATGACCCTTGCCTAAATTTCAAGATCCTCAGACTAGGTTGTTTCTTGAAACAAAGGACATCCCTTAAGAAATCTTAGAAGAAACTGGAACAGTATGTGTCCAAGAGACTATCTCCAAATCAGGACAATTTGTCAACCTTAAGGCATTTATTAATTTCCTGCTACTTGCCAGGTACATGTTACAGGTGGAGGAAAAAGGCTTACCATGGTAGAGCCTGCATACAGTATTGTGGGGAATCTAGCAACATAGTCCAAGCTCAAGCTCTTGATATTGACTTTTGTGTTTACTTATTATCTAATATGATACAAGTGTGAAATTTAAGGCTTTCCAATACAGTTACAGATGTGTTGATAAATCATTGGTCACCCTACATTAACTGAGACTGTGATTGAGTATAGTGATTGTACTTATATTCAAGCCTTGTTAACTCATTCCACAGGATGAAAATGGAGAGAGAGCTGTTTGAGTGCAAAGAGTTGCTTGGATATGGGGGAGTGGTTTACTTAAATGTCTATACACATCTTCTTTGGCACTTATGGGCTGCAACCTAGCAATGGAAAAACTTGTCTCTCTGGATTAGGTTGTATGTTCTGGGTTGGGTGGAGTCCATGAATGAAGAAATATTTGCTCACAATTAACTAGTTGAAATGGTGCAGTCAGTGTGAATGTTTACAACAAGAGGGTTCCAGCTCAGTTGATTGATGATAAAGGAGATGATGCTGAGTGAAAAGGGAAGGAATATAACAAGGGTCTGGTTCCTGAGCTAAATGATGACCCATTGGAGACTCAGCCTAAGAGTCAACCCTAAAGCTAGGGATTGTTTTACACAAGCCATCAGTACCAAGGATCATCCTCCTATCATCAATATTTTGGTTGGATTCAAGAGACTCTGAGTAGAGGCACCTTTCATTCCCATTCTACCTCACTCTTAGAGTTTAGGTTCCTGTGACCTGTCATCCATGTAAATACTTGAACTTTGAAGTTTTAAATTTAATTTTGTTTCTATCTTAGTTTTTACATCATCTAAATTTCCTAATGAGGAGGGAAGGGAGCAAAAGAATTAAACAAAGCTAGCCAAATTAAAAAAAAACTGAATATACAATATTCTAAACCCACAGTTCTTCATCCCTATAAAAAGTGGACAGCAGGGGGCAGCTAGGTGGTACAATGGATAGAGGACTAGTCCTGGAATTAGAAGGACCGGAATTTAGATCTACTCTCAGGCACTAGATTCTTAGATACTAGATACTTAGATACTAGATAATTAAAATCTGTGTGACTCTGGGCATGTCACTTAATCCTGAAAAGGAAAAAGTAGAAAGAACCATATTTCTTCTTTAGAGTTATTGTTTTATGGCAATCAATTTTGACTCGTTATAATCATTTGAGTATAATATTTTCCTAGTTCCACTTACTACACTTTGCATCTATTAATATACACTTTCATGCCTCTTTGTATTATTATTTTTTCTTGAGCATATTTGTATTTCATAACAACATATTACAATTTGTTTAGCCATTCCCCAGTTGAACGGTACCCACTTTGCTTTCTGTTCTTTGTTACCACACAAAGTGGTACTACCAATATTTGGGTGAATATTGAACCTTTCTTTTTGTCACTGATCCCCTTAGAACATATGCTTTGATGTGAAACCTCAAATCCACAAAAGAGGAATATGGATATTTTAGTTACTTACTTTGCAGAATAGAGGGACCAATTCATAGATTTACCAGCAATACATTATTATATCATTCTTTCCATAAGCTTTCCAACATGGACTCCTCTTATTATGTTTGCCAATTTTCTGTGTGTGAGGTAAAATTGTAGAGTTATTCTGATTTGTATTTCTCTTATTATTGGTTGATTTGGAGCATTCTTTCACAGAGTTACTAATAGTTTGTAGTTTTTATTTTGAGAACTATTTGTTCTCAAATACTCTCAAAAATATCAATTATTTATTTATAGTGTAATGACTTTTGGTCTTGCATATTTCATCAGTTGCTAATATATATTGTTTATAATTGGGGTATTAATCTCTTACAGAAATATTTGATATAATGGTCTTTCCCCATTTGAGTGCAGTCCTACTTAATTTAGTAGCATTATTTTTGTTCATTCAAAACCTTTTCAATTTTGTGTGTAATCGACAGCTATCAGGGTAGAGAGAAAAGCAGCTTGGCTGAGAACTTGTTTCTCACTCCCTTCTTCTTCCAGGGAAAGGATCCTTCTAGATCATGCCTATCTCTTCACTGATTGGAGGGGAACTAACTATAACTAAACTAACTATAACTAAAAGTTATAACTAACTTTTTTCCCCCTTCTTGAAGGGAAGTGTTGAGACTTTTTGTCTAAAAGGCCTAAGACTTTGTTCTCCTTCCCTTTCTTTACTTTCATGGGTTTGGGATTTAGCCATGCCCACAATACAGAAATAGAATCGATAGTCTAGAAGTAGAGAAAGAGACCCAGATTCTGTTTACAGTTCTTATAGGAAATATATATATATATATATATATATATATATATATATATACTTACTAATAAAATCAAATAACAACTGTCATGTTTCCCCCTCCCACCCAGGTGGTTCCTAGCCTCCACAATTAAAAGTAATTTCTTAGACACTTGAATTCTGTGAAGCTAAATAGTTTAAGGATTCTTTATTTTCATTAATTGGATTTGAGCAAAGTACAAATAGGAAATTCACATTTCTAGGTCAACTACAGGTTTTATATGTGAAGAGAAACAAAATCAAAATAAAAGAACATTTTAGAACATAACAAGGATGCCAATTGTAAATAGAAGTCTGACAGTGAATAAGCATGTGGAGGAGGAGAGGAGTTGAAGATGAAGAGGTTTCCTCACAGTTCTCACCAAGGGGCAGGCACTTACCAACAACTATAGACAGTGTTCGTTGTTATAAAGCAGTAAGGGAAGGCAGACTGCTTTCAGTCTCTTGAACACACAATCTTAATTGCTATAGCAATCTTTTGGCTCAAAAGCTACCAGGTCAAATCCCCTATTATGTCCCTATTTCTTTCATTTTTGTATTCTCTCCCAACCTGTCCAAGCTTCCCCTAGGGTTGTTACAATCCTTTCCAGTCTAGTCCAGATTGCTTTCTATCTATTCTGGGCCAAGAGGAGATGGCTCTTCAAAACACAGAATTTCAAATCCCAAGGGGCTACTGTGCCAGTCCTTGGAGATTTGTTCAGTTTTCAGAACTGTCTCCAAAGGACACTAGACATGTAATTAAATTTATCTATTTTATCTTTTATAATCACCTTTTTCCCTTGTTTATTTAACAAGTTGTGAAAGGGACCTGATATTGGTTTTCTTGCAATTTTTTTTTGTGGTTGAGCTTAAATAATCAGGTCATGTATTTGTCTTGAATTTATACTGGTATATATTATAAAATATTGGTGTAGATGCAGACCTAATTTTTGGTAAACTGTTTTTCATTGTTGTTGTTTGTCAAATAAGGATTTTTTTCTCTGCATATTTTATGCATTGAGGATAATGAAATACTGGGTTCAAAAGTCTTAGAGTTAGAAAATGGGAATACACATAAGACTTTTCAGCACTACAAAGAATGCATTTTGTGATCTGAGCAGTATAACTTCAAATAGGTCTTGATAATTGTCCCTAAGTATATATCAATGGGATCCAAATGGTCTTCATCTGAACATGGTTTTTGTCTAGATAGATTTACATTATCTTTGTTTTCTCAAAAACAGCAGGGTGGTGAATCTGGATATGAATTAGTTTCTAGAGATGTTTTCGAAATGGTGCAGAGATTCATCAGGATTACCTCTTGAGGTTATAGTGATGGTCATTATGAAAAACACTAGATGTGGTACATGTAGAAAGTTTATTTTTTATAGTCAAAGAACTAATATTAAAAGACAGGATCTTTTTAACTGACCTGGAAGGATGTTTTCAATAGTTTAAGGTTGCTATGCTTCACCCATGATTCTGATAGATTTTAGAGAATGTCTACAAGCTATAACATCTAGTACCCTTCTAGGTCCTTACTTATACTTATGTTTATTTGTATGATTATATATAGGTCCAATCTTTTTGTTGTTGTTTAGTTGTGTCCAACTCTTTGTGATCCCATTTTCTCAGAAGATACTGAAATGGTTTGCTATTTCCTTTTCCTCATTTTATAGATAAATGAGGCAAATAGGATCAAGTGACTTGCTCAGGCTCTCACAGTGAGATGAGTCTTTCTGACTCCAAACCTGACACTTTATCCGTTGCTCTTCCTAGTTACCCAGTTGTCTATTTTTTTTGACAGAAGGTCAAATAGAATTCTGACTGATGTTCCTGTGGCCATAAAGGAGGCTAAAATGCTATGGAGCACTTGGAAATTTTCTGGTACCTTTGGCTGCTAATGGCATCTTCAAAGAAGCAATCTCTATACCTGGGTTATAACCATTGGATGGAACAATCTTTTAATGGTGAAGAAAGTATGGTCACCTCTATGAACCATTAGGTAGAGGCTGACATGTAAGATGTCTTATGCTTTTCAGATTTTGATGATTCTGAAAAGATAGGTACAGAGTCTCTGCTTGCCTGGCCTATGTCTGCAATTATAAAATTATTTTTACCTGAGATCAACACACCTTTATCCAGGCCTCTATTTCATTTCCCAGACATTTCCAGTTACCTTTCCCTTACCTTCAACTTTTTTCCCCCCAAGCCTCTTTATGTGTTGCCTTCCCCCTATTTGAATGTAAGCTTCTTAAGGGCAAGAATTGTCTTGATTGACCTTTTTCCTCTCTTCTTCATTTTTCACTCTTCCCTTTCCTCTGTCCCAACTCCCTTTCCCTCTCCCTGCTTTCCTCTTCCCTTCCACAGTCTCAGTGTAGGGGCTCCAGGTGTGAAAGCTTCCTCCATTTAACCAAATCAGCAACTCATCTATATGGTTTTATATAGTTTCCTGAGATTTTTGAGAGAGTAAATGATTTGCCCCATAGTAACCCAGTCATTGAGTATCAGAGGACAAACTTAAACTCAGATCTTACTGACTCTAAGGCCAGCCCTCTTTACACTGTACACTCTCATCATATCTTTGGAATAGACTTCTTTAAATTTAATTTTTATTTGAGCCTTTTGTTTTTTTTAAATGTCATAGTAATTTTCCTATATATGATCCCACAATGAACCCTAGTATTAAGGTTCTATGCTGTCAGAAAGCTTACTAAGTCCCAGGAGGCAGGCATGCCACCAGTGGAATCACAACAATACTGGATGAACAAAAGGTTGGGGTAATTAGTACAGACTTTAAGTGAAATAGAATCACATATTTAGAGTTAAATGACTAGTTAGTCTAATTTCCTTATTTTGTTGATGAAGAAACTGAGGTCCAGAGAAATGGAGATAAGATTGTGAAGGAAAAGATAGGAGGAAGTGGATTCCATTTGGTCCCAAAGGCAATCTTCTCAGATCTAGCTGACTCCAGCAAGAGAGGTAGAAAGTACTGGAAGGGAAACCATGCTTATTTGGAATCTTTTTTTTTTTCTTCTGAGAAGGCTTCCCTCTACTTCCCTCCCCACCTCTTTTTCAGTCATGATCAACAGCATTTCCTTTCCTTTCCTGGTAGAAGTAGATGAAAAAAGATGCATGTGTGATGCTACTGTCTATGCTCCATAAGAGCAATGTTAGGTTGACTGGATCCAGAAAAACAAAAGGTTGAAAGGCTGGGAAGATATTCTGAGATATTTTAAAATGGATTCCATAGAGGACGGCAATGTAAGCAGGAGGCCTCCATTCCCCTGGGAAGTGAACTGTTCATTGTGGAGGAGCCATCAAAGGTCTAGAGAAAGGCTAATGGAGACAGATGTCTCTGTGTTACTTTTTACTGGTGGTGTTTTCATCTTCTGCAGAGATATAGTTGTGATATCTCTAGGGCACAGCTGGGAAGCAATTTAATAGGCATTTGGCTGATCATCTCTCTCATCCTGTGTTGGCAGTTGAAGAGGGGAGGGAGAAAGAGAGGGATTTGAAGAATGGCTCTTTAACAAGGACATGGGCTACTCAGAGGATGCCTGCCATAAGATTTCTGAGGCAAAGAATTGCTCAGGACCTTTGTTTTCTGTTTCCTACTGGGGTCAACTGTGTGTGGCTGAGAGTAGAGTTTGAACTCCAACTGTGTCATTTGGGAGGAATTCAGGCAAGACACCAAAGGATATGATGCCAAACTTTAATTTAAAATTTAGGTGTATTTTAGAAGGAAGACTGGAGAGAGATGAAAATAAACTCCTGGGGCAGAAGGTGATACCCTTCTTATTTTAATCTTGAAAATACTGTTTACTCCTCAGGTCAGTGGAAGAGAGGATAATAGCCTTAAGGGTTGAATCATATGATCAGTAAAAAGGCAAGAATATTTTTATTTGCTAAGCTCTCTATGGTAAACCTTGACCAGGTTATGCTAAGGCTGCTAGCTCTCAGTTGTGTACATAAAATCAGAATTAGTAAGTACCCTGAGGGCTGTAGCACAGGAAAAATTTAAGAAAACAAGGCTATAAAAATAAAATGGGAAAAGTCCATAAAAAACAAAGAACCATGCTTGCTTCAATGACTATTTTTAATAATTGTTCAATTGGCCCTGGTGTGTGGAATTTGAGGGAGATAACAAGATTATGGGGCAGCTAACTGGTGGCACTAATAGAGCCTGGAGTCAAGAAGACTCAAATTCAAATGGAATCTCTGACATTTACTAACTTTGTGACACTGTTTCCCTTAGTTTCTTCATCTGTAAAATAAGCTGGAGAAGGAAATGGCAAACCATGCCAGTACTTTGCCAAGAAAACCCCCAAAAAGGGTCACAGAAAGTCAGACATAACTAAAAAATGGTTAAACAACATCAAAAAGGGTTTAGAAGATAGTGCTGGTGCTCTAGGAAAATCTTCACTTTCTTACAGATTGTTATTGGAACCTTCTAGCATGCTTTCCTGGGAAAGAGAGTGCCTTTGGGAAGATGCATACAACTTTCAGTTTATATCTCCTTGAATATTAAATCAACTGAAACTAAAGGAACTGCTAAAAATTGTGATAAGAGATTCATTTCTCATTTTTAGTCAAATCTGACAACCCTAGGACTTCTCAAGCTTAATTCACTCTCCAATCTAAAAAACAAAACAAAACAAAACAAAACAAAACAAAACAAAACAAAACCTTAAGAAAAGGAATTAAGGGGCGGCTAGGTGGCACAGTGGATTAAGCACCTGCCCTGGAATCAGGAGTACCTGGGTTCAAAGCCGGTCTCAGACACTTAATGATTACCTGTGTGGCCTTGGGCAAGCCACTTAACCCTATTTGCCTTGCAAAAACCTAATTAAAAAAGGAATTAAGTACCAGATATTGAGTAACATCTTATTGATGATAAAAATACAGAATAATGCTAAATGGCAAAATCTCATGAAACTGTTATTGATCAATTGAAACATTTAAAACTCCATATCACTATCCCCATTCCCAATCCATGCCATATTTAAAAATTGTAGCCAGTATGAGCAACCTCATAGATTTGAGCTTTGGATAAATTTCAGTTTGTGAACATCTTGTCATCTCATGACAATGATTCAGTCTATACTTCTTCCTGAATATCTCCTTACCCCAAACCTATGAGAGGAAGGGAAAGTAACTGGGATAGACTTGAGGCATAAAATGTGTCATTGATGAATGGCTGGTGAAGAAAGAAATTCTATGTTCAAGAGAATCAGGATTAGAAACAGTTGAGTTTAATTTTTTTCTCCATAGAGTTTTACTCTGAACAGCAAACTGGATGAGGCCCTTATGACAGTGGAGAAGACTCAGCCTCAAGGATCTTAGTAGCAGTTGAAGGAGTAAAAGAAAAAGAGCGAGGAGGGGAACCTGAGAAGATCTCCTGGGAATACAAGGGAAAGACTGAAAGATCAAAAGACTTGAATAAAGCCTGAATATAAACCCTAGCTCTTAAGCAAAGAAACCAATAGAGAGATTCATTCAAAAAGATGGAAGATGAGTAAAAATTCAAAGTGAGACCAGAACATAGTGAAAAAACATTCTACTATGAAGGAAAAAATTTAAAATCCCTGATGAAAAAGAGAATTTCTTAGAGAGTTGTATAGAGCATTGAATCAGTGATATATGAGGGTCACATAATATGGTATGTATTAGAATCAGGACTTGAATCCTATTCATCCTGCCCTAACATATGATTTTCTTTTTTTAATAGTATTTTTTCCCAAATTACATACAAAACTGCCTCACTTATTAGCAGTGAAATTAGGTCAGACATCTGAACTCTCAGGAAAACAAAAAAAAAATTGAAAAAAAAACATGATAGAGAATCCATCCAAAGAGGTAAAGTTCTGAAAGAGAGAATAAATATTTGTAACATAAAAACACAAAAATTAAGATAAATTTGAATGAAAACTAAGGGCAAAAGTTTTTAAAAGAATATATGAATTCCATAAAAGTCAAAGTGACTGACCTTGAAGTTAGGCTGTTTAGATATAATTTAAAGATCATAGGTCTCCGGCGGCTAGGTGATGCAGTGGATAGAGCACAGACCCTGGAGTCAGGAGTACCTGAGTTCAAATCTAGCCTCAGACACTTAATAATTACCTAGCTATGTGGCCTTGGGCAAGCCATTTAACCCCATTGCCTTGCAAAAAAAAAATTAAAAAAAATAAAGATCATAGATCTCATCAGATTGGCTAATATGACCAAAAATGGAAATGATATATTATGGAGGAGATATGGGGAAACTGGGACACTATTTCACTGTTGGTGGAGTTATAAATTAATCTAACCATTCTGGAGAATAATTTAGAACTATGCCTAAAGGGCTATAAGACTGTGTTTACTCTTGATATACCAATACTACTCCTAGGTCTGCATCCCAAAGATATCATAAAAAAAAGGGAAAAAGACCCACATGTACAAAAATATTTACAGAAGCTTTTTGTAGAGGAAAAGAATTAGAAACTGAAAGGATGTCCATCAATTGAAGAATGGTTGAACAAATTGTGGTATACGAATGTAATGGAACACCACTGTTCCATAAGAAATGGTAAGTAGGCAGATTTCAGGAAAACTGGAAAGTCTTATATGAACTGATACTGAATGAAGTGAACAGAACCAGGAAAACATTGTAACAACATCACTGTTAACTATGTAGGACTTTGCTCTTCTCAGCACTTGTGATGGAAAATTCCACCCATATCCAAAGCAAGCACTATGGAGTCTGAATGTAAATCTAAGCATATTACTTTTACTTTTTCATGTTTTTTCCCCCTTTGGTTCTGATTCCTCTTTTACAGCATGACTAATGTGGAAATATGTTTAACATGATTGTGCATATATAACCTAAAAATTATAGGGCTCTAAGGATGTGATAAATCAAGAAGCATATCTATCATGTTGTAGAAAATAATTCAAGAAAATTGCTCAGAACTACTGAATACAGACAACAATACTTGATAGCACAAATCCACAGTAATGAAAAACTATATAGAGGAAAACACAAACCTAATTATCATAGCCTTAAGTTTAAATGATTTATACATCTCAAGAAAGATAATGATAGAAAGGATAAGAAAACCAAACTCAACAGTTTGTGAGAAATAAAAAAAACACATCTAAAAATAAATCACTTAGAGAGTGAAAATGGGAGACTGTTAAATTAACTGTGTAAGGATTGAACAGGAATAGGCATGCATATGTTATAGTAGCTACTTTACATTACTTCCTATGGCTATGATTTTTGTTTGTGACTCATCATTAAGCCAAAATCTCATGTCAATAATTGCAGCATGTCCCTATCACATTTTGTTTTACAGTTGTTTTTCAGTTGTTTTTCTGTCATGTTTGACTCTTTGTGAGCCCATTTAGGGTTTTTCTTGGCAAAAATCCTATACAGTTTTGCCATTTCCTTCTCCAGTTCATTTTACAGATGAAGAAACTGAAGCAAATAGGGTTAAATGACTTATCCAGGGTCACACAGCAAGTAGGTCTTATTATATTATATTATATATTATAATAGCTTTAGGCTTTATTTGAACTCAGGAAGATGAGTCTCCAGGCACAATATTCCAACCACTTCATCCACAGTTAGCATGATCTACTGAGGCACCTGAAGAGAATGTATTTTGAATTGGTTTGCTAGTAGAAGAATTGATTTATACTCTTCTGCTCATACATTCATGCCTACTTCCTGCTTTTAGGAACATGCATTTGCAAGAGTTTTAGTTAGGGTCAAGGCTATCATTTTTAGCCAAGAAACAGCACAAAAATGTAACTAAAGTGAACAAGTGTCAGACTTGGGGTAGAAATCGGTTCATATCAAAAGATCAAAATATTTAGAGGTGATAAGACCTGAGACATCATCTGGCTCAGTGTCCTCATTTTGTAGATGAGGTACCAGAGGCATAAGTGTTTCTATAGTCACAGAATCAGTCATCAGTTATTTAGTACCTATTATGTGAATTTAATGTACACAGTGTATACAGTCACTGTGCTATTCATTGACTACACTTGCTGCTGTATTTACTTTTGAATTTTATTTATCTAAAGCAATGGGGTTAAGTGACTTGCCCAAGGTCACACAGCTAGGCAATTATTAAGTGTCTGAGGCCAGATTTTAACTCAGGTACTCCTGACTCCAGGGCTCTATCCACTGCCACCTAGCTGCACCTGTATTTACTTTTGAATGCAAGGGTTTGTGATTTCAAATTAGTTCTTTTGCTGCTAGATATTATGCTGCTCTTTTACCTAATACCTTATACTGATGTCTCCATAGTACCATATTGAATTTCTAGCTCCCTTCAAGAGCTCACCACTTTCATAAGACCTTTTCCAATCTCTTCAACTTAATGTTCATCTAGAGGAAAGGAAAAAAGAAGGGAATAAACATTTATTAATATAATTAATATCCAAACACATAAATGGGACAACCAAGTAGCTTAGTGAATAGAGTTCAAGTCCAGCCTCAGCCTTACTAGCTGGGTGACGCTGGGCAAGTAACTTGGCCTCTCTTTGCTTTATTCCACTGGAAAAGGAACTGTCAAACTCAATCATCTTTGTTGAGAAAACTGGCCAGTATCGACATGCCATAGTCCACAGGGTCACAGAGAGTTGGACACAACTAAACAACATGTGTCAGCCACTATTCTAAGACTTTCCAAATATTATCATATTTTATCCACAAGGCAACCTTGGGAGAAAGGTACTATTATTATTCCCATTTTAAGTTGGGGGAATGGTGGCAAACAGAAATTAAGGGACTTGCTCAGGGTGACAAAGCTATAAAATGTTTGTGGCTGGATTTGAACTCAGATCTTCCTGTTTCCCAGCCCAGTCTCTATCTACTGGCTACCTAGCTGTGTTTCCCCTGTCCCAGACTACTTTGTATATTTTAAATATATATATAATATATATATATGTATATACATATATATAAAATAAAAATTTTAAAATTTGCTTATCTGTTTACTCACTGTCCTCAATGTAAACTATAGTACCTGCCAATATTGTTGTTGAATCATTTCACTTATGTCTGACTCTCTGTGACCCAATTTAGGGTTTTCCTGACAAAATACTGGAGGGGCTTGCCATTTCTTTCTCCAGCTCATTTTAGCAATGAGGAACTGAGGCTAACAGAATTAAGTGACTTGCCCAGCTAGTAAGTGTCTATGGACAAATTTGAACACAGATCCTCCTGACTCCAGGGCTAGTACTCTATTCACTGTGCCATCAGGCACATAATAGGAAATTAATAATTATCTGTTGAATTGACTAGCTACCCAGACTAATAAACTGTTTTATATTTAGTGATCAGGTAAAGAAAAACCTGATAGCAATTTTGTCAATATTTGGGAACAGTATTGTAAAAACAAGGTGGGCAGATTCTGTGGGAATCCTTTCCTTGAGATGCTTGTCTTCGCTGATCCTATCCATTGTCCTGGCCTGTACCTGTTCTCCTTGCTGCATGTCCTGGGTTGATCTTTTAAAGTGCAGTGTTCTGATATTTGATGCTTACCAGCTGATCCCAACTGAATGGAAGCTGGAATTACATTAGCAAATAGATTTCTGGCCCCCTTGTGCCAGAATCACTAAGCTGCTTCTTTTGTCTGGGCAGCTAAGTAAAGTGAAATGAAAATTAGGTCCTAGAACCTGGCAGGACTCTGTGTGAGCTTGCTGTAAGACCGGATCTGAAACTGGGTCTGTTCTTCAGGAGAGAAGGGCAGATGGATGGGGAGATGATGGCATAACAGTAAGAAGGATGGGAAATCATGGTTTACCTCTCTTTGTGAAGGAGTGTTTCTGAAAGTCATGTTTCTTCCTTCCCATTCACATATAGATCCAAGTGCAGCATATGGGGGTTCCTTCCATTTTCACATCTGTGAGCTGAGAATGTCAGAAGCCCAGAGAGAGGTGTCTATTCTATGAGAGGGATGCATGTATTGTAAAGGCTGTCCAAGGAAAGAGATGGGGCCCCTAAAGGATCTCAAGATCTGAATGGTTCCAGAATTTGGACTATTAGAGTTGGAAAGGACCTTCTATTTCAGCTGGTTCCTACAATATAAATGACAGATATTTGTTCATCCTGTATTTGAAGATGTCTAAGGAAGGAAAGTCAACTACCTCTGATGGCAGTCTACATCACGAACTATGGCTCTAATTTTCAAGAAGTTCTCTCTCTTTGTTGAACCCAACCTACATTTTCTACTGTTGAACCTATTACCTCTTTGCAGACTCTATCCCTTGTTCCTGACAAGCTCTCTTGGGTCAATTGAAGGAAGTCTAATCCTTATTCGCTAAAGAGCCCTTAGACAGCTTTGGTATCTCCTCTGAGACTTCTCTTCTTCATCTGTAATGTCTTCAAACTCCAGATCCTTCAACCTGTCTTCCATAGGTTTGATCTCAATGTCTTTCATCATTTGTTTCATACTGCACATCATTATCAAGTTAGTTAATATTTTTTCTAAAATGTGTCATCAGAATGGAATGTAAATTCTCCAGATATGGGGCCAGATCAGGACACGAGATGAAGATATTTCAGTCATATCTATCTCTTCATGACCTCATTTGAGGTTTTCTTGGCAGAGATCTTAGAGTGGTTTGCCATTTTTCCCTCCAGTTCATTTTACAGTTGAGGAAATTGAGGCAAACAGGGTAAAGTGACTTACCTAGAATCACATAGATAGTAAGTGTCTGCACCTGGAATTGAACTCAGGTCTTCCTGATTTCAGGCCTGGTGCTCTGTTCAATGCAGTTCTAAATATTTTGCAATACTGGATACTTGGCCTTTTAATGTGACCAAGATGACATTAGTTTTTGGGACCACCCCACTGCACTATTGACCCCTTGAGTGTCTTGCAGTCAACCAAGATCCTTAGATCTTTTTCAGATGAACTTTGATCTAATCAGGCATTCCCCATCTTAAACTTGTGAAAGTTTAAATTTCATCTTGTTCAGTTCAGCTGAGATCTTTTTAGATACTAGCTCTGTCATCTGAGATGCTATCTTACCTAGCTATCCATCAAGTCTGATAAGCATTCTCTTATCTAAGATAGAATAAAGATGACAAATAGCAAAATGGCAAGTACTGATCCCTAGGGCCCTTGTTTAGAAATCTTTTTCCAAGTTGCCACTGAACTATTAAGGATATTGATTATATTATTATTACTTTACTTCTCTGCATCATGTCTACAAAAATAGATAAAGCATTTAAGTACCTACATATTATTTATTTATTTACTCATTTCTTAAGCACCTTCTAGACTTTATGTCACCAGTAAAGACTCAAACATTCTTGACCTATAGGGAGGTTATAGTTATAATATTTCCTATCTTAATAATCCTGGAAAATGTTTATAGTATTTTCTCAAGGCTAATAAGCTTGGCTAATATCTAGATTAGTCCTAGATATCACCTAATAAAGGGATTACCCTTTAACAATATATTAAGTAGTACATTATTTTAATAATTCATTTAGAAATTTGTCAGGCACCAACGTCTAATTTATAGTTTACAACACCCATAACTAAAAGGTCGTTCCAGCAGATATGTGATGGAATTCCTCCACCATATCATGCCTCTATAACAGGCTTTTCTTTTCTTTTTCCAAACTTTCAATCTAGTTCCTTTTTTTGTGCAGGTGATCTATATATACTCCAATGACAATGATAACACTAATGAGTTTGTCTCTGTTATTATAAGCCTAAATTTTCACTAACATATACTTTTTCCTTACTATTGCTATGATTCCTAACATAGATTCCTAGATTTGTTCACATCGAACATAGTAGGTATAAATTATTCTCCAACCTCTTCAATTCACCAAACAGTAGTGTGTGTGAGATGATGCTAAGTTCTGAGGATATAAAAATTGTATAGTCCATTACCTTTCCAGCTTAAAATGCCACAGTATAGATTCCACTGGCATAACTTCCAAAGGCTTGATGGTTTACTTAAATGCCAAAATGAGACATAAGATTGGGGTTTTAGTAGAATAACTAGGGAGCAGCCAGATGGTTCTGTGGAAAGAGCGCTAAGCCTGGAGTCAGGAAAACTGACTCATTTTGTAAGTTCAAATCTGATTCCTAATACTTACTAGCTGGGTGACTCTGGAAAAGTCACTTCACCCTCTTTGCCTCTGTTTCTTCATTTGTAAAATGAGGTGGAGAAGGAAATGGCAAAGCACTTCAGTATATTTGCCAAGAAAATCCCAAACAAGGAGTCAGATGCAATGAAACGATTGAACAAAAAGAGCAAGGATAGAAGAACCTTATGTGGTACTTTGCAGTTACAGAGCCCTCTAATAAATATAGCCCTGTGAAGTAGGTAATGATAACAAACCAGACTCATGTTAATTCTTTAAGATTTGCCAAATACTTTCTTCCCAACTACTTTGTTAGTCAAATAGTACAATTATTATAGCACTCATTTTACAGATGAGAAATTTAAGTTTGGAAAGGCTAAATGATTTGCCCAAGATTATGAAATAGCAGAACTTGGACTGAAAGCCAGGACTTTGCACTCCTAGTCCAGTTCTTTTTCCATTTGGTCTGTTGTTGAAGTTGTGATGGATGTCTCTATGTACTTTTCAAAGGATGTTATAATCTATTTTTTAAAGTCATATATACACACTTTTATGGGTCTCCTCAGATCTTTTTGACTCCAGAGCCAGCACTCTTTACACTGAGTCACCTAGCTGCCCTCCAGGAATCAGATCATACTGGATTTAGTCCCTGTTATACCACTAACTGCCATGTGACTTTGGGCACATCACCTCACTCCCCTAGGCTCTGGTTTCCTCACCTGTAAAATGAGAGGTAGGGACAAGGTGACCACAAAGATCTCTTCCAGATCTTGGATCATTGTATTATTGCTAAAAAATATTTGCTTTTCACAGTTCTTCACTGAACAATATTACTGTTACTGTGCACAACAGTCTCCAGGTTCTGTTCACTTCATTTTGTATCAGTTCATGTAAGTCCATATTTTTTTAATATCCTGCTTGTCATTTATAGTACAATAATATTCCATTACAATTTTATATTACAGTTTGTTTAGTCATTCCCCAATTGATGGGCATCCCCTCAATTTCTAATTCTTAATCTTCACAAAAAAGAACTGCTATGAATACTTTTTGTACAAATAGGTCCTCTTTCCATATTTTGAATGTCTTTGGTAAACAGACATAGTAGTAGAATTGCTGAATCAAAGGGTATGTACAATTTGGTTGCCCTCTTGGCATAGTTCCAAATTGCTCTTTAGGATGGTTGGATCAGTTCATTACCAGTTTTATATTAGTATTCCAGCTCTCCCACATCCCCTTCAACATCCAACATTTTCCTTTTTCGCTAATATTAGCCAACCTGATAGATGTGAGGTAGATAGTGTTTTAGAGCTTTGTTTATATGACTATAGATAACTTTGGTTTATTTATCTGAAAACTGTCTGTTCATATCCTTTGACTATTCATCAATTAATGAAAGCTTTATCATAAATAAGTATAGAAAATTTTTCCCAGAATTCTGCTTTCCTTATAATTTTGATTACATTGGTTTGTTTGTGCAAAAACTTTTAAATTTTATGTAATCAAAATTATTTATTTTACATTTTGTAATGCTCTCTATATCTTCTTTGGTCCTAATTTCTTCTCTTATCCATAAATCTGACAGATAAGCTATTCCATACTCTCTTAATTTGCTTATGGTGATGTCCTTGAAGTGCAATTCACATACCCATTTTGACCTTATCTTAGTATATGATGTGAAATGTTGTTCTATACCTAATATCTGCCATACTGTTTTCCAGTTTTCCCAACAGCTTTTGTCAAATACTGAGTTTTTGTTGCAAAAGTTTGGTTCTTTAGGTTTATGATATACTAGATTACTAAGATCATTTACTGTAATATAAATGTATAATGTAAATGGTTTCACTAACACTCTATTTCTTAATCAATACCATACTATTGTGATAATTACTATTTTATAATACAGTTTGAGATCTGGTACATCGAGAGTATCTTCTTTCTCATTTTTTTCTTTTCATCAAATCCCTTGATATCCTTGAACTTTTATTCTTCCAGATCAATTTTGTTATTATTTTCTAGCTCTATAAAATATTTTTTGATAATTTGGCTGATTTGACATTGAAAAATAGATTAATTTGAGTATAATTGTCACTTTTATGATATTGGTTTGTCCTATCCATGGGCAATGAATATTTTTCCAGTTGGTTATATCTGACTTTGTGTGAAAAGTGTTTTATTGTTGTGTTCATATAGTTTTTGGGTTTGTCTTGGTAGGTTGACAGTTATTTTAAATGGAATTTCTCTTTTTATCTCTTGCTGCTGGACTTTGCTGGCATTATATAGAATGCTGATGATTTATATGGATTCATTATGTAATCTGCAACTTTGCTAAAGATTTGTGGCTTTATTCAGGAGGTTCACATAAATGAAGGAGTTCTAAGAATGTGGAGGACCGTAGTCCCTCAAACTTTAGTAGTCCTTCAAATTGTAGTCCTTCAAACCATGGTCATGTATGGGAGCTAGCGCCAGGAATATTCTTTGATTTCCAGAGCCTAAAATTATTGATACTGATGAAAGGGAACCTTCCCAACATGAGAATATTTTTCTTTTTCCCAAGTTGAGCTGAAATTCCAGAGGAAGAACACATTTGCTCTTATGTGTTTTCTGGTATAATCTAAATTATGAAGCTTCTCCAATTTCTGTTTGCTACTTTGCTTGGAAAAATGGATTTATTTACTATTCACTATTTTTGATGATCTTTTGATTAATTATCATTTACTAGGGAGGCACCAAGCTGACAAGTAAGCTAAAGAATGCTAAGGGAAGTTGTTCTAAATTGGGTTGGCAGATAAAGATAATTCTAGTCTGATAACCCTTTGTGGAGTATAGATCCCTTGGTTTTTCCATGCAAGCAAAGTTTTCATTACTGCTCCACTTTTGAATGGAAGTTGGGTTCCAACAACTTAGTGGTAATCATAAAAAAAGTATCTCCTTCAATCTGACCTGAGACAAATTCAGGTTAAATGTGCTTATAGCTTTCTGGAAGTTTTGACCCACTGAAAAGATGGTCTTATGTTATAGTACAGGTACAGCACTAATAATCAGCCCACCCTAGACATGAAAATATAATAGGAGCTTCCAGTTTGTTTAGGCTGGAATGAACCTTGACAATACACTCTAATACAAAGTCAACACTACCATTTAGTATAAAATCAGGATGATGGTATATTGATTTAGGGTGTTTCTAAACTATTTGATATTGGGAAGGAGAGATTGGGAAGATAAAAATCTTTATTTAAAGTTTTTGAGGAAAGAAGAGAATTCATTCAGAAGAGTCCTAGTTGCTTTTTGTTGTTCACAGTCAAATTGGACTTTTCATGAGCCCATTTGGCAAAGATACTGGAATGGTTTTCCATTTCCTTTTCCAATGCATTTGGGGGATGAGAAAATTAAGACAAACAGGGTGAAGTGACTTGCTTGGGGTCATATAGCTAATAAGTATCTGAGGTCTGATTTGAACTCAGGTCTTCCTGGTTGGCTTTCTGTCCACTGTGCTACCTACAGTTCAACCTTCTCAGAACAAATAGATACTTGTATTTTACTAGTAGAGGCTATCTCAAATGTGTCTGGGTCTAGGACCCAAGATAGAGAGCCTCTGGCTTAAAACCTTAATGGGTTACAAAGAATTACCTCATCATTTCTTTAATACTGCCCTATATTGTATCTGAAAATGGTTTTTAACTATTTTTTTCTCAAGGATCCTTTTACCTTTGGAGAATAGTTCCATGCTTAGAATAATATTTTTAAATGCATAAAATAAAATATAGAATTACAAAGTAAACCCATCATATTTAAATATAGAGATCAATTTTTGTTTTATAAATATTTGCAGACCCTGTGTCAAGAAATGCTAATCTAATCTAAACTCGACAGGATACATGGATGATAGAGAACAAAGTATAACAGGCTATTTATTTATATATCAACTATTTAATTTAAATTCAACTGCAGCAAACCTAATTTATCAAATGAAATAGATGACTGAACTATATCTTGTTATATAGGAAACTTAAAAGTCTTTTTTTTACTATATTTGAATTTTATTTTATCTATTGTTGCTTAAAAGGAATGAACTTGGATCTTGGAAATCCTTTTATTATACAGAGATTTTTGTTATAATAGTATTTGACTCATTAGAATTTTGTTCCTAATGGAATTCTCTGATAAAACAGACCATAGATGGAATTGATTATACAGTAAATCATTTTTGCTGGATTGAAATTCTGTTTGTTATTTCTGAGCAATCCTAACAAATTTGTCCATTTCCTGCAAGGTGTTTGTGTGTGTGTGTGTGTGTGTGTGTGTGTGTGTGTGTGTGTGTGAATAGAGGTTTGGGGACATCTGCTGGGAGTATGGTAATTTTATAATCTTGGTGACAAAAAATGGAAATCCTTTTTCTTGGTAGTGATAATGTAGTTTTGAAAGTATAGGGAGATGGGTGGTGTAGTGGAAAGGACCAGATTATAAATCTGGCCTTAGTCTCTTGACGCTTACTGGCTATGTGACCTTGGGCAAGTTACTTAACCCTAATTGCCTCACATTCAGGGTCATCTTCAGTTGTCCTGATTTCTATCTGGTAACTGGACCCAGATGGCTCTGGAGGAGAAAAGGAGCACCCCCTCACTCAAATTTAATTCATGTGCTTATCATGACATCACCTCCCTGATGTCATGGTCTTCTTCAAGAACAAAGGACAGATATCATCACCATCAGTTTTGAGAAAGCACACACATTTTCAGTGATTTTAGTCCAAAGGTTTCTAGATGGAATGTTCTAACTTATATGTGTTTTGCCTTGTAAATTGGTTTATACAGTTTATACAGTGATTACAAAAGTTATAGTGAAATTTCAAACTTTAATTTCTTGAAAGCTATTGAGATCACTATTTTTAGCTTATATCCTGGAGAATGGTTGTGAACCCTACCAAGGACACCAGTTAAGTTGGTCTGGTAAAAACCTATAGCTAATTCCTTTCTTGCTAGAGAAAGATGATGAACGTGAAAGTCTAGAATGAGAGATATATGTAATTAGGTTTGACCACCATTTGTTTTACTGTACTATGCATATTTCATTTGAAAGGGTCTTTGTTGTTCTACTGGAGATGCATAGTGGAAAAGACAGATAATAAACTTTTCTAATAAATACTTCCCTCCCTCTTCCCTGACAAATGTCATTTGCCTTCAAGTTTGGAATTTTATCCTTTATTAACTTAAAAGTGCAATAAGACTTTTGGAACACCCTGAATTAAACTTATTGCTCTCATTCAAGACAAAACCCTTTTTAGTGGCTAGGTAAATTTGTTTTGATAATCAAATATAAATCCTTTGTTTTTTAAAATCCTCACAATCTGGTCTCTTGATCCCTTTCCTAATTTATTAGCAATTTATTCACTTTCATATAATCTATTACAATCCGGAAATATAAGCCTTCTTATGGCTACTTGCAAGTTCACTCCATTTCCATATTCCAGGTCTTTTTATCCCAATTGTTAACAGACTGGGATGTCCCTCATTTCATAACCTCCCTCTGGACTCCTAGACTTCCTTCTTTCAGTTCAAATACAATCCTCTACAGTAGGAAACTTTTCCAGGCATGCTTCTCCCAGTGTTGTAGCTTTCTCTCTGGGTTACCAATTATTAACAGTAGCTGTATCTTATTCAGGAACTTAGTTATTTGCTTGTTGTCTTCTCTCCATTAGAATGTGTGTTCCCAGATGGTAGTAACCTTATTTTTGTCTCTTTGTTTTAGCATTTAGTAATTCCTGACACATGGGATTTATATGTGTGAGTATGTCTATATACAGAGATATACATCTCTATATCAATGTTAATTTGCACTGGTTGTATACTATTATATATCACATATAAGATATATACATATATAATATATTGCATGTTATATTATATACATATTTATTATGTATATATTGTTTTATATGATATGCTATTATATAATAGTATTCAATAACACATGTTGACTTACTGAGATATCTCTATACATTATATATGACACATGTGATAAGAAACAATCAATTCAAGTTTACTTATTAGTTGAATATGGATCAATCTTGTCTTCAGGGTCACATTTTCAACATCTATAAAACATTAAGGAAATGGTCTTCACTTGAAATTGCTATATGCTTTGGAGAACTTAGTGATTAGATAGTCTCACCACTGACTCATATAGGTTGGGAACAGAATGAGACAGAGTGGGGAATGCTTGGAAATATAGTTTTGAACCAAATTGGGACTAAGGATGGCAATTATGTTTTAGAGGTCAAGGGAGAAAGCAAGAGAACACATTTGGGAACTGTATTTAAGGACAGCAGTTAAATGGAACTAGTAGAAAACCATAGCCAATCCCTATCAAGTCTGTTATATTCTGTGATTAGAAAAAATGAGTATCCCAGGGGGTGGCTGGGTGATGCAGTGGATAAAGCACCGGCCTTGGAGTCAGGTGTACCTGGGTTCAAATCCGGGCTCAGACACTTAATAATTACCTAGCTGTGTGGCCTTGGGCAAGCCACTTAACCCCATTTGCCTTGCAAAATCCTAAAAAAAAATGAGTATCCCTCAATTTGTCAGCTTGAACCTGGAAGAGAGAACTAATAAGCGGATGACATACTTAAAATCCAGAATGAGATAGGTGCATATTTGGACATGATCAATGCAGATATTTAAGGGTTTGTTTGTTTATTATTGTGGCTCTATTGACTATGAGAGAGACAATGAGACAGAAGGAGAGAGAGAAAAGAAACTTGTAAAAATAAATATTAAAGAACAATTTTATTCCACTCTATGATATATTATGTATTATAAAGTTTGGAATTTATTCCTAAATCAAAATAATATCCATTTTGAATAAACACAAAGAAAATTATAGTAAATTGCTGAGTATTTGAGTTATAATAATGATGTAGTCTCAATTGTACTATTGCTCTACTTAGCACCAATCTACTGGACTCAGCTTTGATGTAATTACTGCGACTTTGCTTTACACCTTTGATCCTGGAGATGGAATGAGCTTGCTTTCTGAATACATCATTGCAACACAGCAAAAGAAAAGAAAAGGAAAAAAAAGAACAGATTAATTTCTGGAATGTGTTTGGAACAACTGGAAAGAAAGGAATCCTAACAGGATCAGTCCTTTATATAGTTCATCTTCACTATTATTAGGCATACCAAAATCATAGACTATCAGATCTGGAAGAGATCTTTGTGGTCATCTTGTCCCTACCTCTCATTTTACAGGTGAGGAAACCAGAGCCTAGGGGAGTGAGGTGATGTGCCCAAAGTCACATGGCAGTTAGTGGCATAACAGGGACTAAATCCAGTATGATCTGATTCCTGGAGGGCAGCTAGGTGACTCAGTGTAAAGAGTGCTGGATCTGGAGTCAAAAAGATCTGAGTTCAAATATAACCTTATACACTTATTACCTTTATGATAAAGGGAAAGTCTGCCTCAGTTTCCTCATCTGTAAAATGAAGATAATAATATAGTACCTACTCCCAGAGTTTTGTTGGGATAAAATTATATATATATATATATATATATATATATATATATATATATATATGTATATGTGTGTGTATGTAGTGCTTTACACACCTCAAAGTTCTTATTTAAATGCTAGCTGTTGATATTATTACTATTCACATTTCACTAGATCATGCCAACCATAAAAGAAGAAATTTCTTGCTTTTTGAAGGTCACTAGGTACCTTAGAGAACATCATTTGAGTAAATGAATTCTAGAGGATTGAGAGGATTTACTGTACTTAGATGAGTAGTCTAGCCCTTTCTCACTGGTGTTCTGTGATTATGTTCAGTGATTAGAAAAAATGAGTACCCTTAATTTGTCAGCTTGGGTCTAGAAGATAGAGCTAAATAGGCTGAGAAAGTGGTGCAGGGTTATTAGACTTTATTGGTTGGGTTGATGGGAAAGTAGGCTGTTTACAAGAAGAGAGGATCCAAGAACACAGCACCAGAAGGAAATGATTAATTGCCTTTTCAATTTCATTCTTTCTTCAGAATGGTAAAAGTAACCACAGTAGTCCTGATGATTACAAGACTTTTGACAGAGAATATTCTACAGACTCTTTGGATAACTCAAGTCTTCATATTGAAGAGTCCCTTGCCACCAATATGTATGACCTTGGGCAAATCACTTAACCTCTGTGTGCTTCAGTTTCTCTATCGGTAAATTGGGGATTACAATAGCATCTACCTTCCAAGATGGTTGTGAAGATCAAATGAGATAACAATTGGTGCTCCATCATCCTATATCATATAGTAGTTAGCTATCATCATAGCTATCATCAAGAAGCAATCCCATAGGAAATGCCAGCAATGTGTCTTGGGTACCATTTTTCATTTCTATCCCTGAATTACAGCCATCAATGAAGCAGTTATATGATGTTAAATTTCCAGAGGCATGTAAGACGAGAGAGAAAGAAGTTCACCAACTTCCCAACTTCAGTCTCACTTTGTTTTCAATAGACCAACCTGTTTGGGGAAGGAAATGAAGTAGGTGTGTAGGGTGTTTCTGTTCAGTAATTGAGGATTTGATATTTGTGTCTTGCTGGGAAGTGGCCAGTCATACTGCTTCTCTACTTGAGTGGGAATGAATAAAGGCAGGATTGGATGTCATCTTAAAAGTAATTTTAGTTATTTCAATTGAGGCTGACTTTTTGTGATCCCGTTTGGCGTTTTCTTGGCAAAAATATTGGAGTTATTTGCTATTTTCTTTTCTAGTTCATTTATAGATGAGGAAACTGAGGCAGAAAGGATTAGGTAGCTTGCCCAGCTATTGTCTTTTTTTAAAGATTTTATTTATTTTGAGTTTTACAATTTTTCCCCTAATCTTACTTCCCTCTCCCCACCCCACCCCCCAGAAAGCAATTTGCCAGTCTTTACATTGTTTCCATGGTATACATTGATCCAAATTGAGTATGATGAGAGAGAAATCATATCCTTAAGGAAGAAACATAAAGTATAAGAGATAGTAAGATCAGACAATAAGATATCAGTTTTTCCCTAAATTAAAGGTAATAGTCCTTGGTCTTTGTTCGAACTCCACAGTTCTTTCTCTGGATACAGATGGTATTCTCCATTGCAGACAACCCCAAATTGTCCCTGATTGTTGCACTGATGAAATGAGTAAGTCCATCAAGGTTGATAATCACCCCCATGTTGCTGTTAGGGTGTTCAATGTTTTTCTGGTTCTGCTCATCTCACTCAGCCTCAGTTCATGCAAATCCCTCCAAGCTTCCCTGAATTCCCATCCCTCCTGGTTTCCAAAAGAACAATAGTGTTCCATGACATACATATACCACAGTTTGCTAAACCATTCCCCAGTTGAAGGACATTTACTTTATTTCCAATTCTTTGCCACCACAAACAGGGCTGCTATGAATAGTTTTGTACAAGAGATGTTTTTACCCTTTTTCATCATCTCTTCAGGGTATAGACCAAGTAGTGGTATTGCCGGATCAAAGGGTATGCACATTTTTGTCGCCCTTTGGGCACAATTCCAAATTGCTCTCCAGAAAGGTTGGATGAGTGCAAGGCTCCACCAACAATGCATTAGTGTCCCAAATTTCCCACAACCCTTCCAACAATGATCATTATCCTTTCTGGTCATATTGGCCAGTCTGAGAGGTGTGAGGTGGTACCTTAGAGAAGCTTTAATTTTTCATTTCTCTAATAATTAATGATTTAGAGCAAGTTTTCATATGACTATGGATTGCTTTGATCTCCTCATCTGTAAATTGCCTTTGCATATCCTTTGACCATTTGTCAATTGGGGAATGGCTTTATTTAAAAAAAATGCCTCAGTTCTCTGTATATTTTAGAAATGAATTCTTTGTCAGAAACATTAGTTGTAAAGATTGTTTCCCAGTTTACTACATTTTTTTGATATTAGTTACAGTGGTTTTGTCTGTGCTAAAGCTTTTTGATTTAATGTAATCAAAATTATCTAGTTTGTTTTTAGTAATGTTCTCTATCTCTTCCTTAGTCATAAACTGCTTCCCTTTCCATAGATCTGACAGGTAAACTAGTCCTTGCTCTTCTAGGTTACAGCTAGTGTCTTAGTCCAGATTTGAATTCAGGAAGATGAGTCTTCCTGATTCCAGGTTCAGCACTGTATCCACTGTGCCACTTTACTGCTCTGTTTTGTTTAATTTTTTTTAATATCACAGTCATTTCTTGAAATAATCCAAAATTTCTCTAGCTACTTCCAACCTTTAGCTGGCTAAAATTAGAATCTTCCTTTGTAACAAAAAAAAAATAAGTAAAAATACTAATTGCATCTGACTTTGGATGTAACATTCTATACTAGTTGTCTCTTACCTCCACCTCCCTTCCATTATAGGTTCATTGAAGAAATTATTCTTTTGCTTGATTTTTTAAAATTATGCAGAATTTGACTTTCTTTTAGTGATGTTTATATAGAAATTGTAGCTATTAACATGGCTTCTAGCTGGCTTCTCCAATTTATTCTTATAGATTGGAAGCCAAGAGGGCAACTAGTACTTGGCGCTAGGGGTCTGTATTCCAAAAAAATTTATGAACCCTCATTGGCATGCTTTGCATGAACAATCAGTCACTAGATACAATCCACTCTTAGTAAAAACACTTATTAAATAGTTACCCTAGAAACCTGAGGTCTATTATCCTACAAATATAAGAAGATTGGGTTCAAGCTTATAGTAGTAAGGCATCCATGTAGGGCACTAGGCACAATGAACAACTAAATGACACAGTGGATAAGGAGTGCCAGACCTAGAGTTAGGAAGACCTGAGTTCAAATTCGGCCTCAGACTCCTACTAGCTATATGATTCTGGGGCAAGTCACTTAATCCTGTTTGCCATAGTTTCCTTATGTGTAAAATGAGCTGTAGAAGAAAATGACCAAATACCAAATGGGTCCACGAAGAATCAGATGCTTCAGAAATAACTAAACAACAATAACAACAAAAGAAATACAACATCTGGTGGTATAAGACCCAGAAGTTATTCATGGAACCCTTACACAACTTAACAACTGTCGTGTCTTTGCTGATCCTTACTTTTCTCTTTAGGTCAACTATCTTCTCTGTGTAGCTATCACACCTCTTGAAGCTGCTTCTACCCTTGGGTATTTTCTTTCTCTATGCATGTGTATTTGAAGTATTTATCTCTGTTCCCCATTAGATTTTGTATCTCCTGCTGGTCTCAGAGATCCATGACCAGTGATGGGAGGAAAGAGGAAAGAAAAAAAATTTCCCCCTCTTGCAAGGGTTACTTCAACAGGTATTTTCCAAATTGCAGTTCTCTCTCACTGTCAAATTGGTGAAATAGTTCTGGCCTTAGCAATTTAAAGCATGAATGGATATTTAATCTGTTTACTTGGCCCATTCTGTAGTTCCTTTCTTGACCCAGAGAAGTTTTTGTACATTATAAAAACATCCCAGTGTTTTTCGCCTTGCTAATGTAAAAGAACCTCACCCTTGGTATATGTGTTGAGTGATTATATCAACTAGGCTTGGGAGAGAGGGAGTCACATTCTATATATTATTCTTTTGGTTTTACTCGTTCACTTTATGTGCCAGATTATATATCTCTTTCTTTCAATTATCATAAACTATCTTTGATTAGGTGAGAATAAAACTCTCAAGGGCAGTATTCTTGGGATTGATGCACTTCCTCTGGGGTGACCTTGAGCTGTGGTGGGGAAAAAAAAACACCTGACTAGAGTCTTGGGTTGAATATATACTAATTGTGTAGCCCTGTTCATGTCATTTAACTTTTCTGAAGAAAAGGGTATCATAAACCATAAAGTCTTACAAAATATGAATAAACTAAAGAGTTCTGATAGTAGAAAATTATGATCTTTGAGGTTCCCATATATCAAACTTGCTTTTTTATTTTTACAAACTTGAGAAACAAATAAAATGAAAAGAAGAAAAGGATTATATACCTGATATCTCTAGTAAGTGAAGGTTGCTTTTTTCTTTTTTTAAAATTTATTTATTTATTTATTCTTGTTTTGTACAAATGATTTTTTTATACATTACTAAAATACTCTTGTTTAAGAGTAAACATAATACCCCTCCCCCAAAAAATACAGACCCACATGAGCAATAAAGTAAAGGAAATAGAAAAAATAAAATTAATAATAATAATAATAGGGGCAGCCAGGTGGCACAGTGGATGGAACACTAGCCCTGGATCCAGGAGCACCCAAGCCCAAATCTGGCCCTAGACACCTAACAATCACACAGCTGTGCATGCCTGGGCAAGTCACCCAACCCCATTTGCCCTGAACCCCCCAAATAATAATAATGATAATAATAATAACAATAACAATAAAATGTGCTTCAGTCTGTGTTCCAACACCTCCAGCTCTGTCGTGGGTGGACCACATTCTTTATGATAAGTCCATCACAATAAACTACTTCCATATTTTTCCACTGTTGCCTTTGCTGATCACAACTCCCTCCATTTGTACTTCCCCACTACCATATACTATATTTTCTCTCTCCTTTCACTCTTTCCCTCTTCTTAAATGTCCTGTAGGATAGCTGAGTGGCACAGCAGACATATCTTTGGCCCTGGGGCCAAGAGGCCCTGAGCCCACGTACCACCCCTTAGACCCAACATTCACCCAGCTCTATGGTCCTGGACAGGCCATTCAATCCTAGCCCCCTGCACAAAGTAAAAAAGAAAATGTGTTATATCCACTCTCTCCTCCATCATTCACACCCCCCCCCTTCCTCCTGTCCCCCTTCCTCCTGCCCCCCCTTCTCTCCTTCTTACTCCAGATGTCTATACCCCATTGAGTATATATTCTGTTTCCTCTCTGTTTGAGAGCAAAGGTTCCCTCCTTCCCCCTTGCCTTCCCCTCTTCCATATCATTGCAATAACTCATTGTAATAAAAAAATCTTATTATATGAAATATCTTAGCCTATTCCACCTCTCCTTTTTCTTACTCCCATTACATTTCCCTTTTAGCCATTGACTCCATTTTTACACTATATTATACCTGAAAATTCAGCTCTCTCCTGTGCTTCATCTATAAAAGCTCCTTCTACCTGTTCTATTCAATGAGAAGTTTCTCATGAGTATTATCAGTATCCTTTTTCTATGCAGGAATACATGTAATTCATCATCATTAAATCCCTCATATTTTACCCTTCTCCTCCAGTCTCTATGCTTCACCTGAGTCCTGTATTTGAAGATCAAACTTTCTGTTCAGCTCTGGCCATTCCAACAGGAACATTTGAAATTCCCCTAGTTCATTGAAAGTCCATCTTTTTCCCTGGAAGAGGACACTCAGTTTTTCTGGGTAGTTGATTCTCAGTTGCATTCTGAACTCTTTTGCCTTTTGCCTTCCAGAATGTTATATTCCAAGCCCTATGAGCTTTTAATGTAGTTGCTGCTAAATTCTGTGTGATCCTGACTGCAGCTCTACAATATTTGAATTGTGTTCTTCCGGCTGCTTATATTTTCTCTTTGACTTAGGAGTTTTGGAACTTGGCTATAATATTCCTGGGGGGAGGTTTGGATCTCTTTCTTGGGGAGATCAGTGGATTCTCTCAATTTCTATTTTGCCCTCTGCTTCTAGGTTATCTGGGCACTTTTCTTGTAGGAATTCTTTAAAAATGATGTCAAGGCTCTTTTCCCGATCATGACTTTCAGGTATCCCAATAATTTTTAAATTATCTTTCCTGAATATGTTTTCAAGATCAATTGTTTTTTCAATGAGATGTTTCACATTTTCTTCTAATTTTTCATTCTTTTTTGGTTTTTGAAGTATTGTGTCTTGATTTCTCGTAAAGTCAGCAGTTTCCCTCAGTTCCATTCTATACCTGAAGGATTTGCTTTCCTCAGAGAACTTTCTTATTTCTTTTTCCATCTGGCCAATTCTGCTTTTTAAAGCATTCTTCTCCTCCATAACTTTTTGAACTGTTTTATCCATTTGACCTATGCTGGTTTTCAACATGCTATTTTCTAAAGCCTTTTTTTCCTTGGATCTCCTTGACTAAGCTGCTGACTTCTTTTTCATGTTTTTCCTGCATCTCTCTCATTTCTTTTCCAAATTTTTCTTCTATCTCCCTCACTTGATTTTCAAAATCTTTTTTGAGCTCTGTCATAGCCTGAACCCAATTTCCATTTTTCTTGCAGTCTTTAGATGTAGGAGCTTGTACTTCCTCATCTTCAGATTGAATATTTTGATCTTTCTTGGAATCATAGACAATGTATTTCTCAATAGTGTTCCTCTTTTTTCTCTGTTTACTCATTTCTCCAGCCTGTGTCTGGTCTTGGGGTGCTTCCTGAGCTTTTTTTTTTTTTTAGATTTTTCAAGGCAATGGGTTTAAGTGATTTGCCCACACAGATTATTATTAATTATTAAGTATCTGAGGTCAGATTTGAACTGAGGTACTCCTGACTCCAAGGACAGTGCTCTGTCCACTGCACCACCTAGTTGCCCCTTGCTTCCTGAGCTTTTGAGTATTATTGGGACCCCTCCCCCCCTCCACAAGGCTCTCCACGTTTGAGGCTCTGTCTTCCCTCCTGGTCTGTGAATGACCAAAAGTGTACCCCTCTGCCACGGGGCTGAGGTGTGGGGGGGGGAAGATGCTGTTCTATGGGGGCCTAGAATGCGATCAGGATCTGAATGTGGTCAGAGCCCCAGAGTCCTGTTCCAGGGACAGAGGACAGGCCTTGGAAGTGTCTCTCCACTCCCCTACCTAGGCTCAGCACTCAAGCCAGGGACTCCTGCTTACTGGCTAGGCCTGCTTCTGTTTCCTGGATCTGAACTGCTGGGCCACACTGCTTGCTGAGTGCCCTGAGGGCTGGCTTCACATGTTTGCTCTGGCAGAAGTCCCCCTGCTGATCTTCCAAGTTGTGCCCAGTGCTCCCCAGGGTGTAGGTCAGGAAACTGCCCCTGCTGCCGGAACCGGCTCCCAGTGCCCTGGGGCTGCCTCCAGGAGTCTAAAGTTCCTTCACTCTGGTGGCTGCCCCTCCAACCCCATGGAGCCAAGCCTTTTTGCTATTTTCCAGGTTACCTTGGACTGGAGAATTGCCTCACTGGATTCCACTGTGGGTTCTGTCTCTCAAAAATTTAGTTAGAGTCCTTATTTTATAAGTTTGGAAATATCAGAGAGAGAGAGAGAGAGAGAGAGAGAGAGAGAGAGCACCTAAGAGTGGATCTTCTCCTGTCGCCATCTTGGCTCTGCCTCGCCCCCAAAGGTTGATTTTTTTTAATTAAATTTTATTTTCAAATTCACAAAAATAGAATTTTGTGAATTTAAAAATGCAGAATTGGTTTAAAGAATATATGTTAAATTTAATATGCTCTAAAATTGCCCTCCTTGTTTGTGTTCCCTTTTGAACCACTTATGTTTTCTTCTCTATTTTAAAAATGCTTCCTTGACAGTCTTTTTTTCTTTTTTTCTTAATTTTTGAGGATCTTTACAGTAATGTTAGAGAATCACCATATAAATTATATTTGTGGATCTACATCAGTTTATATGTTTTTGCTAGTCTTTCTGAAATAATTCCCTTCAGTATTTCTTAAAGCACAATCATATTCTATAAGATTCATATAATATAACTTGTTCAGCCATTCCCCAGTTGATGAATACTCCCTCAGATTCCCATTCCTTGACATCTCAAAAAGATTTTTGAACAGTTTTATATTTATTTGTCTTTTCCCTCTTTCTTTGGTCCAGGGTATAAACTATATAGAATTATGTACTTCAAACATTTCTAGTCTGTCTCTGTCTCATTACAGTGTCACAGATGGTTGGGTGAGTTAAGTTGATTTTAGCCCATATTAAGTACCTACTTATTTAAAGCATTAAAATTTTATGCATGGAGGTGAGAGGTCCCAGAGCAACACTGATGCTGAAAATGTAAGGTTTGGGATAAATACAACATGGCCATGTCTCCTAATAGCAGGTGCTTGTTGTTTGTTTGAAAGGGGAAGAGAATAAACATTATAGAGTGCCTACCATATGCCAGGCCCTGGGATAAGTTATTATTATTATTACAAATATTATTTGTTTTTCATAACCATGTGAGGTAGAGTCTGTTATTTAATTTAATAATTAAAGAAACTTAGGCAAATAGAGTTATGTGACTTGCCCAGGGTCATATAGATAATAAAATGTCTGAGGCCAATTTTGAGCTCAGGTCTTCCATCTTCCATGCTTAGTGCTCTATTCACTCTCTTAACCAGCTGTCTCTAAAAATTTGTTAAGACTGGGGAATTAACAAAAAATTATTTGTTAATAATTGGGGATCTTGGCAGCTTTTGACAATCCTTTTCACAGTTTTTTTTTTTTTTGCCTCAGCTCTAGTGTAAGAGGGTGTCTAAATGCTGGAATCTACAGGAACTTTTTAGAACATAGATACAGGAAAAAAAAGAAAGATCAAATGAGTATTGAGTTACATTTCAAACTATATGGTGTAATCGGTATAATCTTTGCTATTACTACTGAGATTTATGACATTTTCAGTGTCATAAAGCTTTTTACATACATTATCTCAATTGATCCTGATAATAACCTTCTAAGTTAGGTGCTATTTCAGATTTTACATTTTACAGATAAGGCTTTGCTACTTGCCTAGTGCCACACAACTAGAAAATAGCAGAGGCAATATTCGGATATAGGTCTCTCTTGACTGTTTCCATAGCATCTCATTGACAGTTGTGAGTAAAATGAGCAGTGGGGTGGCTAGGTGGCACAGTGGATAGGGCACCAGCCCTGGAATCAGGAGTACTTGAGTTAAGATCTGGCCTCAGACACTTAATAATTGCCTAGCTGGGTGGCCTTGGGCAAGCCATTTAACCCCATTGCCTTGCAAAAAAACCCCTAAAAAATAATAATAATAAAATAAAATAAAAATAATAAAATGAGCAGTGGAATAGGAATTCTGATTCTTTCCCTTTCATTAGCTAGCTGTGTGACTTTGGGCTTGCCAGAAACTTTCTGAGTCTTAGTTTCCTCACCTATATAGGGATGGTGGTTGGAACAGACACTCTCCAAGGTCACATCTAATTGGAGCATTTTATCATTCTGCATGGAAAGCCTCTGGCTGCATTAGCCTATATGATTGTAAATCTTGTAGCCCATAAATTGGTTTCATGTAGAACCCTGTTGATGTGCTGGGATTAGGTTAACCCAGTCTCGATTAGTATCTCCCATCTATCTTTGGCTTTTATCACTCCTCTGAAGAGAGGATGAGTCTGAGAGATTGGGAGTCTGGCACCTGAGCCTTCCCCAAGAAGCAGGAGGTGGAGACAGCAGTGGGACAATGGCCAGGGAAGGTTTGGAGAATTTGGGTTGGCTTTGCCCTCTCTGGGTGGCAATGATGGATGAGTCACAAGTTCAGTCTGTGCCTGCTGAGTCAGCGTGAGGCAGCCCAGGAGCCGGTTTTGCATGTTGGCAGCTGGTGGGTTGGTCTTTCTGGGATGTCAGGGTGTATACTTACTCTGAGCTTTTCCATGCCTGCCTTCTTGGTCTAACTATCTGTCTATCTGTCTGTCATCTAGCTATTCATCTAATTTATTTGATCATTTGTTTACTTATTATATTTGCTTTCTTTCATTCACAAGAGACATTACAGTGAAGACAAGCATCTCTATCTCTGTGTTGCCTGCTGAAGTAAATGAATGGAATTTTTCTTCTCTCCTCTGAACTACCCCTAACTACCAACTCCCCTCCTCGTTTTCTTTACTCCTTGAACACTTCTATTCTCTCCTAGAGCAGAATAATCATATCTAATAGCATCCTTAATTCAGTTCCTTAAGAAAAACCTTTTTTACTCTCTACCAACCAGCTTTCCAAGGTGTTTTCCCCAGGGAGACTGCAGAGAATTTAAGAGAATATTATTCATTAGTATTTTCCATTTTACTATAAATAAGGTTTTAAAATAACCTTTTTACTTTCTGACTTGGTGGTTCTGCCCTTAAGATGCTGAGGAGGCTCAGCTGTCTGGGTGGAGCTTGACTGTCCTGAATGTGTAGCCATGCTGTTAATAAAAATGAAAAAAATATATATTTGTCATAGGAGTGTAAATTTAGGGTTGGAAGAGACCTTAGAGGACATGAAGTCCAATTCCTTAATTCAGTTCCTAGATTTTCCTGATTCCAGCACTCTATCCCCATACCACCTGTAGAATCATTTGAGACCTGAGAGGGATCTTAGTGATCCTTTAGATTTTGTAGGAGGGGATGGAAAAACTTATAGAAGGAGACACTGAGGTTTTGGAAAAGATGTGAGAAAAGGGATTGGGACAAGATTTCCTCTGAGGTTTCTTCCAACTTGAAGATTTTGAGATTTTTCTCCAATCACATAAAATCTCAATGAATTTACTGAGAGTAATAGAACCTTAGCCTCCTGTCTCTAGGCTGCTTATCCCTGTTGGAATAAAAATAGACTATGGTATGGATGCAATGACTGATCCCAAATTATAGGAGAAGAAATAAAAATATATTTGCACATTGGTGAATTTCTCTTCATGAATTCTCTTTAAGTTCTCCCAAAAGGAGGATCACCAGCCATTCTCAGAGGGAATGCCTAGAAAGATGGTCCCCAAATAAAGGGAACTTTTTTTTTTGTTTTTATGCCTGACTTCCCATTTCTTTCCTCTTACTCCAATTGGATTCTTGTATATGTATGCATGTATATGTATATAAATATACATATATGTTCATCCTTCCTTGCCTACGATGCCTTCCATGACCACCCTTCTTGTGGATATTAAATTGTTTTCAGTTTTGTCTGACTCTTTGTGACTCCATTTGGGGTTTTCTTGGCAAATGAAGTAATTTGCCATTTCATTCTCCAGTTCATTTTCCAGAGAAGGAAACTGAGGCAAAGAGGGTGAAATGACTTGTCCATAACACAGCTCATTAGTGTCTGAGGCCAGTTTTGGACTCAGGAAAATGAGTCTTCTTGGATTCCAGGTCCAACCTCTATGCACTCCATTACCTCGCTGCCCCAACAAGTTCCCCCAACACAGGGGCAGGGAATATCTGACTAACTGTATGAGGTTCATGATCTAGTGCTGACATGTCCACAGGGACTTAAATTCGATAAGTCTAGGAGTTTTTTAGGGGTGAATATAGGGTATATATAAATATAAATATATATATATAAATATATATTTATTTTATTTTTAATTTAGGAAATAAATCAAACATTTCCATAACTGTATACAACAAAGATGATTACAAATGAAACTGCAAATTCATTATGAACAACTTGCTATTCCTTTTAAATATATAATAATGTCATCAATTTTTTTCTCTTCCACTCTAGAGATGGCTACCATTAGATACAACTATGTGTGTTTACATATATATATATATATATACATATATATATGTATATATATATATATGTAAATTCCTTCTGTACATTCTTCTATTTATTGGTTCCTTCTCTGAAAGCAAATAGTGTCTTCCTTCACATGACCTTTGTTGTTAATTTAGGCATTTATAATAATTGCTTAGTGGCTCAAAGATGTTCTTAAAACAATATTCTTGTAGCTGTATACAATATTCTTTTACTTCTGCTCATTTTATTCTTCATTATTTTATGCAGGTCTATCCATGTTTTACTAAGACATTGAGCTCATCATTTCTTATAGCACAGCAGTATTCCATTACAATCACATATTACAACTAAGAATCAGAAGATTTGGGACTAGAAGTAACTTGAAAGATCATCTAGTTCTACCCTTCCTCTCTCAGTTAACAAGTGAGGAAACTAAAGCCCAGAGATGGTGATTTCACCCAGATCATACAGGAAGGAAGTCACAGAGCCAGGATTTGAATCCAAAATATTCTTGCTTCAAATTCAGTGATCATTTTCCCCCGAGGGAAAGTGATAATGATCTGAACCAGGTTTTGCAGTAAGGAGTAGACAAGTGATATATTGACTTTGGGTTGCATCTTTTTTTTTTTTTTTAACAAAGCAATGGGGTTAAGTGAATTGCCCAAGGCCACACAGCTAGGTAATTATTAAGTGTCTGAGGCTGGATGTGAATTCAGGTCCTCTTGACTCCAGGGTCGATGCTTTATCCACTTCATCACCTAGGTGCCCCCGGTTACATCTGAATATTACAACATCATTTAGCCATAATCTCTTTCATGCCTCTTAGATTCATATAATATCAGAGCAGAAATAGTGCTCAGCTTTCTGTAGATGAGGAAACAGAGAAGATAATTAAGATTACACAGTGAGTGAATTTTACAGATGGAACCAGAGTCCAAATCTTTGGACTCCTGACTTAGTATTCCTCTTTGTACCACACTATTACACCCTTGTACTTACTTGGGCTACACCCAAAATGACTGCTTTTCTTTCCTAACTTTATAACCTGATTCCACTTTTCCAGGTTATAAAATTCTTGTATTAAATCCATTCACTCCCTTAACTTCAGTCTCTGCCTAAGACAACTAGGTGGTACAATGATACATCTCTGAACAGAGTCAGGAAAATGAATTCAAATCTAGTCTACAGCATCTTTTCTCAAGATTAGGAAAAAAAATAACCTCTCTGCCAAGGTGAGCCATTCAACTCCAAATAAACAACTGTAGAGCCCAAGATTGAAAATGAATAATAAATAAGCAAAATCACAAAAATGATAAATCATTAATCAAAGTTAATGTTGCCATTAGGTTCCAGTCTAAACTCTTATAGATGAGGGCTCCAAAAACTCCAAGGAGGAATATCCTCCTTTTTTTTGGTTCATTTACATCTTTCTTCCTCGTCTAGAAATTGGACTGGAATTTCTAATGTGCCTAAGGTGTTCATCCTTCCTTGCCTATGATGCCTTCCATGACCACCCGTCTTGTGGATATTAAATTGTTTTCAGTTTTGTTTGACTCTTTGTGATTCCATTTGGAGTTTTCTTGGCAAATATAATAAAGTAATTTGCCATTTCATTCTCCAGTTCAATTTCCAGAGAAGGAAACTGAGGCAGAGTGAAATGACTTGTCTATAACACAGCTCATTAGTGTCTGAGGCCAACTTTGGACTCAGGAAAATGAGTCTTCTTGGATTCCAGGTCCAACCTCTGCACTCCATTACCTTGCTGCCCCAACAAGTTCCCCCAACACGGGGGCAGGGAATATCTGACTGACTGTATGAGGTTCATGATCTGGTGCTGACATGGTCACAGGGACTTAAATTTGATAAGTCTAGGAATTTTTTAGGGGTGAATTAATTATTTGACCAGATGGAACAAGTGAATGATGTTATAAATATCCATATAACCCTTGACAGAAAAAAATGTTCCACACCCCTGCCATAACTGGAGGACTTTCTTTGCCTTATAAGGCAGAAGAAGAATGATACTGATAATTTATATTGAAATTATACTCCACAAAAACAACCTGGTTGTCTAAGAAACTTCTAATCATGCCTCCCTATGCCATACTTGTGAAGTCGATTTTTGGACCCCAAGAGGAAGAAATCATATTTTTCCCTATTGAATTTGATTTGATTTGATTTTGCTTTATCTTGTGCTTTTTGGATCATGACTGTATTCCAATGTGTTATCTAACTCTCTCAAGTTTGGGTCATTTGTAAATATATTGGATATGTCATTTATGTCTTGATATAATTCATTGATTAAAATGTTAAACAGAGCAGAGAGAAGCACAGATTACTGAGAACTCCTTTGGAGATTTGCTAAGTTGGCATTGAATATTTGCAAACTTGTCTTTTTGTTGGCTATTTAACCAGTTCTGAATCCATTTAAATGTATATTCATCTAATCCACATCTCCATGAGGATACTAAGAGCTACTTTAATAAATGGTTTATTGAAATCCAGGAAAAAAACATATCTGCAACCTTCTTCTTGCTGGTATAGTATAGTATCCCTGTCAAAAAAGAAAATAAGGTTAGTCTGGCAAGATCTCTTTTTGGTGAAGGCATGCTAACTGTTTCATACTAACACTTTCTTAGATGTTCACTAATGATATTTTAATAACTTGTTCAATAATTTTCTCAAGAACAGAAATAAACTGAATGAATATAGTTTGCAAACTCTATACTAATCTTTTTTTTTTTTGAAAATAGGAACATTTGCCTATCTCTATAGGGAAACATATTTTAAAATCACATTTATAGTAAAACTGAAAATACTAAGAAATAATATTATTTGGGGAGACAGCTAGATGGCACAATGGATAGAGCACTGGCCTGGAAGCAGGAGGACCTGAGTTCAAATCCTGTCTTAGATCCATAATATTTACCTAGCTGTGTGATTTTAGGCAAGTCACCTAACTGCATTGCTCTACAAAAACAAGAAAGAAAGAAAGAAAGAAAGAATATTATTTTCTTAAAATCTTTCCAGTTTCCTGAGGGAAAACACCTTGGAAAGCTGGGTAAGAGAAGAAAATTCCCTTTTCTAAGGGAACTGAATTAAGGATGTTATTAGAGAATAACAATTCACAACCCCTACACACAGAGTTGCTTGGTAGCTAGGAGCCACTTTTCTCGAGTTAGAAAGGATTATGATAACAATGAAAGAAAGGAGTTCCCTTTGTTTAATTCCTGAAGGAATGGGATTGAATCTGCTGGATTCTGTATTATAACCTAGACTACCTTCTTAGATATCTTTTCTTATTCAAGATTTCTATAAAGGTTACCTGAAATCTTCTTGGGGAAGAGTCTTGTCTAATGACATAGGAGACTATGCCAGTTTGGGCCTGTCTTTCTCCCAGAACAACAATTATTTACTACCTCATACCATACTACCTCTCTTATCCTCCCTATTCTTTATTTTTTAATTCTGTAAAATGAGGGGGTTGAACTTAAAAAACCCAAACAAACCCATGATCTTTCACATAACTGGAACTAATAGTCAATAAACTTTTATTAAACACAGTACTAATAGGTATGTTTCCACATTGTGACTTTCCCCATTGCAATTTTGATATATTATGGGATTGGCATAAAAAATTAAATAGTAATTTTTTTTGGAGTTCTATGGAAGCTGCAGATGACATGCAAGATCAGGAGATGATTTAAAAAAAAGTTTAGAAACTGTGAAATGCATTTTATCTATCTATCTATCTATATCTATCTATCTATCTATATATATACATATATATACATTATTGTATAATGTCAACCCCAGGTTTCATAATAAGATTACAAAAACCCCAAAAGGTAAAAATAAAATTTTGCATGGGTTTTCTATATTGCTATACAGGGGAAGGATAGAAAGGTTGAGGATGGTGCAACACTCCTAACCCTGCAATGTGTAAGAGATAACTTCATTAAGTACCAAGTAACAGGTAACACAGAGGTGGCAAAATGCCTAGAGTGTTGGACCTGGACTTAGAAGAGTCATCTTCCTGAATTCAAACTGGACCACAAACACTTATTTACTGTATGACCCTGGCCCAAGTCACTTAACCCTGTTTGCTTCAGTTTCTTCATCTGTAAAAATCACTGCAGAAGGAAATGGCAAACCACTTCCATTTATCTTTGCCAACAAAACTCCAAAGAAGATCATGAATAGGGCAACATGATTGAACAGACTGAACTACAGCAACAACACTGTGCTCGGTTCTGGGAATACAAGGAAGGTTATGTGGCACAGTGGATAGAACACTGCGATTGGGATCTTCATGATCCTGTGACTCTGGGTAAGTTGTTTAACCCTGTTTGCCTCAGTTTCCTCCTACATAAAATGAGCCAGAGAAGGAAATTATGAACTACTCCAGTATATTTACCAAGAAAAATGATTGAATAGTAGTAATATCTCTCAAGGAGCTCATAGTCTAAAGGAGTAGATAACATGCAAACAACTTTGTAAAAACCAGTTATATACAGCAATCACTGTTGCATCAATCAGTCCCTTCAATGTCCCATAATTCATCTAGATTAGATGGTCTGGGTTGATTACAAGGTACTACTCTCTTGCTCTCTCCTTATCTGTCACCTCCCTAGTAGATATTGTTATTCTGTTCTTTCTAATGCAACAGTCTCTCTCCTTGGCAAAGGAAGGAGAACCAAAATAAGAAACAGCTTTCCCTTCTCTTTGATATCAGCTACAAGTACCCTTCCTTTTCTTTCTCTAATATGCCATTCATTTTCAGACCTTACTATATGCCCTCTCCCTGATAGCCTCTGAGACTCTACTACCATTTAAAATATAATCATCTATCTGCTATCATCTAATGTACTTACTTCTTCCTCAGAACATCCAACTTGCTCTGATTTAGGAAGCACCTTTAATTTTAGCTTCAAGAGTACATTTATCTGTCCCTTCTTCCTGTGGTCAACATTCTTCCCTTCCTCCCTTCCTGAGAGGAGGGGAAAATTGCTTTTCTTACACTTCTGATCCTTTCCACAGAAGTCCCACTTCAGTTTTGTGGTGTTTTTTTTTTAAATAAAAGCCTCATTGACCTTAGGTACTCTTTAAGGCCTTTGACCTTCTCTCCTGAAGGGAAATCAATCTGTAAACCAGATAGTAGTTATCTATGAGAGGCAGAATGCTTATTTTTTTGCATATTCAGTGAAAGTCACTGCAAAGTTGTCCTTACTTACTGAATGAGGGATTTGGGTTTTTTTTATCTTAGATTTGTTGATCTTTTGTTCTTACATCATGTTTTTTCTTTATTTCCTCCTAATCTTGTATACTTGTGTGCATATACTCATATGTAAACATATATTTGCATGTATGTATTTCCATATACACACTCACACAGAGCAGGATAACTAGGAAATAATTAACAGTAAGAAGGCTTCCTGTAAAAGATGAAATTTTAGTTGGAACAAATCTGACAGTTGTCCTGGCTTTTGTTTTGCCATTGGGCTTTGATGATGACTGAGGAGGAGAGAGTAAGGCTAATGACATTGCATATCTCTGCCTCACTTAAATCCAATTCACAAACAAGTTAAGACCATTACCCTCTTGATCTTATTGGTCTTTTTCAAGTTTAAGGACAAACAATAACAAGTAAGCCAATGAAGTCAATAGACAAAGTTGAAGAGCAAGAACATTCCATGTCTCAGACAAAATACCTGGAGCTGTGAGTTAGAGTAAAAAAAAGACAGTTTTACAAAACCAACCAAAATATCAACTATAATTGATAGTATATGCAGTATTCATATCCATAGGCCCTCACCTCTACAAAGAGGGGAGGAAGGTATATCTTCTTGTTCTTTTTCCTTCTTGTCCTAACCCTTATCCTACTCCTCCTCTTTCTCCTCTTTCTTCTTTTTTCTTTTCTTCTTCTTTCTCTTCTCCAGGGTTGGTCATTATAATTATACAATGCTCACTTTCAGTTCTTTAGTTCTTTCCATTGACATTGTTGTAAGTCATTGTGTATATTGTTTTCCTGATTTTTGCTTTTTTTTTTACAAGTTTACATGTCTTCTCATGCTCCTTGAATCCTTCATATTTGTAGTTTCTTACAACACAGTTAACTATGTTTGGTACATTCATGTGCCAACATTTATTTTTTTATTTTATTTTATTTTTTTAGGTTTTTGCAAGGCAAATGGGGTTAAGTGGCTTGCCCAAGGCCACACAGCTAGGTTAAGTGTCTGAGACCAGATTTGAACCCAGGTATTCCTGACTCCAAGGCTGGTGCTTTATCCACTATGCCACCTAGCTGCCCCGATGTGCCAACATTTAAACCCTGACTCTGGAATCAGCGGACCTGGTTTCAAATCCCATTTCTGACTCCTTGTCTCTTGGGTGATTTAATCTCTCAGACATCAATGCTATTTTGTAGTTTGACTGTGGTTTTTATTTCCTTTCCCAAGTAAGGGTGAGATAGGAAGGAGAGAAAATAAATTTTTCTTGACTAAAAATATTTAATTAAATTTTTTTTGCAAGACATTGGGGTTAAGTGGCTTGCCCAAGGCCACACAGCTAGGTAGTTATTAAGTGTCTGAGGCCGAATTTGAACTCAGGTACTCCTGATTCCAGGGTTGGTGCTCTATTCACTGTGCCACTTAGCCGCCCCTAAATTTTTTTGAAAAATAAATGATTAGTTCAGAAATGGTTTTCATTTATTACATTGATGTGATTGAAACTTGTGTCAGAGGATGTATGTATTAATATATCTTATCAGTATGTTTTCTAATAGTCTTAGAAGTTTGTTGTAAGGTTCAAGTGAGCCAATTTATCTAAAACTTTGCAGACCTTAAAATGTTATATAAATGTCATCTATTAATAGTAGTATTGTCATTTTTAAATTTTCTTTTATGTGTGTGTGTTGGCATGTTCTCTAAATCATGTCACTCTGGTTCATAGTGTTTATAGGGCATAGATAGGGGCAGGGAGCACAGTGTCATTTATGTAACATGATTTGTAGAACCTGGTTAAGTTCTCCTGCCCCAAAGTATCTTCCCCACTACCTGTCATGGTGTCTGAAGTCCTTCCATCAAGTTATTTGGGTCTTGAAAGAAAGTCTTCTCAGCAAATATACCTGAAGGGGAAACTTGTGCTGGATTCTTTTTTTGGAATATTGAAATAATGAGGCAGACATGGGATTTTTGCTTTCTAATGCTAGGATTTATTTAAGGAAAGCTATATAATTAAGCAAAGGTACTCAGAGAAGTGCCTCTGAACAGCTGGCTGGTGTAGTACATGCAGAGACACATTTGACCAGACCCTCCATAAAAGAGCAGCTTGCATGAGGTGAGGTCTCATCAAATTTGGGGAGCTGCTGGGTCTTTTCTGTTGGAAGCTTGACCACCCAGATGCTACTGTAGTCATTATTAGGGCCAGTTCGCTACATATTCTGTCTTGCAGGCTATTCTGGATAGCTTTCTGAAGTGCTTAATTAGAGCAAATTTGTTGGCAGGAGGAGGGGGTTATATAATAGGGTCACCTAACAGATGTCTCCTCCACATAAGTAAACCTTATTTTATCTTTATAAGGACAAATTGACAGATAGCTAAAAGAAAGCCTCCTCTCCTGGGAGAATGGGGCATAGGGTAGACCAAATAACAAGGCCTCTGGGCCCAAAGAATAACTTGGCCTACTTCAGATGTTTTTCTTAGATCTATGCCTGTAACAGGGGCTAGGTCATTATTAATTTGATTATGAGTTCTCCTTGTATATTCCCTCTTCCACCTATATAGCTTTTATTTCCATTCAGTACCATTAGCAAGGTAGAAAATACGTTTTCATCTCTTTAGTCTGCTAGTTGGTTTCCTTGCCCCAAGTCTCTCTCCATCTATAGTCCATCCTCCACTCAGTTACCAAAGTGGTCTACCTAAAGTGTAGGTCTGCAGAAAGGACAATGATCAATGTTGGAAGGGATGTGGGAAATCTGGGACACTAATACATTGTTGGTGGAACTGTGGACTCATCCAGCCTTTCTGGAGAGCAATCTGGAATTATACCCAAAGGGCCTTTAAAATGTGCATACCCTTTCATCCAGCAATACCAATGCTGTTGTATACCCTGGAGAAATTATGGAAAGGGGTGAAAACATCACTAGTACAAAAATATTCATAGCAGCTCTGTTTGTGGAGGCAAAGAATTGGAAATTGAGGGGATGTCCATCAATTGGGGAATGGCTGAACAAATTGTGGTATATGTATGTTATGGAACACTGTTGTTCTATTTGAAACCAGGAGGGATGGGAATTCAGAGAAGCCTGGAAAGACTTGCATGAACTGATGCTGAGTGAGATGAGCAGAACCAGAAGGACATTGTACACCCTAACAGCAACATGTGGACTTGCTCATTCCATCAGTACAATAATCAGGGACAGTTTTAGGGTATCTGCAATGGAGAATACTATCTGTATCCAGAGAAAGAATTGTGGAGTTTAAACCAAGACAAAAGACTACTACCTTCAATTTAAAAAAAAAAAGTTGTCTTATGTACTACATCATTTTGCTATCTTTAATATTTTATTTTCTCCTCAAGGATATGTTGTTTCTCTCAACACATTCAGTTTTGATCAGTGTATAGCATGGAAACAATATAAAGATTATCAATCTGCCTTCTGTGGGGGGGGGGGTGGAGGTGGGAAGGGAGGGTGAGGGAAAAATTGTAAAATTCAAAACCACACCAAATAATGATAGAAACTACTATTGTATATAATTGGAAAACAAATAAAATATTTAAAAAAATAAAGTGTAGGTCTGACCAAGTCACCCCCTCCACTCAATAAACTCCAGTTATTAACTCCTGTTATTTCCAGGACCAAATACAAAATCCTCCATTTGATTTTAAAGAGTACTTCATCATCTGGCCCCAACCTATCTTTCTTTCCAGTCACCTTATACTTACTCTTGTACTATGATCCAGTGATTCTGGGCTTGGGTCTAAGTCAAGACCATTCCTTTTCCCTCCACATTGTTTCTGGGAGGAAAGCACAATTCTTTTAAGAGGAGCTTTCTTTTTCTCATATTCAACACTTCATCTCCTGCTGGCTATCCCTCATGTTCTGTATGTCCTCTCTCCTCCCCTCTATCTCCTACTTTTCCTGACTTCCTTCCATAAGAGTCCTTTTCCAGTTCTCCCCCACTTCCCCAATGCTAGAACATTTCCTCTGAGATTATTTTCCATTTAAACTTAATTTGTACACAGTTGTTTGCATATTTGTCTACCTTATTAGAATAGGGGCTTCTTGAGGTCAGGAACTGGGATTTTTTTTGCCTTTTCTTGTATCCGCAGCACCATGCCTAGCTTAATTTAATAATTACAAATTGTTTGAATGGCTTTGGAGGTCTGAGAGCTTACTATGCAAGGGATCCCCAAGGGTTGGTGTTCAAGCTTCTTTATCCTTTCCATGATGGATGGCCTCTTCTCTTCTCTTCTCTTCTCTTCTCTTCTCTTCTCTTCTCTTCTCTTCTCTTCTCTTCTCTTCTCTTCTCTTCTCTTCTCTTCTCTTCTCTTCTCTTCTCTTCTCTTCTCTTCTCTTCTCTTCCTCTCTCTCTCTCTCTTTCCCTCCCCCTCTCCCCCTCCCTCCCTCCCTCCCTCTCTTTGTTTTTGAGAGCTTGCTACCCAGCTGGGAAAAGTTTCTAGAACATTAGTTGTATGTTTGTTTTTCCTAAATATGCCAAGTAAGCATTTTTGTCTAATAGGTAGTAATAAAGCTGCGCCTCCCATTTAGAATTTTTCAACTCTCCCAGATTATGGCAAGCAGTACTCAGTTTCCATTAGTGCTCCAGGGTGTTTTTGTCTTGGAGAAAGCTCTTCTCAGAGGAATGTACTTTCTACCGGAACCCTTTTGGTAGGTGAAGGAGTGGTCTTGGCTCAAGCCCAAGTATAGTTCTGAGTGCTTTCTCCCTTGATGGTGATTTTCTATGAGAATAGTCAAACTAAGAAGGATGAGAGAGGCAGAAGGTAATCATAGAATCAAATAATCCTAGAAGGGACTTTAAAGAACTTTTAATTCAGTTTACCTTATTTTTAAAAATGTACTTTTTAAAATTGCTTTTTGAATTTTACAATTTTCCCACAAATCTCACTTCCTCCCCCCCACCCCAAACCATTCTATACATTGATCAAAATTGAATGTGTTGTGAGATAAATCATATCCTTAAGGAAAAAATAAAATATTAAGAGATAGCAAAATTACAAAATAAGATGACTTTAAAAAAATTAAAACTAATAATCTTAGGGATCTGTTTAAACTCTATAATTCTTTCTTTGGATACAGATGGTAATATCTATCACAGATACCCTAAAATTGTCACTGATTGTTCCACTGATGAAATGAGTCAAGTTCATCAAGATAGATCATCAACCCTATGTTGCTGTTATGGTGTACAGTGCTCTTCTGGTTCTGCTCATCTCGCTCAGCATCATTTCAGGAAAATCCCTCCAGGCTTCCCTAAATTTCCATCCCTCCTGGTTTCTAATAGAACAATAGTGTTCCATAATGTACACATAACACAATTTGTTCAGTCATTCCACAGCTGATGGACATTGACTAATTTCCAATTCTTTGCTACCACAAACAGGGCTGCTATAAATATTTTTGTACAAGTGATGTTTTTACCCTTTTTCATGATCTCTTCATTCTACAGACCCAGTAGTGATATTGCTGGATCAAAGGGTATGCACATAAAAAATGTATATTTTTACTTTAAAACATTTTTATTGATATTTTTAAAATATTCTTTTTAGTTATGAACTTAGTAATCAACAAACACAAACATTTTAATAAAAAAGATCTGAAAAAGAGGATTTATATGAAACTGCAACCTTCTCATATACTTTTAAAATGTATGTTAAATTTAACCTATTAACATAAATTATGCTCTGATAATTTGACCTCCCTTCTGATTTCCTGCAGTTCCCTGGTTTCTAAATTTTTTCTTTTATTTATTTAAGGCAATGGGTTAAGTGATTTGCCCAAGATCACACAGCTAGGCAATTATTAAGTGTCTGAGGTCGGAATTGAACTCAGATCTTCCTGACTCCAGGGCCAGTGCTCTATCCACTTGTGCCACCTAGCTGTCCCTGCTCTCTGTTTTTAAAAATGTTTCCTTGATGCTCTTTTATTTATTTATTTTTGGCTTCATTTTCACTACCTACCAACTCAATGTCCTTCTTCTTAACAAATAAGTAGATCTAGTGAAAACAAATCAATGCTTTGTTCTTGTTTGCTAAGATGTAGGAAGCATGGTTCTTTGTCACTCTTCTGAAGTGATGATTGGTCATTGCATTATTAAAGTTCTCATGGGTTTCCAAGTTATTTTCTAATGTTATTGTAGTCATTATATAAATTATCCTTCTGATCTTGCTTACTTTATTTTGCATCAGTTCATATAAGTCTTTACAAGTTTCTTTGAATCTTTTATGTTAAACATTTCTTATGGTATAATACTCTTTTACATTCATCTTCCATTCCCCTGTTGAGATGAATCCCCTCCCCCTTTTCTCTAGCTTTTTTGCTATAACAAAAACATAGTTATAGATATTTGTGAACATATGGGTCATAAGGTTATAGATATCCCTTTGTTATTGACCACTTGGAATATTTCCAGATCAAAAGATATAAAATTCAGTGATTAGGGGAATAAGAAGGTTTAGTTCAAATTTAGTTCAAATTCTTTTCTTTCTTACCCAAGAGCATGTCTGCCTTCTCAAAACTCTTGCAAAAATTGCTTTTTTTTCTTCCTTGGGAATTTTTAGAGACTGTCTTCCATGCCTGTAATTCTCTCCTACCTTAACTCTCTCCTGATAGACTTTCCTGCTAGTATTCCATAATAAGCCTTTCCCAATCTCTCCTTACTGCTAGTAACTTTCCTCTGTTGATTATCTCCAATTTGTCCTTCATACACCTTGTTTTTATATAGGTATTTGTATGTTGAATCCCCATTATCCTGTGAGCCTCTCAAGAGTGGGGGATAGTATTTATTTTTTTTTTACTTTTCTTTTTTCCTTTTGTATACTTAGTGCTTAGGCACATTGTAGACACTTCCTAATTGTGTGTTGTGGTATATGATGTGGGATGTTGATCTAAATCTAATTTCTGCCAAGTTCTTTTAGCTTTCCTGTCAGTTTTTTATAAAAGACCTGTCCTTACCTGGTAGTTAGTGCCTTTGGGTTTGTAAATTTGATTGCTATATAAGCTTGATTGCTTCTGGATCTTATTTACCTAAACCATTCCATTGATAAATTTTTCTATTTTTTGTATGATCAGTATGGAAGAGTATTAGATTATTGGCTTATATAATAATTTGAGACCTGGTACTTCTAAGTGTCCCTTTCATTAGTACTTTTTCCTCCATTATTTCACTTTAAATTTTTTACCTTTCATTTTTCCAGGTGAATTTTGTTATTATTTTGTCAAGTTCTATAAAATAATACTTTGATAATTTGATTTATATGACACAGCTAATTTAGCTAGTATTGTCACTTATATTACTTAAGCGCAACCAACCATGATCAATTCATATCTTGCTAACATCTTGTCTTTCATTATTTCTGTAGACTGTATTGTATTTTATTTACATAAGCCCTGAGTGTGCTGTGGTAGTGGATGTCCAAATTATAAATTTTATGGCTATTTTGAATGTAATTTCTTTTTCCATCTTTTTATGCTGGCTTGTTTGCTCTTTTTTTTATTTACAGAAAGACTGATGATTTTCATAAGTATGTTTTATATCCCTCTACTCTTCTGAAGTTGTTTATCAATTCATGTTTTAGCTGAGTCTCTAGGGTTCTCTAAATAAATCAAATAATTTGTCAAAAAGCAATAATTTTCATTCTTTGCCTATTGCTTGTTCTCTTAATTTCTTTATCTTGTCTTTTTGCAATAGCTGGAAGATATCTTTTACTTTTTATATTACCTTTCTTTCTGAATGTTTCTCCCCATCCCTTGTCTAACTTTCCACCCATTGTAAGAAAGAATGGTAATTCTTTTTTTTTAAATTAAAATATTTAATTTATTTATTTTCCAACTACATGTAATGGTAGTTTTTAAGAAGGTTAAATTTTCCTGCAAGGTTTTGAGCTTTACATTTTTCTCCCTCCCTCCCCCATCCCGCAGTAGAAAGCAATTTAATATAGATTCTACATGTTTAACCATGTTAAACATAAATCCATAAAAAATAATTCTTAAAAAGCAGTAAAAATTCAGTAAAACCAGTTAACTTCAGTTGGGCAGTATGTGCAGTACCACATACCTGAAGCTTTTAATGCTGAAAGGAAGGGATCATTTATCTCATTTGACAGATAAGTAAGCTAAGACCCAGAGAGGGAAATAATTTGCTCAAAGTTATACAATAAGTAGTAAGACAAGAATTAAATTCAACTTTTTTGCTCTTGTTTGGTATCCCCCCCCCCCCAACAATATTCTTCTTGATGTCTTCTCTCTGGATCTCAGTTCTCTCATTTGAAAAAGGATAATACTTTACTCATAGGGTGATAGTGAGAAAAAATATTTTGTAAGCCTTAAAGCATGATAAAATATTAGCTTCTATTTAATAAATAATCAGTCTTGAGGAACTCCAATGATTAACCTTTAGGAAACAAATCACTGCAGAATGCCATCCTGGAAGGTATACTTGCCCCTCAGCAGGATTTAGAGCTGAAAGGGCTCTCAGGGTTACTGTGAGGTATCTTCATCATCATTATCATCTTTATTATTAGTATTGCAAACACATTTTCGGTGTAGAGAAAAGTGGAAATAAATGAGAGGTTGGTATATTAGTAAGAAAAAAACTTTTCAAATGGAAGTAAGAGACTATGGATACAGATCCTGGTTCTGCTGCTTATTGCTGTTTGTCCTTATGAAAGAAACATCCTCTCTGAACCTTTTCTTCATCTGCAAAATGAGGGAGATCTAGATAATCTCTGAAGTTGTTTCCACCTCTGGAGCTATGAAACTAGGATATGGAAGATCTTGACATCCAGGTAAAAGCTTTTCTTAGGAAAAGAAGGGAAGGGAAATGTTTTTTTAAAAGTCATAATACTGGTCTTAAAGCAATACCCCAATCTTTTCCTTAACTTCTTCAGATAATCTGGAGTCTGTTGTAAAAAAAACAGAGACACAGTTGTTAGACATGAATTTAATGTTAACTTTCCTAAAGAAGGGTTAGGTCTGATCTCAGTATATCTAGTCCACACCTCATTGACTAAATGTTTTGGACTGTGAACTGTTGATATTAACTCATGTATCCAAAGGCTCCCTGGATCCCAGAAGACAATTTTATAATCAATTTTTTTGGATGAAGTAACTCATTCTGTAATGATGTGTAGAGAGGTATTAGATAGCTTAACAGATGGAAGGAAAAGAGGTTCCAGGTAGGAAGCAGTTCAAGAGTACATGTGAACTCAAGATGATGTGAGGAGCTTATCAAGGAGATATAGGGACTATTTGGGAGATAGCAGCTATTTCAGTAAGAAAAAAATGGTCAAATAGAAATCATAAAAAAGTGTATAGTAAAAAGAGAACAACTTTATGACACTAAAAAATGCTAAATATAAATAAAGTTTTCTTTATGGGAATTAATATTTTTTAAAATTTCATTTCTTGTGTATGATAGATTCTAGAATTTATTTCCTTTATTTATTTATTCCTTTATTATTGAATAAGGCATATGGAGAAGTTTCACTAAAAGTCATGAGGTATGGCTATACAGGAAAAGATTGGAAAACCTCTGGTTCATTGAAAAAAAGCATCAGACTTGGAGAAAAACTTGGTTTGAGTTAGTTAACAGCTCCACTATTTGTTGTATTCTGTGTAAGGCATTTAACTTAATTATGTGATAGTAATGAGAGTAATGCTTGCATTACCTCCCCTATAGGACCATTTATAAATGTGAGTTATTATTTTACAGGATTGTTTGTGTTGTCTGCTGATTCTTTCTCTCTTTTTTAAAAATCTCTTTTCTTATTCAGTATTGATCCTCCAGAAGGTTGAGAATGGAGACTTGAGCAACAAGATTCTGAAGATCACAGATTTTGGCCTGGCCAGGGAATGGCACAAGACCACCAAAATGAGTGCAGCTGGAACTTACGCTTGGATGGCCCCTGAAGTCATCCGCTCCTCCATGTTCTCCAAAGGCAGTGATGTGTGGAGGTAGGGGCCACTGTGTTCTCAAATTCAGTTCAGTTACCCAAACTCTTTCAGAATCTGAGTATTTTTTAGGAGCAGAACATAAACATGGATGATTTTCAAAAATCATGCTAAGTTAATTTCTATTATGCTAGCTAGAACTGCTTCACCATATAGATATACTGTAGTCCAGGAAAGATATCTAGGAAGAGATGGTGCATTGTTATATATAGCCCAACTTTTCTGAGGGCATCATGGACACTTTTGGAAGACTGGAGAAACCTATGGATCCCTTCTCAAAATAATGTTTTTAAATGTTTAAAATTAAATATATAGAATTGCAAAGGAAACACATTCCATTGAAATAAAATTTTCCAAAAAAAATTAGAAAAAAGTTTATAGCCCCAAGGCTAAGAACTCTTAAAGTTCTTACTTTAACAACTTTAACTTTATTTTAACAAACCTAAGAAGCCCAAGACAAATGTCTATCCTACTCAGCCAGGGTTTATGATTATTGTTTTCTGGGTATACTTAATATACTTAATTGCTTCTTCTATGTTTTTAGATATGGGGAAGATAGAAGTTGGATTTTTCAGTGTGGTACAGTAGAAAGAACTGAGTTGGAGGATATAGGATCAAATTCAAGCTTTGCTTTTTAATATCCATCTAACTGCACAAATCAGTTCCAGTCTCAGATTAGTTTTCTAATCTGTAAGATTAAGAGGGCTGAAATAGTGGATCTAACAATAAGTCATTAGCATCATCGTATACAAAAATATGTAATATTAACAGCTTTCTACATTTCAGAAACATAGTTCCATGTTAGGTGAATTTCTGTATATCTAATTCTGTTTTTCTTTTGATGTTACAGAATGAGGTAACTAATATAAACTAATCCATTCTTCTCCCTTAAAGAATCTCAATAACTTTTGAGTTATGGGTCATAGGCAATTAAAGTGTACTAGAGAGAGAGCACCAAGGGATCTCAGTTCAATTGCTTACCCTGTTTTTATTCATTATAGCTGTATGCCCTGTGGCAGCTAGGTGGTACAGTGGATAGAGCACCAACCTGAAGTCAGGAGGACCTGAGTTCCAATCCTGGCCCAGACACTTACTAGCTGTATGACTTTGGACAAGTCACTCAACCCTGAATACCTCACGTCCAGAGTCATCTCCAACCCTCTTGATTTATATCTGACCACTGGACCTGGATGACTCTGGAGGAGAAAGTAAGACTGGTGACTTAGTACAGCACCCCCTCACTGAAGTTCAATTCACATGCATGTCATGGCCTTCCTTGATGTCATGGTTTTCTTCAAAAATGAAGAACAAACATCATCATCCTGTTCTGTATGATTGTTCTAAATCTCAATTTCAACATCTATAAAATGAAGACTATTGGTTCAAAGAATCATAGCTCTAAAAGAGAAAGGAAAGTTGAAGGCTGCCTAGTTCAACCCTCTCATTTTATAGATGAAAAAGCCTAGGTCCAGGGAGTTTAAATGACTTGCTCATTATTACACTGATAGTATGCTTCAGAGCCTTAGGAACCCAAGTTTATATATATATATATATATATATATATATATATATATATATATATATATATATATATATAAAGAGAGAGAGAGAGAGAGAGAGAGAGAGAGAGAGAGAGAGTTCACTGTGCCTCAAGCACTCTTCCCACCAAGAAGTCATTTCTCCTCTATAAACATTATCTTTCTTGTTGTAAAACAAGAACGTTGGATTAGATGATCTGTGTTTTCCATCTCTAACTCCTATTACTTTTAAGTTCCCCTGTGGCATTGTACTTGAGTTTGTAGAAGAGACCTATCCAAATGGGGTTTGATGCTGAGGAATTGCTTCCTGGTCCAGTTTAGCTATTGTTAGTTGGTCTTAACAATATTGTTCATCTCTTCTTACCTTCTATTCTTTCCCCTCCCTTTCTTGGCCTGCTAATAAATTCGTTGAAGAAACTATGTTTTATTGAGGGGGTGGAGCCAAGATGGCAGATTAGAGGCAGAAACTCAGTCAAACTCTCTAAATATTTCCCTCCAAACAATTTTAAAATAAAACCTCAAATCAAATTTTAGAGCAGCAGAGACAACAGAAGGTCAGGGTGAGATGGATTTTCATGCTAAGAAAATTTAGGAAGTACTTGGGGTGAGGACAGTACCACTAGCCTTTGCTATATCATCTCAATATAAAAGAATATGGGAAAGCCAAGAAAATTATGAAAAGAAGATTAACATTTTGGTAAAAAAGGCACAAAAATCCTGAATATAACAACATTTAAAAATAGAATTTGGTTGGGGCAGCTAGGTGGCGTAGTGGATAAAGCACTGGCCTTGGAGTCAGGAGTACCTGGGTTCAAATCCGGGCTCAGACACTTAATAATTACCTAGCTGTGTGGCCCTGGGCAAGCCACTTAACCCCATTTGCCTTGCAAAAACCTAAAAAACAAAAAACAAAACAAAACAAAAATAGAATTTGGCTTAAGTATAATAGAAGCACAAAAATTCATTGAAGAAAAACTTCATAAAAAGAGATTAATTAAATGGGAAAAAGGTACAAAAATTCATTGAAGAAAAGAATTTCTTAAAAAAGCAGAATTGGCCAAATGAAAAAGAGTACAAAAGGTAACAGAAGAAAATAATTCCTTAAAAATTAGAATTGGTCAAATGGAAGCTAATGGCTCCATGAGAAATTAAGATTCAATAAAACAAAAACAAAAGAATAAAAAAATAGAAGAGAATGTGAAATATCTTATCAGAAAAAAACTGACCTGGGAAAAGAGATTAGCAGAAGTTTTGATCAAAAAAAGAACCCAGACATCTTATTTCAAGAAATTATGAATAAAAATTGCTTTGATATCTTAGATCCAGAGGATAAAATAAAAAGACTCGACTCCTTAAAGAGATCTAAAAATGAAAACTCCCAGGAATATTATAGCAAAATTCCAGAGCTCCCAGGTGAAGGAAAAAATATTGCAGTCATCCAGAAAGAAACACTTTGTAAATCATGGAACTACAGTCAAGATCACATAACATTTAGCAGTTTCTATTTTAAAGGAGCAGAAAACTGGAATATAGTATTCTAAAAGGCAAAGGAACTAGGATTATAACTAAGAATAATCTACCAAGCAAAATTGAACATAATCCTTCTGGGAGAAAAAAATGTTTATTTAATGAAATAGAGGACTTGGAAGGATTTCTGTTGAATAGGAAATTTGACTTTTAAACATTATATATACATATATATATGTATATATATATACATATATATATATGTATATATATATATATATCAAGAGAAGCCTAAAAAAGATAAATAAGAAAGACCATAAAAGACTCAGTAAATTGAAAACATTTACATTCTCATATGGAAAGATGATACATGTAATTTCCTAAGAACTTTGTCACTATTAGGGAAGTTAGAAGTAGTCTACAAAGAAAGAGGGAGGGCATGGGTATGAGACAATTTGTTAGGTGATGTAAAAAAATGAAGGAATGAGAAAGAGGGATGCATGGGGAGAAGGGGAAAGGAAGAGACAGAATAGGGAAAATGATTTCACATACAAGAGGCACATGATGAAGAGCTTTCATAGTTTAGGGGAAAATGTGGTGAGCAATGGGTGAATAATATTTTAGCTTTAATTGGTTCCAAGAGGAAAGTGTGTGTATAAATATATGTATTTATACACATATGTATATATATATATATGTATATATGTGTTTATATGAATATACTCAGCTGGGTATTGAAATCTTTCTTTCTCAATAGAAAAAGGAGGAGTAAGGAATAAGAGAAAGGGGGAGGAGATGATAAAAGGGAAGGTAGATTAAGGGAGTCAGTGATAAGAAGCAAAATAGATTTTTGAAGAAGAGGGGATAAAAAACATGAGACAAATAAACAGAAGAAAATGGGATGGAAGGAAATACACCATAATTATAACTGAATGTGAATAGGATGAGTTCACCCATTAAACAGAAGGGGATAACAGAATGGATTAGAGATCAGAATCCAGCAATATGTTTACACAAGATACACTTGAAAGGCAAACACAGAATTAAAATTAGAGACAGATCGGAATAGATAAAATAAAGTAAAATTAAACTGAAGTAAAAAAAAGGCAGGAGTAGCAATCATAATCTCAGACAAAGCAAAAGCAAAAATAGACCTAATTAAAACAGATAATCAGGCAGACTATATTTTATTAAATTATAACAGACAACAAAAATAAAAATTTCTAGAGATTTCTCTAATAAAGTTTTCTTTTCTCAAATACATAGAAAATGGAGTTAAGTTTATAGAAATAAACTATTCCTCAATTGCTAAAATGTCAAAAATATTAATGCATTGTTTTCAGAAGAAATCAAAACTATATTTATATGAAAATGCTCTAAATCACTATTACAAATTAAAATTGCTTTGAGACACTACCTCATATCTATCAGAAATGACATATTTTGGAAGGGATGATGGAAGATAGGTATACTAATGAACTATTAGTGGAATTTTGAACTGGTCGAATCATTATGGAGGACAATTTATAACTGTACCCCAAGGACTATAAAACATGCATACCCTTTGACCCAGCAATACCACTACTAGGTCTGTAACTTACAAGAGATCAAACAAAAAGTTAAAGAACTTATATATAGGTACTTATTAAGTAGCAAGGAATTTAATAGTAAAGAATTAGGAGGATGCTCATCAACTGGGAAATGGCTGAACAAGTTGTAGCAATTGATTGTGATTGAGTACTATTGTGCTTTAAGAAATAGAGCACTGGACTTAGAATCAGGAGGACCTGAGTTCAAATTTGACCTCAGATACTTAATACTTACTTAACTGTATGACCTTGGGCAAGTCATTGCCTTGCTAAACTCCACTGCCTTGCCAAAAAAAAAAACCCAAACCAAAAACAAAAACATTGTAGAAAAATGTGGGAAATCCTATATAAGCCAATGCAAAGTTAAGTGAGCAGGGGGCGGCTAGGTAGAGCAGTGGATAAAGCATTGGCCCTGGAGTCAGGAGTACCTGAGTTCAAATCTGGGCTCAGACACTTAATAATTAGCTAGCTGTGTGGCCTTGGGCAAGCCACTTAACCCCATTTGCCTTGCAAAATCCTAAAAAAAAAAAAGTTAAATGAGCAGAGCCAGAAGGTCACAGTAACAACAATACTGTGATAATGATCAACTATAAAGATTTAGCTACTCTGATCAATACAGTGATCCAAGATATTTCCAAATGACTCATGTTGAAAAGTCCTATCAACTTCCAGAGAAAGAATTGATGAATTCTGAGGACAAATTGAAGTAGAATTATTTCACTGTTTTTCTTGGGGTTTTCTGGGGGGAAGGAACATTAATACCTTGAATGTATAATTGATATCATATTACTTGCAGTAGGTAGGGAAAGGGCTGGAGGGAGGGATAAAACTTGAAACTCGACATTGAAAAAAAGAAATCTAAAATAAATAAAAATATTTTTAAATGTTTTATTGTTTGATAATTTTATTTTCTTTATAGGGGCAACTAGGTGATAGAGTCCTGGATTTGGAGTCACAGATCTGAGTTCAAACCAGATTTAGACAGTTACTAATAGCTCAAATTTTAGACTATTTGAAAGTTATCAAAATATTTTTTTTAAAAAATTGGGCCACATATTAAAGAGTCTCTGAAATAGATTCTTTAATTTGATATATTTAAATTAAGACCCCAAAGAAAAGAGAATATTGGAGATATCCAAGGGGCTGAGAGGTAGAAACAAGATGGAAAGATGCTAGGCAGTACAGTATTCCCCATTTTGCTTGGGGTCCATGATTAATACATATAAACTCAAGTAACTCATTGACTTTTCTAACTCTAATTCGGACCAGTATCTCCAAAGCAGAAAGGATATAATTAGGGATGTTGTCAGGGAGCCTGATGAATTTCAGACCTTGGCAGGAAGAAAAAGACCATGAATTTATAGGTCTGGGGCAACTTCTGGCTACTCAGATGTCAAGATGGAGTCTGGATCATGGCTCAGGTTGTTTTTATAGGGAAAGGAACCAGAAAGTTCTAATTGGTTTTCTACCTCTGATGACACAAGCAGGGAAATACCAATTATAGAAATTCTAAGATTTTAGCCTAAAATGTCTTAAATATCAAAGTTTACAGATATAGAGTTTCAGAGGAAAAGGAAGGATGGGAGAGAGTAAAAAAAGGGGGAGACATAAATAAATAGTAGATGGCTTGCTGGACAAAGAAAAAAAAATAATCAAAGCAGCAAGATAGAGAGAGAAACTGACTTGTGGCAGGTGGGTCAATCTATGACTACTACATCTTTCAACTGTGTTGGAGGAAGTCCAGGGTCCTGCACCCTAGATCCCAGGATATAAGTACAACCTATGTCTTATTACAGTTAGTCAACAAGCATTTATTAAATGCTTACTGTTTGTCAGGCACTGTGCAAAAACCCTGCCCTCAAGGAGCTCAAATTCTTTTACCAACATAGATCTAAAACCTCTGTGCATCTTATAGTCTTAGAATGATTGAATGAAGCATTTATTAGGTGATTACTGTCTGCAAAGCCTTGTACTAAGTGCTGGGGATGCAAATAGAAAAGTAAGTCTTAAATCAGATGGAAAAGCTCCAAGAATCTTAAGGTGCCATGGCAGAGAGGCATCAAAAGGTTAAGTGAGTTGTTCAGGGCCATACAAATTTGTGTCAGAAGCCAGAACTGATACCATAACCTTCTCAACTCTTGGTCCAATTCTTTTTCCATCACAATATTAGCTGTGTAACCAGTTGTCCTTGTTCATATCTGGCCACTGAACTCAGATGTCTCCAGAGGAGAAAGTGAGGCTGGTGACTTAGAACATCACTCCCTCACTGAAATCTAATTTATGTGTGTTTGTCATGGTATCACTTCCCTGATATCATGATCTTCTTCAAGAATGAAGGACAATAATAAAAATAATTGGCTCTGTATGGTACATCGCTTTCCTTCTCATTTTAAAGAAAACAGCAGCTATTAAGTCAGTAACACAGAAGTAAAGAGTAAGAGAGAGGAATGAAAGAATGAGAAGAAATTTAAACCTTTGAACCAGTTTTATTCCTGCAGTAGATACAGTTTTGGCCTAGGAAATAGGATGATCTGAATTAGAAACTTGCCTCATATACTTACTAGCTATGTGAATCTGGGAAAGTCATTTAACCTATTTGTGCCTCAATTTCCTTATTTGTGAAATGAAGGAATTGGACTTGATGGCCCTTAAAGCCCCTTCTAGCTATAGGTCTATGATCTGATGAATCTATAAGAAAGTATCTTAAGTGTCAAATCTAGAGGTAGTCCTTGATTGATTTATTGATTGTTCCCAGCGGTTGTTGCCTTATTCTTCCTTCTTGATAGATTGCCAGTCTGGCAGTCACTTCACCTAAAATTCAGAGCTGATAATGTTGGATGTGCCCAGATGCTTTTGGTTAAGGAGAGTAGCTGTATTTTCTCTCAGACCACATGCATTAGCAACTTATTAGAAGATGTAGTAGGGTAGTCTCTACCAGTATCTAAGACTATGTCTGGGAGTCCAATGTAACAAACAATAGAGGACACAATAATTTTCAATTTCCCCCAAAAGCTTTCATGTGACCCCTAATCCTGGTTTGTTATCTTGATCGATTTATTAAGCACCTATTGTTTTTCTAATGTTCTAGATTTAGGGATACAAAAGCAAAAAGGAAATATATATGGCTCTCTTAGAGAGCATGTGCATGTGTGTTTGTGTACAACATGTACACAGCTAAATAAATTAAAAATATAGAAATACAGAATAATTCATTGGGTCGGTAGAAAAGCAGTTAACATGTATGTTTGGGAGAGAAGGGAGGGGTTGGATAGAGGGGTTAATAAAAACCTTTCAAGGAACTATTGCCCAGCATTGGTGGGAATTTGAGGTCCAAGCTAAGTATGTCAAGGGACCTTCTTTTCTGAGAATTCCTTGACTTCCAGTTCAAGTCTGAGCCATGAAGGCGATACCCTTTTTATTTTATATTTTCATGGTTTGCTCATTCATAGTTGTAGATTGATAGAATGATTTGTTTGTGACATTCTCTCCTATTTCTCTAAAGAGGAAAGACTCAAGTACAGATGACATGGATCACTGTAAGAGTTTGTCTCTCATAGCAGATATTTCTAGAAAATGAAACTTACTTGTTGCATTTAGCAAGGCAAAGATACCACCATTATTAAGCTCTCTTTAGTATCAATGACTACATATTGGAAGTTATTCAACTTTTGGACATTTGATAAAAACCGTTTTCCCTACCAAAATTTGCTTATTTTGGTCCATCTGTTATATAATATTCAAGAACACATCCCCCTTAGTAATGCTCAAAATATAATTAAGTATAACTATGGACAAAATTAGCATTCAAAAAAACAGAACTAGTAGATGTCAGAAACCACATCAAAGTTTAAACTTCATATTTTACAGATTCAGAATATTAGAATTGGAAGAGACCTTAGAGATCTATAGAGACCAGGGCTTATCCTTTTTTTGTCATGGACCTCTTCAGTATAGATGAGAATGATATTTTTAAATGTGTGAAATATATCACAGAATTTACAAAGAGGGGCAGCTAGGTGGCGCAGTGGATAGAGCACTGGCCCTGGAGTCAGGAGGACCTGAGTTCAAATCTAGCCTCAGACACTTAATAATTACCTAGTTGTGTGACCTTGGGCAAGCCATTTAAACCCATTGTCTTGCCCAAAAAAAAAAAAACCCTAAAAAAACTTACAAAGGAAACCAATTGTATTGAAATATATTTATCAGTATATTTTTTAAATACACTGATATATTTATGTGTCTGTATATGTGTATATATATATATATATATATATATATATATGTATATATATATATATATATATATATACACACACATATATGTATATAGTGATACCAAGTTAAGAACCCCTGATTTAGTCCAACCTTCTCATTTTACTGATGAGAAAACAGGCTCAGGGAGGAGTGACTTTTTCAATTTCATGTAGCACCATCAAAAATATATTTACATTGTATCTTAGTGCTTAGAAAGTACTTTTCTTCATAATAGCTTTGTGAAGTAGGGAGTAGAAGCATTTAAAGATGATGAAAATAAGATTCTGAAGAGGCTAGGTGATTTGTCTAGAGTAACATGTCTAAGAAGTCTGTCAACAAGCATTAATTAAGAATCAGACATTGTGCTAACGGCTAAGAATACAAATAAAGGTAAAAAAACCAGTCTCTTGTCCTCCAGGAGCTTACATTTGAAGGTTGAATGCTGGAACTAGAACTCTGATCTCCTTACTCCCAAGACTTCTTTCCATTGAACCATATTCCCAATATGTACTATTCAAGAGCACCATAATGAAAATCATAATAGTCATATTATGTTGTTCCCCATTAGCATGGGAGCCTTTTCTGTGTCTGGCAAGGCCATGAAAGCTATGGTAATTGAGTATGTTAATTAAATATAGCATATGATTTCTTATGAAGTCTCTGTCTTTCCATCTTCTTAGCTATGGCGTGCTGCTTTGGGAACTGTTGACGGGTGAAGTGCCCTTCCGAGGAATAGATGGCTTAGCAGTAGCCTATGGGGTTGCCATGAATAAGCTTGCCCTTCCTATTCCTTCTACATGCCCAGAACCTTTTACCAAACTCATGGAAGGTAAGTGGTCCCCTGACCAGAGGAGAGTAGGAGAGTACTCTGACATTACTGAGTTTTTATAAAATCAGTTATCAAGAGAGGGAATTAGATATGAGTCATCCCTGGTGGAAATCCTATGGATAATGAGAATAATACCCATGTTATGATCTTTACAATGTCATGAAAGATTGAGCTTGTAAATGTTTCTTACGGCTGACCACTCATGATAGAAAGTATTGACTTAATAAATAGCAAAGTCTGTGAACGAATACTTTGAAAGTAGAACATTTGGGCCAGAAGGGATTATTTAGATAAGGAAACTGAGATCCTGGGTTTAGTGACTTAAGAAGGGTCACACATTTAGTGACAGATTAGGCACCAATCCTTGATGTAAAGGTATAGGCAAAATATCACAGGAGTTGGAGTGAAGGGACCTCACTTCAAAGTTGAACTTTACCATTTCATACCTATGTTTTTGGGGCAAGTTACTTTGGGACTCCTTTCCTAAATATGTCAAATGAGGGAGTTGTTTTAAATGGCCTATTAATTCCCTTCCAACTCTAAATCTGTGATATGATGCAATAAATTCCTTGACCTCAGTCCAACGATTTTTAAATGATTGACTTAAAAGCACTAGACTGTGAATCAGGAGAACTGGGTTTGAATCTTGTCTCTCTAACCTTGATTTGCTGACCTAGGCAAGTCACTTAATACACCTTTATCCTACATTTGTTTATCTATGAGAAAATGTCATTAGACTGGGAGATAGTGTTGCTTCCTTCCAGCTGAGACTTTGCCAACAGGAGTTTGCTGTATCCCAGAGGGAAGAGGGAACCCTTGGACTCTCTCTAAAAGCTAAGAACCCTTCCATCTTTAAATATGATAAACTATGACTATGATACTTACTATAAGTGAAGTTCCCTTCAATTAATTTTTTTCCTATTATTGGTCTGGAAATTAGGACTCAAGGATTTAATTTTAGATGCTATTCTTGTTATTTTAGACATCTCCTTTGGACATTTTTTTCCTTCCTAGGTCCTAGTTCCTTTTTCCTAGGAGGTATCATTTTGATATAATTTTTTTTTAACCAGCATTTTCCCTGATTAGTGGCATTTCTCATTCAGGAATCTCAGGAAGGGAGGATAAGAGGAAGTATGAGGGTAAGTCTGGTCAACTCATATTCTCATTTCAACATTTACCTTTTCCCATCCTTTTTGTCTGTTAGACTGCTGGAATCCTGACCCCCATTCACGACCATCTTTCATGAATATCCTGGACCAACTCACAACTATAGAAGAGTCTGGCTTTTTTGAAATGCCCAAGGATTCCTTCCACTGTCTGCAGGATGACTGGAAACATGAGATTCAAGAGATGTTTGATCAACTCAGGGCCAAAGAAAAGGTAAAGAATGAACACATCCACTAATCAATGGGCTATCCCAGGTACTGTTGGAACCTGGTTGGATCTCACTGACTCTTAACAAGCATGTCTTCTTATTCATTACAATGTGATAGCTGATTTTTCATAGGAAAGAGGAGGAAAATTTTTAGGTTTCAGGTTTTGCTTGAAATGTTATATAGAATGTGGTTTTTTCTTCCTAAAATATGACAGAAATAAAAGGCCAAAACAGTTAGCAACAGCCCACCCTTATAGGATTGTCCACTTATGTTCCAAATTGAAGAGAGGCAGGATGGCGAAGGGCAGCTAGGTATTGCAGTGGCTAAATTCAAGCAGCTAGCTGTTGTAGTGGCTAAATTTATCCTCCTGAATTCAGATCTGGCCTCAGATACTAGCAGTGTAACCCTGGACAAATCACTTAGCTCTGTTACCTCAATTTTCTCCTCTATAAAATGAAGGGAAAAACAAATGGCAAATCACCCCAGTATCTTTGCCAAGAAAACTCAAATGGAATCATGAAGATTTGGACATGACTGAAAAAGGACTGAATACAACAACAAAATGTGGTAAAATGGAATGAGCATTGGATTTTTAATAGTATCCAAAACCTGGGCAAGGATCTTACCTTTCAGGCCCCCTTATAAGTTACTGTATAAGACCATAAATTACAGAGTATGATGTTCAAGGAAAATTTCCAATGCAATCATTGTTCTGTTCCAAAAGGAAAAAACAAAACAACTAATTTTCAGAAGAGACTAGTTGTACCATTTTAAAGAGCCTTTTCATTGTGCAATAATCACTTAAAATTCTTTACCATTAAATAGTATCTGAATAAACAGAACAATATTTGTAAGGTGAATTTATAGGTATAATTTTATGGACAAAGGACTTAGTCTCTATGAGCCTCAGGCAATTCTGTAACACTTTACTATTAAGACAGAACATGATCTGTCTTTGTGTGTATATATATATATATATATATAGTTCCTACACCAGAAGTTCTCCCAAATTGATAAAATCAATATATAGGTATTTGAAAGGACAAGGAAAAGATCTATATTCTAGGCTTCTTGTTTTGAAAGATGTCCCTTTATTCACTCTGTATGTGACAAATATGTTTTGAGTTGCTGTGCAGCTCCATTTATAGAAGGCTTTTACTCCTCTAACATTAGTTCTTCAGACTGTAAAATTACTGTAGCTTCCGAATCTTGCATTGTTGTTGACTTACAGGGATGCTTCCTTCAGGCAGATGGCTTCCTCATTGTCAAGGATGGGTTCTATTTGCTACGGCTAATTGTTACTGTTGCTGCTGTTTTAGATTCTATGGGAATGAGTCAGGGACTGTGGATGAGAGATGTTTGAGGTTCTTAGAGGGAAGGGACTTTAATAAACTCAAACTCTTAACATTCAAAGGAACCAGGAATGAAGGAATGAATGCAGGAATGGAGGAATGAATGGCCTGTGATACTGCAACCATCTTGAACTTTTCAACTTTTTTCTCTTTAACAGTAAAAAACCGACCAACTGAGCATAATTATTCATTGATTTCCAAATCCTTTTGTTCTCCTGGTGGTGAAGGTGAAGGAGTTACTTGAGAGCAAAGGATTTGAAAGGCTCAGAATAATTATTTATAACAGATTAATTTCCCCAAAGAAGGAAGACATTGAAAAAATATATATATATAAATAAAGATTATTGATTATATAAAAAGGTTTTATAAAAATCCATTATATTTATTTTTTCTTGTCTTTCACCTTCTCTTCCTCTCTACTATTTTCTCACTCCTCTTTTCCTCTCCCTCTTCCCTTGTGCTTCTTTTCTATTCTATTCTCTTCTTCCTACCCAACTTTTCCCCCATTATTTTTTCCTCCCCTTTGCTTCATCTCCCTGTCTCTTGTCTAATGGTAGTCATCTCTAGGACAGGGGAGGAGGTGAGAGAATAAAATAAATAAATAAGGAATAAACTTACACGATAACTTAATTATATATTTTAATTGAATAGCTAGTCATGCATTATACCATGTTATGGAAATGTTTATTTTATTCTATAAACTGAACAAAAAGAAAAAGTACTATAATAAAGGAAAGCATCTTTTTTTTAAAATGATGACTTTGGAGAATCTATTTTTGAGGACTAAGAAGATGATATAGATTTTATAGTTTTTTCTCCTTATTCTGGTCTATCTCTTGTTTTCTTTTCTTTTTATTAACCATCCATTCTCCTTGTCCTTTATCCCCCTTCAGTCTCCAAAGCTTATCTTGTTTCAAGTCCAGGTTCCTACTGTTAAGGGATTATGAGAAGCCACAGAAGTTTTCCAAGCTAAATCTTATGTTCTTTCCTTGGTCCTAATTATTTTATATTTATTACTTTTAGAAATTTCAATGTTTTGCCATTTTTTTTCTTCCTCTTGATGGCATCCTAAAGAGTCCAGACTAAGGCTGTTTGCCTCAATAAAGTCCTTGTTTATCTTCTCATCTACTCTTTTCTCTGATATCTTCCCACATTCCTCTGACCTCCTACCTTCAATGTTGGGTTTCCATTTGGAGCCAAATATCAGTGAGAGAAACTATGTCTGGAGTCTGGAAGCCCTGAGTTCAAATGTGGGGACAGTTTCTTAACTATTTTTGTCAAGAGGACCAATCTTTTTATTTGAACACAATCTCTGAATTCTTGCTGATTGTTGGTTCAAAACATAAGATTCCTAATGGTAGATTTCTCAGTTTTTTAACATTCATTTATTTTTATTTATTTATTTTTGTGAGGCAGTTGGGGTTAAGTGACTTGCTTAGGTGTCTGAAGTTGGATTTGAACTGTTCCTCTATCTACTACACCACTTAGCTACACCAGTTTCCTCAACATTCATTTAAAAAAACTTTGAGTTCCAAATTCTCTCCCTCCTTTTGCCTATCTTCCACCCAATGAGAAGGAAGCAAAGTGATAATCAATTATACATGCAAAGTTATAGTCTTAAGTTTCATCACTGAATGACTTACTGAAATTTTAGGGAATTTCTTTCTGCCTCAGTTTCACTCTGTACATTGGACATTACCAAGCTATTATCCACCAGTTATGCCAAGATATGGATACTTAGAGGCAGAATTCCTCAGAAGTTCAACAGTTCTGCTTAGATGACTGTTAACCAATTAAATCCATTTCAATTGCAAATCAAGACATCACCCTCTTGATGCCATTGGTCCTCTTTCAAGAGTGAAAGATAGACAACAATAACAATAATAGTAATGCATTGGTGGTTATAGGGACTCTTGATATTCTGCTTGCTGGTTCATGAAGCAAATGATTTCACACTCTCAGTTGACATTGTTCTTTTCCCCCACCCCCACCCCACCTCCCTTATGTAGGAGTGCTTAGGACAAAGTCTGGAGCACAGTAAGCATTTAATAAATATTTATTGATTGATAGAACAAGAGACCAAGAACTTTGCAGGTTATACTACCAGTTTCAAATTTATATACTGGAATAAAGAAATAAAAATGATAATGATCATATTTATGTAGGGTGTCTCAAAAGCTAGTAGCTTAAAACTGCACTAAGACTGTTGGAATATTCTATATAAGTGATTTAAAGTTTGCAAATAGCTTGATATACATTATAGATAAGTTTTCATTTGATCTTCAAAACCTTGTGGGGTTACTATCTCCATTTTATAAATAAAAAAAGATTTGGGGAATTTAAAATGACTTGGTCACTGTCATATAGCTAGTTAAGTATTAAAGGTGGAATTCAAACCCAAGTTTTCTTGGATCCAAGTCCATCAATTAATAACCATTTTTTATAAAAAAAAGTTTATATTTTATTTTTTCTCAATTTATCCTTTTGTTTTTTTTTTTTTAAAAATTTGAGTTCCAAATTCTCTCTCTCTCCCTCTCTCTCCTATGCCCCCAACTTGAGAAGGCAATAGCTATGCTTAAAGAATGCCTTTTATGGGGCAGCTAGGTGGTGCAGTGGATAGAGCACCGGCCCTGGAGTCAGGAGTACCTGGGTTCAAATCCAGTCTCAGACATTTAATAATTGCCTAGCTGTGTGGCCTTGGGCAGGCCACTTAACCCAGTTTGCCTTGCAAAAAACCCTAAAACAAAACAAAAAACAAAACAAAAAGGAAACAAAAAGCTAGGTGTGACCCTGGACAAGTCATTTAATTTCTGTTTGCCTCAGTTTCTCTCAGATCTAAAGGAGCTAACACATCTAGCACTTTTATTGATTAAGCTTTGCTGTCTTATGATATAAATTCATGTACTTCTTTGAAAAAAATCACTTAGTTGTTCTTTGCCTTATTTGTAAAATGTGAGGGAACCAGGCTTAGATGATCTTTAGATCCCTTCCATGTCTAGCATTCTTGATACTATGAAGGATCCTTCAGTAGAACTTCAATGATTGTGTGTCAAAAATTATGCCACTTCCACTTTCCTGTGTCCATCCTTTTCCTTTTCTTTCTCCTCCATCTCTGGTAGGAGCTTCGGACATGGGAGGAAGAACTGACCCGGGCAGCCCTTCAACAGAAGAACCATGAGGAGCTACTGAAGCGCCGAGAGCAAGAACTGGCAGAACGGGAAATCGACATCCTGGAAAGGGAGCTCAACATCATTATCCATCAGTTATGCCAAGAGAAGCCCCGGGTGAAGAAGCGGAAGGGCAAGTTTAAGAAGAACCGGCTGAAACTCAAGGATGGCAACCGCATCAGTCTCCCTTCAGGTAGTCCTAAAGCCAAGAAGGGGCAGCCAGGTGGAGCCATAGTGCCCATAGCCCTTGGCTTGGAATCAGAAAGACTCATCTTCCTGAGTTCAAATCCAGTCTCATCCCTTTTAGTTTAAATCTAGCCTAAGTCATTAATTAGCTGTGTGACCCTGGTTAAATCATTTAACCTTATCTACCTCAGTTTCCTCATCTGTAAGCTGGAGAAGGAAATGCAAGCCACTCCAATTTCTTTGCCAAGAAAACCCCAAAGGAGATCATGAAAAGTCAGATATAGTTGAAATGACTTAACAACAAAGTCTAGGAGACACTGGTGATCAATCAGTAAGCATTTACTAAACTCCTGTTTAGTAAGTTGCCAGGCACTTACACACAACACAATACCACACAAACATATATGTGATATACATGACACGGCATGCACACATAAACATTAGTATGTTTGTGTGGCATTGTGTGTAACATTATAATGAATGTATCATCACACATGCCATGTTTCTATATACATAAAATTATGCATTCATATGCACACATATGTGTTGGTGAGTTGTTACAATAGAGCAAAGATCCTGTGTCAGTGACTGGAGATGCAAAAGCAAAGGGAAATCTTCTCTACACTAAAGAATTTCATTCTGGCAGAGGGGGAGGTAGAATACAGTGAGGTGGGACAGTAGATAGAACATTGAGCCTGGCATCAGGAAGATCTGAGTTCAAATCCTGCATCAGCTACTTTCTAGCTAAGTGACTCAGGGCAAGTCACTTAATTCCTATTTGTCTCAGTTCTTTATTTGTAAAATGAGGACACACTGGAGAAAAAAATGACAAGGTTCATGGAGTCATGGAGTTGGACATTGGTATGTGTATGAGTCTAAAACTAAATACATATGTATATCTGTAGGTGTTTTACAATGAATATGTTATAACACTAGAGTAATATTTGTATATGATTTATGTATATAATTGAGGATATGTGCTCATTTTTTTTACTGATAGAAATTTTGAAGACCATTGTTTTAATTTTATGGTCATGTAAAACATGCTTATATTATGAAGGCTGTGTCAATGCACACACTAGTTTGTATATAGTTGTAAACAAACATTGGTGGGCACATGTCTACATCTGTGTGCAAATTACATATGTGAGTACAAAGGCATATTTTTGTTGTTCATGGTCTTCTTTGAGATTTTCTCGACAGAGATTCTAGACTAGTTTGTCATTTCCTTCACTTAATCATTTTACAGATGAGGAAACTGAGGTAAACAGGGTGAAGTGATTTTCCCAGGGTCACAGAGTCTCAGACTGGATTTGAACTCAAGATGATGAGTCTTTCTGACCTCAGACTGGCACTCAATCCACTGTGCCAGTTATTCAGTGTACAAAAATGCAGAGCTATATGTATAACCATACAGCACATTATAACACCACACAAAGACATATGTGCCTATACACAACACAATATGCACACACAAACATGAACAGATATTTATGCAGTGTTGTAGTGTTATATGCAGTACCACATGTTGTTTGACATGACAATGTGTAATGTTTCAATATGCATATGTGTATATTATGCATATATAGACATGCATAAATATATATATGCATATGTTTTGTGTTGTTACAAGAAATGGTTTTCACAATTTTTTATCATGTACCACCACTATCATTAAAAAGTTTTTGAGCATTTACTCCCAGAATATACACATTTGCTTATAAATCATATATAAATACTGAGTCATATATATTGCATATGTTATGAATCATATACAAATTAGTAACTAAAAAGGTTTGAGATAAAATAATTTTTTCATTTAAAATTTTTATTCATTAATGCCACAAAGCCCCTTTTTTTGCTCTTAAGCTTTTTGATCAGATATACTTCAATATTTTTGAAAAAATTTGTTCTGGTGGAGAAAGTTGATGTGCCAAAGAATAATTGTTCATTAATGATTAAGTATTTAATTAATTTGATCAATGTGGTAAGGCAGACAAGGAAATTTCTTTCGTTGTTTCATAAGTTTTTTTTGTAAAAAGTGTCCAGGATAACAATCAAGTATTAGATCATAACAGCCTGTGAACATCACAGCAATTCTATGAGTTAGGATTCTCTTTGTGAAGCAATTCATCATAGACATTGAAAAAACTAAAAGCAAAAGTGGATTACCTCCAATTTCAGTAGAAAGTTTTCAATAAAAATCCATTCTTCTTTATTTATATGATTTTGCCTAATGGGCTATTTCATACCTTAGTTTCCTATTCATATTTGAACATTTTAGTTGTGATTTTGTATTGGTTCAATGAAGAGCAAGAAAATCAGTTTGTTTAGACTATAGAGTGCAGGAAGGGGAATGATATATAAAAATGTGAGAAAGGTAAGTTGGAGTCAGGTTGTGAAGGACTTTCAATGTGGAAACAAAGGAGTTTTATATTTTATCCTAGGGAAAATAGGGAGCCACTGGAATTTACTGATTAAAGAGTTGACATGATTAGACTTACACTTTGGGAAATTCACTTTGGCAGCTATGTGAAGGATGGACTGAAGTATGGACAGACTTGACACAGGGAGACCAATTAAGAGGCCAAGATAATATTCCAAATGAGAATTGATCCAGGCCTGTATTAGCATGGTGGCTATAGGAGAAGGTGATAAATACTAGAGATATAAGACAGAAACAAGATTTGGCAAGTAAATGTTTATATGGAGTGAGTGACAATGAAGATGACATTAAGTTGGCAAACTGGGGTGTCTGGGAATTTGATGGAGCTCTTAGAAGTTTTGGAATAGGTATAAATCAAGAGAAAAAAATGTAATGATGTGATGTAAGTTGTAACCCGTCCATACTTACTTTGTCTTGCCCAAAATAGAATGGGTTGTGGAATTCTTACTCACTGGTCATTGCTTCAGATAACAGAGTCTACATCTGAGGAGTGCAACTGCAATCATATGGTGGTCTGGGGGGCATAGAGTGAGTATACTGGAAGGAAGTAGTTTTCCTAATGAAATCTATGCAACTGTTCTGGGTTCCTGGGCTAAGCTTAGTTCATAACTGGCACCTAGCAGAGAAGAGAGGATGAGCAATGAGAAGTAATGTAGCTGGGGAATGCTAGTGGTAATGGAGAAAGGTTAGGTGTGGTCTCATTGGAGAGAAGCCCTGTGTTTGATGGGTTATCTTAGGCAAAGTAGGATGTAACTCATCTTCTTGTCCACAAGTTAGATTGATCACATTACACTTGTAAGGCATGTCATGATAGACTAGAGGGATTTGGCTGCCAATTTGGAGGCTATTGCTATAAAATAATGAGATTAATTTTCTTTTGTGACTTGTTAGAAATCAGTTTTACTGCCCACAACTGTTTCTCAACTTATGCACGTTTACATACCACAATTGTTCAGTTCTCAGATGTATCAAAACACAATATTAAATTATTTTAAGTTTTTTTTTCATTGTTAAACCTTGGGAAATCAATTAGATTATAAAATTCTAGAAAATAGAAAATAGGGAGTAGGTAATAGAGACAATGAGTATGAAGGGTATAAGCAAAGTGCACACTCATGTCAATATTCTGTGTACCCCCAACACCTCCCTCACTCTAATCCTATTCATGTGCTTGTCATGGCATCTCCTTAATGATGATACTGTATTCTTTGATAATGAAGGATAGCTATTATTATTAATTAGCCATTATTATTGTTGTTGTTGTTGTTGTTGTTAATTCTATAATCAAAATTGACAAAAGTAGAAGGCAGTTGGCCATTGACTGGCCATGTTTCTGGTGGCTCTTTTAAAGCAAGACACAATTCAGCCAAGGCTGGGATCTGCTTTTAGGAATGTGATCTCTGGCATTGGACAAAAGAGTCAGCTCTGGAAGAAATCATCTTGGGAGGGAAAACCATTCCTTGTCTCTTGAGGCTGGGGGTGGCGGACAGGATGTATTCCTCTCCTCTCTCCTCCCCACATTGATCATGGTACCTTGCAGTTAAACTATTCATTTAGTTGGTGACATCATTCCCAGTAGGAAACAGGTTTGACAAATGACAGCAAGAAATAACTGAAGAGTGTGACCTTTATTAATGAGAAATGATCCAGCCCTGATCATCTGGAGTTGAACTACATAGAAGAACAAGTTCAAGAAGCTCAGGTGATCAGACAACTCAAAGGCACAAGGAGAAAGGAAAGGAAGTCGGGGACTTACAGTGCCAAAGGTGTGAGTTGCTTTGGCCATGTGTTCCCCAAGTGTAGGCTCACTCTTTCCACCCTAACACTTTGAGAGTTGTTGGAAAGGATAACCAAGGTTTATAGGATTAATGTTTGTAGCTACTGCCCTTTCCACACCAGTTTGTTCTTACATCTTAGTAAATGCCTTTACTTTGAGCTAATTGTATCTACTGGCTGACTAGTAAAAATAAGCACACTGGTAGGAGCTCATGAGTTTTTGGAATGCCGACTCACAGGTTATCTTTTACCTAGGGTAGTCACCTTTAGCATGTGAGTACAAGTAAGGGGGAATGTCCTTGAGGAAATTTTTCATGTCTTTCTAACCCTGGCAAAAATGACAGTGTCTTGCCAAGTAAATTCCCCTGGGAAAAATGAACTCTAAGAATTAAGTCTTTGAATTATTACCATTCATATATGCACCAAATATACATATAATAACTATTTCTTGAATTTCTTGCCTCTATAAGTAAACACATTGTTCTGAAAAAACAATGGAAGTTGTATCATTTATTTCAAGTCAATATATTGGCAGACAGTTTCATCTTCATGCTCTCTGCCCCATATCTCCCATGCTATTTATTTTCTACTGTTAGGATTGCAGAACATAGCACCTCATTCTTGTAAGTCACATAAGCTAAAGAAACACAGTTGTTTCATTCCTTCTACTTTTCCTAATAGAGATTCAGAACTAAGCTCTGAAAAAAAAATACTTTTTTATATTGAAGAGGGCTCAATTTCATATTGCATGTGTATTGTCATTATTTCTGATGACAAGATGTTTGCCTGAATTAGACATAATGGTGCCCCTAATGAAATCCTATCCAAAAATGAATTTTCCTCTTTTTCACCCTTCTATTCTGTCTCTAGACTGTAGGTCCTAGGGAAATGAGACATCAAAACTGAAAAGGATGTTTCTTAAGTAAAGAGAGAAACAGTGGGTCTTTCAGGAAACCAATGTTTCCCCTTTGGACCTGCTGGGAAATTTCAGTTCTCATGTTTGGATTATTTGATTATAGAATAATCTTCCTGACAAATGATTTTTTATATGTATCATTTCTAACTAGATTTCCAGCACAAGTTTACTGTACAGGCATCTCCAACCATGGACAAAAGGAAGAGTTTGATCAGTAGCGGCTCCAGTCCTCCTGCAAGTCCCACGATCATTCCCCGACTCAGAGCCATCCAGTGTAAGATGGTGTTTACCAACTTTACATAGGGTGGGCTATAATGCTCCTGGGAATTGTCTAGGATACATTTGATTGTGGAGGTAGATGAGCTGTTTCCTGTCCTATCTAGTTATTCACTGATTTAGCCAAAAATCCCCCAATTCCTTCTAACATATATACATACATACACACAAACACACGTAGATATAGATATAGAGATAGAGATTAGATATAGATGTAGATGTAGATGTAGATGTAGATGTAGATATAGATATAGTTATATATAAAAATATACATCCACACACACACCAGCCATCTTTCTTCCATTATACCATCACCACTCCTTCCATTTTTCACTTTTTGGTCACAATTGCCAAAAAGAGAAGTAGAAACCAAAAATATTTTTGAAGCTCATTTATTTGTAAATGCTATAAGAGGCTGTCTGATACAAGATCTAAGACTCCTCCCATTATAGACTCTTCTTAGAATGTGAACACATTGAAGTTACATTATCCTTGCCTAGAGAATGCTAAGTCCTCTCTCTTTCTAGTCTGCTAGTAGTCTCTTTTTCCCATCCATGCTAAACAGAGAGATAATTTTTTCCTGAGTTTGGTTGTTGAGTAAATGTGACAAATATTTATATATTTCAAACCCATCCAGTACTAAGCAATATTAAGATTGACCTTCTTGGCTTATTTTGTTTCCTTCAGTCTCTATTTTTTTTCTCTTGGTTCTATCTTGGATCCCTTATTACCTCTGATATATCTTCAATTTATTCAGCAAACAATATGTTAAGCTGTTACTATGAGCAAGGTATTGTACTACTCAATGGAGATATCAAGAGAAAAATAAAACAGTCCCTGCCTTCCTAGGCAAGTCACTTTACCTGGTTTGCCTCAATTTCCTCATCCTTGAAAAGTGCTGGAGAAGGAAATGGTAAACCACTCCAGTATATTTGCCAAGAAAATCCCAAATGGGGTCATGAAGAGTCAGACATGACTGAAAAAACAACTGAAATGATCTTACTTGTGAGATCTTAGTCATTTAATGTCTTTTTTTTCTGTCAGGTAAAGAAATTAAAGAACCTGATCTATATGAGAACCCTCCCTAGTCTACCTTCTATAATTCTGTGATTGATTTTCCATTCTTTCCATAAGACATAAGTAGAAATTGTGCTTATCAACTTGAGAAATGACAGAGGTCTACAATAAGAAAAATGTCAGTAGGTCAAGAAGGGAAAGAAAACCTCTTATTCCTACTCCATTTAAAAATATATGAGACAGAATGGAAGGAAAGGAGGTCTATCTTCTCTGGGAAGGATTAATAATAATATAGAAACTCCAAAAGTATCTTCAATAAAAAAAATCTAAGTTTCTTTTCTTCCTAGTGCTCACCTGTACTAACCTTTGCTCCACCCTACTTCTTCCCCAATCTCCACCCACCAATCTGTAGAATTGACCCACCAAAGTCCTAAAGCCTCATAGCTGTTTTGGAAACTGATGTCTGGTCAGATTTAGCTTCAATTTTGATTGATAATTGTGAGAATTAAGAATAAATTTGAGTATGGATTTTGAGATTCCTTTTTATCAAGGGCTCACAGTTTAATATTTTCCTGGCAAGTTCAGCAAGGGGATAGTTATTCGATTAGATCATAGAATCACAAATTTAGAGCTGAAAAGTATCTTAGATATTATCTTGTCCCTCTTTATGAGGAAATTGAGTTCAAATATAACTTCAATATGTCACCATTCTAAGAAGAGTCTCTGAATTGTAGACCTTGTATTGAATAGCCTCTTATTCCTTTACAAAGTGGTTAATTCATAGTGGTTAAAAGATAATGCCTAGGGGTGGCTAGGTGGTACAGTGGATAGAGCACTGGCCCTGGAGTCAGGAGTACCTGAGTTCAAATCCAACCTCAGACACATAATAATTACCTAGCTGTGTGGGCTTGGGCAAGTCACTTAACCCCATTGCCTTGCACACACAAAAAAATAATGCCCAGTATCATAAGAGTGGTAAATAAAAGCTTTTTTTGAACAATTTTGAGCCTAGCACCCTCCAACTCCAAATCCAGGCTTTTTTTTCCCATTCTTTTTTCATTCATTTTTTCATTCAGCCACACAAACATCCAGCTCTTCTCTTTCAAGTTTCTCTAAATATCCTAAATGTGGAATGCAGGAGATAGAATGTGAAAGAAACTTTGCTTCCACATCTCACCTGCTAATTTTTCCTGTGGCTCTCATAGTAACACCTAGTGAAAGCAGCAAAACCTGGGGTCGAAGTTCTGTTGTCCAGAAGGAGGAAAGTGAGGAAGAAGAGAAGAGGGCCCTGAAGAAGAAGGGACGTACCTGGGGACCAAGCACACTTGGGCAGAAGGAAATTGTCTCAGGAGATGAAGGGTAAGAGCCAATTATAGGTAATAATAACAAAGCTTCCTTAACCATTGATTGATAAGGGCTGGACTTAATTACTTCTTGGAAGAATAAATTCAATATTAGCCTCAATGGGAGAATAATAAGGGGTCAGTGATGGATGTGAGTTTGAGATGTTTTCCCAAATCCTCCTAGGGTTCTCTGTAGTCCCCATTTAAAAATTATCTCCAGAGCTAAAGCTCCCATTGAATAGGAGACAGATAATCTGCCTTATGTCTGAGCTCTTGATCCAGGTCAAGAGATTTCACATCTTTCAAGTTCAACATATCCTTTAAGGAAAGAGGCACAGATTACTGAGAGACTTTATCTTACAGAAGAGAAACCTGAGGCCTAAACAGATAAGCTGATTTAGCCAGGTACCTTGAGGACCACCTTGAGGTAAGAATAGGTTCCAGGATCACCTGTATCAGTCCTCAATTCTCTAGTTCAAATGTCCTTAACCTTCTCTGTTTCCTGGATCTGCATAAAATAAAATACATAGGATTACAAAGAAAGCCAATTATCTTGAAATACTTTTATCAAAATGTTAAAACAAGTTTATAGATGCCTCCCTCCCCACAACTCCACCAAAATCTATTTACAAGAGTCACAGGGAAAGTATGTTCCGAAATTTAAGATCCCCAGGAGGGGAATCCTTCCTTCTCACTTCCTTCCTTTCCTCCCTCCTTCCCTTCTCCCTTCCTTCTTCCCCTCCTTCCTTCCTCCCTTTCTTCCTTCCCTCCCTCCCTCCCTTCCTTCCTTCCTTCCTTCCTTCCTTCCTTCCTTCCTTCCTTCTTCCCTCCTCCCTTCCTTCCTTCCTTCTTTCTTTCTTTCCTTCCTCCCTTCCTTTCCTTCCTTCTTTCCCCTCTGATGCCCTCTGAGTAACAACTCCCTGTGCTAGACATTCTTTTATGTGCCACATCATACTTGTAAAACTAGGCCTATGTTCTGACCCAGGACAGTTCCACTTGGCATATATAACCAGTAAGGACGAATTGTTGTTTTTTTCTTTCTTTAATAATAGATGAGAATGAAGTTCATAGTAGTCCAGAGCTCCATGGTACCACCTTCGGGTGTGGGGAGGGGGCAGGTAACTGATCTGGGCGTACCCTACTTGGTTGTTGCTGATTCTCTTTATTCATTGAAGATCTCCTCAGAAGCGAGAGAGAACTAATGGTTTGTGTGCCCTCTCAGAGTCTCCACATTTTCACTTGGGGTGAGTTTGTGCTCCACCCTTTCTGTGCTTTTGTATTGGCATCCACTCCCATCCTCCACTTCCTTTTCCTTATTTTCTGTAGCAGTTCTTAAAGGACTAAAGCTTCAGTCATTTCAAGACTGCTTATTTTTTAGTTTATGTTTTGCTTGTTTATTTATTTGTCTAAAGTAGTGCTACAGTGCACCTTGGGAAAATTGAGAAAAATCATCAGATTAATCTGGATTTGGCCTTGCTCTCTTCATTCCTTTTTTCTTCCTTTGGGTGGATCCTAGCTACCCCATTATCTTGAGAAATGATTTCCATGGGAGATTCCTGGCAGTGCATATTCATTATAACAGATGGTACCTTGAATAATTTTTAGCTGGTCAGAAACTCAATAGAAACCCTGCTTAGGGTAAGAGAAGATAAAGCTACTTCTCTCCTCTTCTTACTAGACTAGAATTCCAGAGTGGAGTGGGAATGGTGGGAGTGGCCCTCCATTTGCCTGAAGGTGTTATCTTACTGATATCACCACCCAAGATAGTTGTATTGGCCAAGGTCTCCTATCTTTCTCCAGTAAGGGAAGACAAACAAACAAACAAATCCCCAACCCTGTATGTGGTCTAGTGAACTGCTTGGAGTTGAAGCCAGGTTTCTTATTTCTTCCTTTCTTGAATGAGAGCCACCCTTTGGGGCACCTGCCTATTTCTGGGGAGTGTCACTATAAGTTAATGACTTTATGGTTTTTTAATGACTTTGAAATGGCTTGAAGGAAGGGTTCTGGGAGAAGTAGTAAGAAAGAGGATAGGGTCATTTCTGACCTGTGCCTATGTCCCAAAGTGCACTGGGTGATGATACAGCTCAGAAGGCCCTTTTGGATTGGCTGGGATTTTTTTAAGCTGATTGCTTTGAAAGCTACCTAAGCATGCCATGAACTTGACTGAAAAACAAGAGTGAAGGGGGGAGGGGTGCTCTAAGCTCTTCTAGACTATTTTGTGCTGCAACTTAATATCTGCATGGGGCTTCTCTACAGTTTACATTTCAGCAGAGATGCATTAATTGTGGATTCATTGTAGCCACCTTTAAATGGGTCCAAGAAATAAATACTCTGGGGGAGCAAGCACACCTGGGCTAGCCAGGTCTTCTTGTTGCTCCTTTCCTTCCCTTGCTTCCCCTGCTTCAGTGTGATGCCACTGCTTTCAGATCTTTCCACAGGTCATGACAGGAGCTGGTGAAACAGCTCTTTTGCTTTTTCTTGTCCTGTAGCATCTGATTCACTTCACTTTGACAAATAAGGAGCCCTGGACTTTAAGACACCCCTACATAGCAGGTTGAAGGCAGATAGTCTGGGAGGAGTCCCGGGAGGGAAGGGGGAATGACCTATTGTAATAGTTTTCCCTTGTTTCCTTTTCAGCCTGAAATCCTTGGTGGATGGATACAAGCAGTGGTCAAACAGTGCTCCAAATTTGGGGAAAGGCCTGAGGACAACTCCTGCCCTTCCAGGGTTTACCAGCCTTGCTGAGATGGGTGAGGGCAGCATAGAGGTTATGCTTGAGAAGCAATCTGTCCAGCATAAGAATATTAGACGTGAAGTCAGGGTTCAAATTAGATCTCAGACGGTGAATGAGTTGATGACCCTGAGCAAATTGCTCTAATTTTCAAAGACTCAGATTCCTCATCTGTAAAATGGGAATATTGCTACTCTCAATTTCTATTTTCCATGACATTTAGGAAGACAAAACAAAAAAAACCCCTTAAAAATCACTTTAAAAATCACTTTAAATCTTAAAGCATCGTCTTCTCCTTAATTCCTCAGGAAGCATCTGATCATATTTTCTAGACTCCTTTATTGCCATGAGGCAAACTGTATGAAAGCATTTCACTAAATGAAAACATTTTCCATTCCTTATCAATTCTTTCCACTATTTTCTTTTTTATCTAGTTCCCAAATCACAAGTTCTCTCTTCCCCAACTTATTTCATATTGTTGCTACTACCTACTCTCCCAAGCTGAGAATTCCTAGCTCTTCAGAACCCATTTAGTGCAATAGTGCGGTAAAATTAGCCCTGTGACAATGGGCAAAATCCCTTCACATTTGTGAGCTTCATATATAAAATCAGGTAGTAACATTAAATAATCTCTTAGGTTTTTTTCAATTGTGATTCTAACAACCAATCGGCAAACATTATAAAGCATTTATCTATGCTAGGTGTTGATGATTATAATAAATTAATATAATAAATATAATTAAAATAAACCAATTGATCCCTTCTCAAAAGGATCTTACATTCTAATAATGAGGATGACAAGAACAAATATAAGTATATTCAGATTAAATATAAAGAGAATCAATGCAAATAAATACAAAATTGTTAAATGCAGGGAAACTGATGGGGTAGGCACTTGCAGTTGGGGGGAGGGGACTCACAAAGGCTTCATGTAGAAAGTCATGCATAAGTGGGATCTTGAAAGAAGAAAGAGATGCTCTGATGAGGGGGTGTGTTGGGAGTACATTTGAAGAATGGCACAGGTATACAAATCCTAATCATTTTAGGACAATATAGTTTAATAGCACTTCTTTGACCACTGAATATACAGAATCCCTGACTTGGGACCTGTTTTGTTGTATGAGTAAGATTTTAAATGAGAGAAATGAGAGAACCATTTTAGCTTTTCCATCAGCCTGGAGAGCTAGATGGTGCAGTGGACAGACAATGGTCATGGAGTCAAAATCTGAGTTTGAACCCTACTTTAGTCAAGTGTGCCAGAGGATTATTTCTTGGCAAAGATTTGAGATTTATATCAGTAAGCATAAACATTCAAATTAAAGTAGATTGAAATGTAAACATAAACATTCATATTTGAAGAATTTAAGATACAAGCATTGACTGGAACTTAGACCCAAGTGGGATCCAAATATTCCCTCCAGCCATATAGCTTCCTTGATGCATCACTGAAGTCAGTCTATTTTAGTACACTTTTGGCTTGAACAACTTCTAGCCACATAAAGTTAGGCTCAAAAAATATTAATTAAGAATAAATGATAAATGTTTTTCTCTCATATATCACATTTACATACTGTTTTAATGAATGCAAATTGCTTTCCAAACATCTATTTGATCCAACACCTTTGGGATGTGGATACTATTATTAATATTCTATTAATATACTATTCAGTGAAAAACTTGAGACTTGGAGAAGTTAAATGGCTAGGCATAGCTAGCTAGCAAGTATCCAAGACATAATTTGAATTTGGGTCTTCCTGCCTCTATCACTCTACATGGATTCCAAGAGCATTCTCCTCCAGAGTAGGGTGCCTAAGAGTGAGGTAAATCCCATTCACTTCAATTCAGTAAATATTGAATATACACCTATTAGGTGCCAAGTACTGTAGAGATACAATAAGAAAAAGAAAAACATCCCCTACTCTCAAGGAGTTTATAATTTAATGGAAATGAGAAATAGATTTCCTAAGAGCTAGATGCTTTTTTTTTAATTCATGAATTTGCTTAAGAAGTTCCTTTGTCCATAATATAGCTTTTTTGCTTGGCTCTTTGTAGACTTGTGAATCTGTCCTTGGCTTCTAAATCAGTCACTGATTCCAGGAATGACCCCAGGATACTGATGGGAAACTCCCAAGGTTCTCTTCCCACACATAGGCAGTGGGAGGTAGAGCTCAAATGCTCTCCCTTCTGCTCCTCACCCAAGAATCTCCCTCTCAGGGATACTGGGGGTGGAGGGGGGCAGTTCTAACAACATGGAGGGCATACCTACAAAGCTTTATCTTGAATGGGTCAACTTAATCTGACATCAGCTAAACCCCCTCCTTAGGCTTGCTATGACCCATTATTTTTTTACTAACTCATGTGAAAAAGTCCCTAGGGAGGGAGATAATAAATTGACTGATCTTTCTCTTAGAGGGATGGGAAAGATGACATGCTAAGAGGGAATAGTGATAATCACTAGAAGATTTTAGAGAGAAAGTCCTAGTGGTTCAATATCTATTTTCTTATGGTAACCACCAAACAACAGTAGTTTTCCCCCTCAATTCTTATGAGTAGCACTATAACTCAGTGAAGCCAGGAGAGAGGAAGAGAGTTAAGCTTCCAGCTCAATCAATTTGGTTTCTCATCTGTCACCCCTCTTTCCCCACAGAGGATGAAGAAATTGAAGGTCTAAGGGGTGGGGAGAACCGAGCAATCCATTCCTCCAATCAGTCTTACCTGTGCATTCCATTCCCACGAGGTGAGGAGGTAGATGGCCCACCCATTGATGGAACCCATGAGGAGCCCACCCCAGTTAACTCAGCTACCAGCACCCCACAGTTAACACCCACCAACAGCCTCAAGCGAGGTGGAACCCAACATCGCCGTTGTGAGGTAGCTCTTCTGGGCTGTGGGGCTGTTCTGGCTGCCACAGGCCTAGGTTTTGACCTACTGGAGGCAGGGAAGTGCCAGCTACTACCTCCAGAAGAACCTGAGCTACCACCTCGAGAGGAGAAGAAGAGGCGTGAGGGACTCTTCCAGAGGGCTAGCCGCCCCCGCCGGAGTACCAGTCCCCCTTCCCGCAAGCTCTTCAAGAAGGAGGAACCAGTGCTATTCCTGGGGGATCCCTCAGCTTCTCTGACACTGCTTTCTTTGTCCTCCATCTCTGAATGCAACTCTACTCGGTCCCTCCTTCGATCAGACAGCGATGAGATTGTGGTGTATGAGATGCCAGTTAGTCCGGTGGAGGCTGCTCCTTTGCCTCCTCGTACCAACAACCCACTGGTCAATGTCCAAATTGAACGTTTCAAACGAGACCCCAAACAGTCCTTGACTCCCACTCATGTCACCCTCTCTGCTCCCACACAACCTCCTGGGCACAGGCGAACTCCTTCTGATGGGGCACTTAAGCCAGTGGCACCCCTGGCCAATGGCAGCCCATCTAGCAATGGCCTGAGTGCCACACCAGGTGAGTCTCACCACATCACCACCACCACCACCACCACTCATTCCTTCTCTTCTTTTCTCCTCTTTCTTATGGAATACTCTATGAATGAACAAAGTTTCCCTTCTTCTAAGGCAAACTTCTATTTAATTGTTAAAGCAGGACTGAGACTGAGGTCTTAGGGAAATTCAATGATTTGCCCTTGATCTAATTAAGTAGAGTTTATCCTTTGCTCCAAAAAGCCTCTTCCTATTTGGGTATTGTTGAAGTGAAATTTCCTGGGGCCTAAGAAGAATCAAACACAGGAGCCATATGGAGATTTTGTCATCATAGCTTGTATAACATATAGGAGATAATTTATCTAAGTAACTTCTGGCTATTGCCAGAGTTTTGAGGAGTTTGAGTTTAAAAACTCAAAATACTCCCATTTTGGGGAAGTAAAACTTCCTCTAGTGATTATGAGGTTTATTTCCTGTCATGTGCTAAGCTTCTGCATCTCATTATAGTGTTGACCCAGATGACTCTTAGTAGGTAGATCCACACCCATTCTTGTACATCCTCTTCACACATACTCATTGACTTCTACTTCATCTAATATAGTGCTTGGACACATATGGGCATATTTTGCCATATGTATGAATCCTCTTTTGCGCTCTATTCTTCCTCTCTGCCTTCTCTTTATGGATACCCATCTGCTAACCTCTGGTATTCATACCAATGTGTATTACTTAAACCCTAGCACTCTTCTTGTACAATAAAAAAAACAAAAAAAACCCATCATGGCTTTCCCTACTGAGCATAAGAAATTTAATGGGCATTTGGGGGGCATTTACAGTCACAGACAACTGACAAAGGCCAGCAGATGACACAGAAAAAGTTTAGAATCTCAGAAATGTATAAAATATGTTTAGTGTTATATAATATCAACATACTTTTATTTTTAAATACCATAAATATGCCCAAATTTTACAGTTGGGCACTGTAAACATCCCATGAGAGAAAAAGAAAAAATTCAGACTTCTTTGGTACAATGAGAGGGTCAAAAAATTTACATGAGTTTTCCAGATCATGGTGCAAACTGCATTATTTCTCTCCCATTTTCCTTCCAATCCCTTGTGGGTCACCCTAAGCTCTCTAGTTACCAAGCAAGCACACAGAAGAACTGAGAATCATGTCATTGACAGGATTATTTTGGGGTTCACTGTCCAACACCATTCCCCAAACCCCTTTTATACTCATTCCTTTGCATAGTACTCTTGCCTCGTGCCCTTCAGTTAGATGTTTTCTTCTCCTTGTCCAGGAATGTTGAAAACTCCAAGCCCTAGCCGAGATCCTGGAGAGGTGCCTCGCCTGCCAGACCCCAACCTGGTTTTCCCCCCAACCCCACGACGGTGGAACACTCATCAAGACTCCACACTGGAAAGACCTAAGACTCTGGAGTTTCTTCCCCGGCCCCGCCCTTCTGCCAACCGGCAGCGGCTAGACCCCTGGTGGTTTGTGTCTCCCAGCCATGCCCGTAGCGCCTCCCCTGCGAACAGCTCGAGCACAGAGACACCCAGCAACCTAGACTCTTGCTTTGCAAGCAGCAGTAGCACTGTGGAGGAGCGGCCAGGGCTTCCTGCCTTGCTCCCATTTCAGGCTGGGCATGCTCCTCCTACTGAACAGGCCCTTTTGGATCTGGATGCAGAGGGGCAGAGCCAGGACAGCACTATTCCACTATGTAGATCTGAACTAAACACACACAGATCCACTACCTATGAGGTTCAGCAAGAGTTTTGGTCTTAGCATAAGAGAAATCTGGAGTGGGGGTAGGGGTCTGGGCAAAAGAGAGGACCTGGGAGAACCTGTGTGTCTCCCACCAAGTGGCACCCCAAGATCCAGTCCTACTTCTTGCACTGATAATGCACTTTGAAGACAGAAGAGGTGGGGAGGGCAGCTGCTCCAAACACCCTAGTCATCAGTGAGCTCTCCTGTTTAGAACCACACCTTGATGTACCCTGTCAACTGGGTGGGGGGGGGAGGGGGCAGGGAAGGAAGAGGTGTGTGAATGGCCTTCCAGCTCTGCAGAATTCCTTACCCTTTGGCTATGGCATGGCAACTCAGTCGCAGCCAAACCTGTCCACCATCCTCCAGCACCACTATGCCCAGGGTCTATTCCAGAGTCTCTTGGTCCTCCCAGAGTTCTGAGGTTGCAAACACTAGTGTTGGATATTCTTCTGCTACTCTCTATCCCCACCCTTGTCCTTGAATCCAGTTCAAGGTCACCTCTTGATGTCAGGAATGCTTGGGGGTGGGGTGATAAAGGCTTACGACTTGATGGACCTTCCATCTTCCCATGGTCCCCCCATTCTACTTGTCTGATCTATTTATTTGAGCCTAGAGGTGGCTTTCTGGTTCACCTCCATGGGACTTGGGGGTAGGGGGGAGGGATGGTGAAATAGAGTAAATTATAGTGAAGAGTCTATGTTCTGATTTCTTTCAGAAAGACTTAGCAAAGGGTGGAAGCTATCTCATAATTAAAGAACTGACCTCCCTATGATCAGTATGTGCCCAAATGATATTTCTAGAAAAACATTTGCCTCCGCTTTGAGTGGGTTCTTGGGAGAACCTTCATGGTTGCCACCTTAGGTACTAGAAACAAAGTCTGACCCTTGTCTTAGGTAATGGGGTCTCCCCATGGAGTATATGCAAAGCTGTATTACTTGCTTCTTACCTTCTACATTTGCTACTTTGGGGATATCAAAGCCCTTTGCTATTTCTGGCTGGTTGTATGTTACTCTGAACTAAAGGACCTGGTGAAAACAGGACAGCAACTCTGTATCTCCATGGGATGGCCTTGTTATACGCCTTTGATTTTTTCTTTTATGTCCTTTCCCCTTGTTCTTCTCTCTCTCTCTCTCTCTTCTCTGGGAACCAGTACTTGCAAGCCCAACTGTTTGGTTAGTAAAAATCACTCAAACTCTAAGAGATTTTCTCATAAATTTTAGGAGAGGCATCCAGTGGTGAACCCTAGGGAATGGGAATCAAAATTCTGGAGTTACTCTCTCACTTCAAGCAGCCAGACTTCTAACCTTTAGCAAATCGCTTTTACTCCAATTGTCCATGTCCATAAAATGTTTTGAAATACTTTAAAAAGAGCTATCCTAAGAGCACAGAGACAATATCTATAAAGCATAGGATGTCCCTAATATTCATAACATAAAAATTGACCAGAGTTTTTCTGTGCCTTCTCTCTTCCACATACTGTAGCCTCTTGACCTACTGGGCTTTGGAGCAGCAAGATTCTTCCAAGTATTGCCCAATCTTCCCAATTTAAAGGAAAAAAATTGATAACAGCTCTGATATTTATGGAATTTATTTATTTACTTGAATAATCAGCTTCAACTTATAGTCTTTTTCATCTGTTTCTTCAACCAATACCACCCACTCTCCCAATCTGATTCTCCATCATATTATGAATTGAGTGAAATCTACCTGTAATTTTTAACAGTACACTGGGCTTCTGGTGAGACCCTGAGTCTTGAGATAGGGTAGTGTTCAGTCTCCTATAGGGTTCCTTCCTTTCTTCAGGGAGGAACAGAATTTGAAGGTTCTACAGAGAGGAAAGCTTCTTCTTGAGCAGGCCCAGAGCTTATAAAGATAGTGAATTTTTCACAATAACATTTTACCTCTGACCCAATGAGCCCTGCTTCTCTTCTGTACCAAGGGCAGGTGACCTTTGCCCTACCTCATCCTCTTCCCATTATGCCAGCCCATGGCAAAGCAGTGGAAGGAATAATTATTTTCCTCACACCTTGGCCTGTCATCCCTGGGGTTAGAGATCACTTCTGCTGGGGACATTAGGTGAGAGACCAGCTGGGAATGACCTTTGAGTTGATATTTGCCCTTTAACTTTATGCTCTCCGTGGTTCTAAGCAGGAGCTGACCTCAAAGCTGTGGGTCAAACTACTTTCATTGTGAGTAGTTGACCTTCTCTAGTGCTACCTAGGCACCCTAGTCCTTAACACTATGCAATGTGTTAAACCACATGGAATGTGGTATAAGAAAATATTTATTTCCTAAGGTTTCTGCTCACATCACTAACTCAGATACAGTTCTCATTTACTTCCTTGAGAGGTCATCAGCTGCTGGGCATCTGAGTTGCCTTTCATACTACCTTGTAATTCTACTCAAATAATTTTGAAGGATACTTTTTAAATTGTAGGCATTTTTCAACCCCAAGGTCCTCTCTCAACTCCCTTCTTTATGTGAGGTTTAACTGCAGGCCCTGAAGTGTCTGATGAGAAACAGCACTGATTTTTTTAAAAGTTTTTTCAATTTCCTTGAAATGTTTGCTGGTGGAAAGGGAGAGGTGTTAATACATCTGAGTATGCAAGCAAAGTAAAAATGATAAAAGGCAACTGTCATCTAGAGCTTAGACCTTCCCCCAGAGGAGTAGGAGGAGATTGGGTTTCAGGCTCTTCTTCCTTATTCTGATGCTTACTTACCTTGTGACCTTGGCTGAATCACTTAGCCCCTTTTGAAAAGACATCACCAGCTTTTCTCCCAAAGCATAGGGTATGAGTGCTCACAAGGCAATATTGATCAAGTACTTTGGGCTCCTTGGCAGGAAGAGATTAATTTTCAATTGAGAAATGATGCCAGTTCCTGAAAGAAGCTTCCTTTATTACTGATTGAGGTGTGGAGGGAAGGAAATTTGTACAATGTCTTTCATCCCTTTGACTCCAAGTTCATTTGTATTTTATTCCTTTCTAGTATGTCTAGAAGAAAACTGATTAGAGGAGACTCATTACAGTCAGAGGGAAACGTTGCTTGGCACAAACTCTTCTGAGGTTTTTGCAAATTTACAGTGTGTTTAGTTGCTTATAAAAAATTTTCCTTTCTTCCTCCCAACAAATAATCAGTGAGGTTGGCCATCAGCCTCATTTTTGTCTTACAGAGAAGGAAATGGAGAAAGTAGAAGAATTGTTAGTAGTGTAAAAAATAAAAGGTGTCACTATAAAGTGTGGGCTTTTTGATTCTGGAAACCTGATTTTCCCTCCCCCCGATTTGACCTAAAGATAAACCTGGGTAGAGTAGATCTTGAGGTATTTCCCAGATGTACTGCTGACAGGGACTAAAGAGGCCATCTCACCCAGTCTTTTCATTTTACAGATCAAAAACAGACTTAAGAGAGATTTAGCTGTACCACAAGGTCATCTAGAGACAGGATCTGAGCCTAGTCCTTCTGACTCTCAATCCAATATTTCTCCCTTACCACACCACTTACCTCCTTAGTTCCCTTTGTAATTTGAGTTAAACTTTATACCATTTATACCATTCTTATCAGTTAGTTAATTCCTAACAATTAGAATTGGGTCAGTAAATAGAGCAAGGGGCTAGAGGCAAGGAGACCTGAGTTCAAATATGACCTCAGTCACTAGTTGTGAAATCACTTAACCCTGTTTGCCTCAGTTTCCTCATCTGTAAAATGGCCTAGAGAACAAAATGGCAAACCACTCCAATATCTTTGTCAAGAAAACCCTGAATGGGTTCACAAAGAGTCAGACAAGACTGAAATGACTGAAGAGCAAAAGGAGAATGAACTACCTTGAACTACCTTGCAAAGTATTCAAGAAGAGACTATGTGATAGGTTTTGAGTATAATGCTGTGGCATTCTGTTTTGCAAATAGATTAGACTAGAAGGATTGCTGAGGTCCTTCCAACTCTAGAATCCTGTGATTTGTCCTTTAAGTCCTTTATTTTCTTAAATCTACTGTGTCTTAGGGAAATAGTTTAATGTTCAAAAGGAAGGACTTGTTGCTCCTTTGTTGAATTTGGTTTTTTGACTACAAATTTTAAGCCCAGGTGTCTGACTAGGAACAGTGATTCTTTCACTTGGCACCTCCTCACACCTCCTTCCCCCATCCAATAAAGTCCATTCTTGCTCCAATCTCAGAGAAGAGACACTGGGGAAAGAATTAAAGGTCTATGAAGAGACTCAGAGATTGGAAGTCTTCCTAGGCTGAATATGTGAGCATGTCACATTAAGTATCAGAAAGTGAGGTGCCCAGCCAGTCAAGTCCTGAGAATCTTAATTCAGAAAGCCCTGAAGAGTTCTTTCCTTGTAGTTTTGAGTGGAATTTGAATGGAAGGGAAGCATGTCATTGTACCACTGTACCAGGTCTTCTGGACAAGGTGACTTTGTACTTTTAGGCTGCTGCCTAAGGGGTACTCACAGATATGAAAAGTGGGAACAGTCCTATGAAACACCTATAATTTAAAGACAAATCAACAAGCATTTATTAAATTCTACCATGTGAAGATATAAAGAAAGGCAAAATCTAGTCTTTTGTCTCAGGGAGAGCACAGTCTAAGGGGGAGATGTGTCAATAATTATGTTCAAATAAGAGCTATACAAGATAGATTGAAGATAATCTCAGATTGAAAGCAGTTAGAGAAGGTGGGACATTAGCTGTCAAGAAATCCAGGGAACTCAAGGGATAGCGATGAGGCAAGAGAGACTTCCAGGCATGGCACTTTTATAGAGAAGGAATCTTTGATCCAGATTTGGGAAGTCATAGTGCTGGTGTGTTCAGTCTTGCTCAAGTCATATTTTGAAAACTCTGGTTAGTTCTGCATATGGCATGTTTTAAAAGGACTTGACAAACCTTGAGGGTATCCAGAGGTAGGACACTAGAATAGAAAAGAGACTCAGGTTCATGCCATATGAGGACTGGGAAAACTAGGGGTGTTTTGTCTGGAGAAGATTTTGGGGTAGGGGGTAAATGAAAGGAGGGATATAATAGCTGGCTTCAAATATTTGAAGAGTTGTCCCCTGGAAAAGTGATTAGACTTCACCAGCTTGGACCTAGAAACCAGAGGTGGAAGTTGTGGAGAGGCACATTTAGATTTAATGTGAGAAAAACTTTTCTTACAATTAGAGCTATATAAAAGTGAAACAGCCTGTCATGGATGGTGGAGGTCTTAGAGTGAAGATTGGATGGCTTGTCAGGTAGGGATTCTTATATCATTAGGACTAAATGATCTCTGAGGTCTCTTCCAAATCAAGATTGATTTCTCTTTCCTTTCACCTTTCCCCCCTTATTAATGTTTTGCTTCTGATTACTTCCCTCAATTAACCTTATTGAATAACATTTTTTCTTTTCTAATTATCCTTTTTGTGCTTTTCTTGAATATTTTATTTGAAGATTACATTTTCTGTTCATATCTGGTCTTTTCATTCTGAAAGTTTCAAAGTCCCCTATTTAATTGAATGACCATCTTTTTCCCTAAAATAAGATTCTTAGTTTTGCTGGGTTGTGATCCAAGATCTTTTGCCCTCCATAGTATCATATTCCAAGCCTCTGATCCTTTAATGTACATGCTGCTATGTTCTAGGTAATCTTGACTGTGGCTCCTTGATACATGGTTTGCTTCTTTCTGGCTGCTTGCAGTGTTTTCTTTGATAATTCTCAAATTTGGCTATAATGTTCCTTGGAGTTATTATTCTGGGGTCTCTTTCAGGAGGTGATTGTGGATTCTTTGAATGACTATTTTACTTTCTGATTATAGGGTATCAGAGCAGTTTTCCTTGATAATTTTTTGAAAGATATTGTACAGGCTCTATTTTTGATCATGGCTTTCAGCTAGTCTGATAATTCTTAAATTATCTCTTCTGGATCTATTTTCCAGGTCAGTTGTTTTTCCATTGAGGTATTTTATATTTTCTTCTATTTTTTTTAATTTTTGTCTCATAGACTCATTAGCTTATGCTTGCCCTAATTTTTAAGACATTATTTTGTTCAGTTAGGTTTTGTACCTCCTTTTCCATTTGGTCAATTCTACTTTTAAAGGACTGTTTTCTTCAGTGAATTTTTTTTCCACTTGACCAATTTTTTTTAAAGTTGTTTTCTTTAGTCAATTTTTTATGCTTCCTTTTCTAAGATATTGATTCTTTTTTCATAATTTTCTTGAATAATTCTCATTTCTTTCCCCAATTTTTCTTCTATATTTCTTATGTGGTTTTTAAAATCCTTTTTGAGTTCTTCCAAGAGGACTTTTGGACTTGAGACATTCATATTTTGATGTTGTTGTCATCCTCTTCTGAGTTTGTATTTTGATCTTCTCTTTTGTCATAGTAGCACAAAATTGACCCTATGGTCAGGGCTCTTTGTTAGTTTTTTGCTCATTTTTAAAAGTTGTATTCTGCTCCTAGGGCACAAGAAGTTTGGGACAGGGATCAGGGCCCTGTGTCATTGACTTGCTGTGTTGGGGCTTCAGGTGCTTGTGACTTGCCTATTGTACTGGGGTGGCTCAGCCTAGTCATGCTGTTGTTCCACTGTTCTGAGGTTGGTATTTTGCCTTCCATGTTGGGGCTGGAAGTCTCACAGCTGGTCTCTGTGTCTTGGGAGGGGTCCCTGGTTGTTGATCTGTGCTGTGGCTAAGAGTTTCCCATTGCCTTGCCTAGACACTATCTTCACTCTCCTATGCTTCCCCTTTTACTCATCTGATACAGACCTTTCTTGAAATTTTTCTAAGTTATCTTAAGCTTGTTTTACTCCATCTCTTTATGGATTTTGTCCCTCCAGAATCTATTTAGAGATTTAATATTGTTTCTGAGGGAGCTTGGGAGAATCCAGTCAACTTCTTGGCTTTCCTCTGCCATTTTGACTCCCATTGAGATTCATAGGATCACAAATTTGAACTGAAAGATACCTTAAAGGTTAGTTGAGACCAACACCCAATTTTACAAATGAAGAAGTAAGACTAAGAGAGATTAAATGACTTGCCCAACCAGGATTATACTACTAGCAAGTGTCTGAGGTAAAATTTGAAATCAGGTCTTTGCAACTATGAATCCAGTCCACTACACCAAGCTGCCCCTCAATCTTCTGCTATTCTGGTAAAATGGAAAGATCACTGTTCTTGAAGGAGGAAACCTTATATTCTAGTCCCCTGACCCTCAGGGATGATCTTGTTAAATCATTTAACCTCTCTAATATTTAGTTGTCTTATCTGTAAAGTGAATAAAAATACCTCTTTTAAGTTCCCTTCAGATTGAAGATCTATTGTCATGGAGCTCTAAATTCAGCTCTAATAATCTTCCAAATTGCTTAGTTTAAGAAATATGCTTGCATCTTTTGCATCATTATATTCTATTCCTTCTAAACCTTCAAGGCTTAGAAATTGTTCTGCATAGCCAGACTCCTTCTAGGGAAATATGATGCATCAGTAACTACCACTCCTAAATGCTTATTTTTTGTTTTAAACAAGTCAGTATTTGCCTGAGTTGGAAAAATAAAGAAATGTGTGTGTGTGTGTGTGTGTGTGTGTGTGTGTGTGTGTGTGTGTGTGTGTGTGTATGTGTGTGTGTGTGTGTGTTTGTATCTGTATCTCTTGATATACTTCTGGGTGGTGAAGATATTTTAATCTTTTCAATACACAGGGCTTACCCATTCCTTATTCTTGTGTGGTCTTTGAAGGGGGATGAGATTATTTTAGGTTAATGAGTGGGAGATAGACTGGAACAATTACCTGACTACAAAATGAAGACAGTTGTTCCTAGGATTATTGTATTCTCATTGCATGAAAGCAAATGAGAATTAGAAGGAACCTTAGAATATATAATCCAACTTCTTCATTTTACCTATGAGGAAAAGGATATTCAAGGAGGTAGAGTGTCAAAGGTCACAGAACTAATTAATGTAATAGTTGATCTAGAATTCAGGTCTTCTAACTCTCAGGCCTAACTTTCTAAAACACTACTCTCCCTAATCCCTTCCATCATTGAGTTGAAAAACCTGCAGTTATAGCCTATGCTTCTCCATTCTTAAGAATATTCTCTGTATTCTCTCCATTTGTAATATTGGGTCAGATAATAAAATTTGGGAGGGCAGTTATCAGGAAAAGGAAATTGGTTCTCTGGGCCTGACTATAAAAGGAGAGAGCTTATCCACTTTCATTAGAGCTTTGATTTATTCTTTCTGTATCCTTGAAATGGTTTTCCCTTTTGACCTCTTTATACCTGAGTTTCCTATGTCTGATAGGTAAGGTTGGACAGGAATTAGAAAAGCTTTGTTTTTAGGGTCCTATGTACACATTTTCTTCCCAATTAAAAAACCTTCTCCAGTGAAGGTGAGCACTGTCTATAGGAAGTGAATCCTGAGTTTCTAAATCAGAAATATGAATGGTATATGGAATTAGTAATTTCTTTCTTCTTCCTCTTCCTCACACCTCATATGTATTATTTGCTTTCACTTATTTGAAACCATTGTATCTGAAATGATAGATTTCCTATCTCCCTGGAAACAGTTATTTCATCTCTTATCCTCAGTTCCATCATTAGGTGGAATAGTAGATAGAGCACTGAATGTAGAATCAATAAGATAAGTCTTCCTGAGTTTAAATTCAGTCTCACACACTTATTAACTCTATGACCCTGTTTGCCTCAGTTTCCTCATCTGTAAAATAAGTTGGAGAAGGAAATGACAAATCACTCTAATCTCTGACAAGAAAACCTAAATGCAGTCACAAATGGCAAAATGAGTCTTAACTCTGCTAGAATCTGGATCTAAATGAGGACTATGTTAGTGAAGAGAGTCTTTTGAATTCTTTTTTTTAAGGTTTTTGCAAGGCAAATGGGGTTAAGTGGCTTGCCCAAGGCCACACAGCTAGGTAATTATTAAGTGTCTGAGACCGGATTTGAACCCAGGTACTCCTGACTCCAGGGCCGGTGCTTTATCCACTATGCCACCTAGCCACCCCCAGTCTTTTGAATTCTTAACTTCCTTTCCTTCTCTCTCTCTCCATTATGGGCCCAATTCCTGCGTGTGATATTCCCATGTTCTTCAACCTTTCTTCCCCCCCCTCCAGATGTTAGCTGATAAATATTTTTCTTCCCATAGGTATTTGCATTTCAAACCTTGATGATAGCATTTCACACCCTAGCATAGACTTATGGATGATGATGCCAAGACTTCCAAATCATAGACCACCCTTACTTGGGCATCAGCTTTAGATTGATTAGTTTGGGGAAAGTGGGGTACTAATGTTTCCCCAATATTTTCCAGTGGTCTATAAGGTATTACTGTAAGCTAGCATTTTAAAGCACCTATTATGTGCCAAAGTTCTAGAGATAAAAATTAATGAAATTATTCTTGCTCTCGAGTAACTTACATTTTATCAGAAAGACTAAGGAAAATGTGTGTACGATAAGAATATAGGACATAGGAATCTTTAGGTTCTATATTTTAAATGTGTGTTCTAAGGAAGGTGAGATATATGGTTATATTCATCTGGGACTTAAATCAATTGCCAAAAGAGGATGATTTACCTTCATTCTTCTTCAGTTAAGAATGTATGATTTTTAGCATCTCCATTCCGTTCCATAGAAAGCATGAAATCCATAGTTTATGGCTTTTTTTCTTCAGTGCTAGGGGAGTAGAGTCTATCTGGATTTCTTCTGAACATAGTGAAAGAGAGAAAGTTGTTAAAAGCAATGGCATAGGGATTGGGAGTGGGAGTGTGAGGGAGCACTTTGGAAAATCAAAAAATCTCTCTAAGACAGAAATTTTTAAGATTCTTGTTCTCCTTTGATATATAGGCCCAATGGGTCATGGGAATTTTGATCCTTCTCCAACTGTTCACTGAACATATCTTTGTGCCATTTATTTATTCCTACTCCAGTGCTAATGGTTCTTTTCTTTGCTCACATCTACAAACTTCTCTTTCCATCCATGTCCTACAGCTTTATCTACATCTTTCTTTAAAGTTCTTCCAGATCCTAAATTTGGAGCCCTTAGTATGGCAAATCTCTTGTCCCTCTCTATTTCAACTTCTCCCTTCCTTTCCAAGCAAATTTGAGGAAATTGATACCAAGTTTTTCTCACTCTGTTATCTTGGACTCAGACATCCTTGGGACCTCCAGGGACTGTTATGATTAAGTCAGTCATTAATTCTAATTCTCCTTCTGCAGCAGTTAGAAACAGTTATACTAGAATCTAAGAGCTTTTCTAGAAGACTAGAAGAAAATGAAAGATGGAGTTTAAATTATTTTAATTTACAGAGAAGCTTTTTTTAAGAAGTCCCCATTATGCTTGGATGAAGTAGCTGTTTAGTTTTACTGAAACTAATGATGAGAAAATTGACCAACAATTCCCTCTCTCTTTGAGTGGGTTCATCTGTCCTGTCTTTTTTTCTCCCATTCTCTCTTTACTTTTGCATTCAATTTACTTCATCTCCCTAATACTGTTTAAACACAGAAGAGTGCTGAATAAAAATAGGTTTTTTCCTCTAACTTTTTTTTTGGATGTACTGTAAATTATTAACCAAGGGTGCCAAGCAGGCTTGGTTCAATGGCTAAAATTCTTATTGTATTACAGTGTAATGCTGATCTCAGCCTTGTCTCGACACCAGAGCACACACAGACTTGAATAAAACTGTTATCACAGTCACCTCTGGCTTGCTGTACTTGTTTATAGGCTGGCTCACTTCCTTTTTTTGGTCTTAATTAAACTAGGGTTTCCCAAAGTGAGGGTTTCAGGTTATCCCAGGTTATTCTTAGGATACATACATGCATATAATATATTTATGTATATATATATGGTACTCTTAATTATGGACAGAGGTACACTTACTAGCTATGTGACCCTAGGCAAGTCACTTAACATCTGTCTTAGTTTCCTCATCTGTAAAATGAGGAAAATAATATCTACCTCCCAGGATTATTTTGAGGATCAATTCAGTGTCTGACACAAAGGAAATCCTATATAGATATTAGCTATTATTAAAACTCTTGCTTCCCCTCCCCTCACCACTCCCCACTAATCTACCTTCTGCTGTTGGGCTACTCTGCCCTTAGGCTGGTCCTAGATGAGAGAGCATTATCTCAGGGTCTATATTCAAAGCTTTTTATATCTTGGTAGGACCTGTTAAACCTCAAAGATGATGCAGTAGCTAAAATATTGGGCTTGTGACCCTGAGCAAGACACTTAACCTCTCTGAGTGCCTCAGTTTCCTTATCTGTAAAATGAGGTAAAAATACTAGCACCTATCTCCCTAGGTTGTTGTGAGGATCAGATGAGATAACATGAAAGTTGCTTTGCAAACCTTAAAGCACTATATGAAGGTCAACATTTAGATTTATTATATTCTTTTTAGTCTTTGAGATAATAGGATCATCTCTACAATGACCCACTCTTGCAGGACTCCTACAATGGAAAAAATAAATAATTAGAGCCCAGAATGTGAATCAGATGTGAAAAATACATGGATGAACCACTTGTCCTAGAATTCAGTCTCAATAATAAATATATTCTTTGACTCCCCTACTCCTCCCATATTGTCCTTCTGATACAGATAACTTCTTTTGGATTCCCAGATCCACCACCTGCAACTCAAATGCTCTCTTCATTTCCTAGTCCCCATTCTTAGGGTAACTACTTGCCAAAAGCAGAATCAAGGATTTTGAGCATGACTGCGGATACCAAGCACATGATTGTGATATTAGTAAGGAAGGATGCTTTCCAAGGGATAGAAGGGATATTCAGATAGAAAGACTAAAGTCTTGACAAGATAGTCCCTGTGACTCCATGAATAAACCACTTAATTCTCAGAAAAGTCACAATCTCTCTGGGTAGAACTGTCAACTTTGGAGTTGGAAGGAGTCTTCAAGCCTAGCCTTCTAATTTTATAAATGGAGAAACTGAGGACCAGAAGAATGACTTACCCAAGTGTACACAGTAAATAGTTTTCTCATCTGAAAATAAGGGGTTGGCTTAAATAGTCTCTAAGATCCTTTCAACTCAAAAATCATCTGATCTAACTTACCAATTAGAAGAAGAGTTGACAGTGAAAAAAGAGTAAGCAGTTGGGGCCTGCTTGAGATATTCCTTAAGACTGTTGTTCCTCTGTTTTCCAAGGGTTAGCAAGATTATGGTATAGAGCAGCTAGGTGGTGCAGTGAATGGCACACCAGGCTTGGAATCAGGAAGATTCATCTTCATGAATTTAAATCTGACCTCAGACTCATACAAGCTATGTGGTCAAAATGAGCAAGACCCTGGTCTAGACATTTAACCATGTTTGCCTCAGATTGTTCATATGTAAAATGCATTGGAGGAGGAAATGGCAAACCACCCAGGATCTTTCTTAAGGAAACCAAAAAAGATCGTCACAAAGGGTCAGACATGACTGAAATGACTTAACAACAAAAAGATTATGATATAGTAGAATGTGCTTTTAAGAGTCTGAGAACCTAGATTTGAATTCCAACTCTTCTTACTACCTTTTAATTTCATTTAATTTCTATTTATCTCATTTTCCCCTTCTATTAAAACAGATGATTTTTCAGGTCCTTTTCAAACTTAAATCCTGCACCTATAGGTAAAATGACATTTCATTGTTTGCTATGACTACCTTAAGCTTTAGAGCTACCCTCCTATTTCATTCTTAACTTACTCCTTAGTTTTCTTCTATTCTTTTTTGATATGGGAGTTCTAATCTTGGTTTATAATTGTCTATCACTCATGGGTTACCATTTTTCTTAAGCCCTGAAAGGACATATCACAGTTTTTTCTGGCCAATTTTAATAGTATCTTTTATGACCTTCTCAAAGAAGACTAGGAGAACTTCCATATTTCTAGGCAATTAGAGTCATGTGTAGTACAGGAAAAAGAACCCTGGTATTTGGATCAGAGGGCCTAGGTTCAGATCCCACTGCTATCACTTTTCCTTTTCAATAAAATGAAAGGATTGGACTACTAAGCTCTTTCCAGGTCTAAACAATGATAATGTGAACTAGGCAAACTTTTCAGAAGTTCAGGCCACTGCTGCTTCCTCCTTCCCTGCTTTTTTCCAGTTCTAAAGAAGACAGATTGTCCATAGGCAGGGGCATCCTAAAGCTGACCTGCACCATCTCCAAGCTGATTTTTAGGCAAATGCTGTAAATCAGGGCCTAGTTTATTGTTCTGCTGATTGACTAGTATTAAGAAAGTGATTGAGTGAATATTTATAATACAGATTAAACTAAATTTGTATTGTGTATGCCTATTTTTTTCTCTAGAAAGTCAGTTGTTAAACTGTTTTCCAGCACACTCATCATAGGTAATTCATTATAGAAAGAAAGAAAACCAGAGTTAGACTCACTGGATATGGGTTTGACTTCTCATTCTGCTCCTTAATTCATATCTGATCTTGTATGTACCACTTACCTTTCAGAGTTTCAATTTGTTCACCTGTAAAATGGGGGTGGGAGTAAGGGGGGGGAAGAATTGTAGTTTTAGAATCAGATGAGTTCTAAATTTCTTTTTAGTTCCAATCTGTTTGTTTCCCCTGTCTGGGGAGGTGTGGAGGGTGAGGAGAGTCAGGGGCATGGCAAAGACTAATCCTAGAATTTTCATAGTAAAAATGGGGGAAAACCTTGTCTTATTTTTCATGAGAACCCCAATGAGGGTAGATGGAGACCCTTCTCTTTGTGCTCCCCCCCCCCCCAACTCTCTAGATCCTTTGTTATATTAAGAGGAGTCCAGGCTAATGAGTAACTAGTAGAGTAAGAGTCAATTATCCAGATGCATGGGTAGTAAAAGATTCCTTGGAGAAAATGCTCTTCAAGTCTCCAGGTTGACTGAGAAGTAGTATATTCTCTTAGCTAGGGAATGTCAGGCATTGGGTGTGGCATGTGGCTGATTGAACCTCCCCTGAGGATAGATCCTCCCCATGAGTAGCAGGGCTGGGCATGGTTGTACCTACTCCAGCTTGTTTGTGAACAGAGGAATGTGCTTCCTAAGAGACTGGTGATCCCCAACTCAGTATCTTCCTGCCCTGCCCATCTGGTCTGGCCAGCTCAGGTTGGAGAACTTGTTTTTGCAAGAGAAAAGTGGAGAAAAAAACATCCTTGCTGTCTGGCTCTGTGCCATGAAAGCTTGTGGACTTCCTGGCTTCTATCTGGAAGGGCTTTCAAGATCGTTACCAAAAAGGAACAGAAATTTAGTTTTAATGGATTTTGTGGTGGGAAAGGGTTGGGCAGAGAACAAGAACAAGACTCATCTGCAAAAGCAGGAAGTAATATTAATAGCCCACATTTTACAGATGGGGAAATGGAAGCCCAGAGAAGTGAAGACACTCCTCTGCCTGGCGCCAAATAGTTCATAACCAGATGAAATTTAGATTTCTGTTTCCAAATCTGGGGGTCTTCATTCCACACCACACACTGCCTAATCAAGTCTATTGTAGGAATTTGTTCTCTCCCTGTTGTTATCTGCTATGGGGCATCCCATCTGGTCTGTCACTTCAGGATGCATGATGTCTTCTCTCATCACTTCCCCACTTCTGCCACAAAACCCTTCTTCAAGTCACTCCCATTTTTTTTAGTCTTACAATATCCCAATATCTACTAAAATATTAAGTCATTAACAACTTTTAAAAATCTTAACTGGAATTATTGTGACTACCCCACTCAAAGGTATCTAAAAAGCGAAGCAATGCCGTAAACCCAAAGGAAATGAATCTTTCATGGTAGAATTACACATATTAGTGATAGAGGAGGAGCAGGGAAATTTGTATCTAGGAAGACCTAGGATGGAGGCCACTTGGGTGGCAGTCATTTACTTCATTTCAGCTTCTTCTGCTGACTACTGAAAGGTTAATAAAATCTTTCAGTTAACCTGGCTAACTCTGTCAGTTGACTTTGAGTGCTCATTGTGGCACTATAGTGTTGCCTAGTCCTAGGACAATGATGGGTTTAGTTGGGTGTGGGGGAGTTAGGGATGAGGTGAATATAGAGTGGAAAGGCTAAAAAGAAAGAAATAGCAAAAAAAAGATTATATATACACATATATGTGTGTGTTTATGTGTGTATATGTTTGTTAGAAAGTGGGGCAACTAGGTGGAACAGTATTTAAAATGTTGAGTCTGGAGTAAGGAAGACATCTTTGTGAGTTCAAATCTGGCCTTAGACATATACTAGTTGTGTGACCCTGGACAAGTCATTTAACTCAGTTCTACATCAGGAAAATGAGCTGGAGAAGGAAATGGCAAACTGTCATCTTTGCCAAGAAAACCGAAATGGGGTCACGAAGAGTCAGACATGACTGAAATGACAGAACAACAAACAAATGGAGAAGTGCAGAAGAACATACAATTTTAAAGTCACCAAGAATAGGTGGAAATAAGAGTAAAATACATAGCAATAAAGGGCATGATTAGCTGAGTGGGAGCTAATAAAAGAAAGATTGACTCCCCATTATGTTCTATGCCTCTTCCAGTGGTCATCAATGATGATCCAGGTTTCTGACCTGATCAGACCCTGAGCCTGGGGGTAAAGAGGGCAGAGAAAAATTGTATCTGCAGCAACATATCTGATGTCATTCAATTCTGCTTCAAAATCTTTGGACACTGAGATCCACTAAAGTGTGAACCACTGCCCACTACAAAATGTTTTAGGGACTTTTGGTCTTTTCCTACCACCAAATACTAGGATATAAAATATTTCCATAATCCATTATTTCAAGGACATGGAATGTTAACGGTAGAAGGGAATTCCAAGCTGATCTAACACAACCTTGTTAATTTTAATAGATAAGGAAACAAGAGATCACACAGCTAAGAAGTGACAGAGCAGGTATTTGAACACATGTCTTCTGAGGACCATTGGAGCATTCCTTCCACAGCTCCACACCTCTTAAACTGTTTGGACATTTATCCATTATGGAGACAGAGAGGTAGAGAGAGCCCTATTTTTGATTCTGATTGTGTGACCTTGAGTGAGTCACTATCTTTCTCTATCTGCTTTTGCACATGGAAGCTAATTACTCCACTGCACCTAACTATTTTGGCTGTGCTATGTATGGATTTCAGTTCCTATATAAATGTGGGAGTGTTAGATTGTGGGGATTTTATTGTTCCTTGAATTAACTCTGTGAATGAATGACAAGATTAGAACCTTTCTCCATTCCTTCACCCATCACTAATTAAACAAACAGTTATTAAATGTAATTCACTAAATATATTTAAACAATTATGCTGCAGAGAAGCAAGTTCCCTACCCTCAAGGAGTGAACAATCTAGGAAGGGGTGGTGAGACATATAGACAGATAAATATAATATAAATTAGTTTATAATAAATATGAAGCTATGAGTCTCATGGACCTTCCACACCCAGGAAAAAGAGAACTTTTGAGTTGATTCATATAACATTCTACTCTATGGTTTTAACTGCAAGGCCATGTGCTAGGGGAGATGAAGGCCAGAAATAGACCAAAAAAGATCAGAAAAAAGTGTACAGGTTGTTCTTGTTGTTGATCAACCATTATTCTTGAAGAAGACCAATGACAGCAGGAGGGTGATGTCTTGACTTACAAGTGAATTGGATTTGTTAGGCAGACTATGCGAAATCATCAGCCTCATTCTCTCCTTCAAAGTCATGCAGTCCAGTGGCAAGACTTAGGTCAGAAGGACTGGCAATGACCTCAGATTCAGGGCAAAAACCTAGTTCTTTTAAGCTAAGGTCTTTGCCAGGTCTCAGTTTGTCTGAAGCAATACTCATTCAGTATTTAAAGGCCTAATAAGAAATGAGGCAAAAGATGACCTTTATAAAAGAATCAGTCTGGAAAGGGAAGACGCTCAGAGTTTTTTGGCCAAAATAAAAACAATTTACCTAATGTGTGCTAGAATAAGGGTGAGAAAGCTGAGGAGAGAAGGAAAATACAAAGAAATCCATTCCTATTCAAACTACCAAATGGCGAAGATGACAACACAAGTATGAATGATTTCCCATGGCAGTGTAAGCTGATGATTTTGTAATTGTGAGTTTCATATAAACAAAGACCTGAGCATTCAATGGGTTCACAATCTAAGTAGGTCAGTTATATTGATACCGAATCATGGGCTTGACTTACCCTCACTCCCCTACTCTGCTCCTCCTCTATCCCCAGTCAACAATATTATATTTATTTTCTTCTAATATAATGCCAGCATATTCCTCTTAGAAGCCTAGGAGACAGAAAAGATTAATCTTAGATTTCTCCATTTTATGTTCTCAACAAGATCGTATTTATCCTTGCACTTTTAAATCAATTTAGAGAGATTTATTAAGGATAGGAAAAGCACCTGCAGTTTCACTCATCTAGAGAATTCCACAGTGGGAAGACTCCCTCTACCAATACAAGAATTGGCCCTTAGAGGTTCAGAAAGTTGCTTAGATTATGATGATGATGAAGGTTTAGTGATTTATTATGGAAGTGAGGAAATTAAGGAAAAAGTCAAGTGGAGATTGGAAGGGGCAGAGCATTATAGAAATCTCTTGGATTGGGATCTTTTCCCATAGCCTGGACATCATTGGCAAATTGGTGGCCTGATGAGAAGCTTATTTGAGAGTGTTGTCCTGAGACCTTTAGGGGACAAGGCAGCCTGGGATTTTAAAGAATATTAGGCAGGAGTTGAAACTGAAATTGTTATTTTTCCTCACAACTGGATAAAATTCACAACATAGCTTAAAATAGCTTATAAAGGAAGATAGTTTCCCTTTCTCCTGACTGAGGTTTATTTTAAATCAGAAGCTGGATAAGTCACTTCACTTCTGAGTGCTCTGGGGAAGGGTACAGTGTTCTAAGACTATAAGTTGCCACAAAAGGTGTGCATTAGTGAGCCTTATCTCCATGAAATCACAGCTGTAGTCCCTACCTTCTTGAAGTATTACCAATAAAATGAACTTGATGTGGTATTCTCTTGGGGCCCAAGAGAAAAATAAATGTGATATGATATTATTAACGGTTCATCTGAAAATGGGCCTTTCTACACATGGTTGTCTGTGTGTGACTATATAACTGGATTCTGTAGGGCAGGAATGGAGAACTAGCCCATGGATCATATAAGACCTGCAGTATCATTTGGTCTGGCGCTGCCATGGCAACTACAGATGGAACTCAAAATTCAGTAAATCTTGGAATTTTATAGGGATGAATTAATTAAACAATTGACTAAATATAGCAGGCTAATTTTTAAGTTGATAATTTTGTATGACCCATGAATAATGTTATAAATATCCAAATAGTCTTTGGCAAAAAAAAAGGGTTCCTTACCCCTGCTCTAGAGGATGGGTTCTCTCCTTTCAGCACACCTACACTTCTCTGCTCCCTGCTTCCATCCTAAAATGAATTGATGATAAGAAAAAGAATTCCTAGTTATGGTTCTATCATGATATTCCATTATGGCAAAGTGGAAGGAGCTGGCCATGAGTGCAAGCTTTCACATTTATTAGCTTTCTGATCTTAGAAGATCTCCGAGTTTCTTAACCTGCAAATTGGAAGTAATGTGCTATCTGAGGGAAATTTGACCTCATAAATAGAGCATTGGATCTAGAGTAGGAAAAGTCTAAGTATGTATGAATCCTGAGATACTTACTCCCTATGTGACCCTGGGTAAGTCTCTTACCCTCTCTCACCTCAGTTTTCTCATCTTTAAGATGTGGGTAATAGTAGCACCTACTTCCTAAGGTTACTGTATATCAGTTGAATTAATATATCTAAGCATTTTGCAACCCTCAGGGAGCTATATAAATATTAATTATTTTATGTGTCTACCTCTAATATTTTTAACTCATTCTCCTTTTATTTGCCTCTTGAGCCATAGCATCAAATGAAGTTTAAATACATTTTTAGAACTCCCTCTTTCCCTAACTCTTCTATCTTTCTGTACCTATGCTTCACAAATAATTCACTCAATCACCTAACATATATTTTAAAATTATTTTTATTTATTTCATTAAATATTTTCCAATTACATGCAAAAAATTTTAAACAATTATTTAAAAAAATTGAGTTCCAAATTCTCTCCTTCCCTCTTACCCCTTCTACCTCCTTGAGAAAAAAATTTGAAATTGATTACACATGGGAAGACATGAAAATTATATTTCTATATTAGCTATGTGGGAAAAGAAAACACAAACCAAATAAAAAATAAAAATAGAGTAAAAGTCATGTTTCAATCTATATTTGAGAGTTTAACAGCTTCTTTCTGGAGGTGAATAGCTTTTTTCATCATAGGCCCTTTGAAATTGTCTTGATCAAAGTAATTAAGTCTTTTATAGATGATCATTCTTATAATATTGATGTTATTGATAACGATGTTCTTTTTGGTTCTGTTTATTTTACTTTGTATCAGTTCACTTAAATCTTCCCAAGTTTTTTTCTGAAATTATCTTGCTTGTTATTTCTTATAGCACAATATTATTCCATCACAATCACATACCATAACTTGTTCAACCATTCTCCAGTTGATGGCATCCCCTAAACTTCCAGTTCTTTGCCACTACAAAAAAAATTGCTATATTTTTGTACATATAATCTTTTTCCCCTTTCTTTGTTCTTTCTGAGGTACATATCTGGTGGAGGTATTTCCAGTTCAGAGGTTCTGCATAGTTTTATGGCCCTTTGAGTATAGTTCCCAATTGTTCTCCAGCATGGTTGGACTAGCTTATAATAGAGCATTAGTGTTCTAATTTTTCCACATCTCTTCAATATTTGTCATTTAGCTTTTCTGTCATGTTAGTCAATCTGATAAATGTGAGGTAGTATCTCAGAAATGTTTTAATTTTTATTTTTCTACTCAGTGATTTAAAGTATTTTTTTATATGACTGTTTCTTTTTTTCTGAAAAGCTGCCTTCAACAGTTATCTTTTAAACACTTACTGTGTTCCAAAGTCTCTGTTAGGAGCAAGCCTTCAAACCATTCAGTCAACACCAGTGGATAGTCCTGACTACAAATAGCATAAGAGCATGGGTGTGAAGAATGGACTAGCAAAGAGAGTTTGACAATTAGTGAGTAGGGGGTGTTCTTTAGTCTTGGGTGAAGAAAAGAAAAGGACAACCTTCATCTTGACTCCCAAGGCCTTATCTTTATGACCTAAGGATTTTTGTCCTAACCTCTCAACCTCTGCCACAATGGCTTTATGTAGCCAAGAAACTAAAATTAGAACCCAGTTATTTGACACCTTTGTTTCTAGCGACTCAGGGAGGAAGGTGTAGTGGGGGCCCAAATCTGTATTGGGATTATTTTTGGATTTTGATTTACTGTGCTTTCTGTTACCCAGACCAGGACCAACCAGGAAAAAAAAATAATACTTCTTTATAAGATTTGTACACTAAGAGAAAGCAAAGGAACTTTGGTTGCATGTAGTTATCAGTCTTTGATTTTTCTCAATTCACCCATCATGCCCTTGGGAAAGTGAGAGATCTAAGAAAGAGGTAAAGAATAATTAAAGTATTTGAAGATTTACAAAGAACTTTTTTTCCCCAAAATGATCCTATAAGTTTATTACCATTTTACAAATAAGGAAACTGAGCTACAGAGGTTAACTTGCCCCAGAGGGTTGATGTTTTTCATTCTTGAAGAGGACCAAAATGACATCACTATATTAAAGTCAATTTACAATGTGACTAAGCAGATCAATACAAGCTCAGAATAATCTACCACAGGTTGGGCACAAATAATCCATTTGAACATTTGAGGCAGATTCTCTAAATTTGCACATTTTCAGTTTATTTTGAGCTACTTCAGTGCTGTCCCACTCATAGAGCACAGCACCGTCACACATGAGGACATGCCATACTAAGTCGTCCTGTGCCAGTGTCTCCTATATCATATAATCAATTCCAAAATTCTTAACAAAGATCTTGAGAGTGTCCTTGAATCACTTTTTCTGACCTCCATACGTGGAATCTCTGTAGAATAGTCTTTAGACAAATGAACTTGACATTCAAACAATGTGGTCAGCGCATTGAAGTTGTGCTCTGGTAGGGTGAGAACCCAAGTCTACTAACTCTTCACTAGTAAACAGTAGTCCAAACACACAGCTTAATTTTTATTATAATTCTCAAGGGAGCAGAGTTAGCCAGAGGTCACCTGGTCCAGGTTTACAGCCTGTAAAGCTAATATTGGTCCTAGTGGCTACTGGGTCCAGTGCCCTAGGCCTAAGGGCATCCTATTATTCACAAGCTCATGGGAAGTGAGAGAAAAATAAAATTGAAATGATGCCATTCAATGGATCCAGGAAATGAAGAGCAATGTGGAAGAATTTAATTGAATTTATTTTTTTAATGGTTTCATTTTTAATTTAAGGAAATAGTAGAAGCCTAAGTAGTAGAATCTATAACTGAATATTCTGTATATTCTCAGGCAACTTCTTAGGACCAATGGAAATCATTTGACTTACTCAATCAGAGAAATGAAAGAAGCATATTTTGAACCCATCATCATAATCCCTAGCTCAGTGTTCTACTACTGTACACTATGCTCCCTCTAGTGGCCCAGGTAAGAAAAGTTAGGGTATTTAAAAAAAAAATTTAAGCTTGTTGAACTTTATTCCAGCTTTTTAAAGAAGATATATTCTGCTGTGGCTAGGTGGTGCAGTGGATAGAGCACTGACCCTGGAGTCAGGAGTGCCTGAGTTCAAATCTGACCTCAGACATTTAATAATAATTACCTAGCTGTGTGGCCTCGGGCAAGTCACTAAGCCCCGTTTGCCTTACAAAACCTAAAAAAATAAAAATAAAGAAGATATCTTCAGACCCTGTTAAGAGAGTATTAATCAGTAGAGTTCAGACCAAGATGGCAAAGAGTAGATAGGCCCTGTGCTAAGTTCTCCTGATCTTCCCTCATATATACTATGAAACAAACCTCTTAACAGAAATCCAATCAACAAAAACCAGAAAGGGAAGCTAGAAAAAGAACTCATTACATTAAGAGGTACAAAAGACCTATTGCAATAGAAGTGAAGAAGAGAGGAGGTGAGAACTACCTGAATCTTACTCTCATCAGATTTGGTCTAAAGTTAACATACACACACTCAGTTAAGTTAAGAAACTTATCTTACCTTTCAAGTATTAAAAGGTGGAAACAGGAGGTGGGAGGAAAAGGGGAACCAACAGAAGGAAGGGAAGGAGGAAGGGGCAAAGAGAAAGGGGGAAAAGGGGGGAGGGGTTGGATATAGGAGGGCAAACACACGGAAGGTAGTGGTATTCAGAAACAAAATATTTTTACCTGTTAGATGTATGGAAAAGGGAGGAAATACAAACAGAGGGAAGATAACATGGAGGGCAATGAAGAGTTAGTAATTATAACTTTGAATGTGAATGGGATGATCTGTCCTTTAAAATGTAAGTGAATAGCAGAGTGGATTAAAAAACATAATCCTACAATATGCTGCTTACAAGAAATTCATTTGAAGCAGAGAGATACATATAAAATAAAGGTAAAAGACTGGAGCAAAATATATTTTGCTTCAGCTGAAGTGAAAAAAAGCAGGGTTAGCAATCCTTAACTCAGACAAAGCAGCTGTAAAAACAGTGTTAAAATAGATAAGGAAGGAAATTATATCCTCCTAAAAGACAATAAAGAAATTTTAGTACTAAATATGTATGGACCCAATGATATAGCATCTAGATTCTTAGAGGAGAAGTTGAAAGAACTATAGGAAGACATATACATCAAAACTCTACTAGTGGGAGACATCAACCTCCCACTCTCAGATTTTAGATAAATCTCATCATAAAATAAACAAGAAGGAAGTTAAGGAGGTAAATAGATTGCTAGAAATCCTAGACATGATAGATTTACGGACAAAACTGAATGGGTATAGAAAGGAATATATTTTCGTTTCTGCAGTACATGGCACTTACACAAAAATTGACCATGTTCTAGTATATAAAAACCTAATAATCAATTTCAGAAAGGCAAAAATAGTGAATACATCTTTCTCAGATCATAATGCAATAAAAATCACGTGCAATATTGGGCCAGAGAGATATAGACCCAAAACTAATTGGAAACTTAAATAACTTCATACACACATTTTAAAGAATGAGTGGATCAAACAACAAATTATAGAAATAATTATTTTATCCTAGATAATGACGATAATGAAACAACATAACAAAACCTAGGGGATGCACTCAAGGCAGCTGTCAGGGGATACATTATATCTTTAAATGCTTATATGAATAAATTAGAGAAAGAGGAAATCACTGAACTAAATGTGCAACTAAAAAATTAGAGAAAGAACAAATTAAAACCCCACCAATTAAATACCAAATTAGAAATTCTAAAAATTAAAGGAGAAATGGATAAAATCAAAAGCATGAAAACTATTGAACTAATAAATAAAACCAAGAGCTGGTTTTATGAAAAAAAAAACAATAAAATTGATAAACCTCTGGTCAATTTGATTAAAAAAAGAAAGAAGAAAACCAAATTGTTAGTATCATAAATGAAAAAGGTGAACTCACCACCAATGAGGAGGAAATTAAAGTAATAATTCAGAATTATCTTGACCAACTCTATGTCAATAAATTTGATAATGTAAGTGAAATGGATGAATATTTACAAAATATATGTTGCCCAGGTTAAGTGAAGAGGAAATTAAATACCTAAATAACCCTATCTCAGAAAAAGAAATTCAACAAGCCATTATTGAACTCCCTAAGAAAAAAATCTACAGGGCCAGATGGATTCACAAGTGAATTCTAGCAAACATATAAGGAACAACTGGTTTCAATTCTATATAACTCTTTGGAAAAATAGGTGAAGATGGAACTCTGCCTAACTCTTTCTATGACACCAATATAGTGCTGATACCTAAACCAGGGAAGAGTTAAAACAGAGAAAGACAATTATAGACCTATCTCTCTGATGAATATAGATGCAAAAATCTTAAATAAAATCTTAACAAAATGATTACAAGTTATCACTAGGATAATACATTATGACTAACTAGGATTTATCCCAGGATTACAAGGTTGGTTCAATAGTAGGAAAACTGTTAGCATAATTAACCTGTCAGAAATCATATGATTATATCAATAGATGCTGAAAAAGCTTTTAACAAAATACAGCACCTAAAAACATTAGAGAGCATAGGAATAAATGGGCCATTCCTTAGAACAATAAGCAGTATCTATCTGAAACCATCAACATGCATTATATACAATGGGGATAGGCTACAGGCATTCCCAAGAAGATCAAGGGTGAAACAAGGTTGCCCATTATCACCACCACCATTCAATATTGTATTAGAAATGTTAGCTTCAGCAATAAGAGAAGAGAAAGAAATCGAAGGAATTAGAATAGGGAAGGAAGAGACCAAACTCTCACTCTTTGCAGATGACATGATGGTATACCTAGAGAATCCCAAAATAATCGTCTAAAAAACTACTAGAAATGATTAAATGATTAGCAACTTTAGCAAGGTCTCAGGATATAAAATAAACCATCATAAATCCTCAACGTTCATATATATATATATATATATATATATATATATATATATATATATATATATATATATATATAAAACTAGCAAAATGCAGCAGAAAGAACTAGAAAAAGAAATCCCATTCAGACAATATAAAAAATACCTGGGAGTCTACTTCCCAAGGAAGACTCAGAACCTTTTTGAAAAATAATTACAAATTTCTTGCATAAATTAAATCAGATTTAAATAACTGGGCAAATATCAACTGCTCATGGATAGGCCAAGCTAATATAATAAAAATGACAATTCTACCAAAATTAAACTACTTGTTTAGTGCAGTGCCAATCAAAAGTTCAAAAAATTACTTTAATGAGTTAGAAAAAAATTGTAAGTAAATTCATATGGGAAATAAAAAGTCAAGAATCTCCAGGGATTTAATGAAAAAAATGCAAAAGAAGATGGCTTAGCCCTACCAGACCTAAAATTGTATTATAAAGCATCAGTTATCAAAACTGTCTGGTAATGACTAAGAAATAGGGTAGTGGATCAGTGGAATAGAGTAGGTACAATAGCAGGAGTTGATTATAGTAATGTGCTGTTTGATAAACCCAAAGAGTACAGTTATTGGGGAAAAAGCTCTCTAATAAAAACTGTTGGGAAAATTAAAGGTTAATATGGCAGAAACTTGGATTAAACCAATACCTCACACCCTATACCAAGGTAAGATCAAAATGGATACAGGATTTAGACATAAAAAAGATATTATAAGCAAACTAGAAGATCAAAGAATAGTTTACTTGTTAGATCTATGGAAAAGGAAGCAGTTTATGACCAAGGAAGAGATGGAGAATATCATTAAAAATAAACTAGACAATTTGATTATATTAAATTAAAAAACTTTTGCACAGACAAAACCACTGTAACCAAGATCAAAAGAAATACAGTAAATTGGGAAACAATTTTTACAACTAGTATTTCTGACAAAGGACTCATTTCTAAAATAACCAGAGAACTGAGTCAAATTTTTAAAAAGACAAGCCATTCCCCAGTTGAGAAATGGTCAAAGGATATGCAAAGGCAATTTACAGATGCAGAAATCAAAGCAATCCATAGTCATATGAGAAATTGCTCTAAATCACTAATTATTCGAGAAATGGAAATTAAAGCATCTCTGAGTTACCACCTCACACCTCTCAGACTGGCCAAAATGACCAGAAAGGATAATGATCATTGTTGGAAGGTTAACCTTTCTGGAGAGTAACTCAGAATTGCACCCAAAGGGCAACAAAAATGTGCATATACTTTGATCCAGCAATACCACTACTGTATCTATACCCTGAAGAGATCCATGAAAAAGGGTAAAAATATCACTTGTACAAAAATATTCATAGCAACCCTGTTTGTGGTGGCAAAGAATTGGAAATTAAGTGAACATCTTTCAATTGGGGAATGGCTTAACAAACTGTGGCATATGTATGTGATAGAACACTATTGTGCTATTAGATGGGAATTCAGGGAAGCCTGGAAGGATCTGCATGAACTGATGCTAAGGGAGATGAGTATAACTAGAAGAACATTGTATACCCTAACAGCAACATGGGGGTGATGGTCAACCTTAATGGACTTGCTCATTCCATCAGTGCAACAATCAGGCACAATTTTGGTATCTGCGATGGAGAATACCATCTGTATCCAGAGAAAGAGTTGTGGAGTTTGAACAAAGACCAAAGACTATTACCTTTAATTTTTAAAAAACCCATTATCTTATTATGTAATTTTGCTATCTCTTATACTTTATGTTTCTTCCTCAAGGATATGATTTCTCTCTCATCACATTCAACTTAAATCAATGTATAGCATGGAAACAATGTAACGACTAACAGACTGCCTTCTGTGGGAAGTGTGGGGAGGGAAGCAAGATTGGGGAAAAATTGTAAAATTCAAAATAAATAAAATCTTTCTTTAAAAAAGAGTATTAATCAGGAATCAATTCAATAGGCATATGCTGAAGTTTTACATAAGGTGGGAAGAAACTTGCCTTAGGTCAGAAAGTCTAAGCTTGAATGTCAACTCTCATTTATTAGCTATTTTGATCTTAGGTAAATAATTTAACTTTTCTGAAATCTTATTTTTTTACCTCTAAATTGGAAGCAATAAATTTATACTAGACCAGTCTGACAGAGAACTAAAGACAAATATCATTAATCAAAAGCAATTGAAAACTTTTAAATAAAATTCTGGTAAAAGACCAAAGCTTATATTCAACAAATTAATTACTATGATTAACTTCAATTTATTTCGGAAATGAAAGGATGATTCAGTATTAGAAAAAAAATTACATATTAAACAATATTAAAAATAAAAAACATTTAAAACCACATAACTGTATTAATACCAAAAATTCCTTTGATAAACTACAATATTTCCTTATTCCAACAATCCTTCAAAGCAGAGGCATAGAAAGACCTATTTTTAATATGATAAAAATCTATCTCTCACTTTAAAAACTAGCATTTTATGCATCAGATAAACTTCAGAAACATTCCCTTTAAAAGCAGCAATAAGCAAGAATACCTCCCCCCCCTTCTTCCCCCTACCCATATTACTTGGTATGGTTCTAAGAATTCTGGTTCTAAGAAGATAAGATAAATAAATCAAAGGCATAAAGATAGTCAAAGTCAAAGATAAGGCAAACTAACTCTATTTGTTGATGACCTATTGATTTGTTTAGAAAATTCTAGAGAATTGTCAAAAACAAAATAAAACAAAACCCACTTGAAAAAATTGCCTTAGTGAAGTATCAGAATATAGAATAAAAGTCAAATTAAGAAGAATGTCTTTCCAATAAAAATAAAACCCAGGAGAAAACAACAGAAATGGGAGTTTCATTCAAAAATAACTATGAATTAATAAAAATATGGTTGTTAATGTATAGAAACACCAAGACCTATTGCTAAGTAATTAATTAAAGGAATAAAGAAATTCTTCTTTGAAGGGATAAACAATGACCTGAAGAACTGGGAAGATAATCTGTTCTAATGTCTGTGAAATGACAATATAATAAAAATGATGCTATCACAATTAATTTAGAAATTTAGTACTATCCCAGTCATTCTATTAAGGAGAGAATTTTTAGAACTAGACAAAATAATAACAAAATCCACGGAAGAATAAAATATCTAGAATCTCAAGGAAAATGAAAACCATAGGAATGGCACTTTCATATCTCAAATTATCCTATAAAATAGTAATTATCAAACTATTTAGTATTGTTTAAAAGTAGAAAAACAGATTAGTGCAACAGATTGGGTAAGGAAGAATGAAAATTCTCAAATTTAGCTCAGTTACCCAGTGTTTGATGAATTTGGGAACAATAATTTCTTTGGAAAGAATTCCCTGTCTGACAAAAATTGCTAGGATAACAGAAAAGTAGTTTAGCAGAAATCAGATTTAGATCTCCATCTTATATGACCTGTATAGCAAAGGTCATATCATACCAAATTAGAAGAGAACCAAAAACAATTATATTTTGCAGCTGGGGCTAAGGAGTGAATTCTGAACTATACAAGGATATAGTCAATTGCAAAAGATCAAACAGATACTTTCAATTACACCAAATTGCAAGGTTTTTACATGAACAAAATTGATTCAAGAAGAATAAGAAGTAAAGCAATTGACTAAGGAAAATATTCGCATCAAATATCTCTGATTAGGATCTAATATCTAAAATACATAGTGAACTAATACAATATTTAAAGAACTAAAGTCATTGTATTAAAGTCATTATATCAAAAGATTCAATAGAATTACAAACTATCAACAGCCATGAAAAGATTGCTCTATATCACTAAAATATAAGAAATGTAAATCAAAACATGGAAGTTTTATCTTATCCCTAGACAAAGATGACAAAACAAGAGAATGATCAATATTGGAGAGGTTATGGAAAGATAGGCACATTAATAATGAACATAAATGTATTTTGGTATATTTGTGAATTAGTCCAAGCATTCTGGAAAGTAACTTGGAATTATGCTAATGAAGTGACTAAAATATCCCTAGCCTTTGGCCTAGTGATACCAGTAGTAGGTATGTCCCCAAGGAAGTTAAAGATGAAAAGAAAGGTCTTATATACACCAGAATATCTATGGAAGTATTTTTATGATATTAAAAAACTGAAAACAAACTAGATGCTCATCAATTAACACTGGTCAAAGAAGTTTTTTGCATAAATGTAATAGAACATTACTATGTAGTCAGAAACAATGGCTGTTTCAATACATAGAGAAATGAGGAAACATGAATTGACACCAAGTAAGGTAAGCAGATCTAAGAGAGCAATATATAGAATGTAAATGAAAATAACAAAACAAATGAAATTGAATGCTGAATAATTAAAATGACTATGTATGGTAGTGAGAGAATCTGCCTATCTTTCTTCTTTGCAGAAATGGGGGATTATGAGTGTGAGGACTATATATAGCAGATTTGGTTGATGTATTAATTAACTTTGCTAAACTTGTTTTTCCTTTCTTTTTTTCTTTTTAAGGGTTGGAACTCTGGGAGGGAGAGGGGGAATGACATATTTGGAATAGGCAGCTAGGTGGTGCTATAGATTAGATGAACAAATTATAGCACATGAATATAATAGAATATTAAAATTGTAAGAAAGACAGTTTCAGAGAAACCTGGGAGAATTTTATGAACTTAAACCACATGAAACAAGTAGAACAATTTATATAATGCCTACACCATTATAAAGGGAAATAATTCTGAAAAACTCAAAGATTATGAACAATAGGATGTCCAGTCATCAGTGTAGAAGACTAGGAATGAATCATGCTTCTCATCATTTGATAGAGAGGTGATGGACTACAGGTACAAAATGAAATGGACAAATAAGTGGATTTTCTTTGTATGACTATTACATTGGGGGTGGCAGGGAGAGTCATGGTGGTAGAGTAGGGGAGAACATAATAGCAACATCAAAAAAAGAATAAAAGAAAGAAAAGGGCATTCAGTGAATCATTAAAAATGCATGAAAGAGAGCAAAAAGAAGTTCGCAAGCAGGTATAGCCAGGTAGGAGAAATTGGAACTTTCATGGTAAAATTTGAAATATATAAAAAGAAACAAGCTATACATAATGGTGACTCATAGCTTCATGTTTTCTCCTATTTCTGTTCTTTGGGTGAGGCAATGTTGATGTTTCTTAAGTTCAGTTGATAAAAGGAGGGTAAGTATCAAAACAAACACAAGGTATCATTATGAAGTAATGATCTAGTACCTATTCCCAAAAAGGAGGAAATTGTTCAACTCAGGGAAGAAGACATACTCATTCTATTAGGATGTCCATTAGTCAGGGGTGGCTAGATGATGCAGTGGATAGGGCACTGACCTTGGAGTCAGGAGTACCTGAGTTCAAATCCGACCTCAGACACTTAATAATTGCCTAGCTGTGTGGCCTCTCTGACTTGCGAAAACATATTCTTTTTTCCTCCCTGTACCTCTTTCATATATACCTATTTAATTTTCATATTTAAATGATTTTCTTGATGTCTTAATCTCTTAGAGTTCAAGGCAATAATTTGGGACTCTCAGTTTTAGGAAGGTGCTAACTTGCATCCTTGAAGGGAATTCTATTACCTGGAAGTTTCTGATCACTTAAATCACAGATCCAGTCCCTATCCCTATATTACCAGGTAATAAAAGTATTTGGACATAACACAGTACAAAGACAAATGACAAATCCAGCAAGAAAAATGAAGCAGTCTCTATCCTTAAGGATGTTACATTCTAACAGGACAAAAAACATGTAGCCCATATAAGTAAAAACATAAGAATCATTGTCTGTTTGGGAAGAAATCTAACAAATGGTGAAACCAGGAAAAAATCTTTTGATGGTCTTCGGTCCTGTAAAGAACAAAGGGTCAAAGAGATGAAGCTAAGGAAGAAGAGCATTTCAACCATGGGGAACACATATCCTGTACAAAAAAATGGAGGTAGGATATAGTATGTAGAGTACAGTGTATAGGGAACAACCTTGATTCAATTTAACTATAGTACAGAATTTATGAGGTAAAGTATTGTAAAATGAATCTGAAACAGTAGTTTGGGCCAAAATTATAAAGGGTTCAGAATATAAAACGGAAGATTTTATATTTTTTTCTGAGGGACAATAGAGTCACCAAAGCTTCTTGAGCAGAGGAGTATCCTGAACAGTATGAATATAAACAGTATAAATATAAACATAAGAAAAAGTTGTAAAGACTAGGAGATCAACAAATTCTGTACAAAATCCCAGGCCAAGCAGGAAGGAAACTCTGACTCATTTTTGCTGTTTCCTGTTTTGTTTTCTAAAGGCCCTTTTCATATTGGCGACTTGACAGTCAGGGAGACTGACCCCATCTGTTTCCTCAGCCTGTAGTGCAGATAAACTTGGCACCAGTTTCCTGCTGCTCCCCAATCTACTAATGTTCATTACTAAATTGAATGAATGCTCCATTTGAAGGAATCTTTGCAGTTGGCTGCCCAGACCTTCAAGGGTCTCTGGTGAGGGTCCCACTGGAATCTTATGCCACTGGACTAAGGAAAGGATTTTGATCAATGAATGTCACCAGAACCTGTACCAGAGACCAGGCTAGTATAAAGTTAGTATCTTTTGGGGTCCAGGGGAAGGGTAGAAACCTGAGAGATCATTTCAATCCCTTCTCTTTTCTCAAGTAAGACTAATTTCCTCACCAGCCCATCTCTACATGGCTTCATTTCCAACTCCCATTTGCCTTATTACTTCTCTCAATTAATACCAAGAATAAGAATGATAATGATATGGTGCTTTAAGATTTACAAAGCATTTCACAAATATGTTATTGTTATCTAGATATTTCAGTTGTTTTTGAAATAACACAACTTACTGTGGCCCCATTTGGGATTTTCTTGGCAAAGATATTAGAGTGGTTTGCCATTTCTTTCTCTGTCTTTTTACAAATGAGGAAACTAAGGCAAACAGGGTGAAGTTGAACCCAGAATGATGAATGAGTCTTCCTGACTCTAGTCCTGCTTCCCTTATTCATGCTGCCAACTATAACATTTGAGTTTTCACAACTTTTTTTTAAATTATCCATTATATAGTTGACAAAACTGAGGCTTGAGAGAGGTTAAGTAAATTACCCAGTGTCACTCTGCTCATAAAGGTAGTCTATTAATCAGGATTTTAATTTAGATCAGTCTATTCTTCCTTTGCTACATGCTCCATGGACACTTCTGCTCTTTATTCTTTATTTATTTCTCCAGATTTTTCCTTTATGTTGACCAATCCTGTCTTCTCAATGATGAAGAGTATACAATTTTTCTTCTGGTATTTCCCCAAATCTGTTTCAGACAACCCAGAATATCATGCCGTTTTCCCCTTTTCCTTTATCAATATCCATCCTGCAAAAAGAAATCTTAGATCATTCATTTGCACTTGTATGAATTATTTAAATATTTATTATTGGAACTCTCCTTTGAGTGGGAAGGGGTTAGATTTTTAAAACTCTATAATATATATAATACTTTTAATATTAAAGTTACATATATGATATCTATAACAATATTTTCTATAATAAAATCTGATTATAATAACATTGATGATAGTAATAATAGCTAACATTTATATGGTCAGCGAGATGATACAGAGGATAGATTGCTGGGTCTAGAATCAGAAAGACTTTTCTTCATGAATTTAAATCTGGCCTCAGATACTTACTAGTATGACACTGGTCAAATCATTTAACCTGTTTGCTTCAGTTTTCTTATCTGCAAAATGAGTTGAAGAAGGGAAAGGCAAACCAATCCATTGTCTTTACCAAAAAAATCCTCAAATGGGAATATTGGACATGACTGAACATTTATATAGCATTTACTATGTTACAGGCCATTTCCAAATATCTCACATGATCCTCACACCATCCCTGGGAGGTAGGTACCATCACACTTACTAGTTCACAAATGAGGAAACTTAGGCAAAAAGAGGCTAAATGATCTTTGCCTAGAATCACCTCACTAGTAAATATTGGCCATCAAAGGACAGTGCTGGTGCCTAATATGTAAATCTTGTGAAATGAATGAGTCAATCTAGTTCATGGTTCTGTGTTCAGGATTGGAGAGCTTCTTTGCATAGGAAAAGATTTCCATGTGTTGGGACAACTAGGTGGCATACTAGATAGAGCACCAACTTTGGGGGCAGAATCCAGTTCTCAGACACTTTTTACTAGCTTACTAACAACCCCCCCCCAACCTAATGTAATCTCCATGTGTGGAGTGAAAGGAGTACTTCATAAATCCCTGCTTTAGACAATCTAACTTTGACAACAAGAAAGTCTACAAAAATTTTAAGCATTCATCTCCTCCCCTTGCTGCTGGAAGTTCTGTGTATTCAATTCTAAGTCCTCCAGGAAAATATTAAAGCCAATGGGGTTGAAAAGGTCTAGATCATGGGTGTCCAACCTTTTAGCTCTTCTTGGCTGCTTCACCAACAAAAACTTGTCAAGGGTCATATATAGAATTTAATATTTATTTATGATTACTATGTAATCCATATTATCAATGAGTAATAGGTACCAAAGGGTACCGAATCACTTGAACAGGCTTTGAGGACTGCCTGTCGCCTGCAGGCCATGGGATGAACCCACCTAACCTATAGAATTGTTTGAATGTATCCTAATAGTAGACAGCATTTATAGTGATTTTTTTGTTTGTTTATTTTTGCAAGGCAATGGAATTAAGTGACTTGTTCAAGGTCATACAGCTAGGTAATTATTAAGTATCTGAGGCTGGATTTGAACTCGGGTCCTCCTGATTCCAGGGCCATGCTTTATCCACTGTACCACCTAGCTGCCCCATATAGTGTTTTATACATGTTATCGCATTGATCCTTACAACAATCCTACAGGGTAGGTGTTATTTTTAATCCCATTTTACAGATGGGCAAACTGAGGCCAAGAGAGATTGAGGAATTTGCCAAGGATTTATCAAATGACTAGTAAGTGTCTGAGGCAGAATTTGAATTCAGATCCTTATAACTCTAGGTCTAGCACTCTATCCACCTTGTAGACCAAGCTGCCTAAGTATGTTAATAACATCTATAGTTTCTGTATTAACCACCTCTAAAAAGTATCTTTCAAAACTGTAATTTTTTTGCAAATTGTTTCTTCTTTCACAACCCGACTAATATGGAAATAAATTTTGCATGCCTACACATGTATTATCTATATCAAATTGCTTACCATTTTAGGGAAGGGGAACAGAAGGGGGAGGAGAAAATTTGGAGCTCAAAATTTTATTAAAAATGAATATTAAAAGTTACCTTTACATGAATTGAATCAGAGTGAAATGAGTAGAACCAGAAAAACATTATAAACAGTAATAGGAATATTGTAAGATGATTAACTGTGAATGATATAACATCTCAGCAATACAATGATCCAAGATAACTCTGAAGGATTTATGGTGAAAAACGCTATTCATTCTCAGAAAAAGACCTGATAGAAGCTTGAATACAGATGGAAGCAAACTTTTTATGCTTTCTTTATTTTTCTTGGGTTTTTATTTTTGGTTTATGTTTTCTTTTGCAACATGACTAATATGGTAATATATTTTTGCATGACTACACATGTATAACCTATATCAAATCATTTGCCTTCTCAAAGAAGGGAGTGGGAAGGGAGAGAATATGGAACTCAGTTTTAAAAACAGTTTTTGAAAATTATTTTTACATGTAATTGAGTAAAATTTTTTAAAAATTAAAAATTTGTCTCTGCATATAATTGGAAAAAATGAAATAATGTTCAAAAAAGAAGAAAAGAAATGACTTTCATGTGATATGATTTTGACTCTTTAGCTAATGTTACCCTTGTAGATCGAGTTGAAACTAGCTGTATCTGTTCATAGGGACCATAGCAGGATGATCTGAATAGCAGAAAGTAAGGGGCAGTTGGAATATGTGAAGGTTCCATTTATTATGCTTGGTATGAAGTAGTGTGATTAGGTGGTTTCACAACTTATCACTCAAAAAATGTACATAGGACACACTTTTAAGTTTAATCTTCATTATTAGCATGTTCACAGTCATTTTAAGTCTAGATAACTAATAAAACAAATCAACCCCTGATTTCTAGCATTTGACAAGTTCTAATATTGTAAATGCTCCAGCTGAAAATTTAACTATCAGCTCCTCTGAGCTAGTATAAGCTGGGTTTCCCAGCATACCACTGGGAAACATCCATATGTTTAAGAAACTCCACAGTGGCTTTTCTGCAAGAACGCAAAACAAAAGTTAAAAGCTGGGCGTATTGCTCTTTAGCGCAGATTTCCTCCAATGATTACAGCAGCTGCAGAGGTTTTTCTATCTTTAGTTGTTTCTTTCAACTAAGAGCCTGAAATAACTTCTTTAATTTCCTCCTCCACTGGGATTCTTTTAAACAGCAGAGGGAGTGTCCATAATCAGCTTTTCTCTCAGGTGGCTGCTGTGTCTTTTTATTTTCAAGCTTCTTCTGACCCCTCCACTCAGCTTCTGCTTTCATTTGGTATCTGCTACCTCAGATCAGGGTCTCCTTGGGAGTGGGGGTGGGGATGGGATAATCTCTTACTTAGGTTGAAAACCTCTATGATTCTATCCTGGTAAATTATAATCTCTTGGCTACAGTTTGCCAACCTTTGGTATATAGCATAAACAATATACAATTTTCCCATAGTTTCTAAATAATTATATGATTTATATCAGACTTTATTGTGTAATTTTGCTGCAAAGATTTGTTTTCCTTCTAACTGCATTGATTTTGTTTGTGAAAAAAATTTCAATTTAATTAGCCAAAATAATCCATTTTATGTTCTGCATTCTTCTGTAACTCTTATGGTTTATGGTGTGAGATGTGTATCTTAAGCCTAATTTCTACCTAACTGCTTTCTGATTTTCCTGAAACTTTTTGTTAAATAATGGGTCCTTACTGAAGTAGTTTATTTATCAAACACTATGATACTATGCTTGATTGCTTCTAGGTTTTGTGCTATCTGTTCCACTTTTCCATTTTTAACCAACATCAAATAGTTTTGATGACCGCCATTTTGTAGCACAGCTTTAGATCTGATATTGTGAGATCTTTCCATTTTAAAAAATATTTTCCTTGAGATTCTTAAACTTTTTGTTTCTTCAGATGAATTTGTTATAATGCTATATAATTCTATAAAGTAACTCTGTCATAATTTTGTTGGTATGACACTTTATCTGTAAATTAATTCAGATAGTATTTTGATTTATCAACAGAGCCCAAGTTACACATAAATTTTTCAGGTGTGACTCAAGAGTATTTTGTAGTTGTATTCATGTAATTCCTATGTGTACTTGATAGGTATATAATTTATATATGCTATAGTCATTTCAACAGAATTTTTTCTCTATTCCCACTGGTTTGAATTCTAATATTCAAATTTTATGCATTTATTTTATAACCTGCTATTTTGCTAAAGTTATTGTTTCAGCTGAATTTTTAATGTTCTCTATGTAAAATATCATGCCACATGTAAAAAAGATAACTTTATTTCCTTTTTGCTTTTGCTTATTTCTTCAATTTTTTTTCTTATTTTACTGCAATAATTTGTGCTTCTAGAATTATATCAAGTAATAATAATGAAAATGTATATGTTTATGTTACTCCTGATTATAATAAAAAAATCTTTAGTGCTTCTTCCAAAGAAAGAGATCTAGTTCTTGACTTTGAGATGTATACCATATATCAGATTAAGGGACACAATTATATTTTACAAAGTGATTAACTTCAAGGAGTATTATATTTTATCAAAATGAATTTTTTGCATGAAATTATATAACCATTTGATTTTTAGTGGTTTTGTTTTTTAATGTGATTTCTTATACTTCCAAATTTCCTGATACTGAATAAAATTTTATCTCTTCATTTTACAATTTTTCTTTTATATTGTTGTAGCCAATTTGATAACACATTATTTGATATTTTTGTTTTAATATTTATTAAAGTTATTATTTTATAATTTTCTTTACCTACTTTCTTCTTTCTTGACTTAGGTATCTAGGTATCTTTATCTTATAGTGTGGTATGATCTCTTCTTTCTCTATTTTTGCAAACAATTTATTTAAGATTGGAATTTATTGTTCTTTGAATATTTGAATGAATTTACTTGTGAATCTACCTAATTCTGTCTTTTTCCTTTAAAAGTTCTTTTATGACTTACACAATTTATTTTTTTTAAATTGATTTATTTGGTTTTCTTGTTTTATTATTAAGTTCTATGGCATTAATATTATACTATGGTATTAATTTTATACCCTATCTCTTGTTCTATTAATCTAGATATGTAATATTTTTCTAAACATTCATCTTTTTAGTTTATGTTTATACAAAATAGTTTCTAATAATTTTATTTTCTTTATTTGTTGTGATTCTTTTTCTTTTGTTAATGTGCTTTTTCTCTTTATGAGGTTAACCATCAGTTTATCTATTTTATTAATTTTTAAAAACTTTTAATTTTATGTATCTATTTAATTGATATTTTGCATTTTAAATTCAGCTCTTATAATTCCTATGTGTATCTTGATAGGTGGATTCTCAGATATTTTATATATACATAGTCATTTCAAAAGGATTTTTTGGGGTAATTTTAATTTTTGTGTTTAGATGAGGTTATATTTATTTGCTGCTTTTTAGGGTTTTTTTTTTAGTAATAAGATGAATTCATTGATTCTTCAGCTGAAAGAGTTGTAAAATTCTCCCCCCACCCAAGACTGCTTTTTTGCTTTGGCTGCTTTCCCATTGTTGATTTATTTGATGAAAATTATCATATCTATGTATTGTTTGATGATCCAACTTTTTCTTAGGACTAAATTATTTAGTTTCTATCTAAAGTTTGAATCCTTTTTGAAATATTATTTTTGGATTATAATTTTATTTATATTTTTATTTGTAATTTTTTGACCATAAAATCAATAAAAATATATTTTCCATTTATATCTTAGCCAAGAAACAAGTATATTCTTTTATATTTCCATTAATTGTCAATGATCTGTCATATCTAATTTTTCTATGTACTCAATTCTTGAAGGCATTACCCAATTAACATAGTTTTATTAATTTACTTTTTATTTTGATAAACTTTTCTTTTAAAAATTTAGGTCAGGGACCTTCGTGTGTCATGGAAACTTTGGCATTCTAGTGAAGTCTAGGGTCTGCTCAGAATATTATTTTTAAATTTATTAAAATACATAGATTATAGAAGAATTAAATTATGTTGAAATATGATTATTAAAATATTTTTAAAGTTCACAGATCCCAAGTTAAGAATCCTTGATTTAGAAGCTGTCATTTGGTGCATATTTAACGAATACTGATGTTATTTCATTATCTATGGGGTCCTATTTTTACTTTGTCTGAGATCATGAATGCTACCCCTACTATTTGAAGCTCTAGCCCTTTATTTTAATTCTATATGAATCTTTATGTCTCCTGTGTAATTTTATAAATTACACATTGTGGGATTTTGCTTTCTAATTCATTTTATTATCCTGGTTTTATGGATAAATTCATTCCATATATCTTCAAGGATATGGCTGTAGACTATGTATTTCTCTATATATTATACTCTTATTTTTTTCCTGTCTTTAGGTTCCCTTCTTCTGTTAAAAAAAAAATAAACTTTAGTTATCCATAACTGAAGTGGTCAATAATTATTCCACTGTTCTTCCATCCATCTAGTCCAGACATTACTCTCTGATTCTTATATTTTCTTTTTCTCTTATTAATTTCTTCTTTATGATCAAGCTCCAATGTTGATTTTGTTTCACTTTTGAGCAGAAGTAAATTCATGAATGTATAACAATTGGTCCATTTGGAAAAAAAAAAGACACATGATAAATTTTAAGGTTCATCTGCATTATAAGACATTAAACAAAGCAATAAATGAAACTGAAATTTGCATCATTTGCCACCTTCTAAAAATGTTCATACTGAAAATTTAACAACCAGTTCTTGTGAACTGGCTCTAGGAGACCCCTGCTTGTAACTATTTCCTCCCTGAATCTCACCTCCCTCTTTAATCTCTCTCCCTTCCTTTCTTTGTTTTGTTTTTGAATTTGATATAGTTCTACACCAAACTCTTTGTATTTATGTGTACACATGTGTTTTACTCTATTTTGTCTGGTTCAGATATGGATAATAATGTTGATGATAGTTGATGTTTATATAGTGCTTACTGTGTGACAGGTCCTATGCTAAGCACTTCACAAATATTATCAATCTCATTTGATCCTCAGAGCAATTTTAAGACATAATTGCTATAATCACCCTCATTTTACCTAAAAGGAAACTAAGGCAATGTGACAGTATCTCCAATGTATAATGACAGTGATGCTAGAAGAATCTGCCTTAAAAGATTAGGCAAGGGTACCTAGGTGGCACAGTGGATACAGCACTGGCCCTGGAGTCAGGAGGACCTGAGCTCAAATCCAGCCTCAGACATTTACTTAATATTACCTAACTGTGTGGCCTTGGGCAAGCCACTTAACCATTGCCTTGCAAAAACTAAAAAAAAAAAAAAAAAAAAGATTAGGGAAAATGAAATAAAGTAGTCAAAATTCCTCAAATAGAAAAATTCTGAAAAACATATTCAGACCAATTCCCACTTGTATAAGTTGCTAGTTAGATTCTAATGCTCATGAGCTAGCATGCAAATTCATCAGTTACTCTACTCCTATCTTTTTTTTGTAGGCTGAACTACTTTACTCTTACTGGGTGACTTCTCTAATCCCAGTTCCTTCCCTTTGGGAAATAGTATCCCTTTTTAATTATCACTATTTTTAACATCAGTTTTAAAAACTTGAGTTTCTAACTTTTTGCCCTCCTTATAGTGCCCTCCCCACACATTGAGAAGGCAAGCATTTGTTATACATGCAAAGTCATGCAAAACACATTTCTATATTAGCCATGTTGTCAAAAAGAAGCAAGAAATCTAAAGAAACTGAAAAATAACATGTTTCAATCTGCATTCAAAGTAAATAATGTCTCTCCCTGGAAGTGAATAGCAAATTTCATAATGAGTCCTTTGGAATTTTCTTAGATCATTGTCTTGATCTAGCAGCTTAGTCTGTCACAGTTGATCACACTTATAATATTCACTGTTACAATATTACTACTACTCAGTGCAATGTTCTTCTGGTTCTAATCACTTTCAGTTCATAGAAGTTTTCCTAAGTTTGTCTGAAATCACCCCCTCATCATTTCTTATAATACAATAGTATTTCATCATAATCATATAATAGAATTGTCCCAATATTTTCATTTGATGGGCAGACCTTCCCCCTATTTCCAGTTCTTTGCCAAAGTGGTCTTCCTTTAAACCAGATCACAGGTATTGGCAGGTGATAGATTCAACCAATTAATTTCTCACATTGTTACTGATTTGTTTTGATGCACAGAGAAAATCTAGTGAATATATTCTCTCTTCCCAGGGAAATTGTAAAAATGAATTAACCCTTTAAATTTGAATCCCTGATAGACACAATAGTTTTAAATCTTTCTTCAGATTGTTCTCAATTTTCCCCTTCAATGCTGCATTCAAACAACAGTACACACGGTTGAGCATTCTTTTGATCAACTGCCTTAATACATTTGATAGTTTAAGAAAACAAAGTATACTTTTAAATACTGTGCTTGAGAGAAGCATCAAGTTCACAGGAAGTACACTCCCTCTTGTGGGAGTAAGAGTAAGTGATGATGACAGGCCTCAAGTCTCCATCATGGCCAAATTTTAAGAGATCAGGTGGATGATGGTTCAATAGTGCGGCACAGACATGACTCATGCATACTTTTTCGTGGCTCAGGAGAATCCCCAAGGCCACTACTGGTCTACCCACTACTTCACCGGGTGGTATTTTCTTTCGTTCTCCTCCTTGTGGAGTTTGTTTAGTCTCAAGGACAAGCAAAATTCTGAGGGATGGAAGAGTGAGGAGCAAGATAATGGAAAATTACTGCCCTGACCCCAGGCAAACATGTCTAGTGTCCTAGCACCCTTGATAATCATATTTCTCTCCTCTACTCTCCACTCATTGAAAGAAAAGTACTCTAAACTTCACCAGCATTGATAAAAATAGTCTAGATATGGTTTTCAGTGTTCAAAGGTACTTTTGCTCACAACAACGCACTAAAGTAGGTAGTACAAGTATTGTTTTACCGATGGGACAATTGAAGACCATAAAGTTAAATTATTTTGCCTAGTCAAATAGTTTAACCAGTCAGAGACTGGTTTTTGAATCTGGCTCTTCTAAGTCCAATGGGATACCACATAGGACTCATATGAAGAAACTGAATAAGTCAAATCATTTCCTCTGACTCCCTGTTGAAATCTGAGAGAGGCAAAAGAGTAATGGGGAAATGATCTATGTCCATTAAGCTACAGCATCACTCACTTTGCTGCCCCAAATACTAACTTTTCCTGCTCCACCCCCCCCCCCCATTCCTTTCCTTATTGGAAAGGAAACATTAGGTAATTAACCCTATTCCTTCACTACTATTAAAAATGTCTTGAGCTAAGAATGGTGGAAAAAGAGAAATCTAAAATAGACTTTCCAGAGAAGCAGGGACAAAGAAAGGAAGCTGACAGAAGAAGCAAGAAAACCACTTTTTTCCTACTTTGAATGTACCTTGGAGGATCAGAGCAGAGTCAGGAGCCATTATTCCAGTACAGACAAATATGGCTGGTAAATCTGCTAAGCTTCTTTGTATTTCCTGTTCTCTTAGGACACACATAGCACCAAGCTGAGTTTCAGCCTCAGTGAGTCTGGCAATGCTTTGGAAGGCATTAGAGAATCTCAAAAACAGCTCTTGGCAGATTTAGTTCAGTAATTTTTCTTCCTAATGAACCAATCTTAAAGCTGGTTCCATGGGGTATATTAGTCACCCCTTACCCAGCCGGCAATTCATCAACTCCAGGGCCGTGATGTCCCCCCAGAGGCTTCAGGAACCAGCAGTTTGCAAGAACACTGTTTCTGAACTGGCCAGTCACAACTTGTTTTGCAGAGAAGCCTCTGCAATCAGAGCTCCCCAGCAAAGATTGTTCCGATCCATGTCTAAATTCAACAATATCTCCTCTTCTTTTTTCCCTTTTGGTTGATGAAATAGACCCAGGACTCAGTAGGAGGCATGGAAAGTGGAATTTTTCGCTGTGTTCATGCCCACATCTTGCCCTTTAATTTGAGAATTTAGGAAAGGCAGTTTATCAGACTTCCTTCAGTGAATTCAGAACCAATGGAATATTGGAAAATAAGTAGACAATATTGCTTAGTGGAAATATCACTGGACTCAAAGTAAAGAGAATTAAGTTCTAATCCTATCTATGTCATGATCAGGTATGTTACCTTGGGTCAGTCTCTTGTCTTCTCTGGAACATATTTTCTTTAATTGTAAAATTGAAAGTGTTGGACTCAATGACCTTTAAACTCCATTCTAATATTGAATTTTTGTTTCAGGAGAAGGGGAAGGTTAAATAAAGGAGAATTTGGAATTAGTGCTTGCTTTTTAGTGTCTTCTTAAATGAGTGATCCTTCTGATGTTCAGAGTTGAAAATACTTTAGAAGTCATTCAGGCCAATTCCTATTTAAAAAGGATATCCCTGGGGCGGCTAGGTGGCGCATTGGATAGAGCACCGGCCCTGGAGTCAGGAGTACCTGAGTTAAAATCCGGCCTCAGACACTTAATAATTACCTAGTTGTGTGGCCTTGGGCAAGTCACTTAACCCCATTGCCTTGCAAAAAACCTTAAAAAAAGGACATCCCTTTTCTATAGTATTAATCAAGCAATTAGAATTTATTAAGTACCAACTATGTACCAGACACTGTGGTAAGTGTTATAAGAACAAAGAATAGAACAATTCCTACTTGCAAGAAGTACTTCGTGATTGGGGACAAAACAAGGACATAGTGTAACCAAGAGCTCAAAGTTCATTTGCATGAGATAGAGATTGATTACTCCATGCTCCAAGTCTGCATGGGAATTGCTAAAAGCTTGGGAGAAGAGTGATCTTGTCTCTAGGTTCTAGATTTAAGAGAAGACATGCAGTTCCAGATTCTCTTCAAGGAAAAGTCTAAAGAAAAAGACTCTGGGAAGAAGTTAACATATAAAGGACCAAGTAGTTTAATCATGAACATATTTCCAGCTAAAGACTTTGAAGAATTACTCCTTGGATGAGATCTGGCACTGCCTCTCTTAGTTGAGCAAAAATATCTCACTCCCATTGGGAGAGTTCATTCACTCTGTATACAGTCCAATATATTCTCATCTGTGTAACTTCTCTTATTTCTCTGCTATTTGCTTTGATAAATAGGTTCATTTCCTATTTGCTTTGTATGGTCTTTGTGTTAACTGGCATTTTGTGAGAAGGGAGTCAAACCTTGACTCTTTAGTTTGAAATATTTTTTCTTCAGTAAAATATAGTGACTGAGAGTTTAGCTTAATACTCACAATTATTTCACCAAGGCTAAAACTATATAGGGGAGTGGAGAGATATAATGCTTGCCTAGTAACCCTTCTCTGAAGAGAGCAGAATGGTTGGGTTTGTGATCCCAGTCTACAGTTTCCTTCCTATCAAGAATCAACATCTCCCTTGGAGGATGGTAGATGGAGGAAACTCTAGAGAGATCTATTCATACTTCCCTGCTAGTTACAAGAAATAGACCCAAGTGAACATATATAATCTATATTGGCAACAACATGCAGACCTTACATGTATATACACACACACATATATGTATATATATATATATACATATAAATATATACACACACACAGAGAATATGTATAAAATAAATTCATATAAACATAACCATCATACTAGCAGTTATTTATAAGATTCTTTGGGGAAGAGGGCACTAGCAGTTGAGGATGATCAAGAAAGACAGTGTAGCAGACAGTATTGTTATTTTTTTGTTCTTAGTGTTGAAACTTTTTCAGCTTCAAGTTCAACTTTAATTGACAGAATTCTAAAATCCCAGAGTAGAAACACTTTTCAGAAGTTATTTGATTCAATATTTGAATATTAAGGTCAACTGAGACACAAAGTTCTAGGCATGATTAATTAGGCTAGCAGTAAACAATAAATTGGATCTATGGCCTCTAAGTTACTAAAGACTTCTAGTAAGGTCTGACAGAGTAAGATGACAGAGCAAAATCTTGAGCAATAAAGGCGTGTCTTCTGATTGGCTATTGATGACACAATCAGAATTGAAATGACATCATTTAGACCTCCCTTCCTGAAACCCCCTTGTTGTTATTCATTGTTCATTATCTCATGTTCACCATATCTTAATTAAGTTATTTCTTAAAGGACGAGATAGATGCTGAGAGGCAGTTACATCTTAAAAGAAGAGAGGAAGTACATTCCAGGAATATGAGATGGCTGACACAAGATACAAGAGATGGAATGTCATACTCTGACAAGTGATCATCCAATTGCTACTTACAACTTAGTGACCCTGGGCAAATTATTTCCATCTTGGGCCTTAGTTTTCACATATGTAAAATGAGGAATTGGAGAAGGGATGTACATAAGGTCTCTCTAATGTTTGTTCAAAGTCTTCCAGTGAAGAGGAACTCACTATCATCCAAAGCACTGTATTCCTTGTATAGATAACTTTCATAATTAACAAGTTTTTCCTTTGAAAATTTGCATTTCTGCAACTTTGATTCATCAATCTTTCTTTTCTGGGACTAAGAAGAACCACTCTATATTTTTTTTTGATGGTAATTGAGGTTAATTGACTTGCCCAGGGTCACACAACTAGTGATTTGAGGTCAAATTTGAACTCAGGTCTTCCTGACTCTGGACTAGTGCACTTTTTATAGTGCCACCAAGCTGTCCTTAGAACAACTCTAAAAGGGATCATTTGTTAAATAGAGGGTTGGCTAAAGTGGATACTTGGGTTTCTGAAAAAAATAAAGTCATCATTATTAGTTTGTTAGCCTAGGAAGGAGGGGATAAGAACAAGTTGCCTCCAAGAGATATGACCTAAGCTCAAACCCCGATCAATATTTTTGTTAATGACTTGAAAGAGTGCAGAATGTACTTATTAAATTGTTAAAGTATCTAAGCCTAGAATGGTTGGCAAACATTTAGAAAGATAGTATTAGAATGCAAGCCATACTTGACAAATTGGATTTGTCAAAATACTATCCAATCAATCAAGCAATGAATCAAATCAATAAAATGAAGTTGAGCAGCATTGAGTTTCAGGTGGTCCAGTGATCTTGAGCAACTGTCTGTTATAGACAATTTTCTCTGGGTTTCACAGGAAATAGTTGCAGTTTGTATAATTTATTGCTAATTTAGCATAGTAGAAAGGACTTTTCATTTGGAGTCAGACTATAGCCACTTACTAGCTGTGTGATCTTGGGAAAGTCACTTCATTACCCAGTTTTTTCACCTATAAAATAGAGATAATAATATTTGTATTATGAAGTAATCAAATTAGAGCCAGGTCTCAGTGAATGCAAGAATATAGAAGGAATAAGAAAGAAAAAGGTTTAAGTTGAAAGAATAATCCTCTCTAAACCCCACAGAAAATGTATAAGCCATAAAGGACTAAAGAGGAACCTGAGAATAAATACAGAAAGCACAAATAGTCTATTTGACTTGCTTGGGATAATAGCTACATATTATGAGTTGCAGGACAAATACCTCTACCTTTATCTCAGACTTGGATAGTGTCCTTATTAAGATGCGACACCTATTATTTCTCACTTAGATCAATAATTTTGGGGAGGGGGGCAAAGCAAAGGGGTTAAATGACTTGCTCCAAATCACACAGCTAAGTAAGTATTAGGTGTCTGAGATGGGATTTAAAACTCAGGTCCTCTTGACTTCAGGTTTGTATCCATTGCACCACCTAGCTGCCCCCAATCAATTTTTTGAACTCAAAATGCAGGAACTTCACATTTATCTATCTGAATTCCAATTCATTATGTTGAACCCTTAAATATAGCCTGCTAAGCTCTTACTACTAGATCCTAAGTCCATTATCTATTGGCTTAGTTATGATTCTGAAAAGCTGACCAGTGCCTCCAACTCATTTTATAGTTGAGAAAACTGAGAACCAAGAAAGTTAAATGACCTTATCAACATCATTTAGATGGCAGAGTGGCAAGGTAGGAATTCACACTCAGATCTAGTGATACTAATTTTAACTCTCCAGATTTAGACCTTCTCAAACTGCATGATGCTGCACCATTCCCTGGTAGATATCTGCTTTGTTTTCAGTTTCTAGCCATCACAAAAATAGCTGCTATGCATATTTTCATTCCATCAAATCATGGGACATTAATACTGAAAGGATCTGAGAGCTCAACTAGTCCAAGGCCCACATGTTACAAGTGAGGAAACAGAGCCCTAAAGAAGTGAACTGATTTTTCCTTGATCCCACATTAGTGGGATCTACCACATTAGTGATAGAGGGCAGATTATAATGTGAGTTTCTTGATTTACATCTAGATTTTGGAGTTGGTTTGCTTTTCACATTTTTATGATACCCTACTATATACCATTCGGTTGATTCTCCTGTGTATGCACATGTTTTGAAAGAATTTTAATTTTTTTTTTACTTTATTAAAAATTGTTATTTAGGTTGTCAGTTTTGCTGTTCAGATGTTTGGGTTTTTCTTGGCAAAGATACTCCAGTTCATTTTATAGACAAGGAAACTGAGACAAAAGGGTTAAGTGACTTTCCCAGGTCACCCACCAAGTAAATGTCTGAGGCCAAATTTGAACTCAGCAAGATGAGTCTTTCTGACTCCAGATTCAGCACTCGATCCAGTGTGCTATCTAGTTTGGTCATCAGAGGCAAGACATAGTGGAGTCATAAAGCAATCTGCATTAATGGGATACAAGAGTTCATGAAAGTTCATGAATAACCTTGCAGACAAAATTCTTAAACATTTGGATACCTAAAGAGAAAATTCACAGCCATATGATGGAGAAGAGCTGTAATTAACTCTGAAACTGCTATGGGCCTCAACAACAATCTACCTTTTAATAATAAAATTCCTATACCAGGCAACCTGGGCAGTCAAAAACCCACAATTACTATAACAAATCTGAATATTACATAAAAAGGGAACAGTATGAGTAAGAATCCTCTTATCCAGCAAAGGTCCTAAATATATATGGATTTGTACAAACCTCTCTGTGTTATACTTCCTGGAAATTATTTCCATTTTCAATTTTATATTGATTCATGTAAAAATAATTTTAGCCCATACAAATGACCTTTTAAAAAGTAATTAACTGTTAGAATTTCCAAAGTATGGTGAACATGAGATGAAGCAAAATAAACAAAAAAGGCAACTTGCGACAGGAGGCCATGTGTTAAATGATTTTTTTTCAGGACACTATATAAAAATGTTGCTGGAAGAATGCTACAAAACCAAACCCTATACATTTTAATGAGTGAAAAACCGTTCTGCACACAAAAGAGTTTGGTTATCTTTCCCAGTATCTGTTTTCCATTTAAGGATCATGATTGTAGTCTGTGTCCATTGAGTGGTATGTGAGAGTTTTCACTGCCTATGGGAAAGTCTTCTTTTATTTGTCATACTGAGTTAATGTAACTACTACCTCTTCTACAAGTCCTCCTGTCAGTGGAGACCTTATTATTATTCCCTGGAGATATATTCATCTTCAATTGTGTTACCCTCCCCAAAATATCAAGGCTCAGATGTTTTTTGATGGGAGGAGCTACTGTTATTTGGTCCATTAGCCATAGGCCTGCAGTTATTTCTCATGATCTCTCCCTGGTCTAAAACATAAGAAAATGTAGTCCTTCTGGAGTCCTGCTGGTGCCCAGGACCAAGATCTCTAACAGCTACTGCTGATATTGAGCTAACAGATGGTCAGTCTCCTTCAGATGTGACTGAAGAACCAGAAAGGTCTTCTGCATACCCTTTACCACTCTAAGTAGAATAATGAAGTCATTGTTTATCCTCTTGCCCTTAAGTTCTCCATTATATTTCTTCTTTAAAGCCAACTCTCCTTCAAGTTGTACAATTCATCCCTGAGACTATTGCCCTCCATATTCTTGATTTCTTGATTTAGCATCTGATAATTCACCATTAACTTTTTGAGTCTTAGGTAATCAGGAGTAAATTCCCATGCACTCAGTTCATTGTGGGCTTGTCCCTGTTTTACTTTAGTTCATTCCAGTTTACTTTTCATTTTTAGGAAAAACAAGTGGATTGCTCATCCTTCAATATTGATCTTATTCAGACAATGCTAGGCTGTTGTGTGGGGTACTGGATTTCAGTAATATACTCTTGCATTTCTTGTTCCTTGGTAGTCAGATTCAAAAGAATGCTTTCTCTTCTTGCAGACTCTTATTGCAGTTTTAGTTTTTCTTCAGATTCACTCAAACTAGTTACATCATTAACTTTGTTTTGCTGAGTCAAACTATTTTCATCCATCATTTTACTTTTTCTCTACACTGAGACTATTGCTAATGCTACCAGATTGTCATATAAACCAACCAAGGTGCTGGAGCCCTCATGGATGCATGAGCAAGGTTTGGTTGACTTCATCACTCCAAGCCACTTAGGTACCCTGAGCCTTAAAGAACAGGTCCTCCTCTTCTTCCCTTAAAGAACTACCCTTTATTTAGGACTTACTTTTACAAAATAGCTTTGGGAAAAAAGAAATCAAGAATTTTAATTTTTAAGAAATAATACATATAAAAATCATTCCTTTATTATCCTTCCTTCAATTATTACGATTTATTCTCCATTTTTTATCTCAGGTCTCTCTCTCTCTCTCAGGTTTTTGCAAGGTAATGGGGTTAAGTGGCTTGCCCAGGGCCTCACAGCTAGATAATTATTAAGTGTCTGAGGTTGGATTTGAACTCAGGTCCTCCTGACTCCAGAGTCAGTGCTCTATCCACTGTACTACCTAGCTGCCCCTATCTCAGGTCTCTTGAAAGTTAATTACTGACTTTTGTTTTTATATCACTTTCTCTTGCCCCTTCCTCAATCTCTCCCGACCATGAGAGCTCTTCCAAAAGAAAAACTAAACTTTGAGCCACTCTTCTTTCCTCTTCCCTTCTTCTCTGCTTGGGATAGAGTATGTGTGAATTGGGCACTTGCTAATTAAGTTCATAAAAAGCCCATAACCTGGTTGCTTATAGAGCAATAAAGTTTTGAGCCATGAGAACTGTTTTTTTTTGGGGGGGGGAATAGATAAAGAATATGTTTAAGAAAGTTTTGAACAAGGATTTGTATCCAAGCCCTTAGCAAAGCAGTTAGAAGATCTTCTAATTAGCACTGTTGCCCTTCCCCTAAATTCAGCACAATATATTCAAACTCATGGTACCACATTTAGTGCAGTTCATGGCTACCAGAAAGAAATACTGGTTAAAACTGCAAGTAATAATTTCAGTAGAGCTTCTGAACTGGTGGCAGTTCTTGCACTACTAGGGGTTTCTTGCTTGGGTTTCCTAGTTTTACTCCAAATTTGCTACTGCTCAATATGCTTCTTGGGCATAACAACTTTTAGTAAGTTGTAAGAAGGGTTACATCAGGGGAGACAAAATCATGAATCTTTGATGAATTCATGGGGGTGATGACCAACCTTGATGGACTTGCTCATTACATCAATGCAATAATAAGGGATGATTTTAGAGTACCTTTGATGAAGAATACCACTTGTATCCAGAGAAAGAATTGTGAAGTTTAAATAAAGACCAAAGTCTGTTAACTTTAATTTTTTTAAAAAGTTTCTTATATGGAACATAATTTTGCTATCTGCAATGTTTTATTTTCTTCTCAAGGTTATGATTTCTCTCTCAACATGTCCAATTTCAATCAATGTATAGCATGGAAACAATGTAAAGATTATCAGACTGCCTTCTGTGGGGGGATGGGGGAGGGAAGGGAGGGTGGGGAAAAATTGTAAAATTCAAAACCTTACAAAAATGATAGGTAGAAACTACTATTGTATATAATTGGAAAACTATTAAAGTATTTTTTCAAAAATGAGAATCTTTAATGAATTTACTCCCTCTTCTCAGTTCTAATCAGATGAACCTCTATTGGTGTCGTATATTTTCCCGAGCTTCTTCTGTCAAGGAAACTTAAAAGAAAAGGGATCTTAGAGAGAAGAGACTAGAACATGCACATGAATTGACATTCAAAGAGGATGGACAATGCATTCTAGCTAGCAGGGTCCAGTGGATTACTGGAAGCACAGAAGCTGGGGCAGTTAGCTGTTACATGGGTTAGTGAGCTATGTCAGAATTTTATGATTCGCAGGTCAGGAGTAATGGATGGGAAAGGGCTGTCACCAAGGAACAATGTCAGGAACTGAAAACTCATCCCCAGAGAGAAAGAAGAAACTAAGAGTGCTGAGGTGAGCTGATGTGGATCAATCAGACAGAACCAGGAGCCAGAAAGCAGAAGGCCAAATCCCAGAAACATCATCAAAAATGAGGGCTCTTTGAAACTAAAAGAACATAAAGCATCTAAGTGGAGAGCAGCCAAAAATGGATAGACAGTTTCAATGTGCTCAAAGCATACACTGGCAGCATGGCCTCTAGAGATTAGCTTGCTAGTGCCCATCATATTACTAAATGTTGATGCTTGAATAGGGGAGGATAGGCCAAATTTAGGCCAACACAAATAATAATAACTAATATTTATACAGAGGTTAAAATTTGAAAAGCACATCACACACTTATATAGTCTGATCTTTACAACAATTTCGTAAAGTAGGTGCTATTATTATTCTCATTGTAAAGATAAGGTATAGGATCAGTCAGTTGTTAGTGGCTGAGGCAGAATTTGACTTCAAATTCAGTACTCTCCCACTCTCCCACACTTCTAACTTTCTTCTCAACCCTGGAAAGAAAATCCAAGTAAGCAAGAAAATAATGAACATTTTAAGGCACTACATGTCAGCCACTTTGCTTAGGGATACAATGACACAAATAATCCCTGTCCCAAAGGGACTTTTACCTTCTCTAGGGAGCAACATATACACATTTAATATAAACAAAATCTGTACCATTTGTTGAGAGCTATTTCCTTTTCTTTCCTTAAGATCTCACATCATTCAGACATCTTCCCCTACCAACTCTTCCTTCACTCTTGTCTGACAAGAAGTGACTTTTTCTTTTATATGTACCCTTGATCCCCACCATTTTTTCTAGGAGATTGTTTCTACTATCCTTCTCCTTAATCTTCTATTTCTCTCTATCCATGAGCCCCTTCACTAATATTTACAAATATGTTCATGGTTCCTTCATCCTTAAGGAAAAGCTTCTTTCTTGATGTGGACCACCCTTACTAGTTATTGTCCTATATTTCCCTCTCCTTCCTGACTGAACTCCTTGGAAAAAACATAAGTGCTGCCTCCTCTTCATCTTCAGCTTCTCTCACTTGATTCTAAATCTTTTGTAATCTGTTACCCAACCTCATCCTTCTATTGAAACTGCTCTTTCAAAGTTGCCAGGAGTTTCTTATGACAAATATAAAAGGCTCCTTCTCATTCCTTATCCTTGTTGACTTCTCTGCAGTCTCTGATACTGTGGATCATTCCCTTTTCCTCTCTAGATTTTTCAAGATGCTGCTCCCTTCTTGGTTCTTCTCCTACCTGTTTGATCCTTCCTCAGTGTCCTTTGGTGAATTTTAAACTATGAAAAGCTCACTAACTGGTTTAACTGGCTACCCTTCACCATCTTCTCTTTTTCTTCTATATTATTTCTCTTGGTGATCTCATCACTAATTATCATCTCTATGCAGATGATCCTGGATCCACTCTCTTGGACATCTCAAACTAAATGACTCATAGATGTCTCAAACTCAACATGTCCAGAAAAGAACTCTATCTTTCTTCCCAATTCTCCCCTCTTCTGAACTTCTCTATTACTGGGATGTTTGGGGAGAACTAGTATTTTGGGTGTGAGGTCTTTCCAGGTTTATTCAGTGCTGCTCAATCACCTTTGGTGATCCATCTCTCACTTGTGGCTCCAAGAAACTGGAGCATGTGCTGTGGTCACACCCCCAGCAAATTATCTTGGCAGATGGGCTAAACCAGGTTGAGGGGTAACTAACAGGTCTCAAACTTATTGGTGAATTAAGGTGATGTCAACCCCAAGCATATAAAGACTTTCTTTGGTAGAAAGGGTAGATGTAAACAAATTGTTCCAATGGTCATGAAGGCCACTGAAGTTAGGAGTTCTTACAGTTTGTTCAGACATCCAAGATACCAAGGTCATACACTGCACCACAGCTATCACCAACTGTTTTGAATTTTGTCTTGCAATAGGACTTCAATCACTGACAGAGAGAGTGAAGCTAATGATCTGTGCAACTCTGTCTCACTTCAATTCAAGATACTGACCTATGATATCATTGGTCCTTTTTGAAAACTAAGGAGAAATAACAATTTCTTTTGCAATTATCATCATCTTCCCAGGTTTCAACCATCAATGTCATCTTCAACCCTCTACTTGAAGTCACTTCACATAGCCAATCTGTTGCCAAGTCTTGTTATTTTTATCCTTATGATAATTCTTGAGTATCTCCCCTTCTCTCTGGCACACTGCCACCATCTTGGTTCAGGACCTTCATTAGCTCTTACCTGGGTTATTGCAATGGTTTTCAGTTTGGTTTGCCTGTTACAAGTCTAACCCTACTGCAATCAATCCTCCCCTTAGTTTCCAAGGTGATTTTCCTAAAGCATACATCTTACCAAATTTTTTATCTAATCAATAAACTCTCTAGTATCTCCCTATTACCCCCTAGGATCAAATATAAATTCCATTATCTGACTTTTAAAGCTCTTTACAACTTGATTCCTTCCTACCTCTACAATCTTCTTATAGTTTACTCTCTTATGTGCTTTCTACAATCCAATTTTGCTGTTTTCAGTCCTGTCCAACTCTTTATGACCCCATTTGGAGTTTTCCTGGCAAAGATAATGGAGTAGTTTTCTATTTTTTTCTCCAGTTCATTTTGCATATAAGGAATTGTAGGCAAAAGGGGACTTAATGTCATAGCTAGTAAGTGTTTTAAAGCCAGATTTAGATTCAGCAAGATGGGTCCTTCTGACTCTAGGCCAGCACTCTATCTATAGTACCATCTAGCAGCCCCACAATTTAACTATAATGGTCTATTTACTAATTTTCACATACCAACTTCCATCTTCTATCTTTGTATCTTTTCATTGGCCCCCCCCATATTTGGATTGCTTTCTTGTCTCACCTTCACCTCTTAGTTTCCCTGGCTTCTTTCAAAAGGCAACTCAAATTCCTTCTGCATGAAGCTTTTTCTGGTTCTACCAATTGCTGGTGTCCTTCCCTTTGAGTTGATATATTATGTACAATTTTTTACTTGTCTACCCCAGTAGAATGTAAACTCCTTGAGGAAAGAGACATTGTTTTTGTCTTTCTTCAAATGCCTAGCACTGTGACTGGCACTTAGTAATAACTCAATAAATGCTTGTTGCCTGAACAAAATTCAGCTGGATTGTAGGGAGCATAAAGGGAAGCAATATATATAATTCTAGAATGAAGGTTGAAACCAGGTTGGGAAGAGCTACAAGTACCAATCAGAGAATTTTGTATTTGATCCTTGAATCAATAGGAAGCTACTGAAATTTATTGTGTGTGTATGTCTGTGTGTGTGGATGTGTTTGTGTTCTATGCTAATGGAATTGTCTGCATGCTAATAAAAAACTTAAATTAGAAACAATACTGAAGGTACCATATACTTAGCTGATGCATCATAAATATTTGATAGATACATGAATAAGCAAGTGAGTGAATGAATGATCAAAGTAATAAAGTAATTTGAAAAATGGATCTTATTTAGGACAATAGAGCAAGTTCTATATGATCTATGTATACCCAAACCATTTTGCCACTTCTTGTTGGAAAACTGTTCTCATCTATCGTACCTGATTTATGGGCTTGGATTCAAGATTAAAGGGTCATTTTTACATGGTTTGGATTAAAGGCATGGGAGACAAATGTACAATTGAATTTTCTAAATTGCATACTTTATTTGCTTTCACTATCTAGAAATTTGTCAACTCTCTGGTTTGGAAGGTCATGCCTGGAACCCATGAATTAACACCTGAAAACTTCTTGTTGCTTTTGTTCATCCATTTCAATCATGTCCAACTTTTCATGACACCTTTCAGGGTTTTATTGGCAAATCTAATGGAATGATTTGTCATATCCTTCTCTGTTTCATTCGTACTCATTTAGTATTTTATTTTTCCTCAGTTACTTTTAAAAATGATTTTAATATTAATTTTTAACACTTTGAATTCCAAATTCTCTCCCTTCTTCTCACCCTATCCAACCTCCAGTGAGAAGGCAAGCAATTCAGCATAGATTTTACATGTTTAGTCACACAAAACATTTCCATATGTGTGGGACAAATGCCACTTAAATAAATTTTGAAGATCTCTCAAGGTATGAAGAGAAAGCTTTATTCGTTTCTCAAGGAATGAGCCACAATCAATTACAGATTGAGGCAAAAACAAAAGGCCCAAGAATCACATTTATCCTAACTTGATTCCTGTCCCCCACTGACCCATCCTCATTAATGAGGAATGTGGTTTTACAATCTAGACCAGCAAGCTAATCTAGGGAAAAGAGCATAAAATTCAAACCGAAGCCAGATTATCTCTTCAACCCCAGGGATTGAATGGTCATCCAGACTACAACAGATAATGTGGGGTCAGTTGAATCTTCACCAATATCCCAGAGGTTGCTTTGTGAAGGGAGGAGGGACATATAGTTAACTATTCTCCAATCTATAATATTCTACTAAAGAAATTTCAGACTTTATCCCACTCACATATTAGTCATGTTGTAAGAGAAAATATAGACCAAAAAAAAACACTCAGGAAAAATAAAATTTTTAAAACGTATACTCCAATCTGTATTTGGTTACTATCAGTTCTTTCTCTGGAGATGAACAATGGTTTTCATAAGTTGTTCAGCATTGCTTCAGACATTGTATTGCTAAGAAAAACGAAGTCATTCACAGTTGATCATCTTGTTGTTGTTATTTGGTACACAGTACATTTCATTTTGTATCTGTTCATATAAGACTTTCTAGGTTTTTCTGAGAATATCCCGTTCATCACTTCTTACAGCAGAATAGTGTTCCAATATAATCACATAGCACAATTTGTTCAACTATTCCCCACTTGATGGGCATCCCCTCAATTTCCGATTATTTGCCTCCAGAAAAGAGGTACTATAAATACTTTTCCTTTTTGTTGTATAACTCTTTTGGTCCCAGACTTAATAGTAGCATTGCTAGGTCAAAGAGTATACATACTTTCATAGCTTTTGGGCATAGTTCCAAATTGCTCTACAGAATGGTTGAATCAGTTCATAATTCCATCAGCAATACATTAATGTCTAATTTTTTCCTATATCTGCTCTAACATTTGTCATTTTTCTTTTTTGTCCTATTAGCCCTAAAAGGTATAAAGTAGCACCTCACGATTTTTAAAATTTGAATTTCTCCAGTCATTAGTGAGTTGCAGCATTTTTTCAGATGGCAATTGATAACTTTTATTTCATCTGAAAATTGTTCATATTTTTGAACATTTGTCAATTGGGGATTGGCTCTTATTTTTATAAATTTGACTCAGTTCTACATACATATTTATAAAATGAGGCCTTTACCAGAGAAACATTTCAAATTTTTTTTCACATTTACTATTGCTAACTATATTTCCCTCCATTCCATTTCTCTCTGTTTATTCTATTCTTTCTTCTTTTATCCTGTCCCTCCTCAAAAGTGTTTTGCTTCTGACTATTCCTTCCCCAATCCACTCTCCTTTCTATCATCCTCATGTTTCTATTGAATCCATTTTTTTTCTGAAACAAATGAGTCTTTTTTATTTTACTCAAGACTAATGCTAAAGCACTAGAGACTCATTTCTGCTTTTGACAGGAATAGAGCTATTTGCTTTGTTCATACTGGGTCACTCTTCCACAATCATTTCACTTCAATTCACTTCAACAGGTTTACTATATAAGCACTTAATTCTTAAGTGTTTATTATGTGCAAAGCCCTGTGTTAAGCATTAGGAATACAAAGACACAAATAAAAAAGAAAAGAAAAAAAAAAGGCAAATAGAAAGGGGGCATTGTTCTCTTTGCAGCATGGTTGTCAAATCAGGGTCCAGAAAAACAACTCTTTTCTTTCTTTTTTTTTTAGAAAGATTTTATTTATTTTGAATTTTATAATTTCCCCCAATCTTTCCTCCCCCCCCCCACAGAAGACATTCTGTTAGTCTTTACATTGATTCCATGGTATACATTGATTCAAGTTGAATGTGATGAGAGAGAAGTCTTATCTTTAAGGAAGAAACAAAGTATAAGAGATAGCAAAATTACATAATAAGATAATGGGTTTTTTTTAAAAAAAATTAAAGGTAATAGTCTTTGGTTTTTGTTCAAATTCCACAACTCTTTTCCTGGATACAGATGGTATTCTCCATTGCAGATAGCCCAAAATTGTGCCTGATTGTTGCACTGGAATGATCAAGTCCATTAAGGTTGACCATCACCCCCATGTTGCTGTTAGAGTGTACAGTGTTCTGGTTCTGCTCATCTTTCTCAGCATCAGTTCATGCAGATCCTTCCAGGCTTCCCTGAATTCCCATCCTTCCTGGTTTCTAATAGCTCAATAGTGTTCCATCACATACATATATCACAGTTTATTAAGCCATTCCTCAATTGAAGGATATTCACTTAATTTTCAATTCTTTGACATCACAAAAAGGGCTGCTGTGAATATTTAGGTATGAATGATGTTTTTATCCTTTTTTTCATCATCTCTTCAGGGTATAGATACAGTAGTAGTATTGCTGGATCAAAGGGTATGTACATTTTTGTTGCCCTTTGGGCATAATACCAAATTGCTCTCCAGAAAGGTTGGATGAGTTCACAGTTCCACCAACAGTGTATTAGTGTTCCAGATTTCCCACAACTCTTCCAACATAGTTCATTTCCTTTCTGGTCATACTGGCCAGTCTGAGAGGTGTGAGGTAGTACTTCAGAGATGCTTTAATTTGCATTTCTCTAATAATTAGTGATTTAGAGCAATTCAGAAAAGTAATTTTTTATGTTGACATTTGATTAGGCAATATTAACTTTATTGTGGGCCAATGGGACAAAGAATTCATCTGAGATCTCCTGTCACTAATTATTTGTTATCCAAAGGACCCTCAAAAGGCTTCTTCATCTTTGTTAGTCCTCTAAGGATTCTTGATTCAATAGAGCATAACATAACCTTTGTCAGGAGCTTCTCCAATGGCCTTGGGGTCACTACTAGATGTTTTTCTTTAAGTTTCATGAGTATAAATCTTCTTTTTAATATAGAAAGTAGGCTTTAGTTGTAGTTCTCAGAACTACCTGCTGTCCCATTTGCTAGAAGTTTCTACTGAATGACAGATCTCTGATAATTCTTAGCCACAATCAGAGAATATAAGTAACCTAGAAAAGAGGAATGATGAACAAGGGCTGAATGAGAGAGCTCTGGTATAATATTTTTTCTTTTAATTCCCATAGACTAGGACTAGATTTTAGTCCTTTTTCCCAGACATTTAATTTATGGTTTCAAATTCCCAAGATCCTCACCAGCTTGGTATACAAATGAATTTGAGCTATAAAAAAGTAACAAAGTCATTGTCTTCCATCTACCTGACTCACATTCCTCCCTTTATAAGTTTTAACAATGAGCTCCCAAGTTTTTTGCTTTCTCACATCTTTATTAAAACTTATTTACCATGTACAGAAGTCCAGGCACTGGGGATAAAAAGACATTTTTAAGTTCTTTTCCTCAAGGAGCTTACATTATACTCGTTTATATAATATATAAGTAAATAAATGTAAGATAATTTTATGAAAAGCAAAAGTACTTAAACATGAAGGGGATCAGGAAATCAGGACAGAACTTAGTCAGAAATAATAAATACCTGAACTAGGAAGTTGGCTGAATAAAGAAAAAGGGACAGATTAAACAGATGTAGAGGTAGAATCAACTAGAGTTGACAATTAACTATGTAGGATTAAGGCCAATGAAGAGTTGAAGATGTACCCTAAGTTCTGAACCTAAGTTACTAGAAGGACTTTCAATGGAAATAAGTGAGTTTAAAGTAAAAATGGGTTTTGAAGGGAAGGGGTGAAGTTGAGTTCTGTTTTGTACTTAGGAGTTTGGGATAGGAGAAAAAACTTATAAAAGAAAACAGAAAACGTATGGGGAATGTATTCAGAAGAAGATACTCTGAGTGGGAGTAAAAAGTGAAAGGCCAAAGGAAAACAGTCAGGTAGGAATAAAGAGATGTATGACTGGACTCACTTCTTAAATGGAAAGAGAAAAAAGAGATCAAGAGCAAAAATTTTATTTTCTTTAAAATTCACTGAGTGGGGCAGCTAGGAGGCACAGTGGATAAAGCACTGGCCTTGGAGTCAGGAGTACCTGGGTTCAAATCCGACCTCAGACACTTAATAATTACCTAGCCGTGTGGCCTTGGGCAAGCCACTTAACTCCATTTGCCTTGCAAAAAAAAACCTAAAAAAAATTCACTGAGTAACTTTTCTTCTTCAATATAGCCTTCTTTCCAGAGGTGAAAGGCACTCTTTAGTAAGAAGCCAGAGCACATATCCCAAGTGGCCTCATTATGGTGCCACCAGAAAGGAACAGGGAGTGTTCTCAGTTTCATGGGAAGCAACCAAGTCAGATCAGACTAGCAAGACTACTTCTATTTTTTCTGTTACATGATTGTAATTAATATGTACTTGGTTCTGACTTTTAAAAATTTGCATTATTTCCCCAAAGATTCATCCAGATTTTGTATTGTATCTCAGACTTGTCTCTTTAAATTGCACTATAGTATTGTATTATGTTAATATGCCATAATTTATATAAGCATTTGATTATTGTTAGATATCTCAGGTTGTCTTTTTCTAAATTACAAACAGGACTCAATTTTACTATGATAAGGTTGTTTTTTTTTTTTTAGTTTTTTGCAAGGCCAATGGGATTAAGTGGCTTCCCAAGGCTAGGTAATTATTAAGTGTCTGAGACTGGATTTGAACCCTGACTCCAGGGCTGGTGCTTTATCCACTGTGCCACCTAGCTGCCCCTGTCCTTTGTTCTTGAAGGAGACCATGACATGAGGGAGGTGATGCCAAGACAAGCACATGAATTGGATTTGAGTGAGGGGGTGCTGTACTAAGTCATCATCCTTACTTTCTCTTCCAGAGTCATTTGGGTCCACTGTTCTGATACAGATCAGAAAGACTAATGGTGGTCTTGGATGCAAGGCAATCAGGGTTAAGTGACTTGCCCAAGGTCACACAACTAGTAAGTGTCAAGTATCTGAGGCTGGGCTCAAGCTCCTATCCTCCTGATTCTAAAGCCAAAACTCTTTCCACTGTTCTACCTTGTGAGGGTCAAATATGGTAATAAATATCTAAAACATTTTGCTTCTAGTTCTTTCCTATAACTTCTATATGTTAATGTCAGATCTTTATATTTGCCATAAATATTTCCTAGTTCATCCTTTTTTATTCATATCTTTTGTTCTACAGATATTTGTCATATTAATGTACCAAGCACACCACTATTTTCCTAATAATTCTTTGTATTTCTTGAAAGAGGAAAAAAAGTTCTCTCTCCTCCATGATCCCAGGTAAGTCCCTTATTCTATTTGAACTTATTTTTTGAAAGGTTTTTGAAATGTTTAAATCCATCATCTAACTGAACTTTGTTGAGGCATATGGCATATGATATGAATCTAAATCACTCCAAGGTGCTGACAATTCTTTCAACATACATTTAAGTAATAAATCTTTTCTCCAGTTTTTATTTTCTATCCCAGTTTAAGGCAAATTTTTGTATGGATTTATGGTTAAATGTTTCATGTATACTGTTTATCTCTCTCTTTTTCCCCATTATCACACATATAGTTTTGTTGATAATTGCTTTGTGTATGTTTTAAAATCTTGGACTGAAAGATCACCTTCATCAGCACTGTTTATGTCTAATACTTAATGTATACCTGTTATTCTTGTCTGTTTCTTTGTCATTTAATTGTTATTACTTTATTCAGTTCTTTAAAGAAATCTCTTGATAGCTTGATTGGTTTTGCATTAAATATTATATATTGAGAAGGGGAATAGTCTCATTTTTGCTAGATTAATTCAACTCATCCATGCATATTGGATGCCTCTGCTTTATTTTCTTCACTTATAATAGTTATATAGGCTGATGGTTGTCTTGTGTATTTTAGGTAAGTTAATTTATAAAAAAAATCTGATGCTTTTCAGAATTATTATAAATGGACCCTCCTTTTAATATAATCTTAAAATTTATTGTTGGTAAATAAGAATACCTTTTAAACCAGATATGCCATAGACCCAGAACATATCAAAATTTAAAACCTTAGATGAATTCCTCCAAAAACATTTGATTCTCATGATTAAAGAACCCAGTCACCTCTGTCTGCTTCTCAATACCAGAAAGGGGTGAATCCTCTCTTTGTGAAGTATTGAAAAGAATTGACATTAAAAAAAAAAAAAGGACAGTTAAATTGCCCACTTAAAAGAAGAGAATAAAGGACTGGCAGGACAAAGGCAGTATGTAGTACATATGATAAGAAACCATCTGTCCTAGAGATAAAGGTTGACTATGCAGCCAGTCTTCAGATAACCTTGAATCATTGAGCTATTCTTTGAGGGAACTGATTCTGTGAGGAAGAATCAAGCAGAAAAACAACAAAAGGAAAACTATATATACATATGTGTACATACATATGACTTTGTATGTGTGTGTACTAAGTATATTTAATTATAGATTTAATATATTTATATATTATATAAAATATCCATATCTAATTATGTTTTAGATACATAAAGTTATATTATAAATAATAAATTATATATTCTATTTTGACTATTAGGAAAAACACTATCAAAGTTTACTTTGATTTTAGCTATTCATCTTTGGTTTCTTTTCTTAAATTATATATTTTTTTGCAAAAAGCAAATGTCAACATTCTCAGATGTCCACTCAACCCCAAACCCAATGAAAATCAAACTCTGGGTTTCTTTTATACAATGGTGAAAGCCTGGAACATCTGGCTATTTTAAAACTGGTACTTGGTGGCAGTTTTGGACAATGTAACAGAAGCAATCCCATTTCAGAATGTGCTTCAGCCCAACACTTAGCACAATGCTTCAGAGCTTAGCACATAGTAGGCACTTCATACATTTTTGCTTATTGACTGACTGGCTCTGTAAGGGATGGAATAGAAATTTCTGTCCTTTGCTAAAGAATATGCTGAACCCAAAGGGGCTTCTGGTTGAGTCTTTCAGTTCCTTCCTATTTTGTTTTCCCTTTCTCACCTCCCTCTGCAGTGGGTCTATATTGCTACATCATAGAGGATTAGCTGCAGAGTCAAATAGAGGTGAACGAATATAACCTCTGTGGAATTTCACTGGATTTCACCTTCTCTTTTTGTTTCAGGAATATCTCTCTTGAACTTCTCATGAGTAATGAGTACATCTGCCACCCAAGTGAACCTGAATCTATTCCTTAGTCTCCAACTGTCTCCTCATCAAACAATTCATCTTGCCCAGTTAGACATCTGCCTGCTCTGTAGATGGCCTGCTGTTTACCTGCTCCCCATCTCCACAGTCATCCTCAGGAAGGTAAGCATAATTTTCTGAGAAAGTTCCTGTCTTGGAAGGGTTTGTCATATGATCCTAGATTTAGAACTGGAAGGGACCTTAGAGGTCAATGAGCACAATCATCTCATTTTATAGATGACGCAGCTGAGGTACAGGTTGGTTAAAGTGATTTGGCTGCTGTCATAGAGCCAGTAATTGCCTGAGTTAAGATTTGAATTCAGTGTTCTATCCTCTAAGTGGTCCTAGCTGTCTTTTATCCCCTAGTGGGGAAGGAGTGTCCCAAACTATTTCTCCAGTACTTGACTCCCTTCCCACTAAAAACTACTTAGATGAAAACCATATAGAGAATGGCAAATAAACTGGAATATGCAACCTAGTAGAAAACAGAAATCAGAGAAGTTAAACAGATGAGAATTTAGGGATAGATCAATGAAAGAACTCTCCTTCTGTGTGTGTGTGTGTGTGTGTGTGTGTGTGTGTGTGTGTGTGAGAGAGAGAGAGAGAGAGAGAGAGAGACAGAGAGAGAGACAGAGACAGAGACAGAGACAGAGAGACAAAGAGAGAGAGACAGAGACACACACACAGATAGAGTGACAGATACAGACAGAAACAGAGAGAGACAGAGACAGAGACAAAGAGACTGATAGAGACAGAGAGAGGAAAAAAGACAGATGCAGAGAGAGCCAGAGACAGAGGGATAGGGATAGAGACAGAGAGATAGCACAGACACACACACACACACACACACACACACACACACACACAAACACACAAAGAATTCCAGTTTTCACCCAAGGGGAAATTCTCAGCAGTCTGTAGTGTCTAAGGAATGGTGGGATGAATTGCAGGTTGTTCTACATGTTAGCTTTGTTCCTAGACTCTTTCTTTCTCTTCAAAGTTCTCTCCATGAAGAAAATTTGGAACCGTGTACCTTCTCTCTCAAAGGGGAAGCCAGAAGATAAGAATCTCTGTTCTCCCAGGCTCTTGCTAACTCCACACCTTATGCTGACTTGGAGCCCTGAGCAATCAGTCTCTACTAACAAGCAGAGTCTTATTTAAAGAGCCTAAGTCTTCTTCCAGTATTGAGTCATTTGTAGCATCTATATAATCACTGCTGCTCTTTCTCTTTTCTCTCTCATTTTTGTCCACATCTCTACTCATTTTGTTACCTTGGAGCACTAGAGTAAATAAGAAATAGAATTCAAACAGGATGCAATTCAAACAGACCTAGATTTGAACAAATGCATGTCCCTTAAAGGTAGGAACTGTTTCATATTTTTATTTGCAGGCTTAATATTTAGGAGAGTACTTAGTGGGTAATTTTTAAATGTTGACTAGAGATAAATTGAATTTATAGAATTATATATTTAGAGCTAGAAGGGATCTCAGAGCCTAGCAGACAGCAAGGTAGAGTAGTGGAAAGAGTGAGTGCTAAGACTAATGTCAAGAAGACATCTTCCTGAGTTCAAATTCAGCTTCAGACACTTGCTACCTATGTGACCCCGGGCAAGTCACTTAGCCTCAGTTTCCTCATGGGTAAAATGATCTGGAGAAGGAAATGACAAACCACTCCTGGATCTTTGTCAAGAAAACCTCAAATGGGATCACAAAGAACCACAAAGAACTACCAACTCCTCTCATCAAAAAATAAAGAAATCAAGACATGGAGAGTGGCATGCAACTTCCCACAGGTGATAAGTATCACAGATAAAATTTGAACCCAGGTCTTTATTCTAGAACAAAGTTTCTTTTCCCTCTTCACTCCAACATTTCTCTGATGAATATGAGATATACACAGAAGCATGGGGAGACATGTTAATTGATCCTGAGTGGTAAGTACAAGGAAAATGAGATATCAACAATTACAGTAATGTAAATGAACAGCATAGCAAAAGAGAAATTAAATGATGAATAATTACAATGAGTCATTTAATAATGTCTCAATAAGATAAGAAAATGGAATTTCTTCCCTTTGCTAAAGAGACATTTATTCTATCAGATTCAGTGGATATGTTGGTTAATAATGCTGAACTGTTTTCTTCCCCTCTCCCTTCTCTTTATTAATATTTTTTGTTACAAGGGATTTTACTGGATAGAAATGGGAAGAAAGATATATTTGGAAATGAAAGTGATGTAAGAATTAAAGTTTATAAATAAAAAACTTAAAAAAAAATTTTGGCTTTTTTCCCCCCAAATCATGTATAAACAATATGAGCCAAGTCAAAAATATTTATTGAATACTTATCCTATATCCAATGCAGTGGTAAGCACCATGGGTAGTAAAAAATAGTAGAATATATTATCTCTGCACTCAGGGAGGCATTTATAATCCTTTTGGTCAAACCAGATTTACATGTAATAACCAATTAGAGAATAAGTACATGGTAATGAGTAATTGAGAGCTAACACCTGCTGTACATACTTGGAGTGCCAGCAGAGTACAGAGAAGGAGGTTATCACTCTCTACTAAGTGCTAAGTGCAGACTAACTCAAGTGCGAGGGCTTTAAAAACAGGTGCAAGGATTTTTTTCCCCTTCACATTCTCTGGTAACTATTTAGAAATGCCCCTGGCCCCTTGTAAGGGATGAAGTAGGACGAATAAGAGGTTGTGTAGTGTATTAGAGAGGTGTCAGATGTGAGTTTGAGCTTGATTAAAATCTAGGTGGGAAATATGTAACAAAATAATTAAAAACACAATAGATCATAGATAATGTTAATAGGTAGTTTATTAAGTCAATATGCCACCTTAGGAATCCTGATGTACAGTTTAGGGGTTACCATTTCTATTTGAGTTTGGCCCCATTGGAAATTCAAAAGGTCTGTGGTTACCAAAACAGTTCAAGTTGAAAAGCATGTCAGAGACCTTCAACTTTTTTCTGAAATAGTGTTCTTGCTACAAAATAACCAACAAATAGCCCTTTAGCTTTTGATTGATTTTGATTCATCCTCCAGGGATGGTTCCAAATCTAAAAATGTCCTTTTTCAGGACCTTTGGTGTCCTTTCCAGTTCTAAATCCTAAGGTCTTATGAAATATAATCTAATCATAGGTCAGGAAGAGACCAGGTCTGATCCAGCTTCCAGGCTCAAAAATCGAACTAGTTTCTTTTGAAATTCCCTTTTGTCAAATTACCCTTTACCCTGAAAATCTTAGGAGCTCACTCCTGAGTAGAAGTCATGACAGTGTAAGATGAGAGACTCCATTGTAGTGTGCAGATGGAGGTATCATTTTTCTAACCCTACAATTATTCAACAGGATCCCAATCCCAGGGTCATAGGTAGGTTGACTGACAGAAAATTGACAAAAAACATTCAAGATCCTACGAGATTTCTTATTTTTTCCATTGTTGAAAAAATATGCAACCTGGTAATAATAATAATAATAGTAATAATAATAATAGTTACCATTAATTTAGTACCTTAAGGTTTGCAAAACACTTTATTTACATTATCTCACTAGATCCCCAAAATAACCCTGAGATAGGATTCATTACTAACCCCATTTAACAGAGAAGTTAACTGAGGTAGACAGAAGACTTAAATGACTTGTCCAGGGTCACACAGCTAGCCAATTGTCTCAGGCAGGACTTGAACTCATGTCTTATAGACCCCAAGTGTAGCACTCTCTCCATTGTTCCACCTAACTGTCTTAAAATAGCAAGCATTTCTATATCAAATTATGGTTTGTAAAGCATTTAACCAATATTGTCTCATTCTATCCTAATAACAATCCTGAAAATTAGGTGTTATTATTATTTCCATTTTACACTTGAGAAAACCAAGGCACAGAGAGATCAAGCAATTTGATTAGAGTCACCCAGTGATTCTGTGTCAGAGACTAGATTTGAATTGAAGACTATACCATCAAACTGCAAAACAAAACGTGACCTAAAAGCTCTCTTCCAAAAAGGATACATATATGTGTGTGTGTGTGTGTGTGTGTGTGTGTGTGTGTGTACATAAAGATATATATATACAAAGAGATAGATGATAGATAGATAGATAGAAAGATGGATGGATAGATGGATAGATAGATAGATAGATAGATAGATAGATAGATAGATAGATAGATAGATGTCTAAGTTATTCAGGATTCCTTGAAAGGAGCAAAGATCATCTTGTAAAATCTAATCTAAAGTATCAGGTAAGATGTAAAACAGAGACACATGGTTGCCTAAGGTTTTCTTCACTGCTATGGTGAAGACATGATTCAGCACAGACTTCAAGATATCATGCATTTTTTGGGGGAATGGTGATATCTTCCAGATATTTCCCTTTCTGAATGACATCAATCCTAGATGCATCAAGCCCTACTAAAAAAGACCTGTAGTCATTCAAAAGAATTTGGTCTAACCATATACCATAGGAAACCCCACCCCCAAAAAAGTGAATGAGCAATATGTCGATTATGCAGATAATGAATAACATAGAATTTGTTCATGAGTGGGCACACATATTAAAAAATAAACAGTTAATTGGGCTCAGAATTAAGTAAGACTGGGAAATCAGGATTGCCTTCAGGAAACACCAAAATTACTTTAATGATCCCTAACTTCTCCCAGAAACATAAGTTCATCTTTTTAATACTGATATTCTATAATTATTGTTTTATAACTGAGGATCATGGAAAATTGTGAACTCTTAGGAATTATAAATGAATATCACAGAAAGCAAAAAAAAACATAGCTAAGTATGAACAGGTTACGGTTTGTCATAAGAAAAGGAACTTGGAGGAGGAAAGATTGTCTTCAGGAAATTACATGATTGAAAAAAAGATGAATGAGAGTTATTTCAGGGAGAAAAAGGAAGGTGGTGATCAGTTCAAGTTTCACTTACATACCTATAATATTAGGAAGTGAATAAAGCCCCAAGAAAACTGAACTGAGGTAGAAGAGAATGGGGAACAGGTGGCAGTTGCAATAGAAGACATAGACAAGAATCATAATGGATGAACTGAATTGTGATGGGCATCATAGTGAAAGAGTGTTCAAATAGATGAAGACTTAGATCCTTTTGAATATCTGAGGCATAGTCTCATTTCATCAAATCCGGTTCTAAAACAGAGGAGTCATACAGAGTCAGCTCTATTCTGGATGGTAATTCTGATCTAAGACCTGTAATATGCTTGAAGGAACTCTCCAATCCAATAAATCTCCAGCTTCTCATTGTGCCTGGAATCATCACTATTAGAATGTCTCTTTTGGACTTTGCTGTCCAGAGAAGGCCCTTGTTAAGATGCATGTAACTCATTTTCTGTATCATTAAACTTTCAATAGCAATTATTAATTTCTTAGGTTTCTGAGGGAATAGGACGCAAGACAGATATGTTTTAATTTGAGATAAAGGATGCAGAAGAGTATATGGAAAAGAACAATGGAAAAAATCAATTATTTGTCATAATTGTGTGTGTTGCCTAAAGAATTGCATAATCAGGGATCCCAGGGACAACTCTATCTCAGATTACCAAGAAATTAGGTATAGAAACATATAGGAAAATGAGAACATTCTTCCTATAAAAATATAAAAAGGCTGCAGCTAAAAAAAATTTTGTAGTTTTAAGAAAATGTCATAGAAATTTTGAAAGAGCTATGTGGGCATTTTTCACATCACTGTAATAAGCAATTTCAGAGTAGGTAGTATTTATTTATCAGGTTCATTTGTCATTTCACCCATAGTTAATGAGATTTTTTTGGACTTTCTTCCTGCCTAGATTAGTGGGGTTCCAGACTAAGCAAAATTCATTGATATTTAAGTATTTTTTTTCTGACTTGTTTTGGAAGACTGCCTACTCTTCCTCAGAGTCAACTCTTTATCAGATTTTGCAATTTTTTCCCTCATTTATGAAGTTTTTCAGGCTAGGTAAAACCCATATAGGTAATAAATTTTAATAGAGATGGTCTATATGGAAATGAAAATGCCCACTTTAGAAGAAGAGTGCTGTAGCAGGGTTCTGTCTTGCCTCTGCTGTGAACTATTTGTGTGACCATGAACAAGGCACTTAACTTCCCACTATTCAAGACATCTTTCTAAGACTACAAGTTACAAATTGTAGATTTGCCTTGACAATGGGAGTTTCCACACCAAACTTTCTTCTATAATGATATTACAAGTTTAGACCAAAAAAAAGCACTTGATCTTTAGGATGCAACTGAGTATGAAGGCATGATATAGATGAGATGGAATAAGTGGTTTGATCCACCAGACCCTAGATCATTCAACCAGATCAATGCGTTACTACAATTGGAGATTAAGATAATCAATCTGGGATGCAGGAACACAGCAACTGCTGTCAATAACTGCAACAAGGGAATTAACTCTTGTTCTCTGAGAAACCTAGACATCTAGATAGCAGATGGTGGATAGCGTGTTGACTGTGGAGTCAGGAAAATCTGAGTTCATATCTGGACTCATATGTATCATTTCAGTCATGGCCAACTCTTTATGATCCCATTTGCGGTGTCTTGGCAAAGACACTGGAATTATTTGCCATACCTTTTCCAGATCATTTTCCAGTTGAGGCAACTGAAGTACAGGGTTAAGTGATTTGACTGGGGTCACATGGCTAGGAAATGTCTAAAGCTGTTTTTGAACTCAGGACCTCCTGATTTTAGGACAGGCACTCTGTTCACTGTACCACCTTGCTGCTCATTTAAAAAAAAATTTTTTTAAACATTTAAAAAAATTTTCCAGATTCATGATACATAGTAAATTCTTCTCCCTCTCCTTCCATCAGCACTATGGCTAACATGATCTTTTCTCTACTCTTCACATCTCTGAGCCTTTTTTTAGGCCATGACTAGAATATGCTCCCTCTTACACTTTACCACATATAATCCCTCGTTTCCACCAAGACAAAGCTCAAGACCTCTCCATGAAGTCTTTCCTGACTCCTTCAACTGCTATTGCCTTCCCTTTCACATCACCTAGTATTAAACCACCTTGTTTTAATATATTTAATATATAATTATATTTTAATTTTTCCATATATGTAATACATGTATTTATGTTTTATATCTATATATGTATTTATTTTTGTTTTATATCTATATATTCATCCATGTTGCCTCTCCCATTAGAATGCAAACTCTTTGCAAGTAGGATTTATTCCACTTATTGCATTAGTATCCCCAGTACCTAACACAGATCCTGATTCAGAATAGAAACTTTGTCAAGGCTTGTTCTTGATTGATTGGTGATGATTTAAGATACTTTGTGATTCAATAACCATTCAAAACCCAAGCACAGTCTCTTTTTTTTCTCCCCCTTTTTTTGCAAGGCAAATGGGGTTAAGTGGCTTGCCCAAGGCCACACAGCTAGGTAATTATTAAGTCTCTGAGACCGGACTTGAACCCAGGTACTCCTGACTCCAAGGTTGGTGATTTATCCACTACGCCACCTAGCCGCCCCCAAGCACAGTCTCTTTCTGAGGTGTTCATTTTTTACCAAACAAACAGAAGACACATTAGTTTTAAGTAAAAGATCAATCAAATAATAAGACCAGAAAAGTTCTTCCCATGACCACATGAAGTATACTCTCCAGTAAGTTATGACATCATCAATTAAAGAGAGCACACTTGAAAATAAGAGTTGTAACCATGGTACATGCATGGAGAGCACACACATCAGGGACTCAGGTGACTAGGGCACATATGGAAGTACATATATAACCTGAGTATACTTTGGACTTGGCAAAGCTGCTGATGTCCTCTAATGATATCATATCATTTCTGAAGTTTTCTATTGGCTTTAAAAATCTTCATTCCACTGGATTATCTGTGATATTTCCACTGTTACCATTGGCTGGGCCTACCTCAGTCCTTTAGCCTTTTTAGGACTATGATCTTCTCTCTCAGATACCATCTATCAGATTGCATTGAATATAAAGCTTCTCTCTGGGAGGAAGAGCTATGACTATAGCCTTTAAACAGAATTTTATTTTTTCCCAGATTAACGTAAAGACAATTTTTAACATTCATTTGAAAATAAAATTTTGAGTTCCAAATTTGCTCCTCCCTATATCCCTTCCCTGTGTGCAATCATATCAAATATATTTCCATAATAGAATTCCATATTGCTGAAAAAAGAAACAGAACAAAAGAAAAAACTAAAAAAAGTGAAAATAATATACATGATCTACATTCAGACTCCATCAGTTCTTTCTCTGGATGTGTATAGCATTTTCCATTATGAGTCTTTGGAATTGTCTTTGATCACTGAATAATGTTGTTATAATGCAATGTTCTGCACAGTTCACTTTACATCGGTTCATGTAAGTCTTTCCAGGTTTTTCTGAAATTCACCCACTCATCATTTCTTATGGCACAATAGTATTTCATTACATTTATAAGCCACAACTTGTTCAGATATTACCCAAGTGACAGGCATCCCCTCAATTTCCAATACTTAGCTACTTCAAAGAAAATGACTTTTTCAGTCTATAGCTGGGGGCTGTGATCTACCACTCACCCAGCAATAACCAACAGAATAGCCCAGGCCAGCTTAACTATTCTTTTGACTGTCTTTGTCTGGTGCTGATTCAAGATTTCCTAAAACCATCTGATTTATGTCTCTCCAATGTCTATTAATTCCTGGATTGTGATTATGTTTTGTGTTCTTGAAACCTCATAGGAACAGTATGGGACCTTGGACAAGAGGTAAAACCTGTTCCCAAGTCCCTTCCTGTTTGGCATACTTAGAGGCAAGAGCAAATGCTAGATGTAGCAAGCAGAGCAGTCATGACCTTCCACCACCTGGCAAATAATCTGGCCTTTATTATGCCCACTTGCTATCAACAAACTCCCTGGCGAATCCAAAAAACTTCATTGGTCTTCCTACACACAAATAATAAATGTCAGAGGCTGGCTTAAAAACCAAGATATTCTTACTCCATATCAATTGTTTTCTCAACTATACTATAGGTGCTTCTGATAATAATCTGCAAAAATGGATGGGGGGTGGAGAATAAGACAAAATAGAAAGTGCAAGGAGGAGAAATCATGTGAAATGTGAATGTGAATTAAGATTGGCAAGGTAAGTTGGCAACATATTATGAGTAGCTTTGGATGCTAGGATGAATTGAATTTTAGCCTGTAGGTAATAGAGTCTATTGATCAAGGAAGAGAGTGATGTGATCAGACTCATGCATTAGGGTAATTGCTTTTGGAGCAGTGTGAAGAGTTTATGGATAAGGGACTGGAGGCCAGGAGCCTAGTTAGTTTATTCTGATAGCTCAGGTAAATGTCCTGACCTAGGCAGGAGACAAGGGATGGCAAGGGGAGCGGAATAGAAGAGGATGAATATAAACAATATTGTGGAAGAGATAACTTAACAATAATTGAATGTAGGGAGGGAAAGGAAAGTATCACAGATGATTCTGGGGTTATATATGTCTGTGGAATTGGAAAATGGTAAAATACTATTACTAGGAATCAGGAAATTAGGAGAAGGAGCAACTTTGGGTAGGAAGATGATGATTTCACTTATGGAAAAAATGAATTTGAAATGTTAGCAGGACCTCCAGGTTGATTTACACAGTAGTCAGTTGGAAATGAAGGACTGAGGCTCTGAGGATGGAAAGAAGCATTTTTTAAATAAATAAAATGCCTACTATGTGTTCAGGAACATAAATTTGATCTTTATAATAGTCCTGGGAGGTAGGTACTATCATTATGCCTACTTTTTAGCTGAACAAACTGAGAATACGGACTTGCCCAGTCTCATGTAGTCAGAATCGAACCTAGGTCTTCTTGAATTTAGTCCCAGCACTAGATTTTGAAGTTTGCCAGATAGAATTTTGAAAGTGGGTGAAATTACTAGAAGATGGGGGGGAGAGAGAGAGAGAGAGAGAGAGAGAGAGAGAGAGAGAGAGAGAGAGAGAGAGAGAGAGAGAGAGAGAGAGAGAATTCAAATGCAGAAATAATGGGAATCAAGAATGGAGCTTTGTAGAACATTCACACTTAGGGTGTGAAAGTAGGAAGAAGGAAGGAGTGGTCAACAGTGTTGGTGGACAAGAAAGAAGAAGAATGAGAAAAGATCTCTATAAACAATATTGTATAGTGCTGACAGAACTGAATTCAGAGGCAGGGGAACCTAGGTCTGAATCTTGCTCAAGAAATTATTTAGCTAATTGATCCAGGGCAAGTCACCTAACTTCTCAGATTTAGTTTATTTGTAAGATGGGGGATAATAACACCTACATCTCAAGATTGCTGTTGAGTATCAAATGTTTTGAAAATGTTTTGAAAATCTTTAAATACAATATAAATTTGATTTTTAAACATTATATATATCTGGCAACTAGGTGGCACAGTGTATAGAATGCCAGGTTTGTTGACAGACTCATCCTCGAGTTCAAATCTAGTCTAGCTGTGTGACCCTTGGCAAATCACTTAACCCAGTTTACCTCAGTTTTCTCATTTGTAAAATGAACTCCAGAAAGAAATGACAAGAAAATTACAAATGGGGTCATAAAGAATTAGACATAACAAAAATGACTGAATAACAACAAAATTTAATGTATTATTAATGAATTTGCTGGAAAAAGGTTTCTAAAGAGTGACAGAAGCAACATTGCAAGAGAGTTAAGAGTAAGTAGATGGGGGTGGCTAGGTGGTGCAGTGGATACAGCACCGGCCCTGGAGTCAGGAGTGCTTGGATTCAAATCCAGTCTCAGACACTTAATAATTACCTAGCTGTGTGGCCTTGGGCAAGCCACTTAAACCCCTTTGCCTTGCAAAAACCTAAAAAAAAATAAAAGAGTAAGTAGGATGGTGATAGTGTAGAAATAGCAAATATAAACTGCTTTTTCTGAAACTTTGACAGAAAAGTGGATTGTAACTTGAGCTTGGTGGAGAGGATGATTTTCTTTTAAGCATGGGGAAAGGAAACATTTGTAAAGTGGAGAAAAATCTGTGGCAAGGAAAAGATGAAAGACTAAATAAATAAATACATAAACAAATAAATAAATGAGCAAGGTTTTTGAGGAGATGGGAGGAGAAGGAATCAAGAACAGCAGTAAAAGGATTAGTTTAGGCAAAGAGGTAGGCCATCTGAGATGGAAAAGAATGAAGATAGAATAGACAGAATGAGTCAACAGAGAGGCTTTGAGGCATGTGTGTGTGGGAGTGGAATATGAGATAATTTAAGATGAATGTCCTCAGTTTTCTTTATAAAGTAGGAGATGGTAAGAGAGAAGAGTGGTTAGTTATAGAATTGGGAACTTAAGGAGAAGAAGATAGTTTTGAACAGCTGCTGTGGGCAGTGTTATGGTAAGTGAAATAGAGATGACTGAAAGGATTGTCCTGTAGTCACAATGAAGACTTAGTTGAAGCCAGTAAAAAGAAATGTGTAATAATCTCAGTCTGCCCATTCTTGACTTTCTCTTGAAGTATCTGATTTGGGAGAAGGAATGAAAGATGATGGAGATTAAAAAGGGTTGAAGTTTATCAGGGGAAGAAAAATAGAAAAGGGAAGGAGTTTGATGTTAGAGAAAAATGCATCTAAATTGCTATCTTTATCTATTTGTATCAAATAGTGGCCTTCTCTGGGGGGACAGAGGGAGGGAAGAAAAAAAGGAAAACAAAAAGAAATTTACAAAATAACTGTTGTATATTTGGAGTTAAAAGCAAGTTGCATGTGTAATTATCTTTTTTTAAGGTACTGTGTTATGGAAAATTTGTTCTTTTCCATGAATTGAAAATAAATAAGTTTTTAAAAAAAAGAAATGGATAACTCTAATATTGACATAGTGAATAGAGGAAAATGAAGTCAGAATGGGGATGAATGACAGGAAAACAGAGACCAAAAGTCCAGAAGTTCTGAATAGGGCAAAGAACAAGTTTCGGACAAATGGGGTCATGGAAGAAGTGTAAGATTGTGGGGGAAAAAAAAAGGAAAATTAGTCACTTCTTACAAGAAGCCTTTCCTGATACCTCAATTGTTAGTGTTTTCTTTGTTTTCAAATTATTTGGTAGTTATTTGTAATTATGTAAACATATAGTATCTTCCCAATGGAATGATAGGGACCCTTGGTCCATAGGGACCCAGGGACTGATATTTTTTTCCTTCTAAACCTGGCTCCTAGCCCATTTCCTTATATTTAATAGATTGAGTTGAATTTCACAGTTCAAGATCTGGAGGTCATATAGTTTCAATGTTTAAAATGTGACCACCTCATGAATGACTGTGGTAGAGATAAAGGTAATGGGAATTGAAGAGGTTGAGGAACCAAGAAGCCAAGATGTTTGAAGGGTTATTATCATGAATATTGAAGTCAAGGGGCGGCTAGGTGGTGTAGTGGATAAAGCATCGGCCTTGGAGTCAGGAGTACCTGGGTTCAAATCCGGTCTCAGACACTTAATAATTACCTAGCTGTGAGCCCTTAGGCAAGCCACTTAACCCCATTTGCCTTGCAAAAAAAAACCCCGTAAATGTTGAAGTCAAGTCAATAAAAACTTATTAAATGCTATGTGCTAGACATTGTGGTAAGTGTTGGGACAAAGAAAGGCAAAAGAGAGTCCCTGCCCTCAAGGTGTTTACAATCTAATAAGTGGAGACAGCATGCAAACAGCTATGTATAAACTATACATATATATATATATATACACAAATTTTATCTTCAAATATAAATTATATATTCACAGTCTAGAATATATACACTATAAAAACTCAAATTATATATGTGTATATATGTGTGTTCATATATACAAATGTGTGAACTGAGAGAGAGATTATAAAATGAAGTCCAGATAGGACTGAACATTAACAAGTAGAAAGGGTAAGGAAGTGGGAGAGGGAAGAAGAAAGGGGACCAAGAGCAGAAGAATGACCGAAGAAAAAAGAGATTATTTGGGATTACAGGGACGAGAAGGTGGAGAATAGAGGCTGGAGAGTACATAAAATTATTAATCTTGTTCTATTTCAAGGGTTGTATCCTTTATATAAATATGGCACTAGAGCCAAATTTGCAATCCTCATTAACCATTAATGACCATTAACATTGTTACTGTCTGCTGGAGTCTGAAAGGAACAATCTCATGCAATGGGGATTTGGCATATGCCTGGACTACCTTAGATGACATTATTTACATGGAAGGTACTGGGGGACCCATTTCTGGAAAACTGGAGGACAGTACAATCTATGTTGGCTCATCCCATGCTTGACTTTTTTCCATCAGTTATTTACCTGGAAAGATCTACATCTTTAAAACAGTCTTAGTAACTCAGATCTTTCCTGCATTTAAGTCTGAGGATCAAAGTGACTTCTTCACTCTAGTCCCAAGAGAGTTTGCATTGAAGGGTTAGGACCCTGAGGGCCACCTCATCCCCTACTTTGCCACTTAGGCCATGTGCCCATGAGAAATGATCCTGGGGTTTGGGGTTTTTTTTTCATTCTAGACACAGGGAGTAGAATCTCTGAACCAGTTTACGAGCACAAGCCCTTAAGATATATTAGTCTAGGAATTCAGGTTAGGGGTTGTTAAAAAAACTAGCAGTGGGGGCAGCTAGGTGGTGCAATGGATAGAGCACCGGTCCTGGAGTCAGGAGTACCTGATTTCAAATCCGACCTCAGACACTTAATAATTACCTAGCTGTGTGGCCTTGGGCGAGCCACTTAACCCCATTGCCTTGCAAAAACCTAAAAAAACGCTGAAAAACACCTAGCAGTGAAGTCCTAGTTTTAGAACCGAACTTGGTGGGATTAATGATATGGAGGAATTGTAATAAAACTATGAACTCTCCTCTCCCAAGACTAAGGTTGTAAAAGGGAATTTTGCACCCTAAGTGTTAGGAGGAAATGTTTGATATAGAAGACATATTTAAAAGTTGATTCTTGCTATAACTTTGAAGTTATATATATATATATATATATATATATATATGTATATATATATGTGTGTGTATGTATATACATATACCCATATATACTTATATATGTATACATACATATATATGTGTGTGTGTGTAAAAGCTAATCCAAAATTTTTTGATTAAATAGAATTAGGGTGCTAGACACTGGGACTCTTAAGAATGAAGGAACATAAAACCTGGAAAGGCGCTAGAGCCTTTGGCTAAGAAGAGCAATTCCTCCTTCAGGGTATCAGAAACTCCTTGGAGTACAAGTGGGAGAGGATTGTACTTAAGAAACTTATCTCTCTCATCTTTGATCTACTTACTATTTCCCAAACAAGTCACTGCTTTTCCATCTCCACTCTTTTGTTCACTGTTCCATATACCTAGGATGCTTTCTCCATTAATCTCCATTTATTGAAATGGAATAGAGGGTGATCTTGCAGGTACCAGGACTTTGCCCAGATTCTAACATTTCTACCCCTTAGCATTTCTTACCCCTTAATCCATCTCAGATCCAGACACCCAAACTCTGACTCATTCTCTTTCCTCAGGGTCATTGTTAATTCAGGCATGTTTCCAGTATGGAAGGGCAGTCTGTTTGATCAGATTCAACATCTAAGATTTACTAAGTAAAAAATGACATAATCCCTACCTTCAGGAAGTTTTCATTGTACTTGGGAGGATATAATAGGTACACAAAGTACACACCTTCAAGTCTGAACGTGATTGAAGAGAAGGAAAGTCAGACATAAGGCTACAGGAAAATGTATGGAGGAAGAAATCATTTTTATAAGACAGGAGGAACAGGTGTGGTACCTCTTGAGTCCCCACCCCACTCCCACAGTTGCAAGAGACAATTAATTGGCACAGGGCCTTAGGTTTACAGTCAGAAAGACCTGAGAGTTGACCATGACACTAAACAGAAAACAGAAAACATGGCCCGTGAACTTGGGGTCAGAAAGATCTTTGTTCAAATTCTACTTCAGATACTTAATAGCTATGCCACACTATGGCCTTGTCACTTAAATTTGGTCCATCTTAGTTTTCTCAACTGTAAAATGGGGATAACAGTATCTGTCTCACAGGATTGTTATGAGGATCAGATGAGAACATATTTGCAAAGCATTTAGCACAGTGTCTTAGAAACTTTATTCCTCCCTCCTTACCTCCTCCCCTTCCTTCCTTCCTTTTTTCCTTCCTTCCTTCCTTCCTTCCTTCCTTCCTTCCTTCCTTCCTTCCTTCCTTCCTTCCTTCCTTCCTTCCTTCCTTCCTTCCCCTTTCCCATTCACTTCTCTTCTCCCCTTTCCTTCCTTCCCATCTGTGGTTTCAGTGATAGATGCAATTCATGGTGAAGAAACTCCCTCTTCCAATACTGATTTGTATCTCCTCTGTACTTCTAGTCTTAAAGACTTTCCTACAACACTAGAAATGACTTATTCTAAATCCCAATTCCAATATGTGCCCAAGACTGAACTTTAACCCAGTGGGATCAGAGTTATCTATTACTCTAATTCTCTGACTACAGTAGTATAGCAAAAGCAAAATGATCCAGGACCAAGGGTCATATAAATCGCTCCAAAGGTTCATGCTGATTGCACAAACCTATTTCAACTTAGTAGGAAAGGGGCATATTTATTACCATTTTCTGCTTTGCCTTTATTTCTCCTAGCCTCAAAATGATCATATTCTGACACTATTAAGAAAGAAAATAGATTTACCAAAAGCAAGGGAAAGTTTCATATTTGGGATCACCCCCCCCCCCCCCAACAGAACAATTCAGCCCTAGCTGCTGGAGGTCTCCAGTCTTTGGCAGGGCCCTCTTCCTTTTCCTCTCCCTAACAAACATTAATAGCCATAGGCCTCGATGAGTGTGGTTTTTAATAGAATCCAATTCTATTCCATTTAGAGTGGGAGAATATTCTTCTTGCTGACTCTGTATTTTGAGACTGGTCATGCCTGATGGACCAAATGCATTTTCTCTTCCTCTGATGGCCAGCTTGTGTTTGGGCATGAGTATAGGTTTCAGGGAAGGCTGTCTCAGCTAAATCAAAGCTTTCTATGAGCCAGATTTTCAGACCCCATTGTCATTTTTGATTCTCTGGCTCTCAAGGACATTTTTAGGAGGGGGGAAGGGCAGGGGCAGGGAAATGTAAGCCAATCCTTAGAAGGAGTGATTTTCTTTAGGGGGAAAAAATGCAAACTGATAGTCTGGAATAAACGATTTCTTTAATGTCAAGAAGAAAATTAATACACTCTTGGGAAACAGGTACCTGCATGAGGTGCCCCAGTGGACAGTTTCTAGACTTAGAGTCAGGAAAGACTTGAGTTTGAATCCTGATTCAAGTGCTTACTATCTATGTGACCCTGGCCAAATTAATTTACCTTTTATCCTAATTCCTAATCTGAAAAATAGAAACTATAATAAAAACACCTAAATCAAAGGTGTATAGGGCAGCTAGGTGGTGCAGTAGATAAAGCATCAGCCCTGGAATCAGGAGTACCTGAGTTCAAATCCAACCTCAGACACTTAATAATTGCCTAGCTGTATGACTTTGGGCAAGTCACTTAACTCCACTGCCTTAAATAAATTTAAAAAATTAAAAAATTGGGGCGGCTAGGTGGCGTAGTGGATAAAGCACTGGCCCTGGAGTCAGGAGTACCTGGGTTCAAATCCGGTCTCAGACACTTAATAATTACCTAGCTGTGTGGCCTTGGGCAAGCCACTTAACCCCATTTGCCTTGCAAAAATCAAAAATAAATAAATAAATAAATCAAAGGGGTATGATGAGGAGGTAGCATGTGTGTAAAACATTTTAAAGCAACTCTTCTTTCCTTTTTTCTTTAATTTATTTGCAAGTACTAAAATATTCTTGTTTAAGAGTAAACATAATACCCCCTCCCCCACAAAAAAATATAAAACCTCATGAGAAATAAAGTGAAAGAAAGAGAAAAAAAATGTGTTTCAGTCTGTGTTCCGGTACCATCAGCTCTGTCTTGGGTTGATCACATTCTTTATCATAAGTCCATCATAGAAGTTACTTCCATATTTTTCCACAGTTGCTGTTGCAGATTGTATTTCCCTCTATCCATTCCTCCCCACTATCATCTATTATATTTTTTCCTCTCCTTTCACTCTGTCCCTCTGCAAAAAAAAAAAAAAATATGCATTTAAGGTGCATAATTCCCCTTTACAACCTTAGTTCTGGGAGAGGGGAGCTCATAGTTTTATTACAATTACTACATATCATTAATCCTACCAAGTTCAGTTCCAAAACTAAGATTTCACTGCTAGGTTTTTTACAGCACTACTGCTGTGGGGCATTGGAGTGGCCCAGCAGACAGAGCACCGGCCCTGGGGCCAAGAGACCCCAAGCCTACATCCCACCCCAGAACGCAGCAACCACCCATCCCCTTGGTCCTGGACAGGCCACCCAATCCCACCACCTTGCAAAAAGTACAACAGTAAATATGTTATATCTGACTATCTTCTCCTATAATCTACCATCTCCTTTATTACCCACATCCCCCCTCCCCTCCCCTGTCCCTGTTCTCTCCTTTTTCTTCTAGGTGTCTATACCCTATTGAGTGTGTGTGTGTGTGTGCTGTTTCCTCTCTGAGCCATGTCTTTTTTAAAAAAGATTTTATTTATTTTGAGATTTACAATTTTTTCCCTAATCTTACTTTCCTCCCCCCACCCCCCACAGAAGGCAATTTGCTAGTCTTTACATTGTTTCCATGGTATACATTGATCCAAATGTAATGTGATGAGAGAGAAATCATATCCTTAAGGAAGAAACATAAAGTATAAGAGATAGCAAGATCAGACAATAAGATATCAGTTTTTTTCCTAAATTAAAGGTAATAGTCCTTGGTCTTTGTTCAAATTCCACAGTTCTTTCTCTGGATTCAGATGGTATTTTCCATTGCAGACAGCCCCAAATAGTCCCTGATTGTTGCACTGATGGAATGAGTGAGTCCATCAAGGTTGATTATCACCCCCATGTTGCTGTTAGGGTATACAATGTTTTTCTGGTTCTGCTCATCTCTCTCTGAACCACTTCTGATGAGAATGAAAGCTCCCAATCCCCCCTCTCCTTCTTCCCCTTCCATACCATTGCAAAAGTTACATGAAATATCTCAGCCTATTCTACCTCTCCTTTCTCTTACTCCCAGTACATTTCCCTTTCACCCATTCACTCCAGTTTTACAATAAATTATACATTCAAATTCACTTCTCTGCTATGCCTCATCTATAAAAGCTCTTTCTACCTGCTCTATTAAATGAGAAGGTTCATATGAGTATTATCAGTATCGTCTTTCCATGCAGGGATACATGCAGTTCATCATCATCATTAAATACCTCATAATTTACCCTCTTACCCATTCTTTCTATTGTACAAACAAAATCAATGCAACCAAATTTAGAAGGAATGCAGAAAGATGGTAAATAATTAGGTTTTTGATAAAAGACTTATTTCTTTTTTCTAAACCAAATAAAGAACTAAATTAAATTTATAAGAATGAAAGTCACTCTCCAATTGATAAATGGTCAAAGGAAATGAACAATTTTCAGATGAAGAAATTAAAATTTTCATATAGTCAAGAAAAAAGGCTCCAAATCATTATTTATTATAGAATTTCAAATTAAAACATCTCTATCAAAGGCTTAAATGACCAAAAAAAGAGAAAATGATCAATGTTAGAGAGGATGGAGAAAACTGAAGTCAGTGGAACTCCACTGTAAGTGGAATAGTGAACTGATCAAACCATTCTGAAAATTAAAAGGCAATAAAATTGTGTATACCCTTTGATTCAGCAGTACCACTACTTGGTCTATATTCCAAAATGATCATAAAAAAAGGAGAAAAGACTTGCATGTACAAAAATGTTTATAACTTCTTTTTGTAGTGGCAAAGTATTAGAAATAGAGGCAATGCCCCTCAATTGGGAAATAGCTGAAGAAATTATGGTATAAGAATGTGAAGGAGGGGCAGCTATGTGGCACAGTAGATAGAGCACCAGCTTTGGAGTCAGGAGGACCTCAGTTCAAACCCAACCTCAGACATTTAATACTTATTTAGCTGTGTTACTTGGACAAGTCACTTAACCCCATTACCTTGGGAAAGAATGAAAGAAAGAAAAGAAAGAAAGAAAGAAAGAAAGAAAGAAAGAAAGAAAGAAAGAAAGAAAGAAAGAAAGAAAGAAGGAAAGAAAGAAAGAAAGAAGGAAAGAAAGAAAGAATGAATTAAGGAAAGAAATCATGAGTGGCCAAACTTCAGAAAAACCTAGAAAGACTTGAATGAGCTGATGCTGAATGAAGTGGCAGAACCAGGAGAACACTGTACATATCAACAACAATATTGTGAAATGATCGACTGTGATGGATGCAGTTCCTCTCAGCAGTTCAGAGATCAAGGACAATCCTGAGAAACCTGCTATGGAAACTAGCATCCACAACCAGAGAAAAAAACATGGATTCTGAATGCAGAGCAAGGCACACTATATTCACTTTTTAAAACTTTTATATTTTTCTTTCTTTCTCATTTTTTTCCGTTAGTTCTAATTTTTCTTTCAGAACATGACTAATATGGAAATATGTTAAATGTGATTTTATAGGCAACCTATATCAGATTGCCACTGGGGAGGGGATAGGAAGGGAGGGTAGTAGAAAAATGTAGAACTCAAAAGCTTACAAAAGGATGAATTTTGAAAACTATCTTCACATGTAATTGGAAGATAAATAAAGAAAAAATGAAAGAAAAAATTATTTTAAAAAAAGAATGTGATATCCTTGAAATCAGAGATGATCTCTTTTTTTCTTTTCTTTATATTCCTAGCACTTAAACACAATGCATGGCATCTAGTAGGCACTTAAATTATGATGATAATAGTATTAAAAATGATAGTTAATTTAATAAATGACCAATTGTCATTTGATATCACTTGAAAGAATCCCAAATTCTCTTTCTTCTTATCTCCAAGGAAATTAATTCACACAAAAGTAATGCTTAAAACACAAAAGACTGACAAACATATTAACAAAAAGACTTGAAACATGAAATGTTAACCCACAGCTATTATTATACTCTCCCTGGCAAGTGATATTTTAAATATCTGCCACAGGAGTCCAAAGTTCTTTGGGTCTTAACATATATATATATATATATCTTGGGAGTGTCTGGAAAGCCTGGATCCTTGGAATGTACTCTAGCCAGAGCAGATGGCATGGGTGTGCGCCTCTGAGTGTGCATGTAAGGGAGGAGTAGGATTTGATTATTTCCATTATAATACTGAGAGGATAATATATGTACACAAATCAATCAAACAACAAGCATTGATTAGTGTCTATTTTGTGCTAGTTGTTGGGGATGAAAAGAACCATTGGTCTAAGAAAAGTATCATTCAGAAACTATTGAGCTACTGGTTCATAATGACAGGGTGACCTGTCTTGTTAAAATTAAGTAAAAGTAAATTAAAAACTTACTTTTCAAAATTCACAAAATGAAATAAGTGTAAGATAAATTTATTTTTTAATGATTTGGGGGTAAATTTATACCATTTATACTTCTGAAGTTTAATTAAAACTTAAAACTTACTATGACTTTTAAGACACCCTGTATGGTTATTTCAGATTTGTAAATCACTTTACTCAAAACAACCCCATGAAGTAGGTAGCATAAGTCTTATTATCTCCATTTCATAGAAGAAGAAACAGAGATTTTGAGAAGCTAAATGACTCCTAAGTGAAAATAAATGTCCAACATGGAAAACAAACTCATTTGTCTTCTGGACCTGGAGTTAGGAAGAAATGAGTTCAAATCTGACCTTAGACGCTTACTAGCTAAGTATGTTACCACTCAAATTATTCTTCAATCTAGATCTCTTCTCTTATTTCTTCCATTTTCTAGTACTCATGGAAACCTAGCTTTCCATGTGCTGACAACAATACATTTCTTGGCATCCTCTTTAAGGCAGGCTGTTCCTTAATATACAGGACTAGGAGGAGGAGCTGGCAAGTTGGCATACCTCTTGATCTTTGTTATCACTATTATTGGACCAGAAAAAGTGCTTTTTGCTGATCTAATGATATACTCAAAAGGGAGCCTGAGGTTCCTGCAATACTTGTCAGAAGTTCTAGCCCTTCTCTACCCAGTCCCCAGGCACATCTTTTTAGTAGATATTCCCTCCATCACCATCAGCAGACAAACAAAATGCCTTTTTACAAAAAAAAAAAGATAAAAGCTTTTGGTTTAGGAGAAAATAACCACCACACAAGACCTCCTATAATTAAGTAGTAATGGGCAGCATGTCAGAATTGGATACAAGACAAGAGGTCAGATTTGACCTCTGACTTAACTTTCTGTCTACCTCAATTTCCTCATCAGCAAAATGAGAGTGGTAATAGCCTAGTTCCAGGGTTGTTGTGAGAATAAAACGGGATTATTTGTAGAGTGCTTTGCAGACCATAGCAAACTGTAAATTCTATTTTTCTTATTATCAATTATTACATCAAGGTGATTTCTTGGAAGATATCACATTGTTCCTCCTTTAAAGTTCATTGCATCCTGTCCAAATCATTAATGAACCTTTAGTTGATTCTCCTTTTTCGATAATTACGATGCCTATATCAGTCTTCTTTTCTTCCACGCTTGACTATATTACCATAATATTTTTTTGGGGGGGGGGGTTGCAAGGCAATGGGGTTAAGTGACTTGTCCAAGGTCACCAGCTAGGTAATTATTAAGTGTCTGAGACTGGATTTGAACTCGGGTCCTCCTGACTCCAGGGCCAGTGCTCTATCCACTGAGCAACCTAGCTGTGTCCATAATAATTTTTAAAGGAAAATCATAACAAATAGTAGGATTATGGCTCAAATACTTTTGACTTCCTAGCTTCCCAGCCTCTTAACTAGCCATTATTTGTGCTTCTGTTCCACCTCAACCAGGTACTACAAAGTTCATCATCTCTTAGACACAATTCTCATTCCATTCTCCCTCTTCCATCACCTCCAAATCAAATGAATTTTCATCAAGTATCACAATTAGTTACAATTATGAACTGAGGACTGGGTAAAGGAGTGCTAGTCTATCTAACAGATATTGTAGAACTCCAGGTTCCTCAGAAGTCTGAAAAGGAAAAAAAAAGCTTTTTTGACCTAAGAAATAGTGATTCAAATTTACATCTCCTCTTCTTCCCCAATAAGGTACACAACGTAGACTACCAAGTCTCTCCCACTCTGGATTAGAATAAGAAGATTGATGGTGGAAGGATGCACCCATGATTTTGTTCCTGAATAAAGACCAAAAGAAAGTTGAGTGGTAAGAATGGGACTACAGCATTATCCTTGATCTTGGCTAAAGGTCAGTACATTCCTCTGAAGGGGAAGAGTTTAGATACAGCTTTCCTAGTGAGATTTTTTGCCTGAAGAAACTATCAGGGTTAGTTGAAGAGAGATTTCTTCTTTTTTTTTGTTCCATAATAACTAACTAAGAAACAAATCTGACTACTGTAGAATCTGGAAGAGGCCTTTTTCTAAACTAATCAGTAAGGTAAGAAGGGGAGAAACTTGAAATCAAACTAGGGAATAAACTCAGCTAGTATTCTCATCTAGTGGCTTGTATATTCTTACAGAATTTCTTCTTCTCATTGTTCTTCCCTTATCCCCTCACCCTATCTAACTCACCCAATTCCAATGTAATATAATCCTAGAGCAAGTATTTTCATATGAATCATGCATTTTTGTCACTCTCTAAATTTTGGTATCTTGAAAACAATCTCATTTGTCTCACCTCAGTTGCAATCAGTCAGTGATGATATTTGAATTTATGTCTCTCCTGGTCCAAGTTCAAAAGTTCCAAGTTCAAAGTACTGCTCTATCTAAGAGGATAGTGTATCAGAAACATCAGAGATATGTTGTTCAATACCCAGTGGGTTCAACTTACCTTATTTTTTCCTCTTTTTTCTCCTCCCAAACTCAGGAAGTCATTAATAAGCTATAATTTGCAGCTGATAATGAAGGAACAAAACTTGAAATGAGGACAAAGGGACATAGTGTTTGGTGGGTTTAGACTTTAGACTGTGATAGAGGATTTTTCAATGGGGAATATGATCAGGGGATAAGTAATAGATTTAGCTGAAAATGATATTTGAGGCAAATTGTTTTGGGATCATCTTCAGGTCAGTGCAGATGGTGCCAGGATAACAAGCAGGAATTTGTAATTGTTGTTTATCCTTCATTCTTGAAGAGGATTAATGACATCATGATGGTGATGTCTTGACTAGAGATTGATTTGGATTTAAATAAGTCAGAGTTGCTCCAGTCATCAAATCCAGTGGCAAGACAAAAGTCAAGATGACTGTTGATGTCTGGGATGTAATAGATGATCAGTCTTTCAATTACTAGGGGCTAGGTAAGAAATGAAACAAAAGATGACCTAATTTACCATCACAAAAATATTGATCTGGGAGGGGAAAACCCTCTAAATTCCTGGCCAGAACAGAAAAAATCCTGCTATTCACATTCATTCTATGACATCAAAAACTAAACAATGAACCTCTGAGACTTGGATTGGGCATTATTATTGGTCAAAATCATGCTAGGGGATTGGGAGGAGCACTGAACCCTGAGTTAAAGGACTTAAGTTCTTGATTCAGTTCCAATCCTTTGGAATAGGTGATACTAAATTTCATCACTTGACCATCTTGTATGTAATTAGTCAAATACATAAATGATTTGTGGCCTCAGCAATTTGGGTAATTGATCCAGTTTCTATCCATATTTATCCAGCTTGGGTAATTCTTACCCATGTCTTCTCATAAATTCTCCATAGTGGATCCACCTAGAGTGCTTAGAAGAAATCCTTGTTTTCTTTTTATATCAAGTGGAGTGAAGCACATAGTCCATCCAATTATTGTACCCAGTGACCAGCACATCTTCATTTTTTATCCCATATTTCCTTAATAACATATGTTAGTACTGTTCTTCAAAGTTACTCATTGTTTCTATCTTGGAGTCTGCTCACACCTAGTCTATAAAATAGGGTTAACAATCCTGCTTTTCCTACTTCACAAATTGTTTTGAAAAGCATATAAATACATGTGAAAGTACTTTGAGAACTCTAACGTGCATACTTTATCATCAATATCTCTCTGATGTGATTATTATCTTCCCTCCTCTCCTATTCACCTTAGACCAGGAGCTGGAATTTCAGTGATTCTAAGATTGCTGCCTTTCTCCCGCAACCAAAAAAAATATCCCTCCATACTATTACCTTATTTTGGTGTCACAGAGTAATTTTAAATAGAATTGGGGCACTGAATGTGCAAGACCATTGTCCTCCCTCTCTGTGCTCCATCCGCACTACTCCATCCTATATTCCCTACCCCCAAGGGAACAATTGGTATTTGGATCCCAAGTTTTTTGTGGCTGGGAATGTAGAACCAACAAAGAAGGAAAGAGGCAGAGAACAGGGAGGGAAGAAAGAAGAGAGGAAGGCAAGAAAAGAGGAAGAAATCAACATTGTCTGCTACTTGATTTGTCTCAAAGATACTTACAGTGAGTCTACAGATAAATTTGCATCCCAACACTTTAATTCAATTACAAAAAAATCAATCATTTTATCTATTTGTACAATAGTAGGCTGAACATTAAACATAAAAGCACAACAGTAGTAAGATAGTGTGACTTGTTCTAGGACTGTTTCTATCTATATTTCATTGAACATAAAGATGAAAACATCATCATCATCACCATCATCCATCATCATCATCATCATCATCAATAAGATCCATAATTATTGGCTCAGATGTTCCATAGTAGAGCATTAATTATTAGCAAGGCACTTCACCAGCTTAACAGAAAGCATCACGTACCTATTATCAGAAGATGAGAACACCAATGATTCCCTCAAATATAAGTAAATTACATATGTAAATACTTTATAAAAAATTTACAGTTTCATGAAAAAAATCTTTAAACACATAAGAAAACAACATATTGACTGAACAAAAATGTGTGCAAAAAAGTCCTAGGATTGCAAAAAAGAAACTTATTAGTGATTGAGTAATTGTTGAACAAACCACATGAAAGTACCGTAACATTTATGCTGTCTTTTGTTGATAGATATTTTTAGAGCACATAATTTACAGGTCAAAAACCTACAGAAATACTTTTGAAACAAACAGATATCACTTTGCTGAGTAAATGCTGATAACAGATAAATGCTATTGGATCTGTTGAGTAATGTACAGTGATTTACCATCAGATAGAGACTATGACACATCAATAATCTAGAAATAAAAAAATAAAAAAAGTTTCATGTATGACATTTGTATCATTTCAGTCAACATTGTCACCAAGGAAGCATTAAACAAATGGCTGTCATGTAGATGGGGGTGGGATGGGGCAATGAAGATGGTTTAAGATAGCAATTTGGAAAAAAGAACATTGCCACCAGAAATTATAGAATGGTTATCCTATAGAAGCTCAGACTTAGTGACCAATGTAAATAAAACAAACAAATGGCATAGAAACTATACCACACATACCATATAGATTGTAAAAATGTAGCACCTACTGAATACTTAAGCAAGGCTTGACTTGGTGGCTAGAATTATGCATCAGAAACTTGCTCAGTCTTTTGTGGCTTGATAAAAGACAAATCCTCATATTGCAAATACTGGACCCCTCCAGCCCCCCACAAAATCTTGACAATCTATGCTAGTGAACTGTTGGAAATGGCAATAATTCAGTCTGTGAAGATGGTATTTCCATGTACATAACAGTGATCTATAAAAACTTAAAATCAATTTTTAAAACAGATGTCATAATTTTCAATCTACATGGAACAAAATTTAGAAATGCAGAGGGAAAAAAATTTATGTGGGGATAGAATGGGGTACATATCATAAATTTCTTCCTGTCTGCTACTGGAGTTATCTCAAACACACTTTCATCGAGCCCATGGAAGATATAAATTTTTGTTCACTTTCAAAGAACAAGTTATTTTATCTACTTGTGCAAGAGTTTACAAAACAGTGGATTTAGAAATATAGGAGCTGGATAGTGACTTGTTCCAGGACCCTTTCTAACTGAATGTATCCAAAAAAGATGCGTAATTGTTATTAGCAATAATAATGATAGCTGGCATTTATGTAAAGTTTTAAGATTTGCTAAGCACTTTACATATATATATATATATATGTATGTATATATATATATATAATTATCTTAGTTGATCCTCACAGCAACTTCGTGAATTAAGTACTCTAAGCATTATCTCCATTTTTCAAATGGAGAAACTGAGATTCAGAGAAGTCAAATGTTTACTATAGTCATATGGCTAGTGAACTTCAGAGCTCTAACTAGGAATTTTGGAGGTGGGGAGCGCTCACCACGAGTACAAGTTCCAGAAGAGGATAAGCAGAAAGCCTTTAGGATCATGATATTTGTGCCTTTAAAATTTCAGTCCCCTGGAAAAAGTCCCAGTCACCGTGCCTTAAATATAGCTTGGGCTGTAATGAGATTTTTCAATCTAGCTCTGCCCTGATTCCAAATCCTACTTTCTTGCCACTTCATCAAATTCTTTTAATTGGTTGAAAGCTTGGTAATCCTTCTATACCATGGGATTCCTCACTCCTGAATCCTTCTGCTATCTAAATGCAATGTGTAAGAATGATCAATTGTTGACAATCACTCCATACACTAAGAAGAATACTGGATGTGAATTAGATTCCTGTCCACAATTCATTGCCTGTGAGTCCTTGGACAAATCATTAAACTCTCTGTGCCTTGGTGTCCTCATCTCTTAAATAAAGGTGTAAAATTAGATCAACTAGGGGGCAATTAGGTGGCACAGTAGATTGAGCATCAGCTTTGGAGCCAGGAGTTCAAATCTGACCTCAGATACTTAATAATCACCTAGCTGTGTGACCTTAGGTAAGTCACTTAACCCCATTGCCTTAAATTATGATTATAAAAAAAATTAGATCAACTAATCCAGGTGTCTTCCAGCTCCAAGATTGGGATAATGTGGGATACTTCTTTGTATAAGCAAACACTCATTCAGAACTTGATTGAATTCCTGAACTACACGATCCCAATCAATCAAATTTTGAATGAGTATTTAATGATAAACAAAAGTATCAGGGGGCAGCTAAGTGGCGTAGTGGATAAAGCATCGGCCTTGGAGTCAGGAGTACCTGGGTTCAAATCCAATCTCAGACATTGAATAATTACCTAGCTGTGTGGCCTTGGGCAAGCCACTTAACCTCATTTGCCTTGCAAAAACCTTAAAAAAAAGTATCAGGAGAAAGAATTCAAGAGAATTGTGCTCTAATCAGGTTACCTTAGGCCCACCTTTTCTCAGTTTCCCTTGTAAAATGAAGCAGCTGGAGTAAGATGATCTTTGAGGTCACTTCCAGAGTGACTTTTCAGCATGCTTAGCAAATGGATAGGTACTATTTCTACCTGACTTGGTTTCTTTCAAGTGATTCATATGCATTTTGGCTGTGGCTAGACCATGGATCCCAATACACATCATAAAGAAGGGGAGAGGACAATCAGGGACATCTTATGAATTTTCATAGGTTTTCTTCAATGATAGGTGGTGGTCTTCTTAGTACCAGTGGGCCCAGTATAGTTAATGCTCACCCCTGAAAGCAACCCAGGAATTGGCTTGGAGACCATGGAGCATTCTGTCCTTTGTGCACATGGAGAGTTAGATGAGAAAATGTCAGCAAGCTGCTTCCTCTTTTAGAAGAGGGCTGGTATCTTGGGATTGTGCTTTGACTTGGATCATTTTTTATTTTTTTTTGAGGTTGTCCAACAGGATAGAGTGGGAAGAGGAAACAGTGGTGTGTGATGGGAAGAGGCTGAACCTCAACTCAGAAGACAGTCAATCATCAACATTTGTCAAGTGCTTAAGAAAAAGTTGACTGTGACACTTGTGTGATGCCCCTCATCTCCACTTCTTAGAATTCTTTGTTTTGTTGATGCTGTTCAATCATTTCAGTCATATTGAACTCTTCATGATCCCATTTTTGGGATTATCTTGGCAAAGATATTGGAGTAGTTTCCTTGTCTAGCTCATTTTGCAGATGAGGAAACTGAGGTACATTTAAGCGACTTGCCTAGGGTCACAAAGCTAATGTCTGAGACCAGAATTTGAATTCAGGAAGATTAGCCTTAGCACCTTCTTCACTATACCACCTAGCTAGCCCTCTTAGAATCCTGATCTTCAAAGAGCAGCTCAAATGCCACCTCTTCTTACATGTGTTCTTTCCAGATTCCTTCAACAGCTTGGTACATAATACTTAGCAACTGCTTACTGGCTGATTTACCTTTGTAGATATTTAACCATGATGGGCCTTATTTTTTTCATCTATAAAATGAAGATTACAGTTCTTATACTAGCTACCTTATAGGATCCTTGTGAGTAAAGTGCTTTGTAAATTGTAAAGTGCAATATAATCATGAACTACTGGTAAGCTTGAGCTAAGGAGAATGAAAGATGAGACCCAATCTCCATGCTTTCATTTGCTCTTAATGTCTCAATTGTGGCTTAATGCAATGGTTCTCAAAGTATGTTCCAAAGATACTTTCATGGGGTCCTTGAGGTCAAAAATTATTTTCATAATAATACTAACATGCTATTTGCCTACTAAAACACTCCTCCCTTTCCCAACTACATATCTGTGTGAGGTCAGATTTCCTTCATAAATTTCAACCAAAACATCCTATCGCAATAGATTGAATGTAAAAGTTGATTTGAAAATCCCACACTTCTATTAAGTCAGACATTAAAGAAATTTGCAAAAAAAAAGGTAATACAATGTCATTCTCAATTAATATTTTGTTTTGGAAAATAGTATTTTTCATAAAAATTTGTGATTTATGTTACTGTATAATGGCTTTATTATTTTTAGTGAATAAATATTGTAATTTTTTTCTACTTTACTATTCTAATAATGAAAGCTATGTTCCACATAAACAAAATCTCTTTGGGGTCTTCAATAATTTTTATGAATATAGAAGTGTCCTAAGACCAAAATATTTGAGAACTGGTGGGCTAAGAATAACGATGATTTGGAAAGACAGAAGTAATATCAGTGTCATTGGAAAAAACATCTTATTTATATAGCAGGCTTTAAGAAATGGTTGTCCTTGAGCTGGGTGGGATCAATAATACAATGGAATCTAAGATGTGGGATCCAAAATGATTTCAGCAGGTTGGAATGTTGGGCTGAAGCAAAGATGAAATTTAATAAGGGTTAGTATAACATTCTGACATTGGGCTCAGAAAAACCAACTGCACAAGTACTAAGTGAGAAGATAAGCCTAGAAAGCACTCATGTGACAAAAATCTGACAATTTTTAGGGGACTACAAGTAGAAGTCAGCAGCTTTGGCTGCCAGAAAAGCTAAGGCAATCCTAGGGTGTGATGTCCAGATGTAGGGAAAATGTCATTGTGCTCAGACCTATTCAGAACACATCTGGAATAGTGAACCCAGCTCTGATTTTAAGGAAAGTAGGATCAAAATGTGGAATGCTTAGATGGGGGCAACTAATATGATGAGAATACTTAGAAACCCTGTCAGGAGATGTTGAGCCTAGAAAAGACAAAACTTCATGGCAGATATTGAGGGATTATCATATAAGAAATAGATTGCTTTAACCTGGGATCAAGGCCCCATGGGCAGAAATAGCAAGGAGACAGACTTTGTCTCAAAATAAGAGAAAACCTCCTAACAATTATAATTATTCAAAAAAGAACTCTTTGCTCAACTGAAGTCTTTCTACCCAACCTTGACTAGGTTATACTTAGGTTAAGGAAGGGAAGAATGCAACCTCCTTGAGGGCAGGGACTATTTTTATTTTGTCTTTCAGTCCCCAGCACCTAAAACAGTCCTAGAACATTGTAGGTGCTTTATATGATTGTTGGATTGGTTTGGGTGTACACATGCTGGGGATAGACACGTTTGCAAAGGACAAAGAACAAGCAATTCCACAGGACACCAAGCAAATGGTCAGTTGATTTGAACGTCATCCAATGCTATGTGAGTACATCCTTGACTCAGTGTATGGGCTAAGGGGTGGGGGAAAATGGTTAGGGGGATTGTTTCAAAAAGAAATGACAGGAATTATCACCTATTAATTTATTTTTATTTGCACTTAATTAGTCCATCGTTTTATCCCCTGACTTACACAAAGCTTTTTCAGCTTTTGCATCCCTGCCCCATTCTTGCTGGAGAGCCTACCCTTCCCTCACACTCCTTCCCTTGCCCTAACTTTCACATATCTACTCCTTTCTGCCATCAAAATTGCTATGTGGAAATGAACTTAAGCTGAATAGTGGGGGTTTTGGTGGCAGATGAGCTTCTAACAGAGTCCAAGAACCCCAAAGGGAGATTTGGGATTGGGGGCACAGAGAATGCAACAGGAGCCAAGAATGGGGGCATGAGAGGGAGAGAAAAATTGGTAAGTAAATCTATGGCCTTCTAGGATGGAATGGTGTTTCTAACTATATCTGTGCTCATCTTCCCAATGTGTCTGTTAGGGTTAGGGAGGGATGGCTTAGTCCATCAGGGAGGCAATTAGAAGGGACAAGCTCACTGGCCGGCAATGGAAACCACCAGCTAAACCTTTTCTACTCTGTCACAAATCTCCTCTTCAGGCTTCTCATCAAGGGAGCAGGGCTTTGGCCATTTTTCTGGTAACTGGCCATGTTCTAAACTGACTTCTTTTGTTCTCTCTTTCTCTTCATACTGGGAGGAGACAAAGAGTTAAGGGGGCTTTTGAAGGAAGATAGGAGAGGTGCAGGAAAGGGACCAAACCCAGGAAGGGGAAATCCACCTGCTGGGCCCCTGGAAGTGCAATGTCCACCATGGGTCCATCTCTGAAGGAAGCTTCCTGGTTACAAGGTTTCTTTCTCTCTCTGGGAACATCTGCTGAGTTTCATCTCTGTCAGTTGGATATACCGTATCACATTGGTATCTGCAGGAAAAGGAAAGACATATGTGAGCTAATACCAGATAAGGGAAAATTATTGGCCTTTTCCCAGGCCCCCCAAAACTGGGACTATACAAAATAGACAAACTAGAACCAACGAGTTCAGCTGATTCAAGACTTTCCACTGATTAGTCTGTGACCATCTGGCAAATGGTTTTGTGAAGGGAGCCAGAAGGGTTTTTTTTCCTGAACTGGGGCCTGATGTACTTGGCTGTAGACCTAGGTAAAGAGGAGAGGGAGACAGAGGGAGTGCTCCCTGCCCATAATGAGACTTAGTCCCTGGCTCCTCATAGGCAACAGAAGGAAAGATGAGGTATGAAGGCAAGAGGCATCACTTTATCCTTATAACCAGGGCTGGCCTGACAAATTCCATGTAGCAGGCTGGATAGATTCCTATAATGCCAGACCACTGGGCAGAGTTTCCTATAGACAACTGGCAAGACATCCCACTGGGTAATAGAAGGAACTAGGACACATTCATATACACCCTTTACTTGCAGACTATCAATTATGGCCAGTATGACAGAATAAGTATACAAGATACACAACAAATACTGGGCTGAGGTTCCAGTAGCATAAGGGGTCCCTATTCTAAGGAAAGTTATGGATCTGACTGAAAACAACTGTTAAATAATGCAAAACAATATGTGATTCTGTTGGTAGAGCTGTGAAGTAATTGATGCATTTTAGAAAGCAACTTGGAATTACATTCTATTGTTAGGAAGTGAGTGAGTGAGTGAGTGAGTGAGTGAGTGTGTGTGTGTGTGTGTGTGTGTGTGTGTGTGGCATGCATATGAGATGGAGGTGGTGGTGTGAAACAAGAGAGTACAACAAATGAGAGTCCTGGGTCTGGAGTCAGGAAGCCTCATTTTCCTGAGTTCAAATATGACCTCAAACACATTTTAGCTGTGTGAATCTGGGCAACTTGCTAAACTCTTTTTGCCTTAGTTTCCTCATCTGTAAAAAACGCTAGAGAAAGAAATGTCAAATCATTCCAGTTTCTTTGCCAAGAAAACTCTGAAATGAAGTCAGACACAAAGAGTTGGACATTACTGAAAATGACTAACAAATGTGTGTGTGTGTGTGTGTGTGTGTGTGTGTGTGTGTGTGTGTGTGCGTGTGTGTGTATCCTTCATTTCTTCTGAGTTCTCAAAGTATCCCCTCCCCCCAGATCCATGGGTATCCCTGTTACCTTTTCTGTAAGTCCTGAAGAGATTAAATACATTTTATGACTATGCCTGGGAGAGAATATTTTTAAAAATATGTATTGATGTATTCTTGATATAATTCCCTTTCCTCTTCCTTTATAAAAAAGAAAATAGAGGAAAGAAAAAAACTTTTTAGCAAAGCAAATCAATATAGTGGCCAAATCTGACAAGCATTATATATGCATGTCACATACATTTAAATACACAGATTAACACACAAACACACTAAGATATTTATGGCAAAAATTTTTCAGTAGCAAAGAACTAGAAACAATCACAGAATCACAGAATTTGAGGGTTGGCAGGGCTTTCACAAACACTAAAGAGATTCCCATTATAGTACACCTAGCAACATCTCATTCAGTCTCTCTAGAACATCCATCCAGCCCTGAGACCTTTTTATCCTAGAACAATCCTCTGCCATGCTAACCCCCTTCTTTCATCAGTAAATTCCTCCCAAGTTTCCATTTTAGGGAGAGGCCCAGAAAAGTCAACCTTCATTCTCTTTATGGCTTTAATTCTGACTTTCTGGACTCTGAAACAATGCTCTTGTGGGTAGGTACCTATTCATTGTACCCTCTTTTCAACTTTTGTGTGTTGTCTTTCCAAATTGGCACATAAGCTCTTAGAGGGCTGGAGTTGTCTTTTCACTTTTATTTGTAACCCTGCACAATGCTTGGCCTTACAGACTTCCAAGGAGACAGAACCCAGTACCACTTGAGGTCATCATTTTACTCTTGGATTTCTCTGTTAGGAAATGCTTTATGGATGGCATACCTAAATCTCTATTTTTGTCATTTCCTTTTGTTGTTCCTGATTATTCTTTCTGGAAATCAGCAGAAGAAGCCCCTACCACTCAACAATCCTTCTCTAATTCAAACTCCAAAACAGCTAAGTGATTTACAAGTGTTATCTCATTTGTTATTCACAACAACCCTGAGAGATGGGTGAGAAAACTGAGATAAACATAGGTTAAGTGGTTTGCAAAGGGTCACATAGTATCAGAGGTCAAATTTGAATTCAGATTTTTCTGATTCCAGGTCTCCTGTGCTCTAAATATTGAGCCATCTATATAGCTCAATTGAAACCTCAGAATTGTTTTGAATTATAATTCACTGACTATTAGTGATTTGGAACAAATTTCACAATTTAAAAATCTTCTTTTGAAAAGTAATTAGCCATATTATTGACCATTTGTCTACTTGGAATAATACTTAGTCATATATTTGTGTTAATTTCCTTTATATTCTGGATATCTAAGCCCTATCAGAAATGCTAAATCATTTTTTCTTCAATTGATAATTTTCCTTTCTATGCTAGCTGTAATGATTTTGTTTATACAGAAATTTTTTCACATAATCAAATTTATTTAATCTTTTATGACCCCTTCTGACCTATTTTTTATTTAGAATTACTCTCTATAACATTAATTATAATAGTAAATGAAGAAAATAACAATGACAATAATCAAAAACTAATGTTGTGTACTGAGGCACTAACTCATACCCATTAGATTTGCTAATAGGACAGAAAAGGAAAGTGACAAATGTTGGAAGGAAGGTGGAAAAATGAGAGAATGTATTTTTGGTGGAGTAGTGAACTGATTCAACCCTTCTGTAAAGTAATTTGGAACTAGGCCCAAAGAATTGAAAAACCATGCAATACTGATTTAGCAATAACACTATGATGTCTGTATCCAAAGAGATTTAAAAAAAAACCCAGAAAATGATTGATATGTACAAAAATATTCATAGCAGCCCTTTTCTGGGGCAGGGGAAGAATTGAAAATTATAGGAATGCCCATCAACTGGAGAATGACTGAACAAATTATGGCATGTGATTTATTGAATACTATTGTGCTAAAAGAAATGATAAGCAGAATATTCTCAGAAAAATCTGGAAAGACTTCCATGAGCTGATGCACAGTGAAATGCACTGTGTACCAAGTAACAGCAAAATTGTAAGATGATCATTGTAAATGTTTTAGTTATTCTCAGGCCATACAATGATCAAAGACAACTCTGAAGAAGTAATGGAAAATGCTATCCATTCCCAGAGAAAGAATTGATGGTAACTGATTACAGATTAAAGCATTCCTTTTTATTTTTTTAAACTTTATTTTTCTTGAGGCTTTTTTTAACCTTTATTTTCTTTCACAACATAACCATTATGGAAATGTTTTGCATGACTCCACATGTATACCCTATATCTAATTGCCTGCTTTCTCAATGGGGTTGGACTGGAGTAGGGGGAGAGGAAAGGAGGGAATTTGGAAATCAAAGTTTTACAAATAAATATTGAGAATTCTTTTTGCATGTATCTAGGTAAAAATAAAATATTGAAATAATTTTTAAAAAATAATGATGTGAAACCATATTGACCAAGTTTAGTCCTCCAAAAAGAAAAGTAAGAATATGTCTCTTTCCCTCTCCCTTATTTGAAGAGAAAGGTGAGGGGGAAAATACTATATATATATATATATATATATATATAAAATGCTGGTCAAACTTGGTATGTCGATTTCTTTTGTTAAACTATTTTTTTCTGTCTCTTTATTTTGTTATTAAGGGATGAATGTCTGGGAAGAGGAAGGGGGATTACACAGGGAAACGTAATGATGATATAACAAAAGATATGAATACAAATTTTAAAATGTTCTTTCCTATAGTTTATACAATATAATAAATTTACTTCCATATGATTAAAATTTATGATGCTAGCTACCTAAATTAATCTACAAATTAACTGAAAGACCAATTAAATTACCATGAAGTAACTTTTTTAAACTGGACAAAATGAAGCTACTAAAACTTAAAGCTGCACTAAGGAATTTGAGGATATACTATATTTCATTGCATTATAGTATGTAAAAGGTGTTTGTACTATTTGTTTCTTTTATATTTATTTATAATTTCTCTGCCTTAGCATTAGTGATCCCATCCAAAAGATGGAATAAGTTTTTCAACTGTAACTTCTCTAACAGTTTCTATTTTTTTTCATGTGCTTATCTTTCTCTTGGAGTATTACAGTTCCAAGGAAAAAGCATTAAAATCTCTTACAATCTTATGTTACTGCCTATGGCTTTTTCAAATTCAGATAATTTCTTTTGTAAATTTAAGTATAAAACCATTTGAAGCACATGTATTTAATACTGATATTGTGTAATTTTTCTGTGCCTATTTTGAACACTAAATATAGTTACTCTATTTCTCTTGGTATTTAACATTACGAATTTTTATTTCTATCTTGTCTGATGTGATTGCAACTGTTGGGTTTTTGTTTTTGGAACCACATGATGCATAGAAAATTTTGTTCCAAGCTCTTAATTTTATTCTGTATGTTTATTCTGATGTGAATTTCTTGTATACAGAAGAGTGTGAATTTGTTTTCTTTTTCATTCAGCCATTCTCATTTTATTAGCTTAATCTATTCTATTTAGGATTGTGATTATTAGACTTGTGTTTTTCTCCAGTTATTTCTTTTATACTGGTTTTATCTATCATTAAATTCAGTACTTGACTTCATGATTAGTTTTGATTTTATAACCTTGATGCTATTCTATTCCTATAGGCTCTTCCACAGTTTTCATTTATTTACTGTAACCCCTTTAACTTATTTAAATTGATAATTTTGTCAACTTTATATTTATTTCTCATATTTTGTGCATTTTTTCTCTCCACCCAATTAAATATGAGGTGAAAATTCAAACATTTTCTCTTTTCCCTTCCAATTATCTCCAATCCCTATTTAATTAGCATCCTTTTGCTAATTATTTAATTGTACCCTTTAAAAAAATTTTCCCTTTGTTTTGCCCTACTTATTTCCTTTTCTTCTTATCTAATCTGAATTTTGTTACTATTCTTTCTATATTCCATTCCATAAAGAGAATAGACCTTCTGAATGATCGAATTTTGACTCTCACAGCTTATTGCTATTTTTATTACATTTATATATCTTATCCCATAATTCCTATTTTCTGTCACATTTTGTTAGAATGATCAGTTCCTTATGGAGGATGTGTCAACTGAAAGTGATGATATTTGTTGAGATTCACCCTCTATCCCAAGACATGAGGTACATATCTTTTCATGATCAACTTAATCTCTCCTAAGGCCTGATTGCTTCACTTCTGGTTCCATGTTTCCCTTTAACTGGAAACTGTTTGCCAGTGAAAACTCAAAAATTCCTTCTCCAAACGTTGAGGAATGCAGTCCTGTGACAACCTTTTATGCAAGAAGTTTGCTTTAAAATTTGTAAATTCCCCTGTGATGAAACCTTATCAGGTTTCTTCCCTTTCCCTGTTTTACTCATGAAAAGTCTGTTCAATCTACAATTCACCTTGCCCTCTTATATGAGGATGAGTGAGGTCTTGATATTGTGAGAGTGAGAGAACAACCTGGGGTACAGAAGGGGCCCAAGTACTCAATGTCAGAAAGTAATGCCACTGAAAGGGTCAAAAAATGAGGGACCCTCACCAGCAATCAATGGAGAAGAATGAGCCCTCCTGACTTTCTATTCACATCAGATCCTGAATTATTCTCCTTGGCCTAAATTGAAATCTCGATGTCATCTTTATCTACAGGCTATTTTCCATACCTTGAATACCAGGATTAGAATACTTCCAGGGGGTCTTGCCTCCCTATTTTGTGAGTCAAAATTCAAATGGATATGACTTTATCTGCTGAAACATTGGTTGTAGGGAACTAAGTGGGATTTCCATATCTGAGGAAGCATAATTTGGGCTTGCCATATGGTTGGTAATTGTTTTATATACTTGTTATGACTCTTCTATTTGCATACTCTGATTATTATTTAATGTTTGTTTTCTTTGTAATTCCTTACTAAGAGGAAACACCATTTACAATAATCAGGTACGCCTGTCTGTTCCTGCTTGAAGTCCATTCCATTATGCCAAGGCCATATGACTAATGGCAAGTGAAATAAGTCATTTCAAAAGATAGGACTGTTTCCCATGGGTGAATGGAATGAAGAGGATGGAGATTCCCATGGAGAGGATGGCAATCAAAAGTTAATGTTGATTAGTTTGAACTGCACACTCACATATCCCTTGATAAAATGGTATCATGTTGTTGGAAGAAGCAGATGTGAGATTCTGGCTAATTAGTAACCATAGAGAACATTGCTCTTACTGGACATTTCCACCCAAGTTGGACATGGTGAGCATGGGTAAAGGGCTATCAATACTACCTGGTAGTTAAATTCAAAAACCTTCAAGAGCTCCCTATCATCTAGCAAATATAGTTCAACCTCCTTTGACTAACATTCATGCCCTTCTTAATCTAGTGCTACCTTAATTTTCCAGCCTCATGTCTTGTTACAGATACAGCTAGGTGATTCAGTGAGTAGAGAGTTTGATCTGAAATCAAATATAGTCTCAGATGCTTAAGTAGCTGACCTGGGTAAGTCACTTATTTGCCTCAGTTTCTTAATCTATAAAATAGGAATAATAATAATATTTAGTATTTGTAAAGAGTTTTATAAATCTAATGCTAATTATCTTCATCATCATCATCTCTACATACTCTAGACAAATTGGGTTACTCCTTTTCTATCTCCTGAAAATTTCCTTGACTCTGTAACTTCTGCCCATAGTAGTCCCTATACCCTCTCCCTCTTTTCCCATTAATTTCAACCTTGGTTGATACTTTTCATCTGTACTGGCCTTTTCCATCCAACATTAATAAGCTTTTTCTCTTATAACTCTCCATTGTTCTTATCACATGGACTTCATGATTGAATGAAATTATATTTGTTAAGTGGTTTGCATTAGAGGTGATAACTATTTTTGTTGTTGTTCTATTATTTCTCTCAATTTAGACTACAAACTCCATGAAAGCAAGGATCATATCTCATCTAATGATAACAATGTCAATAGCAATGAAAATAATAACAAAAATAAGTTAACATCAAGAATGATGAGATAGCTAGAATTTACTTTGCACCTACCAGGCACTGTGCTTAGTGATTTATAAATATTATTTCATTTTTATCTTCAGAACAACCCTGGAGTTTAGATACTATTCTCATTTTACAGTTGGGGAAGCTGAAGCAGAGTTGGTTTTTCTTTTTAAATGATATGCCCAATATCACATAGCTAGTAAGTGTCTGAGTTTGTATTTGAACTCAGGTTTTTTTTCATCTTTAAGCTCAAATCTAAACATTTTATGTTCTCCAACATCTAACATAGCACTTGCTATTCCACACATAGCGGTTACCAAAGAAAATGTTTACTGAATTAAATTTAATTGTCCAGCAGTTGAAGCTTCCTTCCCTTGTCAACAGGATAACCTCTTAGGATGCAGAGATCCCACTTTCAGCTACAGCATTATTCAAATAAGAATTATACAAAGTTCTTGTGTCTCTTGACCTTTGTTTTTTGTGCTGGAGCAGGGAGGAGGCATGTAATGCAGTTGGCCTGCCCTTGCCCCTGACCCTGATCTCTCCTTGGCAGCTGTTTGCAGAATCCACTTCTGTGAGATGGGGGGCTGGACTACAGATCTCCTAGGGCTTTTCCAGTTGTGACATTCAATGGCTTCATAAGGCACCCCTTTCAGAACAGAGGGGGCCTATGTGCAGGAATTTCTGCCTGCCCTTTACAAAAGTTCTCATTCAGAGACTGCATCTAGTCTCCGATGATATATTCCTGAAGAATGAGGAAGACTGGAATATTGAGGAGTCAAGTCAGAGCAAATCCTACCTCTGACCTTATCTGTAACAATTTGTCCCTTAATCTCTCTGAGTATCAGTTTCCTTGTCTGCAAAAAGAAGGATCTGGACTAAATAGACTCTGAGGTCTCTCCCATTCTTAGGTCTATAGGCTATGTCAGAGCAGAACTTGAACCCAGGTCTTCCTGACTCTAGAAAGATCTCTTTATCTATGATCATCTCTCTAACCACTATGCTACATTACCTATCTAACTTTGATAATGATACTAACACGGTTGTTATTCAACCAGAATATTGTTACCTCTCAATATTTATTTATACAGATAATGTGCTTAATTCATGGAAGAGTATATCAGGTTTATAGAGAGAATATTTTAAAACTATTGTTCTTGCTATTGTATCTAAGTAAAGTATCTTAATTTTGCTAAGAGTTAATTAAGTCTTTTGGCTGATCATACATGGGAAGCACATTAGTGAGGGCTTAAAGGTTACAGTGATAGAATTACCCTCTAGAACTTCATGTAACTGTTATTCTCTAGGCATCCAATCTGTAAGTGCCAGTTTGGGGAGTAACCAAGTGGGTACTACATTTACATACATTCATAGTTTATCCTCCTCAGGTAAGAAGACCTCAGACCACAGGTGTATTAGTACACCTTTATGATAGATATAGCATATTCCCTGAGGAAAGGCTACCTGAGATCAGGCTAGGCATGTTCCAGCAGCCCCAAAACGACTATTTTCCTTTGTACCAACATAAGGCATCTTCCACATAAGGCATATTCCACCTTCTATTGCCATATCAATTTCCCAGTTGGGATATGGGGAACCTCCAGTGCAAACCTCCCTTCAACTTCAGACCTCTTGCTGTGCCAGTCTTTTTTGGGTAGAAAAGTGATGTTCTCCACTCGACAATGAACATTCTCATACCTGGTCATACCCTTTCAATGTTCACATCAATGACTCTGAACTCCAGTAGAACATGTTCTAACTCTACTTCACACACACACACACACACACACACACACACACACACACACACATCCTTCTACTGGATTCCTCAATTCCATCTCCCTCAACCTTTCCATTTAGATATCTACTAGACATTTTAAACTCAATCTGTCCAAAATGAAACTCATTATCTTTCCCCTTAAACCTTCCCCCCACCTACGTTCCCTATTACAGTAGTGGATAACATCATGTTCTTGGACCCTGAGGCATGAAACCTAGTAGTCATCTTGGATTCCTCACTATCTCTTTCTCTCCCCCCCCCACCCCCCAATATTCCAGCTGTTGCCAAGGCCAGCTGATTTCATCTCTGCAACATCTCTTGAACACAACCCTTTCTCTTCTCTGACACTGACACTATTCTAGTGCAGGTCCCCAGCCCCTTATGCACTGATTATTACAATGGCCTGCTGATGGGTCTGCCTGTCTCAAGTCTCTCCCTTCTTTAATCCAGTCTCCATTCAGTTATTAAAGTGATTTTCTTAAAATACAGGTCTGATCATATCAAACCCTACCCCCTCCCAGCCCCAATAAATTTCCAGTGGCTTTCTATTGTCTCCAGGAATAAATATAAAATGCTGTTTGGCATTCAAAATTCTTCAAATCCTAGCACCCTCCTACCTTTCCATTCTTCTTATACCTTATTCCCCAATACACAGTCTGATCTAGGGCAGTTAGTTGCTGCCATGGAAAAAGTGCCGACTTTGAAGATCTGACTTCAAATCTGACCTCAGACACCTCCTAGCATGTGGTTCTGGGCAAGTTGCTCAACCCTGTTTGCCTCAGTTTTCTCATTTGTAAAACGAGTTGGAGAAGGAAATGGCAGACCACTCCAGTATCTTTGCCAAGAAAACTCCAGAAGGATTCATGAAGAGTTGGACACAATTAACCAACAGATGACAACAACAACTCTTTGACCTGGTGACAATGGCTTCCTAGTTATTCCAGGAACAAGACACACCATCTTTCAGCTCTGGGTATATTCTCTCTGTTTGTTGTTCGCTATGCCTGGAATGCTCTCTCTCCTTTGCTCTGACTACTGGTTTCCTTGGTTTCCTTTAAATCCCAACTAAGATCCCACCTTCTCCAGGAAGCTTTCCTAACCCTTCTTAATTTCAGTGCCTTCCCTTTTAAAATTATTTCCTAGTTATATTGAATATAGCTAGCGTTGTATAATGTGTTTTCATGTGGTCTCCTCTATTAGATTATAATCTACTTGAGGCCAACACTTAATACAGTGTGTGACCCAAAATAGGTACTTATTAAATGTTTATTGATTGATTGATTTAGTCATTTTCCTATTATTGGGCATTCTAACATTCCAACATTGTGCTTTCAGTTAATTGTTATCCTAAATAACACTCGGGTATACATTTACCCAGCTTTCTTTTTGAGGGCTCCCTTCTCATCTATCAGATATTGAAACCCATTCTGGGTTCATAGCATTCTTTCTTACCTCCCACATCTGTGGCCTATATATTTTTATCATAATGACATTTTCTCTGTTGGGTTGGGTCTGTTTGGATTGTTCTGTGTAATTGTCTTTAAATATAAACTCATAGAGGACAGGGACCATGATAGCTTTATTGACTATACCAGTCCATGAACAATCAATTAGTAATCCCATTTGTAAGGGACTATAAAATAGATTTTATCCCTTTAGCTTCTCTTCCCTTTTGTTCCATTGCCACAGGTTCCCTGGCTATAGTTACTGATCACTGACCACTACCCAGTACAACCAGTTTGATTATTGTTCCTCTTAGCAATAGCTTTGGCCTCTGTCATGTGGTTTACTCATTCACAGCAGATTTGAAGGACCAGCAGGACCAGTATGATGGGATTTTCATCCTATGTAAATACTGACTAAGTCAAATTCTGTTCCCTCTAGATCCCTTAGAACCAGTTTTGATCCTAAGTCACCATATTCACTCTGTCCTACCTCTCTTTATTCTTTTTTTTAGAAATATATTTTATTAATGCCTTTCATTTTAAAATTAGTCATTTCACACCTCCCTCCAGAAGGATCCCCTTCTTTGTGATAAAGAAAAACAGCAAAATAAAACATATGAATCAAAGACCATATATGACAATTTTATAAGATAATCTCTTCCACTTCTCTATTAGAAGTGAGAAGTGTGCTTCATTATCATTTCTCCAGGCCCTTCATTTTTATTTTTTTATTACTTAAGAGTCCAACTTCCTTTTTATTGCATTAGTTATTGTTGTTTATTCATTTGTTCTGCATTAAAACATACAAATCTTTCCGCTTTTGTTTGATTTGTCTCCATTTTTTACTACATGATATTATTTGATTACATTCATACAGTCATTATATGTTATTTTTCAATCAATCTCCAAATTATGGGCACCCATTTTGCTTCCAATTCTTTACTACCAGAGTGCAACTATGCATCTTTTGGTTTATACTAGACCTCTTTTTCTGCTGTCAGCTTCCTTGAGACAAATGGCCAGGAATGGATTTCTAGGTTAAATGGTTGAGGTAATTTAGTCACTTTCTGGGACAATTTCAAACTGAAATCAAGAACTAGTAGCCCACTTCACAGCTCCATCAATTGTGAATCAGTGTGCTGACAACTTCATATCTTCTAGCATGGATTGTTTTCTTTTACTTCTTTGCCAATTTGCATAATGAAAACTGAGTTGTTTTAATTTGCAATTAATTATACTATTAGTCATTTGAAGCATAGATTTTTCTCATTTATAGTTTGCAACTTTTATTGTGAAACTGTTTACAGCCTTTGGCCACTTACCTTATTTGCAAATGGCTCCCAGTTTTATTTATTTGTGTTATATATTTTGTATAATTTTGTGTGGTATTTTTATATCAGTCCTATTTCAGTTAAATATGTTGAAAATTTTTTTCATTTTACCACTGCTCTTCTGCTTTTAGATCCATTGATTTTCTTTATTAAAAAATTTTAGTTTATATTCTCAACATTTGTTTTTTATGAACACCACTATTTCCTGTTCAATTAAGAATCCTTACCTTTGCTAAAGTTAATCTAGTCCTCTTCTGATTATCTTTTATGATATGACTTTTTAATTATGATATGTATCAATATTAGATTCACTGTGGTATAATAATAAACTTTTGTTCTAAATCTCATTTCTGTCAAATTTCTTTTCACCCTTTCCCAGTAGTTATAGTCAAAAAAGGGAATCTTTCCTAGAATGTATGTTCTTGGATTTATCAAATACAACTATATCACTACTCTATCTTGCTTATCTAGTATGTCCCAATTAATTATTATCTTTTTTTAAAACCAGTATTAAATAATTTTGATGCCTACTGCTTTGCTACTTTAGAGATCTGGTAATGTTTTTTACCTTTCCTTTGATTTCTTCTTCTTATTTCCCTTGACATTCTAAATCTTTTGTTCTTTTAAATAATTGCTTATTTTTTCCTAATTCTAAAAAATGTCATCTCAATAATTTGATTGGTATGGCACTAAATCCATAAATTATTGTCCTTTTAATCTCAGGATTCCTGACTCAGTGTTCCCAGCTTCTTTATCTAGAATGAACTAGAGAAAGAAATGGCAAACCACTCCAGTATCTTTGCCTCCAAATGGAATCACAGAGTCAAAAATGACTGAAAATGACTAAACAAATTGTCATTGTAATTATATTGACAAAGTCCATTCATAAACAGTGAGTTTCATAATGCTAGCTATTATTATCTCTTCCCTAATTATTTGTCTCCCATTATTTCTGTAAAAAATATTTTGAGTTTGTATGCATAGGAATCTTGCATGTTTCTTGATAGATTATTTCCCCTGGCATTTTGTGTCCTTTGTCGTTATCCCCTAAATTTTGTTATTGTTCTATAAAAGATGATATTTTTGTGGGTTTATTTTGTATACTTCCATCTTGCTGGAATTACTAATCATCTTAGGTTTCTTCCATGATTCTGTAGGATTTTCCAAATACACTATCATGTCATCTGCAAATAGGGATAGTTTTGTCTCCTTTTTGATGATCTTTTATACCTTTGGTTTTATTCTCTAGTCTTGCTGCTATAGCTTTTTTTTTTCTAGAATTATTTGAATTAATAATGGGTGTGGGGGTCATCACCTCTCATTTTTCAGAAAACTATGCTAGTTAAGGGTCAAGAATACTTAGGTGCAATGTTAGGAGGGATGTTTAATGAATGTAAGGGCTAAATAGTGGATCTATCTCCAATATAGCACCCAAACTTCTATCCACCCTTTATAAATCTGCGTATCACAAAACTCCAAAGGTTCAAACTAACCTTTGTCATCCCTCCATTATTTAGTCCAGAAAACAGATCACCTTGTCTAAGAAGAGTCCAGAAAAGTCTGCTATGGCTAGCCAATAAGAAACAAGCTGCTACTCCCTTACCTGTTGGTTGCCGGGACCTTGCTTCCTTCAGATAGTAGAGGGCCTTATCATAATCCCCCAGATGGTAGAAAGCCACGCCTGATCGGTAGAGGGCCTTGAAATTTTCCCCTTCTTTCTTCAGAACTTTGAGACAATACTCCTTGACTCGCTCATAATTCACCAGTTCAGCTTGGAGCAGACAGGCTATAGAAGTTTGGAGGGGAGAAGAGAGAAGGCTATGAAACCAAAATGGAGTAAGTTGTGAACCTCTCTCACAGAACCATAGACTTGCAGAGTTGGAAAGAATTTGATTGACCATCTAGTCCAACCCACAGACAAAGGAAATTCCCACCATGGTCTATTCAATGAGTGAATTTTCTGGCCTCTGTTTAAAGGTCACCACCTCCTGAACCATCCCACTTGATTTTCAGAAAGTTCTAATTATTAGGAAGTTTTACCTGATATCAAATCTAAACTTTTTGTAAAAGATTGATTCTGCTAGGGAAGTTCATGACCTGGTCATGAGATGTTGAGCTCACTGGCCACAGTAACCCATGAAATAAAGGGAAAAAATGTTGTCTGCTCTAGGTGCTTCCCTGCCTCAATCTGTAGTAATAGTGCTAGAATGGTAGAAAAAGGCACTTGATGAAGTTATAAATAACACAGATTTTAGATCATCTATAAACCTTAGCTTGGGCAATTAGGTGGCACAGAGGACAGAGCACTAACTTTGGATTCAGGAAGATGGGAGTTTCAATCTGGGCTCAGACACTTGATACTTAGCTGTGTGACCTTGTGCAAGTCAGCTATCCCTGATTGCCTTACATCTAGGGCCATTTCTAGTCATCCTGATTCATATCTGGCTACTGGGCCCAGATGGCTGTGGAGGAAAAAAGTGAGACTGGTGCCTTAGTACAGCAGCCTCACTCAAATATAATTCATATGCTTGTCATGGCAACACCTCCCTGATGTCATGGTCTTTGAGAATGAAGAACAAACGTCATCATCAAACTTATAAAATTTATAAAAGCATCATACTCTAATAGATAAAGAACTGACCTCAGAGCAAGTAAGAACATTTGACACTGATGTTGTGTCCTTGAGCAAGGACTGTAATTCCTTCATTATCTAGGCAACTCTCTAATATTTAAAGTTATAGAGAAAGTGCCAAACTGAATTGGTAAAGAAGGAATTTCTTTATCTGGAAGTTTCCTATACCAATGAAACCACAACATTAACTTAACTGTACTACTTAAAATGTGAAATCTTTAAATAATGACCAATATATTGAGAAATTATTTGAAAAACTGAATTACATGAATATTCAACACCATGACTCAACATCATGAATATAAAATATACATATTCAACATCATAAATATTTAACACCAGAAGGCAAAATGTTGCAGCTAACTTTTAAGATAATTCAGAGATCCTTTTGAGAAATAAAGGCATTGGAGTGTTAGTTTCATCATGTACCCAATAAAATACACCATTTCATGAGATCCTTTGGTTCCTTGTCTGATATAAGCAAAAAGTCTACCAAGACTATTGCTGAATGATTAAAGAAAACCCTGGAAAGATTTAGGATGACTGATGCAAAGTGAAATGAGCAGAACCAGGAGAATTTTGTACACTGTACACATGCTAATGACTTAGCTATTCTCAGCCATATAATGACCCAAGACAATTCCAAAAGACTAATGAGGAAGTATACTATCTGTCTCTAGAAAAGGAACTTATTTTGTTTGAATACAGCATGCTATTTGTCACAGTTTCTTTAATTCTTTTTCCTTTATTCTAGTCTTCTTATAAAAATGACTAAGGAAATGTTTTACAAGATTGCACATGTATAATCTTTATCTGATGGTTTACCATTTGGGAGTTGGGAGGAGAGGGATCCTCCATTAAGAAATAGAATTTGAAACTCAAAACTTAAAAAACATTGTTAAGAAATTGTTTTAACATGTAATTGGGGAATTTTATATATATATACCACTAAGAAGAAAACTAAAATTTATGAACCACATTACATTTTTTTTAGGTTTTTGCAAGGCAAATGGGGTTAAGTAGCTTGCCAAAGGCCACACAGCTAGGTAATTATTAAGTGTCTGAGACCACATTTGAACCCAGGTACTCCTGACTCCAGGGCCAGTGCTTTATCTACTGTGCCACCTAGCCGCTCCTACCACATTACATTTCAAGGGGGACTATGACTCCCTGCTATCCAAGAACTTGATAGACTTCTTTAAACTAAGTCTATATAAATACATATACATATATACAGTAATAATAATAAAGGGGAGGCTGGTAATAAATATATTGGAAAATATGACTCACATTGAAGAATGAAAGAGGTAATTTCTTGGAGACTACTAAGAAGTCTCACCTTTATAAAGGTGAGCATGATCACATTCCAGAATAGAATTGAAAGTTAGGCAAGTTACCTAACCCTTTTGTGCCTCAATTTCCTTGTCTGTAAAGTGAGGCTATATGTTCTTGCCCAAAATCTAATAATGGTGTTGGAAAAGTAGCAGGTCATGTAAAGAGGAGAAGAAACTTTAAAAAAGGGATATCGACCTAGCTTCCTATAGGGACACTGCATATTAGGACAAAATTAAAAATGGCTCTAAAGGTACTAAATTGGTGAGCATTGATGAATAGCACAAAAATTGAAAGAGACCATAAATGATTACTGATATGGAAGTATTTTGAGAATCTGTATGCAGTCAAAATATTGATAATTTAGAACAATGGCAAAATCAGCACCTAATTAGAAAGAAAAACTAAAGAGGACAAGAAAACACTACATAATTGCAACTGCTTCAATTAAGTCATTGATGCTGAAGAACAGCAGTGCAAAAGACAGATAGTAACCTTGATTATCATTATTTCTAGCAAAAGCCTAACTGTTATAAAACAATCACCATGTAAAAGAAAGAAAGAAAAAAGCTTAGAAACTAATTTAGGCAGTAAATGAGATAGATGGTGGCATCAGGAGAGAAGATGGCCAAGAAGTAAAATAAGTCATAGATGGATATAGTGGGCAACCAAAGTCACCCACCAAATCCACTCATCTTTTTCTTTTGTCCTTTATCCTTCTTTAGCTTTTGATGCTGGTGACCATTTCCTCCTCTTAGACATTTGCTCCTCCCTTGGCATCTATGACACAGCTCTCTGCTAGTTTTTCTATGAGACTGAACACTCTTTCTCAGCCTCCTTTGATATACAGTATCATCTCCCTCTTCTATGACTTTAGTATGGGTATTAATCATAACTGTGTTCTAGAACCTATTTTTTCTCCTTCTCATCTAGCTACCCCCATTGTTGTTATTCTAGTTTCTAAGATGACCACAGAGATCATGTCTGGGAATAACTGGACCACTCATTTTGGCAATACCTGTGATAATGCAGCCTCTTCTTGATCCTGCCATTTTCTACCTTTTCATTCTACCCCACCTTTCCACTTCAAGTTCTGAAAAACAACATTATTGCTGCCTCTGAATGTTAACTGACGACCACCAAATTGTTCTGCTCAACATTTATGGGACTTTCCTGACACACAACTCCTTTTGCTGAACTATCCAATATGTGTTATCTCCCATTAGAGTGTAAAGTCTTTGAGGGAAGGGGCTCTTTTGATTTGCTTTATGCATTTATATCTGCAGTATGCCACAGTGCTTAGTAAAGAATAAGATCTTAATAAATGTTTTTATTCATTCATTTCAAAAATCATTTTACTTAGATGACTTCCAGATCTCTGTATTGATTTATAACCTTCCTCCTGAACTCTACTCTGATATCACCAAGGGCCTATTTGATAGCATCCCTTCAATGTCCTGAAAGACGTCTCAAATTCAAAATATCCAAAAGCAAAATTCACCATAATTTTCCCCACTCCCCAACATTATGTTCCTCCAAATTTCCTTATTTCATTTGAGGGTACCAATATCCTTTCAGGCACACAGGTTCAAAACCTCAGGGTTTTCTTCTAATTGTCCTAATTAAATATAATTCTTGACTCTAGTTTTCTCCAATTTGAATGCTGTTTTGCCATTTGATTTTCCTCTCTTACCTCTCATAACTCCCAAAACTTGTCAAATCTCATTCTACAGCATCACTCCTAATTATACCCTTTTCTCCCTTCACAGAGCCCCCAACCTAGATCAGGGTCCTATCATCTCTTCCATAGATTCTAAGACAGTCTAGTAGGATTCCCTGCTTCTAACTTCTCTGATCCATTTTTCAAACCCCAACTCCAAAATAGTCTACCTAAACCATACATCTATCTATAAAATCCTTAGCCTGACTTTACACCCTTCTCAATCTCGCTCTCATATACCTTTGCAGCTTTTCTTGGATGCTCCATTCCCATCAAAATGCTAGATGGTGCAATGGATAGAGCACTAGTCTTGGAGTCGGGGGGGATGGGAGTTTGAATCCAGCCTCAGATACTAACTGTGTGATCTTGGGCAAGTCATTTAACCCTGACTGCTTTGAATTCAGGGTCATCTCTAGCATTTCTGATTCATATCTGGCCACTGGATCCAGATGGCTCTGGAGGAGAAAGCGAGGCTTGTGTCTTAGCCCAGCACCTTCCCCCATTCAAATATAGTTCATGTGCTTGTCATGGCTTCTTCTCCCTGATGTCACAGTCTTCTTCAAAAATGAAGGACAACATCACATTAGAGGCAACTAGGTGGTCCTGGAGTCAGAGGAACTGAGTTCAAATGTGACCTTTGACACTTGATACTTACTAGCCATGTGACCTTAGACAAGTCACTTAATCCTATTGCCTCACAACCCCCCCCCAAAACCTCAAAACAAATAAAATGTTTCATTAGCTATTCCCAGAATTTGTTCAATCTCTTTTCTCCTGATGTTTTTACAAGTCATTTTACCAGATCTGGAATATATGTCTTCCTCTTCTGCTCCTCTAAATACTTTCATCTTCACTCAAATTTCAGTTCAGGTACCATGCCAGGTACCATGAAGCCTTCCCTCATACCCCTGTTAGTGTGTATAGAGCACTGTGCTAGTTACTCTGGGAGTGGAGAAAACAAATAAAGGGCAATTTTCTGCTCTTGAGAAATGGATGAGAACATAAGGGGATGGTAGGGAAAATGATGACCCATTCATGTTAGCTGAACCCCCTCCCCAGCCTGACTTCAGGATCATACTGCATGGGACTTCTGAGAGAGTAACAAATTGTTGAACCATCAGATAATTTTACATGATATTTTATACATATATATGTTGTATATTCCTAATAGTACTATTAATAATAACAATGATGATGACATAAGTGGCATTTATATAGCACTTTAAAATTTGAAAATTATTTACATGCATTTCCTCATTTTATCCTCACAACCATGTTGGAAAGTAGGTATTATTATTATCCCCATTTTATAGATGAGGAAACCTGAGGCAGATTAAGAAATTTATCCTGAGTTACACATTCAGGAAGTCTCTTTTTGTTGTTCAATTGTTTCTGATTTTTCATGGCCCTATTTGGTTTTTTTAACCTTGGCAAAGATACTGGAATAGTTTGTCATTTCCTTTCCCAATTCATTTTAAAAATAAGGAAACTGAAGCAAACAGGGTTCAGTCTTCTTAGCAAGAATCACACACAGCTGGTAAGTATCTGAAGCTAGATTTGAACTTAGGTCAGTCCAGCAGCACCCTATCCTCTATGCTACCTAGTTTTCTACTTAGTAGAATGACAGTTCCCCAAGGGTAGGGAATGTTTTGTTTTTGTCTTTATATCCCTAGCACCTTACAATAGTAAACATTTAACAAATATTTACTGAATGGGTTTGATGGATATGAAAGGTTGTGGGGAGGGAGGTTATGGTATTTGAGACTCATTCTAGGGATGGTTTTAACAATGACATGAAGATAGGCAGTGGTGGGATGAATTTGAAGAATGGTGACAAGTCTATTTTGACCCTTCACAGATTATATGAAAAGGAATAGTGTGAGATAAATGAAAGACTACTAGTAGTAACCTTTCGGCTAGGTGGTTCAGTGAAGAGAGTGGCAGGACAGGTATCAGGAAGACTTCCTGAGTTCAGATCCAGCCTCAGACATCCAGCTCTGTGACATTAGACAAGTCGCTTAATTCTGTTTGCCTCAGTTTCCTCACTTGTAAAATGAAGTGGAAAAGGAAATGGCAAACCACTCCAGTGTCTTTGTCAAACAGAATCGTGAAGATTCCTGCATGTCTAAAAAAATGATAACTGGGCAATTTTTGCCTTAATCATCTCCCTGACAGCTCTGTAGCTACTACCTCATTGGAACAATCACTCAATCATTTAGTAATACTGACTTGCATGAAGAGCACTCTGCTTGGATCTGGAAAAATGGAAGGGGAAAATAAGGAACTTGATATAAGAAATTATGCATGTTAACTGGGCCCTTCCCCACATTGGCCTTGCTTCAGGCCCGAACAGTCTGGGAAACTGTGATTTTTGAAACAGTAACAAATTGTTGAACTAGATACAAAAGAAGTCCTTTTCAAATCCTACACAGCCTGCCCCAAACCAATCTATCTTCCCCATCCATCCTCCTTAGATGTTACTCCCCCCTTGTACATCATGATACAGCCAAACTGGCTCTTTGTTTTTCAGAGAACTCCCCATCTTCCCATTTTGCCTTTGTACTGGCTATGACAGGAATTCACTCCTTCCTAAACTCAGTCTTGGAGTTGTTCTCTTCCTTCAAGACAGATACAGCTCAGACACTATCTTTTCCCCACACCCCAACCCCATGAAGCCTAGTTTGAATCCCTATTCTCCTCCCTCAACTGCTAGTGTCCCTCCTCCCAAACTACCCTTGTTTATATTTGTATTTATTTTTATTCACATTATATCTATGCTCTTGTTTTCTTCATTAGAATGTAAGTAACCCCTCCTTTTTATTCTTTGAATTTGTATCCCCATAGTGTCTGATGCTAAGGGAGTCCTTAATACTTTGAGGCTCAGTAGATAGAGCTCTAGGCTGGGAGCTGGGGAAAAAATTGAATTCAAATCCAGCCTCCGGCTCTTGGAGAAAGTCACTTAACCTCTGTTTGTCTTAATCCACTGGAGAAGGAAATGGCAAACCACTCCAGTATCTTTGTCAAGAAAACCCCAAGGACAATACTGCTCATGGGTCATAAAGAGTTAGACAAGACTGAACAATTGAACAACAATAAATACTTGTTGATTGATTGATATCTCCTAGAAAGGTCTAGTTTCAACTCCTGTCAATTCAGATACCGTCCCAGTCATCAGGAATGTGGCAATATGCTCATTCATAAAGAACAAACCCTTCATGGAGTGGTTTGTAACTGAAAGTTTTGGATGAAAGAGAACCTTCCCTTGCAACATTATGGAGCCACAAACCCAGATCCCTGAAGTTCAGGACCTGAGGCAAGAAAAGCAGGAAGTGAAAGAATGGGAAAACGATTCCGGAACTGGCTAGTCAGGTTCACTGGAAGGAAAGCCAGTTAAGTCAATAGAAAGAAGCAACTCATTTGCCAAAAGGTTAACTTAATGCCTTCCCTTCTCCCCCACCCCTCCCCTTCTCCTCATGTCTTTCCATTTTTGCCAGAAAAGTGCCTCTGGGAGGATCAGTTTAATTTCAGGAGCAAACTGTTAACATTGTGGGTGGCCTGTTAGTCAACACCACAAACCTGTTGCCAGTCAAGGGGATGACATTCCAAGTAGCCCGTGAAGTGATTTCGGAGTCCTTTCCTTTCTGACTTAGTGACTAACCCTCTGTGGAGTTACTCCAGCCTAGTCCTCCTTCTCCCCCCCCCCCCCCCCCCAGGAACTGGGGAAATTCATTCTTAGAGAGATAAAAGCAGGGTTAAAATCTTAGAGCTAGTATTTTAGCAACAGAATGGCCAAGTGGAAATAGCAGGGGAGGGAAGGAGTTGTTTCATTTTAGTGTAGTAGGATTTATTGTTCAGCTTTCGCACAAATCTCTGGGCCAGTGAACCAGCCTGTTTTTTAAGGATGATTTGATTTCAAAGAATCTTCTAGGCAGACCCCTCTTCTTTTGATTGTGTAAGAACTGACACAAACTGTTTTCCTAGAAACCACATAAATTCATGTTATTTGCCCAAAACAGGCCCTAAGACTAAAATGGATGCTTGGAGAGGTGGGTATCTTATCTCCAATTTACAGATGAGAAAACTGAGATAGACACAGAGAGGTTAAAATGACTGGGGGGGGGTCGGGAAGGGGAGGGGGAGTGGATCAATGCTTAAGTCTATCTATAAACAATCCTCTTATCTAGGTGATAGCTTTTTTCTAATTAGGTTTTGGTTTTTTCCCCTCCTTTCTAAAGGGGGTTATCTCTATGGGGGCCAGGAAGCAGCTGGGAGAGAAGGGAAATTACTGAATGCTCAGTAGGTAGAAAGAAGTGATGGGGATCTGAGCCAATTCCTTCCTAATCTTATCCAGATAAAACTTACCCTGTGAATTAACAGTTGGGGAAAGGAGAGAGGATATTTTCTAGCTGATAGCCCCCTGCAGTTTCATCTTCCAGCTGTAGTCTTTCCTCTCCTTCCATCACTAGGGACAGATTCTCATCAGAATTCAACTGTCAGGCAGAGAGCCTTTTGGAAGTCCCCTGGGCACCTCTCCATTCTTTCCCCTCCCCCTCTCTCACCTCCCACCAATTCTATTGAGTAGTCGAGCTTAGAGCTTTAAAAGACAATTGTGTGAGGAAAACAAGCTGTCCCAGCTCCAGACTCCTTCCCAGAAGCCCTTAAGGAAGAAGAAAGGATTTTTAGTGGGCCCTCTTTTCTGACCCCTTTAAGCAAGTCTGAGCTACTGTTTAGAAACCATCTTCTTCAGTTCTGCCAACAAATTGTTAGGGATTAGATAGGTGAATCAGATTTAAGGCTAAGATCATCTGGTATGGGCCTCTCATTTTACAAATGGAGAAACTGAGGCCCAAGACCTCATGGGGGATAAGTAGAAGAACTATAATTTTCAATTTAATCCAAAAGCACCTATGATGTACCTGGAGCTGAGGCTACAAAGAAGGAAAAGGAAAAAAGACAATCCCTGTCCTCAAGAAGTTTATAATTAAATACAGAAAAGGAAACTAGAAAGGAGGGAAACACCAGAGGATTTCCAGAGGAGTGGGGCATTTTGTTCTATGAAGTTGAAAGAAGAAAGATGGAGAGTGGAGTCATTTGGAAGTCCAGTTTGAAACTGGTTCCTCTGACTTTTGACTCTGGTTCTCAATTTTCTGTCTATGAAATGATGATAAACATGTTTACAACCTTGACTTTTCCTTTGAAGGACTGTTGTAAGGCCTAGAAGATTTCCTGCTTGCCAAATGTATTCAATTCTGTGTATGAGAGGAATCCACAAACTATGTAACGTACCAAATGTAGTGCTAAGGTGTGGCCTTCAACCAATACTTGGCTGTTTTCTCCTTTCTCCCTTATGAAGCATATACAAGTTTTTCCCTTCTGCTCCAAATGATAGATCAATTTTGTTTGGGATGAGATAAAACCACAGGGTGACTCCTAAAGATGACTAGATTTCAGTTTATAAAAGTATAAACTCATGTCTTTTACCTTGAGCCTTTTCATGAATATATTTGCCCTCAGCTTTTGAGGGCCTGAAGATTTTGTTTCTAGAATCCTTGCTAGAGAAACAAAATTACAATCTGCTACACTGCTTCAAAGCTACCGGATGCCATGGACCACTTAGACCATACAGTGAAATCTATGGACTCTTCAGAATAACATGTTTTGGTTGTTTTTTTTCTTGGAGGTAATTAGGATTAGTGACTTACTCAAGGTCATACAGCTAGTGTTTGAAGCAAATAATATTTTTAAATTGCTGAAGAAAATGCTAAATTTAAGTTGGAAGATAGTAAAAATAAAGATGTAATCTTTTTACCTATCCAAGTTCACAGATGTCAGATTAAAAAACCTGATTTTAATTGGTCCCAAAGTTGTCCATTGCAATTAGATGGTACAGTGGATAGAGCAGGACCAGAGTCAGTAAGGCCTCTGATACCTGGATGACCTGGGAGAGTCACTTAACCCTGCCTCAGTTTCCTCATCTGTAAAATGAATTAGAGAAGGAAATGGCAAAACTCCAGATTTGCCAAGAAACCCCCAAATAGGATCATGAATAGTGAGACATGAGGAGCAACAACAAAAGAAGAGATAAGAGAAAACATTCTGACCCTACTCATTTGCAGAAGTCGAAGGACCATAGGTGTGGAACACTGTATCTATTTTCAAACTTTTTCATTACATTGATCAGTTCTGCTGATTTTTCCCTTCTTTTTCTCAAAAAATATTTGTTCTGTGAGATGGCTCCCTGGAAAGGGAAAGAGAGGAAAGAGATCCTGGAAGAAATTTTTTTGATGTGAAAAATAAATAACATCAAGTAAAAAAACCTATTTTTGTATGTATGTGAGAGAGAGAAAAAGAGAGAGAGGAGTGTCTGTGTGTGTGGGGGGGTGCTGAATCTATTTCCCTCTGTATTTATTTGGTTGTTCTACTCTAAGAGAAATCTAATCAAATAAAGGGGAGACTGTATCATTAAGTTGTGGTTGTCAGCCTAGAACTCCAATTTTCCCTTGATCTCCCAATTCAATTCAATTCAATTCAATTCAATTCAATTCAATTCAATTTAACAGTTATGAAGCACAATCAAACAACAAGCATTTATTAAGAGCCTATTCTTTCTTAGGAACTGGGCTAGGTGCTGAGTATACAACTATGAAACAATTGGGACTCTCCAGGATCAATGTACATTCCACAGGCATTGGGCCAGGCATTCTGCATAGAAAAACATGAAATGACACAGTTCCCTTAGGAACTTCTAATCTAATACAAGATAAGATTTGACCACAAAGAAGTGAGAATGTGGGACAAGAGAATCAGAAAACCACAAGGAATCACTGAGGCCAGGAGATCTTAACATAAATATAAACACATGTATGTTTGTGTATATATATATATATATATATATATATATTTATTGATAATGTACTCAAAAAAGACCATAGCACCAAGGTCATGACAACAATGAAATGAATTTAAGTGATGAAATACTGTGCTAAGTCACTAGTCTCACTTTCTCTTCAACAGCATTCTGGATGCAGTGACCATATATGAATCAGGACAACTAGAGAGAACCCAGGCTGTAAGGCAATCAGGGTTAAGTAACTTGTTCAAGGTCACAAAGCTATTAAGTGTCAAATGTCTGTGATCAAATTTGATTCTAGGACTGGTGCTCTATCCACTGTACCACCTAGCTGCTAGATAAGATATATAGGTCAATAAATAATTTGTGAATCTATATGCATATAATCCATATCTCTAAACTAATAGATCTATAGCTCTGTTTATCTACAGATATAGATAGTTATGAATACTTATATTGCTATCTATCTAGAATAGAAACAGAGAACAGACAATGAGTAAGGTCCAGATTTAAATACAAGTGGGATGGATTAGTTTGGAAAGTTGTACAGTGTATACAAACAGAAGATTCTCTCTGAACCAAAAATCTTCCTTTTTAATACCAATATTCTTCCAAAGATGTTGAATGGATGTGAATTATAGAATATTATAGTCTTAGAAGAATTAATTCTAAGTCTCCCAAAGAGTAATGGAGAAGCATATAAATAGACTTGAGGACATTATCAATGAATAATTACATAATTAGATGAAAAGAGATCATAGAGTTGCATATATATATACACATACATATATGCATGTCTATATATATTTATACACATGTGAATATGTTATAACATGTGTGATATATTGTGTATATATGTGTGATGTCATATATATAAAACTATATTTAAATATGGTTGATTTCCTTAGTATTTCTATGGTTTTTTTTAAATGTTAAAGCAGCATATTGAGATGAAGTCCTTAAGTTTCACCAGTGTGCCAAAGATCAAGATGCACAAAAAATCAAGAATCCCTGATACTGTCCAACTCCCTCATCTTATAGATGAGGAAGAAGTCTAGAAAGGGTGATTTACTCAAGGTCCCACTGATAGTAAATGTAGAAGACTGAATATGAACCCTCTGATCCTATAGACAAGAGGTCTTAACTCTTCTGGTCACCACTCAATTGCCATTAACATCTACAAAGGCCTTTCTGGTCCTCTATAATCTCTCCCTGTACAGTTTACAGTCTCTCCCCTATCCCCTATTCTAATCTGCTATTTGGACAAAAGACATGCTGGGGAAGCCCCTATCTCTCTCTCACCTCTTCACATTTCTCCTCTCAATCATCAAGAGACTTAGGTCTCCCTTTCTACCAACCTCATCAGGTATCATTCCTTCAACTACAATGTGAAATTTCATCCCTTTCCAAAGCAGAATCTTAGGTACTAAAATTCTTCCCTCTAATCACCATCTCTTATCCTTTCAGCTCGTTCAAGGGCTCACTCTTAGGTTTTATTCTCACTACTTTCTTTGGCCTTTCCATTGTTCCCTGTTCTCCCCTATTATCCCAACTTAGGCCTTCCTTTCCTTCCAATAACCAACTTGTTCAATTCTATCTATCGCTTGCATTCCCTTGGCCCTTTGTTCTGTGGCCATTCATACCCTTCCAGTCCTAAGGTCAAACTGACCATCTGCTTTCTCCACTGTGTTCCCATGCTGCCTAATGTCACCTACAAGTATGCCAACTAAATCCACTCCCAATTCATATTCTCTAATCTCAACTGGGTGCTCACTGCTGTCCAGTTAATATTTTGATTCTTCTCTGTTCAACTCTTAGCAAGTTGTTCAAAACCTGCTTTCTTTCCTCAAGGTTAAATCTCCTCCATCCTCAAAAAACTTCCATTCCTTTTACCCATAGTACCTTTCAACATCTCTCCTCATTTTCACTGTCAGGTTTCTAGAATGAGGAAAAAAATATTTGCTGCTTTTATATTCTTATCACTCATGTCTCAAGCCTTACTGCTCTCAAAAAGATTTTAAAACTATTCAATCCAGTGATCTTCTCTAGGTCTTTCCCCTCATTCAACCCTGGGTAGCTTCTGAAAGATAGATATTTAGTTCTCTCTTCATTGGCAGCATTTCTAGGGTGTTACATGGTTCTCCTAAGGCATTCATGGAAGCCCTAGGTGAGATTAGTGGTGATCATTAGTTCCTTAAAGAGATTCTCTCTTCAAGGATGCACATAAATTTTTAGCTCGTTGTAATATAACACAAAAGTCCAATCAAATTGGAAGCAAAAGTCCTGGGTTCCAGCTCTGACTTTTTTTTAACTTAGGCATCCTTAGGCAAGGGCACTTAACCCCTCCAACCTTCAGTTCCACGTCAAACAATGATGATAATGAAGAGTGAACTACCTAGCTCCCAGAGGATTGTTGGGAGCACTGAGTGAAACAATGTTTATGAAAGATGGCTTTGTAACCTGGCGAGCTAACAGAAATGCCAACTACTGTTACTATGTATTCCATAAAATACTCTCCTAAACCACACTGGCACAATAACTCTGGATACAATGAATGCACTGCTTTTATTTGTCAGGGAGTCAGTGAGGCCAAGCCACAGCTATGAGAGAGGGGGCCTGGCTGTTTTTTAAAAATGGGCAAAGGATTTATTTGTGAGCAGACATTGGTTTGCCCATTTGGCAAATTTCATGTCCCCTCAGAATTCAGCCTTTGGAGTTTGTTTGGGGATGGAAATAAAGGCTAAGAGCAGGGGACATATACAGGGAATGAGGGGAGCTCATGCTAAGGTTTCTGAAATCAAGTTTTGACCAGGTCTCAGAGGCAGACAGATAGAATCTGTTTGTGTAATATCCAGAGGGGAAGTGCTATGCCTTTGATAGCTAGAGTCAAAAGTGAGACCAAACCGTAATTTTTTCCTACTTCCCAATTCAAGCTTCTTCCTTTTCCTCAAATCTTTCATTTACACATGAGGAATCTGGTGTCCAGACTTTGACCAAACTAAGTCAAGGTAGCTAGGTGTTGCAGTAGAGAGAACCCTGGAGTCAGGAAGAATCCAGTTCAAATTCAGCCTCAGCCTCAGATATGTACTAGTTATATGCCCTTAGGTAAGTCACTTAACCTCTGTTTGTCTCAGGGTTCTCAATTATAAAATGGAAATAATACTAGCACCTACCTCACAGGGTGATTGTGAACATTATATAATCTTATATTTGTAATGAACTTAGCACAGCAAGTTTAGCACATAATGTTGCTGTCAAGTGATTTTTTCAGTCTTTTCCAACTTTCTGTGGCCCCTTTTGGAATTTATTTGGCAATGTTATGACAATAGTTTGCCATTTCCTTCTCCAGTTCCTTTTATAAATGAGGAAACTGAGGCAAACAGGGTATCGTCCAGGGTCACTCAGCTAGGACGTGTCTGAGGCTGGATTTGAACTTTTGAAGATGTCTTCCTGACCCCAGGCCATCATCAAGCTGCCCCTACCTAGCACATAATGAGCATTTAATAAATGTTGCTTGATTCTTCCCTTCCCCTTTGAATTTATTTCACCATGTCTTTCAAGTCAGGATTTGAAATATGTGAAGAGGCAAGGGAGAGTCAGGGCCTTCCCCAGCAGAGATGTGGGGTAGAGGCTACAGTGAGCTCTGCATCACTAAGTGCTTAGTAATCTGGTCCCCTGTGGCTCCAAAGAACTTATGCACAGGGCCAGTTCCATGCACCTCTTACAGGAAGAGAATGTAGACAGAGGGGTAGAGAGATCTTTGCAAATGTGAAAGGGGAGAGTATGGAACAGTGGAAAGAGCCCCATCTCCAGTCAGAGGACCTTTGACATTTACTACCAGCAGACCTTTCTGCTTTCTCCCTAAAACAGTCTCTTTCACAGCTAGTGTTTATGTGACCATCTACAGATTTTTATTTTTAAGTCCTGAGAATTATTGGTATATTTACAAAAGAATAATACTTAAAACAAATCTCAATTAGCTGGCTCAGTCATTTACAGTATAATGCTTAACTGAAAACAAGGTAACAAGTTCTGTATACCACAGAACTCAGTAGACCTCAAACCCTCATCAGTTGCTTTAAAAATACAGACTGAGGAGAACCAAATGATGATGACTCCTTGGAAAACTCATCACCTGTTAGAACAGGAACCTCAAAAGCACTGAGATAAAATTCAAATCAATTTAACATTTATAAAACATGTACTGTGTTTGAAGTAAGATGGATGTCATTATTAAAATAATCTGAAAGAATTAGAATGAATGCTGAGTTCAGAAGTGAGCTAAAAGTCCAGAAACCTAGGTTCTCCCTATAACTAATTTTGCCACAGACATGCTATAGGATCTTAGGCAGATTACTTTTTGATTTCTGAACCTCAAGCCATCTGCGATTCTCGGTAATGAAAAGAATGTGTCTCACTAGGTATATTGTGAGGATTGCTAGGGTAAGGTAGGTATAATTGCTTTGAGATCCATCTTTGGTTCAAAGCATTTTATAATTAAATAGTTACAATGGGAGGATTTGTAAGACCCTTGAGGGTCTGTTGTTCTTAAGTCTCATTTTATCAGTAGTTAAATGTTGGGGAAAGAAAAGAAGCTTTTTCTGGATCCTGTGGACCACCTCCTTTGATATTTCCCAGTGTTAATGAGACTAAGGTTGCTGATTCTAGATAGCAGAGGTCCTTAAAAACAAAGGATTGTGTTTGTTTATTTTTTTTTAAAGTCTAGGTCTCTACATTTCACCCAGACTGGAAGTACAAAAGCTTCTCAGTAGGCAATCCCACTAACTGATTGGCATGGGAAATTCAACCTCTCTTAAACCTAAATCAGTTTGCTGCATTCTTAGGCAACCCAATGGTTGCTTAATATAGACCTATCAGCCTAACCCACTGCAGTTCAGAACTCCCAAACTCAAGCAATCCATCAGCCTCAATTGGCATTATGATTGTGGATCACTAGACCTGGCTGGAAGTTTTCCACCAAGAACAATGATAGCCTCTCACCCGAATGCTTCTGGTACAGATACTTTAGCAAAATTTCTGCCCCCTTAATCTAAGTATGTAATTTACAGTGGACTCTGCCCTCTGGAATCAAAGATCCTAAACCCTTTAGGAAGGTAGAGTTCAGATTGGGAAAAGGCAAGAAAGGCAATCCCAAATAAGAAGCAAGAGAAGCTAATGCAAATAGATTTCAGCGTCAGTGACTACCAAGACTGTCAAAGTCTTAAAATAACAAGATGAAGTTTAATAGGGATAAGCATAAAGTCTTGCCTTTAGGCTAAAAGAAAAGTCAACTGTAAAAATACTGGATAAGAAAGATATGACCTAATAATAGTCTATGTGAAAAGGACTCTGTGAAAGTATTTTGTTTTTGTTTTTCTGTCAACAAGCTGAGTCAACAGTGTAACATGGTGAACAAAAAAAAGTATATTTTAATTTAGGCTACATTAATAGAAAAAATAATGTTTACAGCATGGAGCAGCTAAGTAGTACAGTATATAGAGTACTGGGTTTGAAAACTGTAAGAATCACCTCCCTGAATTCAAATCTAGTCTCAGACACTCAATGGCTAAGTCACTTAACCTTGTCCGCCTCAGTTTCATCATCTGTAAAATTTACTGGAGAAGGAGAAGGCAAACCCTAAATGGGTTCATGAAGTTGGACACAACTGAAAAACAACTGAAGAACATCAAGGTGGTAGGAGGCAGTCACAATTCTAGTGTCCTTCCCATTGGTCAGACCACATCTCTTCTGGACACCACACACTTAAAAGGCATATTGATAAACTGGAATGCATCCAGAGAAAGGAGATCAGGATGAAATAGAATCTGAAAATCATATGATACAAAGAATGGTCAGAGGAGCAAAGGCTGTTGAGTCTAAAATTGAAATGATTCAATGGGGATTAGAGATTTGTCTTCAAAGAGCTCCGTTTGGAATAGGAAACTAGGCCCAGTAAGCAGGATCTATAGGGACCCCAATTTCAGCTCAATTCAAAACTCTCTAAAAGTCAGAGCTGCCCAGAGGCAGAATGAGCAGACTCTTATGGAAAGAGTCTAAGCAAAGTTGACCCTTTCAGGGATGCCAGAGAAGTGAGCTAGATGAGTTCTGAAATCCCTTTTAGTGCTAAGCATCCATGATAATGGATGCTTCTGCAAATTTGTACCTTAGAAAGTGACTTGGTATTATCATTAGTTCATTATAATGTGGCCTTTCCACATATTGCTGAAATTCAATTTGTCAAACTCAACATTTATTATTGTTGTTCAGTCACTTGTGTCTGACTTTTTGAGAGCCTGTTTGGAATTTTCTTGACAAAGAAGTGTGGAGCAAATGGAGTGGTTTGCCATTTCCCCTTTCAGTTCATTTTGCAGTTAAAGTAACTGAGGCAGACAGGACTAACTGACTGGCCCGATCGAACAAGCTAGTAAGTGCCTGAGGCCAGATGAATCTTCCTGACTCCAGGCCTGGCACTCTATCCACTGCTTCACCTGGTTATCCCAAACCTATGCTGAAAAGGGAGTAAAAATAAAACATAAATCAGAATTTATGAAGCAACTGCTATGAGAAAGGAACTGTGCTAGAAACCAAAGGAAAACCGTATTCATCACTAAGAAGCTTATATTGTACTAAGAGGAATAAAATTCTCCAAGGACAGAAGCCTTTAGTGATGTCGCCATTCTATTCCTGCTATTGTTTGAACAAAACTCCCAAGAGATGTCTTCTTCTGTGACTTCATTTGTAATTAGCTCAATGATCTCTAGAGAGGCATTGTAATATAATGGATAGAACAGTGGAGTTGGGATCATAAGTGGGACTCAAGAGAAGCTGAGCACAAAGTTTTAACCTCTTGGAACCAGTGGTTATTAGCAGAATAATAAAAGGTAAATCCCCTAAGAGATGAGGACATGTACCTCATTTTTTTAATGGAAGTTAGGTGGGGAGCTACCAAAAAAGAGACTTCCTTTCTTCCTTCAACTTCTGCCTCTCCAAGTGATGCTATACTATGAGTAAGTTTTACTCAAAAAGAATACCTGGAACTTAAAAATACTGCTCCACCTTAATTTCAAGAAGAGGATATTTTTTAAGGATGATGTAATATATGACAGTCCAAAAATCTGAAGCCAATTTTGAATCTGAGACTTGTAAAGTTCACTGGCATAGGCTGCTTCTGTCCTAGATATCAGGCACACACCCTCTTCATTTTCTAGAAACTTCCTTATCATATTCCTGCATTCCTGATTTTATTCGGTTTTGTTCAGTAGTCTTTCAGTTGAATTTGACCCATTTCCTTTTCTAATCAATCAGGGTTAAGTGACTTGTCTAGGGTCACCCAGCTAGTAAGTGTCTAAGATCAAATTTGACCTCATGAAGATGAGTATTTCTGACTCCAGACCCAATATTCTAAACATTGTACCATGTAGTTCTCTATCCCTTTTTGATATACCTAGTCATTCCCCATTTTCTCTGCCTAAGACATCAAAGAAGAAAAACCAACCAGAATTATCAGAGTGAGAATGTTATCTTCTTACTATAAAATCATGGCCTATAAACTGCCTCAAAGAGTCTTATGACTATGAGGACAAATGCTACCTGCCTATACCTAGACCAACTCTCACCAACATCACTCTTCTAGAAGTGATGAAGAGTGTACAGGAACTGAGTGTGCTAAAGTCTAAGAATAGACTCTTCTCTAAAGAAACATGACTGACCTTCCACCCTTCCACCATTAAACCCATCAGTATAGAAGGTGGCAAAGTGGATAGAGCATTGGACCTGGGAGTAAGAGAGTTTTAGGATTTTTCAGGGACTCTGAGAAATAAAGTGAGACTTTTTTAAAAAATGCATTTTACCTCACAGGAAGAGAGGGTTTGACTTGAGACAGCTGGAGAGGGATATGAGTAGGGAGGACAAGGGAAGAAAAGGCAAGCCTGCATTGGGTTCACTGTTACCTGAGAGGGGCAGCTATATAAGACCAGATAAAATGCTCAATTTCACCTGAGCATGAGGTGATCATGAGCAGAGTTGTCAATTACACCCTTTAGAATGTGACCCAGAGTACTTCCACAGATTCTAGTTTAAAATTGGGAAATATTGAGCAAAAGAAATGAATATACAATAAAACTAGGTGGTTAGGACACATCTGCTAAATCTCAGAATTGGCTGAACCTTGGGGACCAACTTATATATCCCTTTTTAATTTCTCATACAAATAGTTAAGAAGTCTTCTAGTGACGAACAACTGAGGAACAATTTTCCTGATTACAACTGATTTCACTTTTGAAGAGCTCTAATTGTTAAGAGGCTTTTTTCCTACAGCAAGTCCAAATTTGCCTCTCTTTATCTACCATCCAACAACAAATTACACGATCTAATTACAGGGGTGGGGGTAGGGGGGTGGGGAGGCTTGTCCACCAGACCAGAAAATATTTTTTCCCACCCCACCCCAAATGGACTATCCAATGCCTAAAATTCACATGCTTTTTCAGCAGTTATAACCCTAAGGAATTCATGGGATCATATAGATTTAGACTGAAAAGGATGACAAAAGTCGTCTAGTCCAATTCCATCATTTTATGGTATATTATCAGTGACGTAAAAAATTCTACAAAGTACAATACCTTAGTTAGTCAATATACTAGCTGGGTGATAACCCAGTTGTTACCCCTAGTTAACTGAGAAAAGGATCCAGAGGAATTAGGTCACAGCATGGCCCTTGTAGAGGGGAAATGGTCAAGAAAGATATAGAACTTGACATAACTAGAAAGCAAAAGGGACCTGAGAAGGGGGGAAGGACTCTAAGGGAACACAAAAGGCCTAAAGTTGAAGAATCAATGAATCTAAATTATATCCCTCTTATTTTGCCTTGGACCACATTGCTTGTCCCAGTATCTCAGGAACCAACACAGACCCTGGCTCCTGTGCTGTTTAGCATTTTTAATCAATGACTTGGGTGAAGCAGATGAGGAGAAACTTGGAGGAATAATTAACATATTGGATGATAGAGTATAGTAGGTCAAAAAACCCCCAAACAACACCCCCCAAAAAGCACCAGTTTTTTAAATGGAATCTTTCTTGAAATAGGCTCTCTCTGCCCTAGAAATGATGATGATGATAACAATAATATAAATAGCTAGTATTTGTATAGTACTTTAGGGTTTTTGTTGTTGTTCAGTCATTTCAGACTTGTTCTTGACCCCATTTGAGGTTTTCTTGGAAAAGATACTGGAGTGGTTTGCCATTTCCTTTTCTAGCTCATGATGAAGAAACTGATATAAATAGGGGTAAGTGACTTGCCCAGGGTCACACAGCTAGGAAATATCTGAGACTAAATTTGAATTCATGAAGAGGAGTCTTCCTGATGCCAGACCCAGCACTCTACCCATTGTACCACTTACTGTATATTCATTTCTTTGGCTCAATATTTCCCAATTTTAAACTAGTTCGGAGAATGTTTGGAAGTGCTCTGGGTCACATTCTAAAGGTGTGATTGACAACTCTGCTCATGATCACCTCATGTTCAGGTGAAATTGAACATTTTATTTGGTCTTATATAGCTGCCCCTCTCAGGTAACTGTGAACCCAATGCAGGCTTACCTTTTCTTCCCTTGCCCTCCCTGCTCCTGTCCCTCTCCAGCTGTCTCAAGTCAAACCCTCTTTTCCTGTGAGGTAAAATGCATTTTTTAAAAAAAGCCCCACGTTATTTCCTCTGAGTCCCTGCCAGTCCTAAGACTCTCTGACTCCAGGTCCAGTGCTCCATTCACTTTGCCACCTTCTATACTGCTGTTTCCTCATTCCCTTGAGTCTCAATGTTCTATGATGTAAGTATCAGTTCTCACCCCAGCCAGCTATCCGGTTTGCTAAGCTCCATAATTGATCACAGGATATTTAACTCTCTTCCAAGTAGCTATTTAGCACCTGCTGACAGGACTCTGTACTAGACAGACCAGTTCAAGAGCCAAGTGGCTTCACCCACCCCTAGAGGTAGGGCGGGGGCTCTATCTGGGCAGCTCAGTAGCTGGGCTGAAGTTCAACTACCCCTAAGGAAGGAGCCTATAGGGTTTCCTCTAGATTTGGTCCATTAAACCACAAGAAGGCACAACTTCTAAAAATCCCTTGCAAAAGGTGATGGTTCTTAGCAGATACGACTCATCTAGATAGTTCCCTTGCCTCACCAACCCCCCTCCCCCCAACCTCAAAAAGCACACTGGAGTAGGCAAATCATATTCTTCTCTTTTTTCCTTCTCATAGCTTTACTTTCCAGTATTCCTTCTTCTAATACCATGTTTTTTCTCATCAATTTTTTTTTTTTGGCAAAGCAAGAGGGTTAAATGTCTTGCCCAAGTCACACAGTCCTCTTGACTCCTGGACTGGTGTTCTATCTACCGCACCACCTAGCTGCCCCATGTCCTCATCATTTCTTAACCACTGTCCAATAAGAACCTGCTAGGGTAGAATTTTGCACTTGAGAGCTGATGTTCTGTGTTTCACAGACCTTAATCCATCAAAAAAAAATAATCACCTTATGGTTGCCAAAAAGATTTGCTAAGGTCTTCTTCTAAGTTTCTACTGTCACTCCTTTTCCCCCTGCTCTTCTTAACCCTTTTGGTGTAAGAAAGAACCTGGAGTTGGATGGATGGGAGGCATCCAGCTGAAAAAGACCTAAGTATCAGAGGCTTACCAGTGCTAGGACTTACCACAGATGGTTCCCAGACACTAAAGTCAAGGTAGATAAATACTTCTGATGCTAATGTGCCCTTGATAATGTATGCAGGTGCTATTGCCAGACAATTCAGCCAACTTGCTCTCATAAACATTTTTTTTTGTTGCCAACTAGAAAGGTCAGTGTTGCCAGTTTCAATATTTTGATAGATTCAGAAAGCAAGGCATTATATCTCCAGGACAGAGGTCAGAGATTCTTAGCAGTTGGAAGAGACTCAGAGGTCATTAGAGGAATAAAATGACTTTCCCATGGTCTTAGAGCTAGTGAGCACAAAACTGATACAAACCCTGACTATCATCCTGGGTCTTGTTCTGTTATTTTTATTGTCACAAAGACCAATAAGGGTTGTCAAGATTCTACCCTGTTTTACTCAATCTACTTTTCCACATAAGGATTTGTAGAGGGGACTCTTCCTTTGATTACCTTCAGACCCTTTGTGGACTGCCTGGGTGATAGTTTTACCTATGACATCCCTGAAGGATCATTTCTCAACAGATAACAATGAGAAGGGAATAGTACAGGCCACCCTACCATATATATTGATGATTAGGAGCCAATTGCATTGGCCAGTATCATGGTGAACTAGCATATTACCTCCCAACTATAATGGTGATTTGGATCAAAATCTATGACCATCTATCCATGTTAAAAAAAAGGCATTCCTATCGCATAGATAACAGGTTTCTTTGAGAAGAGGATGTCTTACTTTGTATCCATTATTTAGTATGCACTGGGGATTAAAAGATAAAAATAAAACTGTCATCAAGGAGCTTGTATTCTTATCAGGACAAACTTGTACATGTACATATGTATAATGTAAATACAAAATTATTTCAGGGAGAGGTAAGTTTTAGCTTGGAAGGGGTGGAATCAAAAAAGTTCTTATGGAAGGGGTGGCAGAAGAACTGAGATTTGAAGGGAACTAGGAATTCTAAGAGACTGTGAATATTCTAGTTATAGGAGAAAGTCCTTACAAGTCTTTCCAGAGCTGAAATAAACCTCCTGTTACCTTTGTGATTTCATTCATGCAGGGAAATCTCTAGTGAGAGAATCTTGCAAATCAATTGCTTTCTTGTGATTTATGGGTCTAGAGGTTGTCTGGGATACTAAGAGAAGTGTGTTGTCCAGGATCACAGGATGAGTTTGAATGCAGCTCATCCTGACTTGGAGACCAGGACTTTATCTGCCAAGTCACACTGCCTCTCTTGGACCTTATCCTGAATTGACAGATGAGGAAAGAAGACTCATAAAGTCTAAGCAACTAGCCCAAGGTCACAAAGCCAGGAAATAAAAGACCCCAGGCCTTCCTGATTCTTTAGATACTATCTCACACACCACTGCTGTGACTTGAAGACCAGGGTCTGGAGTTGCCAACCTAGCCTCCAAACAACTCTTCTTCACGTAAACTTATTCCTTGCTCATGCTTCATTATTCCAACTACTTCTTCCAATTGAGATTTCACATACTGAAAGTGATATTAAGCTTTCAAAGGGTCTCCATGGTTGTAAAGAGGAAGAATATTCAATTGTTCCCTTTCTTTCTCTTTCCAGGGCATCATCCTAGTGACAAGGAAAGGCCTGCACAAGGTCTTCCCAAAGAAGATCAAAGACTGAGAAGAAGACCTATTTTGGCCTTTCTCACTATAGTCTTCCTCATTAGAATGTAAGTTCCTTGAGGATGGGCTTGTTTTTTGCCTTTCTAGGTATCTCTAGCACAGTCTAGGTTTAGCACAGTAATTTACACATAGTAAATATTTAATAAGTAGTTGTTGACTGACAACTGCATTGAGGAAAATGTTCCCAATACTTTCTCTCAATAGGCCCCAATGAGAAACCCTAAAGGGTTTGCTCTAGTTTTTTTTTCAGCCCTACTTCTTTCATCCTTCAGTGCAGGTCAAGTACCCAGTGAGCCCCTTTCACTAGGACCCTTTCTGTAGGTCGTTTCTATTTTTGTTTCTGTTCACTTAAAAAAAATTGTTTATTTTCAGTTCCAATTCTCTCCTTCTCCCTTCCCCCCCCAACTAAGAAGGCTAGAAATAGGATGTCCATTATACAGATGAAGTCATTTTCAGGTCTGTCTTAAGTCTTTTCTTAAGGGGCTTGTTTCTGATCTTGTTTTTGCATTTATTTGGTTTTTTTGTTTGTTTTTTGTTTTTTGCTTCAGTCCAACACTGCCTAATCACTTTTCTCCCATTCCCCCTTTTCCCACATTCATTCTTTCGACACTTATTGAGCACCTATTCTTAAGAGAGCAAAGTGTTAGGCATACTGCCAAGAAAGAGGACTTTTGTTCTCTTTGAGGAATTTAGGGAATTATCCCTTCTGGGTTTTGTCAGAAGAGGCAGTTTTGGAAGTTGGGAATGGGGTGTGAGGGTGTATCTAAAGAAAAGATTTTTCAAGCTAATAGATTTTTGTGGTTCTGTGGACTGAGAGAATAAATAAATCATGAAAATGGCCTAGACTCAAAATTCTCTCCTCATCTATAACTTTATTCTCATTAAAATTCACTTGAAAATCTTAAAAATCTGATGTCATCATCCTTTAAACCTTAAGACTTGGCAGCTGCTGGAATTGCTATCTGTGGCTAAGATCATATGCTATCAACTGTTTGGAGGAAAATGGAAAGCCTACTCAAAGCTAACAGCTGGGCATTTGGAGAGACCAGGCTAACTCATTGAAGTTTTTGGTTGTTTGGCACCATGGAGTACCTCCAGCATGAAATACAGCAGTTGCACAAATCTGCGTGTGTGATATCTGACCTCCTGAGGCTTTTCACGTTGTGTTACCATTTCCAACAACCTGGCTTCTGAGGACTCCCACAATCTTGTTCCACCCTCTCTAACCTTATCTCCTACTATTTTCCTTTTACATATATTTCAGCCAAATTGGACAATCTGTTATTCCTTGAACACTAAACACATCTTCCTATCTCAATGCCTGGCTCATGTTATTCCTAAATTCTGGAATGTCTTCTCTTGATTCACCCTTCCCCACCCCCTTTTCAACCTAACAGCTTACCTATTTATCCTTCAAGGCCTAACTCAAATGCCACTTTTTTTTAAATGAAGTCTCTCAAGATCCCCTAAGTTAGAAATCTCTTATTTGATTTTATAGTATTTTATACTCTTCTCATTTATTTACATTCTAATTACTATTACACTGATGACAATGTACAAGTTAGAGACCCTTTTAAATAATATCTTTGTATGAGCCCTGCCCCCCCAAAGCCCCTCAGCACCTAGCCCGATTACCAAACAGCTATTTAGAAATGTCTGCTGGGGCAGCTAGGTGGCATAGTGGATAAAGCACCAGCTTTGGAGTCAGGAGTACATGGATTCAAATCCGGTCTCAGACACTTAATAATTACCTAGCTGTGTGGCCTTGGCCAAGCCACTTAACCCCATTTGCCTTGCAAAAAAAAAACACCTAAAAAAAAAGAAATGTCTGCTGAAGGAATGACAAACATGACCTGTTGTTCTTGGTTGCTCTGTCTCTTGGCCTCTGGGCTACACTAGTTTTGAGTCAATTATCCTTAGTGGGACAGTTCTTCAGTTATAAAACCTTTCCAGGATAAACCTGGTCTGGGGTGGGGGAAGGGATGTCAAGCAATCTTCTACTCTGTAAACCATAAGATGTCCATTCCATTTCTCTAAGAAGATTTCACAGTCTCCCTTAGAATCTCATTCTGGCTAATTACTCTTACAGTCAAAAAGCTCTTTCTGATGTCTACCCTCATCACATCAGGTGTCTTTTTACAAATACTTGAGTGATATTAATTCTTCACACCATTCCTTAGAAACTTCTAAACATTTTCAGTTCTATGGACAGCAATGGTGAGAAAAGTGGATTTTAACACCTAGGGAAGTGTCAAGGTAAGTGAAAAGATTTCTCCAAGGTCAGACAGTGACTCAGGGAAAAGAAGTCTTAGCCTCCTAGTTCCATGGTCTAATCCCATGACTACTCTTCTATAATCTTGATATTTGATCCTCAAACCTCATTTGAAGACATTAAAAAAATCAATGTGTTTTTGCCAGCTCCTGAATTCATCCTAGCCAGAAAGCCAGAAGCAAGGGGTTGGGCCATTTGCCCATCAGATCATCTAAATTTATAGCAATGTAGCTAGAAGGGACCTTAGAGACCAATCCCCTAATTTCGCAAATGAGGAAATTGATTCCAAGAGGGTGAGGTGACTTGACTTGCCCAAGGTCACAGGGATAGTAAGGGACAGAGCAGGATTCAAACCCAGGTCCTTTGATTCAGAAACCATCACTTTCCACTGGATCAAGCTGCATTCCAGTGGGCCTACTAAGAACAGAAAGGAGTGCTGCACTCAAGGTCAGAGACAGTTGCAACCTATGAAGATACAGAGGAATGTACTTCCTCTGGGGTCTCTATGGCTTAGAGATTCCTTGGGGTGCCCCAGTAGGGCTTACGTTTCTTCCTTGATCATTACCGGGCAGTCATTGAAATTCCTTCCTCTAGGGAAATTGCTATAAAAGAAATGCACTTCAAGTCCAGGGAAATCATAACATCCCTCCAAAAATGGATGAGTTCAATGCAGGTCACTCATTTACACTTTGCAATTCACCTGTGCACTGTGGCGTGAAAGCCTGCCATTTCCCAGCCCAGCAGACACTCACTCACTTAGTGCTGGCCTGGTTTGGCATGTTGGGCAGTGCCTCCTTTCTATTCTTTGGAAAGGAGTCCCCAGAGCTGAGAGAAGCTGCTCCAATCAGTCTGTGCTGCTTCACAAAATCTTGTATGTTGCACCTTTTACTTGAAGCAGAGATTCCCCCTTAGCAACATCCTAATTGCCATAGCACTTCTGGCCCAGTTTGGGTTCCCTCCTCAGCCCCTGCATTGCTCCACCCACTATGGACTTATACAGCCCAGGCAAAGGGAGGGCAGATCAGAGAAAATCTTCAGAGACTTTGATGCCTCAAACCTGCCTGGTTACTAGTAGCAGCAGCTCAGCTGGAGGCAGACTACAATCTTTTCATTTGACTCTGACTGTCATTGTTTGGGCTCTCAGTTTTCCCGTGGGTGAATGGGAGACAGTAAAGTCTTACAAGTGGTCCAATCCATCTATGGAATAATATAATGCTTTTTTCTCTTCCTTTGTAGTCTTTCCAGCTTTTTCCATCCAGAGATAATGTTAAAAAAAATTCATTCTCCTATCATTCAAGGACAGCAAGTCACTGAAGCAGTGGAAGTGCATCAACCTCCCCAGATCTAATTTAGGCCAGGTCTATAGGAAAAGAGCCCCAGCATGAATTTACCCAAGTGACCAAGGTGATTTCTTATGCAGCTGTCCCCAGCTGCCTCCTCTCCTCAACAATCTAAGCCTAAGGAGTCTGTGTGATTCTTGAATCTAAGAAGACTGCTCTCCCTGCTGTGAACCTCCTTTTTCCTTTTCTTCCACATGTGAAAATGGACAATGTTGAGAAATGACCCTCATTTCAATTTTTTAAAAGGAAATGTTGATTTACCTAGCAACAGTGCCCAGCATCCCCAGAGGTACTCATGAAGCACATGGTGTTTGAAAGTGCAGGGTACAGGTGAGATTGAATCTAGAGGGGGATGGGTGCCAGGTAGTACATCAGGAAGGAGATGCAGAGGTGAGAACAAAGAAGGGTCTAGGTGTCCCATTACTTTTCTCTCACCTTCTGACCTAGCTGCATAACTTTATACAGTTACTAGAGCAAGCAGAGCTTGTTGTCAAAGTGGATGGCCTAGAGATGGCCTACCTCTGACCAAGGACATGCTTCTGGTTTTGCTACAGAGATGCAGCCAGCTAGAGGATGAAAGTAACTTCCTGGCACATAGACAAATGGGGGGGGGGAACTGGTCACTAAGCTACAAACTTTTGAGAAGGCTCAATTACCATTTAGAATTGACTGCATTATCAATTGGATGTTTCTTTCTATCTCAAACCACTTCCCCCTCCCCCAAGTCCTCTGCATCCTTTAAATATTAATTGGGGAGCATGTGTGCCAAGCTGTTACAGGAAATAAAGGGAAACAAACCAGATCTTTGGATGGGTTTAGACATTCCACCTTGAAGACAGATCCTCTTAATTTGCTTAGTACTGCAAAGCACACAGGCAGCAACCAGGGATCTATCTAGTCTGCATGGAAGCAGGAGTTAAGTTGCTTTGACAGAACTATGGAGAAAGATTCATATCTGAACTTAAAAAAGGTTAGGAAGAGTCCTGCAAAATGTTAACTTTCATTCCCCCACTCCCCTAGCCTCAAACATAGCACAGCCAAATAGTAACACAGCCACACCCAAGAGTGTACACACAAACACACACACACACACACACACACACACACACAGAGAAGACCATTTATGTCTAATTTTGGAAACCCTTCAAGGGTTAAGAAAAATGGTTTCCTCTAACCCAAATAGGATAGCTCAACCCTGCCAGGATTGTACCAAAAAGGAGAGAATGAGAGACCAGTGGCAAACTCAATTCAAGTCCACTACCGTCTACCTTCCAACAGACAGTCTCTAGAAAGACCTAGCATTTTCCTCCACCAGTGATTTTAAATCCTCTTCCTAAGTTAAAAAAAAAAAGAAATGGGAGAGAGAAAGAGGAAGGAAGGTACAAATTGATGTGGACCACAATCATAAAAATCAGCCCTGGTACTCATTACCATCATCATCATCATTATCATCATCATCATCTGTCATCTCAAGGGCCTATTCCACCTGCCTGTAATAGTGGTTGCACCTAGTGTACAGAATTGATGTCCAGTGTTTCAAAGAGAGGAGGCAGGAGATTTCCAATTGGAGGTTAGTAGGAGATAATGGTGCAAGCCCAGACCAGATCTCCAGTACCAGGGAGGTCTCCTTCCTTATCTGACAGAGAGGAGGAAGAGGAATGACGGTTGAGCAAAAAGTGGTCTCTGGGAGATTTGCTTGTCTACTACAGTGTAGCTATTGTAGTCTGCCCTTGCAGAGGAAAGGAATACAACTTTATGGAAGGATATTTCACTCAGCAGCTTCCAACTCTGGGGTTATCACCCCAGATTTTTTTTAATAGGCTTTTCTTTGGCGAGGGAGGGGACAAGCTTGGGGCACTTAATCAATGGATGAAAATATCAATGTTCCTGGGAAATTCAACAGATCCATGAATGACATACCTTGCCTTCCCCCAAACAGTTTTGCAATAGAAGTAAACAGAGCATGCTGTATGAATGACCGGGACTCTTTCCTAGCTCCTTCATGCTTTTGGACTTCTGTCCCTTTCGGTGGGCCCCAGTTATTTGGGGGAGGGGAAAGTAGAAAAGAATAAAATTGCCTGGGTCCTATGGCAGGGAAGATCTAAAAAAAAAAAGAGTCATACTTCTTCCTCTACAAAGCCCTATTCTCGGTTTCCCGAATGAGGGGGTCACATCGTGGGGTGATTTCACAACCTGGATACACGATTAACACACGATTAACGATCAAGGTTAATTATCAAAAGATGAACTGGAAAAGTGGGAGGGCCTGCGGTAGATGGGGGTGAGGAGAGTAGAAGAGAATGGCTAATGATCAAAAGATGAACTGGAAAGTAGGAGGGCATGGAAGAGAATGGCCTCGGGGAAATAAAGGGGAAGGAGAGGCTAGGGGAACACGAGAGAAAAGCTGGATTTTACCTGCCAGGCTGTTGTAACAGTCGATCTCTACGGCTTCCACCGTCTTGCTCTGCTCCTCGGTTAGGTGGCCCAGCTTGGCCCCGTGGGCGGTGGAAGGTGCCTGGGTGTCCTTGTCCCGCTCCTCCAGAGCTGGCAGCAGTCCCTTGAGCTCCAGGAGCGCCCGGTGGTATTTGCCGATGGCTTCGCGGAATTTCTTGTCCTTGTAGCACTGCGCTCCTTGGTTTTTGAAATCCTGGGCTCTTTGAAGAAGCTCCCCGAGATCCGTCGCCGCCCCAGCCTGGCCCCGAGGGGCGCTGCCAGTGCTGCCACCGCCGCCGCCGCCGCCCGCGCTGCCCAGAGCAGAGGACTTCAGGGGCTGCTGCTGCTGCCCATCCCCTGCCAGGCGATGGCTGGCACTCAGCTTCGCTCCGCCCGAGCTGTTTCTCTCCATGCCCCAGTCTCTGCAGTTCACCGTGTTCAGGCTCGCCAGCTCACTGCGATCTTGCCAAGCCCTCCGGGATTCAGAAGCCCCAGAAGCGAGTCTCGGAGCCCCCAGTCTTTCTACAAGCCGTGACACTCCTTGGCTCTCTTTTGCCCCTTACTCCCATTCTTCTCTCCCGCGGCCAGAGCAGCTGGCTCCTTCTCCTATTCCTCGCCGCCCTCCTCCTCCTCCTCCTCCTCCTCCTCCGCCCTCCTTTCTACTCACCCCTCCCCGCCCCCGGATCCCCCCGTTCCTCCCCCTTTCCTCCACCCCCTCCAGCAACCTGCGAGGCTGTGGTCGGCCTCCGCTGCCTTTATTGCCGTGGTGCTGGGGATCGCGGGTGTGATTAGAAGGATGATAATTATTGTTGACCCGGAAGGAGCTTGCACACCGTGGAGAGGGAAGAAAAATGGCAAAGAAAGCCCAACTCTCTCCCATTCAATCCAACCTTCAAGGCAAGGTCTGAAAAAGAGGGAAGGAAGGAGAGGGAAGGGATAGAGGAAGAACCCGGAGAAAAAATAAAAACAAAGCACAGGGAGGGGAAGATGGCCACGCAAAGTCTATATGTGCACACACCGAATCAAACATGCATGCATGTATGTATGTATGTATGTATGTATTTTAAGATAGTTGAGCCTGGAGTAGGTAAGGATGAGGCAAGAGAAACCAGATCCATCACCTTCTTGCCATTTGCAAGACAATACCGTGTTCTTAAAGGGAAAGTTTCCCGTTTAGGGGTTCCGAGTTGTGGCTAGGGTGTGAGTTTGCAAATACACATCTCTATCAAGTGCCTATCCAAGCGCGTATGAATTGGTTTAGATCGAGGTGCCTCTGGTTACCTCCCCCCTTCCCTTTGTTGGCAACTAACTGGAGGTTTCCTCACAATCTTTGACTTTAGAATTAATACTGCTTGTTAAAGGTTCTGCTTTTGAAGGTGTTTTGGTTTCCCACCCCCACAGACACTGTCCAGGACTACATCCATATTGGGGAGCATCCCATCTTTACAAGACGAGCCTTTAAAAGCTTTAAATTAATTATGATGCTCCCTAATAGGGATATATCAACAACAATAATAACAACTATCATTTATATGGAGGTCCAGTCTTTTCAAAGGGCTTTCCATATTTATTGCCCTTTTTGATCTTACGACAACTTGTGTAGGACCAAAGGACAGACACGATTATGGGCAAAGGAAATGGGGGTATATCTGAGTTCAGCAGCAGAGCATATACTAGGTACCAAAAAAAATCTGTTGATTGCTCAAGGTCATATAGCTGATATATGCCAGGGCAGTTCTAGAATGAAGGCTACAGGTGGGAACTGTTTTTTCCCCATTAGAGGAAGCTGCCATGTTAGAATTATTATTAACATCATTATGTTCATTGTTAATAGTAATAGTAATAACAGCCTACATTTATATGACACTTTCCCCTACTAAAATCCTACTTCAATGCCTCATCATGGCTTGGAGATGAATCTGGGTTCTCAAAAGCTGTAGCATTAGAGCACAGGTCTTGGCAACTGAACCAGAAAGGTTTCAATTATAGGCAGTGACGGATTGGATGTCCCAGTACCAGGAGCCTAGCTGAGTTTGGAGAGATTCATTACCAGGTTGACTGCAAAGCAGAATTTTTCAATCATAATTGTGCCAGAAGACCACTTAGGTCAGGGCAACTTGGCAGCTCATTGTTTTTGGAATCAGGAGTCATGGATCTACTAAAGAAGATATGAGTTCACATCCTACTCACTAGGTGAGTAGATGCTTACTGTGTGAGACTCTGGCCACTTAATCTATCTCAGCCTCAGTGTCCTCATCAATAAGAGGAAGATAATAAATTTCCTTCCCAGGATTGCTATGAAGATAAAACATTATAACATATGCAAATTATTTTGCAAACCTTGGAGGTATATATACTTGCAAACCATATTATTATCATCTACAAAATGATAAAGAGGTTAGGATTTGCAACCAGATGGGTGGAGAGTAGCAACACCAACTATCTTACAGATCCTAGAAGTATTCAAGCACTTTACAGTTACAAAACACTTTACAATTACACTATTTTCATCTTATCTTCACAAAAACCTTTTGAGGTAGGTAATATGAAAATTACCATTTCCCACTGTATAAGTATCACATTCTCAGAGATGTTAAGTGACTTGTTTGAAATCAAATACGCACACACACACACACACACACACACACAACAGTCCCTCAACATCTGTTTACCCCAAGTCCAACATTCTTTGTTCAATAGGTCAAGAACCAAGGGGGAAACTTGGAAGTTGGAAGTTGAAGAATAAGGATTTTGAATTTTCACTGAAAAAGAATATTTAGGCTTCAGGAAGAAATATTGAGGAATAATATCAGAAAAGCCAGGCCTGGGGCTTGGTTAGTGACAGAGCCAAAAGATGAATTAGGTCTGCTAAGTCATTTTAAAGGCAAGAAGCCCAGAAAAGAAAAAAGTTTTTTTTTTTAAATGCTTTTTTAGGGGCAGCTAGGTGGCATAGTGGATAGAGCACCAGCCCTGGAGTCAGGAATACCTGAGTTCAAATCCAGCCTCAGACACTTAATTATTACCTAGCTGTGTGGCCTTGGGCAAGCCATTTAACTCCACTGCCTTGCAAAAACTAAAAAAAAAACCTTTTGTTTTTTGTTTCTCACAATCCTCTCACCTCATGGTCTAGAAGTTAATTCTTAGACTTTGAGTTTGGGGAAAAGACAACAGGATATAAAACCTATTATGATGTTATGCATTAAATACAATGATAATAGCTCATTTTTATATATGCTTCTCTACAGTTTAAAAACCACTTTCTTTTGAGGTGATAGTGTTAACATTTCTTTGTTTTTTTTAATAGACAAAACAATTAAGGTTTAAAGGAATGGATGATTTTTCCAAATATGCCCAGAAATTTCAGAAACAAGACTAGGATCAAGGTCTTTGCAAATCCAATACTCCATATGCATCAAACCAGACTGCTTGAGAATTAGTTTATTAGATGAATGTGAGCCAAGGTACCCACACCACACCTTCCTAAAGTATATATCTTGATTGTACCTTTATTTAATAGCTTGATACTTCTCTGTTTTGTCATCTATTCGTATTAATAAGTCATATTTTCACAAGGATTTAAAGTTTGCAAAACATTTTATATGAATTACTTCATTGATCCTGGCCACAACCCTGTAAGGCAGCCATTTTATCCATTTTACAAATAAGGAAGTTGAGGTTTAAAGGCAATATAACTTGTATATTCTCATATGCTAGTAAATATTAGAAGCAAGATTAAAACCCAGATCTTCACAACTCTCAGGTATAGTGCACTCAGTTATACACTAAACTGTTAAGACAATTTAGGATTCTCAAAATCGTCCTTCAGGGCAACTAAGTGGCACGGTGGATAGAGCACCAGCTCTGGAGTCAGGAGGACCTGAGTTCAAATCTGACCTCAGATACTTAATAATTACTTAGCTGTGTGATCTTGAGCGAATCACTTAACCCCATTACCTTGCAAAAACTAAAAAAAAAATACACAAAAAAAACTGCCCTTCAAACACTAGGCATGAATGAAAATAGGTATAGGGGCAGCTAGGTGGCATAGTGGAGTACTGGCCCTGGAGTCAGGAAGAACTAAGTTCAAATTCAGGCTCAGATGCTTAATAATTGCCTAGCTCTGTGACCTTGGGCAAGTCACTTAATCCCAATTGCCTTAAATAAATAAAATTTAAAAAAAATAGGTATCAATGAGAATTCATCAAATGTGTCTATGTTAGTAACTTTTATTGTCTGATATAAAGGTTGCAGAAAGATTGAGAAGAATAAAGACAGAATAGTACTGTTCTGACAATTTGGATGTCATTATTGACCTTCCAGGATACAATTTCAATAGAGTGATGAAGATGTAGGCCACATGACTAGGGCAGATATGATCATATCTATTATAAGCAAAGCAATATTCTCGGCACTTAGTAAAGTTGTAAAGGAAATAGAAGACACAGCCCCTGTCTCTTAATCAGGGGTGGGGAGTGAAGGGACAGAGACATCTTCTATGTATTTTATTTTCATGGGAAAATCAGTTCAGGCACAAGGATCATACAAAAAGATTATAGAAACTTTACTAATTATAGTCAATTTGAATAGCTAAATTCAGGTAAAATGAATGCTGAAAGTCTTTTTAGAGGAAGTATATTTGGAACAGAATTTTAAAGAAGAAAACATGGTGTAATGGCAAAGGCAGCTATATATTTCCTACTATATTGATTTGGATCAGAGTTATTTATCTACTTCTCAACTTTGTATTCATATTAATATTTCTCTGGGCTTGTGGTTGTGGTTCAATTGTTTTTCAGTCATGTCTGACTCTTCCTGACCCCATTTGGGATTTTCGTGGCAAAAATATTGAAGTAGTTTTGCCATTTCTTTCTCTACTTCATTTTACAAATGAGGATACTGAGGCAAACAGGGCTAAGTGACTTGCCATTAGATTTGAAGATGAATCTTCCTGACTCCAGGCTCCTCTGCCCTTTAAATATATTTTGTCCTTCTATTTCTAGATCGCTTCATATAATGGTCTAGTAGCCACCAATATGCCACCTAGCTGCCCTCTGGCCATGTTACTCCATGCTAATAGTTTTGTTTTTTCTGTATTTATGTTAATTTACCCCTCTTTCTGTTCATTTCCTATTCTTCTCACTTTGTATTTTTGGGTTTCTCATTTTCCTTTCTAAACAATTTTGGGTTTGGTCATGACCAATCAAAGGTATTTTGATTTTTTCTTCTAATTACAGTTTCTCTTACAGTTTGCCTGTGAAAAATCACAAGTTTTTACCCAACAGGATTCAAAAGAAGACCCCTCAATATAAAAAGATTACATAGGTCACTCACTTCACTTGTGCCTCATCTTCTGCCTGCTCTTTGACCAGTTTCCATCCTGAACTCAGTCTAAGGGTATGCTTGGATATTTCCTCAACAATTAATAACATTTTAATATATTTTTCCATCAACCAAACTCATCAAATGTGATTTATTTAATAAACTGAAAAACTTCCTTTCCCAACAGAAGTTATATCTCTTTTCATTTTAGTCTCCTAGGATTAAATAAATATGAAAATACTGTCTATATAATTAAAATAATAATAATAATAATAATAATAATAATAAAAACAAATATATAGATAACTGTTTTGGATATGAGAATGATCATAATTAGAATGATGATGTCATTGAGAATAAAAAGGTCTTTTTACAAGAATCTTCTTCATATTAAAGATTATCATAGTTTCAGAAAGATAAATCCTGTGCTTTTTTTTTTTGTCTTCTCCAACTATGACAGGAATACAGTGTCTTCGCATTCTATTAAGTCATTACTGGTTTTTTTTAAAGTTTTTCAAGGCAATGGGGTTAAATGACTTGCTGAAGGTCACACAGCTAAGTAATTATTAAGTGTCTGAGGTTGGATTTGAATTCAGGTCCTCCTGACTCCTGGGCCAGTGCTCTATCCCAGTGTACCACCTAGTCACCCCTTAAGTCATTACTCTTAATAGTCTTTTTTCAGATAACAAAAGTCACTTTGTGAATTCACTTGATACAATTGGAGAGTTCTTACAAGAATGTTCTTCTCCATGGCTTATCTCATATATTCTCATAGATCAAAAGCAAAACTCACATTCCTCCAGACTCTACAAAGAGAAGCAATAACAATTATAAGCATGATTTTGATAGATTATTTTCTGCTTAAAAAATATGTTTTTATAACTTATGTGAAAGTTTTTGAAATAAGGGCTATACCTATGTTCCATGTTTATGTCAATAAAATAACTCATGAAATATTTAACTTTTTATTCCTAATTTTACCTGCTAGGGAAAATGTTATATTCTCATTCATTCCACTTTTTCCCTTTTCTTCAGATTATATATTATAATGATCATATTATTAATTTTTAAAATGTAATATCTAGAATAATTATATTATTTTATTAAAGATCATAATAGTTCCAGAAAGAACCACTCTTCCTAGCTCTGCTCATGCTAATCTTCATTTTCTCTCCTGCCTTTTCTACCAGCTCCACAATGATATCTTTCATCTAGTTTTTCTTTTCTTCCAGATTTTGCCTCCAAAGTGGGTCTGTGTCACAGTTATATTTATCGTTATAACCTGAAAATAGTTATTCATTCATTAAAGAAAAGGGAATTCTTACTGTACATCTCTTGCATAACAAGTATCTTAGATGTGAAACCCTGATGACTAGCATTGGGACTCAAGGCTGAGCTCTGTTTCTTGGACCTCCCACCTGTAGATCCCTCTCTTAACTCAAACGAATATGTTCCAAACTAAACTAACTAATATTCTCTTGCTCCCAAATCAGCTCCTTTTTTGAATTATTTTCTATTACCAGTATATTAACTGGTAATTTTTTTCACTTGAGGCAAAAACAGTTCAGTGAAGTAAGAAGGGGTTTAACTTGTTATTGTTGTTCAGTCATTTTAATTGTCAGCCTCTTCGTGACCCCACTTGAGTTTTTCTTGGCATAGATACTGGAATGGTTTGCCTTTTCCTTCTCTGGCTCATTTTCCAGATGAGGAACTGAGGTAAATATGGGATAAGTGGCTTGCCCAGGATCACACGGCTATATCCTTCTCCAGATCATTTTATCATGAGGAAAATAAGGCAAACAGGGTTAAGTAACCCACCCAAGGGTCACATAGCCTTTAAGTGCCCAAAGCCACATCTAAACTCAGTTAAGTCTTCTGACACTAGACCCGATACTCTGTGCACTGTGGCACCACCTAGCTGCCCTCCGAGCAAGTGGTGATGCGGAACAGAGTCCAATTGTGGGTACATCAAACTAAAAGAAAAGGTATACAAGCCTTGCTGCAATCAAGATTTTGGCAAAAGGCAGGCTCCACAAGACAAATTCCACAGTGACAGAGCTGTGGAACTGGAAGGTAATCTGTAAGTAGTACTGCTCCAGGGCTGCCTAGATCATTGATGTCAAACTCAAATGGAAATATGAGCTACATTTAGTAACTCATTTATAGTTTACAAACATAAGGATCCCTGCTACCCTATTGACTTTGTCATCCACATATTAACATCATTTACATTCCACTATATTTTTATTTTGTTAAATGTTTCCCAATTATATTTTAATCTGGTTTGGGCTGCACTTTGGGAGTACTGGGGCCATGGTGGGTGGTGTTTAACACCTAAATTACAGTCCACCAGAGCACCAACAAGTAAGGAATGGTAAGTAAGGAAGTAAAGGATAGCAGCCACAATGAAAAAGAAGTAGTGCCCCTACCCCCAACTCCATAATGGTTCTCTGCAGTAAATTCCATTTGTTCTATGATACTTACAACTCCCCCTTTTTCTATCATCAGCACCACTATCTCATCAGTCATCCAGGCTAGAACTAATAGAATCTTCTTTGACCTTTCTTTTTCCCTTTCACTCTAATCTATGATAAAAACGGATCCATTTTTCCAATCATTCAATTATTGGTTAAGACCCTATGAAAGAAACTGTACTAGGGGATAAAAATATAAAGAATATATAGGGAGGTTCTCATTTGTATTTTCTCCCATGAATTAAAAACTGGGGCTAGTCATGGGTTTGAGAGCTCTCTTCTACCATAGGATCCCAATTCTGGGTATCCTATGGATCCCAGACTGGGTTTCTACATATGGCAAGTGATAGGTATCCCAATGGGTAAACAATTACCTTCTTCCAAAATCTGACTCTTTTGCCTTATACATGTATGGATAATAAAATAATTATACATATATATGTATGCATAATCATCTTTGCTTATAGACTCCCAGTCCTAAGACTGTCCAATAATGCTTTCATTGTGTTTGAAATTTCCAAATGGAGCTATTGTCTACTCTACCTCCCTTCATGGTCTCAGTCATATTGAAGTCAAGTTGAATCCCCTGTGCCTCTAAGGACAGCACTGCCATCACTAATCATGTCACTAAAAAAATAAAATAAAATGAAAAGTTTCAATAGTTACTAGAGTTTTTTTAGATTAAAGAGAGTGAACAGATATATAAACAATAACAATAATAGTGAGCAATTAAAGAATAGATTGTTTAAGGAAACAGCTGCCTAAGCTGCTGGCAATGGGAAATAGAATTAACTTCTTTCCCTGAGTTCAACCTTCCCACAAAGAGAGGAAAAATTGCCTACCAGTTTAACAAAGATATGAAGTTTGAGATGACTTTTTTTGACAATCAAGTGAGGGGAAAACAAGAACAAACCCTATCAGTTCAACTTTGATGGGAAAGGACATTCAATTTCTGATTTCCTGCATCTACCATAGAACCTCATCAAATCTCAGTAAGAGAAAGGGAAGTTGGATATCAGGGAATAGAGATTAGAGATTGGATACCCCATTCTGCCTTGCTCACAGTTCCTCACTCATAGTAAGGAACAAGACTGATTATGACTTGTCTCTCCCCAAAGCCTACACAACCATAGTCCCAGAAATCCAAGTTTCAAAGACATCAAAGAAATTCCAAACAGGTGAAATCCAGGATAGCAATTGTTTAAAACTTATCTCCATAGCAGTGCTTTCTGTGCTGGGAGCTGGAGTAGAAGACCAAATTACTCCTCAGGGACAAAAAGTTTTCAGTCCTTACAAAAATTAACTGGGGTGTACTCAAAATCTTCAGTTATACAACACAAGCATCAAAATAAATATCAACCCTTTAAAGTAATAAGAGGGATTATCCCATAATCTCTCCATGTTACTACTAAAGCAAAGTGAATATTAAGAATATATGTAATAGATTTAACACTATACAAAGTATTACTTGACAGGATACTTCACTTCAGGAACTAAATCTCTAAGTTGCATACAGGACACATGCTATGAACACAGCATAAGTTCATAAACAAATAATAAAATAGGAACATAACTCAAGCATGCAATAATTGACAGGTTCATCAATGAATATGAAATTACATACAAGGTACACTTTACATGGGCAAGCTCTCCTGTTTTCAATCTGACTTTATGCTAATTTGGTCTGGTCACAATCTGAACTTGGGATACCTACTTGGCCTGGTTGATGGTATACCTGATAAATAATATCATCATAGGTTGTAATATGTTCCTGGACACCTAGCTAGTAGAAATCCCAGTCTCTGTATAATGATTATACCCATTCACAGGGCTCACCAAAAGCTAAGACTGCCCAACATTTATCATTTTCCAGTTTTGTTATCTTGACCACCCTGATGGATGTGAGGTAGAATCTGAGGAAAAACTTTCATTTGCATATTTTTAATTAGTAGAGACAGAAAATTTTTTCCTCCATAAAGTTATATAGATAGCCTGGTTTTTTTTTTTTCCTTGAGAGCTGTCTGTTCATATCTTTAGACTATTTCTCAGTTGGGGAATGACTTTTTTTTCCCAATAAATTTGTATTTGTTCCTTATATGTCGTGGAAATGAGACCCAATTCAGGGAAACTTATTGGAAAGATTTTTTTTCCTCTCAGGCAATTGTCTCTCTTTTAATCTTATTTTCAGTTACATTTCTTGATTGTAGCCTAGTCCCCTGGGTTTCAACATATAGTTTTATTCCTTCTTTTGGGATCACCATAACTGGGTCACAAAGTCTTTGGGACAAAGCATGTATATCCATCTTCCCTGACCTCTAATGTGTTTGCTAAATTCATGTCACTTTGCATTGTTAACCCTCCCTGGAAGGAAACATTCAAAGCAGCATAGGTCAAAAGATGTCAATCCATTAGAATTTTATCACAGTCTTGAATTTTTCAGTGATAGTCCACTCAAAAGAAAAGAATATTCACTTGTAAATAGTATAGTGAGTCTTGTGTTTTGTTTTGTTTTTTTTTGGTTTTGGCAAGGCAATGCCACTTAAGCCCAAGGCAATTATTATTAAGTGTTTGAGGTTGGATTTGAACTCAGGTACTCCTGACTCCAGGGCCAGTGCTCTATCCACTACACCACCTAGCTGCCCCAGTGAGTCTCATTGTTAATGAAAACTGCTGGCAAAAAAAGTTTTGCTCGGATCTGCATAGACCAATGCTGGGACAAGTGTAAGAGAATAGATTAAATCTTTGAAAGTATGTTAAACTGCCTATACATCCAGATGGCTTTGTTAGTTAACAATTGGGCATTTCTAATCCTTCTGTTTCTGGATCCCTTCACACAATGGTCTAATAACACAGTTCCTAAATTAGATATGACTATCAAACTCTAGGAAAAAAAAAAAACTTTGATCTTGAGTATTCTGTCCATGCGGTTAAGTCAGGAGTATTTCTATCTTCTCCAGGATGGTGTCCATGCCGTGTGGTATGACTCATATACTTAACCAAAGTTTTGCAAATCCACCACTTTGACACTGTCAATTTTCCTTAGCCTATCCAATACTTTCATCAGTCTCTCTTTATGAACCCAAGAGCCTTGGGAATAGCAGTGCCAAAACCCATCTTTCATTATTATCCTGGGAAGCAACCCTTGTGGAGCTGCAGCCCTGGCAACTGTTCCTGAGAGTGTTACCACCAAATCTATTGAAGACCCAGAAAAGAAAGTCCTTGCTTGTCATTGCCAAATGATTTAGCTTCAGAAAGTGGTATGATTATTATTAGTGAAAATGATATTAGCATTTCCTTAACATCTGCACCCTACCATGAGACCTACATAGTTGAAACTTTCTATATGTATTATCTCCCATGTTAGACTGAGTTCCTTGAGAGAAGGTACTGTTAGTTTCATTTTTCTTTTTACATTCTATCTCTTAATAGAGTGCTTTGCATAATGTAAGTGTCTAATAAATATTTTATTCATGTATTCGATTTATCTATAAGTTATAGTTCTAGTGAGTTGTTGGCTTTGAGATGTTAAGTGACTTGCCTATATTATACAGTTTGATTTTTTTTTGACTAGATAAAAGAGACTCCTCTGCCTTATATCTTATCTAGACTTAATCACTTAATGGACATTGCCTGAGTCAAACTGAGACCTCCTAAAAATTTCAGCTTAAAAAGGCCAAGGTCTCTCATTGTATTTAGAGCCACCTCTAATGCTCCAGATCCATATCTGGTCACTGGACACAGATGCTCCAGAGGAGAAATTGAGGCTGATGCTTTTGCTTAGCCCTCCTTCACTTAAAAACAATTCACACACATGTCTTGGGCATTACATCACCGATGTCATGATTCTTTTCAAGAACGAAGGACAAACAATAACAATAGTCACAAGTCTTTCTAACTTCAAGACTTTCTATCTATAACACGATAGTGCCTCTCAAGCTATTAGTAATAATAATAACAGCAACAACAACACTAGGTCTAGGAATCAGGAAGACAGGAATTTGAAGCCAGCCTCAGACACTTGACTCTTACTAACTGACTTTGGACAAGTCGCTTAACCTGATTGCCCTGCATCCAGGACCATCTCCAGTCATTCTGATCTGTATCTGGCCACTGGACCCAGATGACTCTGGAGGAGAAAGGCTGGTGACTTAGCACATGGACTGGGGTCACAAAGAGTTGGACATGATTAAACAACAGCCACAATACAGGAAGCAGTTACCTTTTGGTGAAACTATCTTGGGATCCTGCTAATGTTGTCCTGGTAATGAAGACCAATTCGATTCTTGTTTGCCTCCATCTACTCTTATTTTTCACTCATTCTAACAGAAAATGAAGTCTGCACTAGTCCTGCCCTCCCTCACATCCTCCCACCCATCATCCCTACTCCTTACCCCAACTCCTCTACAGGCTAGGTAACTGACATTTGGAATGGTTATCTCATTATGTGCAATTCTGAGTTTCTTGTTATGTACTTGAAATTGTATTAAAATTAGATAGCTCTTGAAACTGTGCCAGCTCTAGCTAATTAAATGTATATGACTAGATTAGAAAGCAGAGGACAACCCAAAGGGAAATGATCTAAATTATTGAGGGTTTGTAAACCAATTTGGATTTTGCTTGTACAAACTAACTAGGGGTTTGGAGCCACATATCTAATAAAGACAACAGTTTATTAGTTTGCTTTTAAAGTTGACCAGAGGGAGAGAGAGAGAGAGAGAGAGAGAGAGAGAGAGAGAGAGAGAGAGAGAGAGAGAGACTAATCCATGGGAAGATGCTTGTGGTTGAACAACACTAGAGGTAAGTTAGCAAAAGAAGGCAGTCTTTTTTTCTTCTCTCTGAAAGGTAACACTGAGTTATAAAGAAAAATGCACCCCAGAAAGGGAGTGAGTTGCTAGGGAAGCTCAGCTCATTCAAAAAGTAAAAATGAGTCCCTCTGGCAAGTCCAAAGCTCTAAGCTTAGAGTTGATTGGAAGCCTGGCCTGCCTTACTCACCATCACCACCTAGTGGTTTTATGTGGGGGGAGGTTGGTTATTATTTTGTTATTCCCTAGTCCAATGCATTATTCTTGTTTCCAATCCTGTTCCTACCTTGCTTATTCTTTCTCTAAACATAAACTATGTTGTTGTTCAGTCATTCAGTCATATCTGACTCTTCATGACCCTGTAGACTATAGCATACCAATGCTGTCCATGGGATTTTCTTAGCAGAGATTCTAGAGTAATTTGCCATTTCTTTCTCCAGGGACAAGCAGAAGTTAACTGACTTACCCAACATCATAGGACTAGTGCCTGGGGCTGAATCAAGTGTCTAAAGCCAGAATTCAAATCTAGAAAGCTTCTCCAGTATCTCTGCCATGAAAACTCTAAGGAAGCATTGTCTTTGTCACTTATTACCCATGTGACCTTGGCCAAATCACTTACCTACTCTGGGTCTCTTTAATGAATAAATTAAGAAAAAAACATTTGCTGTACTCTTACTCTGTTCAGATTATTGAAAAATTCTGGAGATACAAATATAAAAAAGAGACAGACCTGTTTTCCAAATGCTCACATTCCAATAGGGATTCAGTGGTTTAGTTGAAGGTAGAATGGAGAGACATGATGGAACCATTCTAGAGTAATTTTCCATTTCTTTCTCCAGGGACAAGCAGAAGTTAACTGACTTACCCAACATCACACCAATAGTGTCTAAGGCTGAATCAAGTGTTCTAAGAGTTCAATGGACAGTTCAGATGTGAAGTAATTCAATTTGATTGAGTGTCAAGGACAGTTAGTGTCATTTCTTCCTTTTTTATTAATATTTAATTATTATTTCATTACTTCATTAAGTACTTATTACATGTAAACAGTTTAACTATTTTATTTTTAATAGTTTTAATATTTTTAATTTTAATATAATATCATTTCATTTAATATCATTTCTTTTCAATAGTATTGCATTTTCATTTAACATTTATTTTAAAATGTTGAATTCTAAATTTTCTCCCTTCTTCACCTTTCCTTCCCCTAATACAGTAAGTAATTTGGTATGGGTTATATTATCTGCAATTATACAAAATATATTTTCATATTAGTCATTGACAAAATTCTCTCCCTTTCTTCCTCTTCTTTTCCATAGATGAGAAAGCAAGCAATTTAATATTACTTATACATATGAAGTCATGCAAAATAAACTTCCATATTAGCCATGTTGTAAAAGAAAATTCAGATAAGAAAAAAATACAGAAAGCTTTTAGAAAGACTGCTTCAATCTGCCTTCAGAATTTATTAGTTTTTTTTCATCATGGATTCTTTGAATTTGTCTTGCTTCATTGATTTGATCAAAGTGGCTAAGCCTTTCACAGTTGATCATCCCTACAATATTGCTGGTTTTGTGTACAATGTTCTCATCATTCTGCTCATTGCATGAGTTCATTTGTCTTTCTAGTTTTTTTCTGAAACCATTCTGCTCATCTGCACAACAATACTCCATCAGAATCATATATTACAACTAGGAAAGCTATTCCCCAGTTGATGGGAATTTCCTTGATTTCCAATTCTTTGCCACCACACACACAAAAAAAGAGTTGCTATAAATGTTTTTGTACAAATAGGTCCTTTTTCTTCTTGGTGTCATTTCTCTTCATGAAACCAAATGGCTTTTCATTTGATAATATTGAGGACTTGGGTGTCCAGAATTGGATGTCTTTTTTTTACAGCTTCAGATAACTATGACTGTTGAGCAGTTGAGGGCTGTAGCATTGATAGAGGCAGGTGCCTAGTGGCATTTCCATTGGAGATGACCCCATGAATAATGGCATCAGGAGCCAGATTGAAGACTGGTAGCCTGGAAGACATTATTACTTCAAGGGCACAGGGTCCTGAATCAAGTTCACCAAGATCAGAGGGAGATAGTGATTTTGATGGTTTCTGGTTTGGTCCCCTTCCTCATGTTACCTCCTTAGTTTCCCTCAGCTTCACAGCTTATACGCTAAAGTGCCCTCTAGCTCTAAACTTATGCTCCTATGATAAATACACATGTAAAAAGAATTGATCAGAGATGTTCCCTGAGTAATCTGATGAATAAGAGATTATCCTTCTCTTTTCTGGGACATGAGACTTTGTTTAGAACATTTCATACTTCTTAAACTATAATGTGACCATGTCTATTGGTACACTGCTAAGAGTACAAAAGACAACACCAAATTAATCTTGAGGTTGCTCCCAAGATTATTCATTTGGGCTAGTCCATTAGCAGGTTGAACTCGGTGAGGAGTAACTTTCTGCTGACCTACAAATATGATTTGAATTCTCCCATGACAGAATGCTTTTTATTGTCTTTTTCCTTATGGTTTTATCATAGAGTTTAGGGTAGGAAGACAGGAGGAAGGAGCAGGAATTTCTTTTTCATTATCAAAAGCCAAGAATGGTTACTTTGTGGCAAAAACAAAAGGGACATGCATTTAATCAGGCATACAACTAGGGAAGTTCATGAAGAAATGTTATTCCTGATCCCCTGCCTTCTAGTTAAAAGACAGATTTTCTAAGTGCTAGTATAATACTGAATCTAGTCTTTTAGTCAGAGAAGAGACAACCTTAGGATAACTTTAAGGGTTGTTCCATGTATAACCCAAAATTTTAGCATCTCTTAAATTAAATTATGAAGAGCATTCTTCTTAGACAGAGTAGGATTATTCATTTAGACTGTAGCAAGAGAGGAAATAATGAATAAATGTCAAAATTTGAGAGAACAGAATTACTATATTTTATTCTTCACTATTCACACAGTTATTCGATAGGAAGGGGTTTGCTTGTCTACCTGCCCCAAACTGCACTGGAAAATATTATTTTTAGGACCTCGTGTGTGAGCTAAGGATTCTCCAGAATGTGAAGCTATTACCCTTCTCTCAGTCCAAAGTTTAGATATTTTCTGAGTGGAGTTTGAGCAATGAGTTAATTCTAAGTCAGGGCTGTAAAACTCTTATCTAGAGGGAAAATAATATTTACCAGAAATGAAGGGGAATTGTGTTGATTTTTTATGGACTACTGTGAATGTTTTATGTGTTCATTTTTTTGTTATGAGTAATTTTCTATGGAGCTCTCCTCTAATCAATATTCACTTGCTACCTTGTGTACTTGTATAAGAATTAGATATCATTCTAACAATATTAGCGGACATGCAGATAAGAACTATATTCAGAGATAAACAGTGTAAACTGAGATGGGTTAACATGATCCAAAGAAATATTGATGTTGAGTGAAGTGAACAGACCAGGAGAATATTATACATATTAACAACAAGTTTGTATGACAGACTTAATTCTTCTTAGCAGTACCAATGATCAAAGGCTATTCTAAAAGACTTGATGAAAAATGCCATCCACATTGAAAGAAAGAACTATGGAGTCTGAATGTAGAGCAAAGCATACTGTTTTCACTTAAAAATTGTTTTGCCTTTTATTTTCTTTCTAATGTTTTTTCCCGTTTGTTCTGATTCTTCTTACACAGTATGACTAATATGGAAATATGTTCATAAATTAAAAAAAGAAATATGTTCAACATGATTTTATATATATATATATATATATATATGTGTGTGTGTGTGTGTATGTATGTAACCTATATCAAATTACTTGCTATCATAGGGAGGGGGGAACAGAGGGAGGCAGTAAAATGTAAAACTCAAAATTTTATAGAAAATAAACATTGAAAACAATCTTTACATGGAATTTGAAAAAGATGAAAGAAAAAGGAAGAAATCATGAATGTGCAGATTTCAGAAAAACTTGGAAAGATTTACATGAACTGATGCTGAGTTAAATGAGCAGAACCTGGAGAACATATTACACCGTAACAGCAACATTTTGTGATGATCAACTCTGATAGACTTAAGCTCTTCTCAACAGTACAATGATTAAAGACAATTCTAAAAGACTTGCAATGGAAATGCCATCCATATTCAGAAAACAAACTATGGAGCCTGAATGCAGACCAATACATACTATTTTCACCTTTAAATTTTCTTTTTCTTTCTCATGATAGTTTTTCCTTTTGTTCTGATTCTTCTTTCTCAGCATGATTGATATGGAAAAATGATGATGATGATATTTGTCCTTCATTCTCGAAGAAGACATCAGAAAGTTGATGCCATGACAAGCACATGAATTGGATTTGAGTGAGGGGGTGCTGTGCTAAATCATTAGCCTCATTTTCTTCTCCAGAATCATCTGGATCCAGTGAACAGATATGAATCAGGATGACTGAAGTCAGCCCTGGATGTGAGGCAATCAGGGTTAAGAGACTTGCCCAAGGTCACACTGCTAGTAAGTGTTGTGTTTGAGGCTGGATTTGAATTCCTCTCCTCCTGACTCCCAGGTCAGTGTTCTATCCACTGTGCCACAAGCTGCCCCTTATGGAAATAGATATGTGTATTAAATAGCATGCACTCTGCCTGGATATATTTATATACAATTATTACAATTAAATTACATTAAGTGAGCATTACAAGGCTGTCTATATTCAGAAAATGAATTTTATTGGTTCATTAGTGTTGGTATACAGAGGAAGTAAGGAGGAGAAGATCTTTCCAGGGCAATGATATTCTTTGACTTCACAATTTTCCTTATTTCTCATCAATTAACCTGAACCATGAACTACAAAAATAACCCTTATCAGATTACTCATTGTGAAGGGGAAAATGTAAGGAAGCAAGGAAGGTAGAAAAATATGGAATCAAAATCTTAACAAAAAAGTTTAAATCTATCTTTACACATTATTGGAAAGAAAATTAAAATTAAAAAGATAAATAACAAAGAAGACCTTTAAATTTAAATAAAGTCATAGTTTAACTTTTAATATTTTACTTTACTGGGGGAAATGACAAATGATTCCATATGAGTGATTTTCCATTGGAGTAGATTATAAGGGATTTGGGGTATTAAGGAGAATATTTAGGTTGTAATTAAAACAAGGCAGCAGAAGGCACAAAAGTTCTAACATTAATTGGAACATTTGAAATTATGGGACATTTTTTGACTAATAGAAGAGGAATTCTTAAAGGGCCCAGCAGAAAGAGCTATGAAATGGATTAAAAAAAGATAGAAGTGATCCTGGTGAAGAGTAGGAGTAACTCAATTATATGTGCTATATGAATATAATGGAATAATGGTTCTCTGTAAGAAATACTGAATATATGGGGCAGCTAGGTGGTGCGTGGATAAAGCACCAGCCCTGAGTTCAAATATGGCCTTAGACATTTAAAAATTACCTAGCTGTGTGACCTTGGGCAAGTCACTTAATCCCATTGCCTTGAAAAAACAAAATAAAACAAAAAGAAATATTGAATATAATTCAGATAGATATGGAAAAATTTGTGTGAAGTGATATAACTACTTAAGATGTGACATTATCTACTTAGAGCACACACATCTAGTGTCACATAGTATTCTTCCAGGGAATAGAATGATATATGCAAAACAAGGAGGAGAATTTACATAACAACCACAAAAATGCAAAGGGAAATGACACTGAAAGACTTCAGTACTGTGATAAATGCAGTCATTCATTTCAGTCTTAGGGAATTAATGTTGCATTCTTTGCATCTCTACTACCTATGTGACCTTGGGAAAGTCACTTAACCTCCTCAATTGTAAAATGTCATCTACCTCCCAGGATTGTTGTGAGGATCATTTTAAAGTTTAAAATTTTGAACTATGCCTGGTATATTATTAATAAATACTTGTTTTTAATAATGTAGCTAGGTGTTGCAGTAGAAAGAGCCCTGGACCTGGAATCAGATAGACTGGAGTTCTAATATGGATACTTACTAATTGTGTGACCCTGGATAGGTCACTTAAACATCTCTTTTCCTCAGTTATATACAACTGTAAAATGGGAGAACTATAACAATAACACCTGCCTGTAAAGATCAAATGTGAAAATGTTTGTAAAGATCTTAACACTGCCTGGGACATATACATGCCTATTTCCTTTTCCTATCCTCTTGCTTCAGAGCATAAATGGCTTCCCTCTTACTTGAGGTCTTCAAACAAAGACTGGGGGCTTTTGCAGATAAGGTCTTGATTAATTTGGACAAGAATGATGATCTCTTATGGTCCCTCCTGACTGAGATTCTCTATTTCTGGTCTTCTTCCCTCTGACTTCACATTGTGCTTTGTATCTCTCTAAAGACACATTACATTTTATTTTATATTATTATTCATTTACAATCTTTTTTTCTTCTAAAATTAACTTGATGTTCTCTGAAGTCAATGACTATGACTTATTCATGTTTATAGACTCCACATGCTTAATGCAGGGCTGGGGCACAAGGCAGGCAACCAATCACTATCTGTTGAACTGAACTTTCACGATTATAAGCAAACATTTATTGAGTTTACCTTGTATTCAGGACCACATTAGATGCTAAGGATACAAAGATGAATGATAAATGGCCACTGCCCTACAGAACTTTGTGGTCTAGTTAAGGAGTTAAGACAAACATATAAAAAAGATAGCCAATAACTTTATCAGAACTCCTCCTGGATACAAGCATTTCTAAAGTACTCTAGTAGCCTTCCTAGCTGTGGATATGAATTGCTCTGGATCAACTAAATTTCCCAAGATTATGAAGTCTTTTTTCCTGTAGTTTAAGGTCCAGGTTAATTGATGAAGATTAAAGAGAATGGTGAAGTTGAAGAATATCATTGCTCTGGAAAGATCTCCTTTGCTCCTCCTCCTCCTCGAACCAACAAGTCCTGTCAGTTTGTACCTCTATAATCTTTGTGAAATCTATTCCTTCTTCCCCATCTAGCTGTAACTTTTTTTTTATGTTTCATCTGGACTATTGGAATAGTCTCCCAAACTTTAGAAGTTTCCCCAACTTCTAATCCATCTCCACCCACAATATCTCCTCCTATACTTACTTGACTACCAGATTAATCTCTATAAGGTACAGCTCTGATATAAGCTCCCCCAATCTGTCTTTTGAAATCCTATCATCCTTCAAATGCTAACTCAAAAGCCTCATAAATGACCATCAATGAACTTGAATGGGAAAATAGTAATCTTAATGTTCACTAATCTCTAACTGAAACTGAGCATGACAAAATATTATAGGGAGAAAAAGTTCATAGATTTCTCTAACTTGACAAAAGTGTCCAGAATAAGTAAAAAAAATGTTAAGAATGTCTACTCTATAGCACATGGCAGGGCTAGCAGTAGATTTAGGTAAAGATGTGTAATAGGGGGTTTGGTGAATGTCTACCACCTAAGATGGTGTCATCCATGGGGAAGACTCTTGGGAATTATTTCTTTTTTTACATTCTCTTCAGTCTTACACTGACTCTGGCTTGGGGGACTTCTCAGGTCTGTTCTTGATTGTCCAATCCAAGTCTCCCAGTATTATTTTTTCTGGAGGGTCTTGGTTCCCATCCAGAGAAAATGTCAGATTTGTGCTTATCTTTCTACCAGAAGGGGGTATGACCCAAACTTTACTCACAGATGAAGAGACATTTCTTGATATAATTATGGCATCCAGTTTCTAAATAGCAATGCCTCCTACTTCTTTAAGCAATTCTTCATTTTCAGGGGATGAACTAGTAAAAAATTCTCAGGAATAACCCCCTATTATCAATTCCTCTGTCATTAGGAAGGAGCTCCCTAGAGATTTCTACACAGGTGATACCATCTTTAGGTACTCTGGAAATTTGCCAAACCAACTCCACCCCTCATGCAATCAAGGAGAAACAAGTAATCATTCTCCCAAAGAGAAGATGTAAATGTAAATGTCTAGATTTGTGCCCCAGGTTACAGGCACTCCTCAGAAGTTTCTGAATAGTATCTCCCTATCAGAACCTGAAGTACTTGTTTTAAAGCCATCTCTTTGAATTAAAGTATTAACAGAAAGTACTTTTAGAAACATCAACATATGAAGTGAGGTAACATGTCGTATAGCCCCAATTCTGTATCATTTATTTTTTTCTTTCTTGGAAAAAGGGAAGGGATTAAGAGAAAGGAAGGAAGAAGCTTCCTCACATCTATTATTTCATTGCTGAAGAGAACTCCCAGCACAGAAACTACCTCCATTAATATAAATCTGCAACTCATCCATAATTGTCAGTGTTAGTTTCCAAGGATGTTGAGTGATGCAGTGATTTGCCCAAGATTACATAGCAATTAAAAAAAAAAGGAAGGGCACCTAGGTGGTGAAGTAGACAAAGCATTGGCCTTGGAGTCAGGAGGATCTGAGTTCAAATTTGATCTTAGATACTTAATGCATACTTAGCTGTGTGACCTTGGGAAAATCACATAACCCCATTGCTTTCCCAAAGCCCCCCCCCCAAATTACATAGCAAGTATATTTTATGTCAGAGGTACCATTTAACTTAAGTCTTCTTAATTCCAAGGCTCACTAAGCAATCCTGCCTCAATGATCCATTATTAGTTTATAAAAATCTGTAGAAGTATTTGTTAAGGTCCTTGTGATTATTGCATTCTAATGGATCTATCCAATTATCTAGGAATGGAATGCAGGGCAAGTAAATTTTGATAAAGGAAGGTCCAAAACTTCAGGAGGAGGAAGAGGAGAAGGATACACAAAGACCTTGGTTAGCTATGTACAATTCAAAGAAAGACAGGATGTCTGAGGAGGTAAAAGAAGGCTACCAAAGGGGGTTGTGAGAGGGCATCAAAAGAAAAGGTAGGGTTCAATTTGCAGATTCTAGGTCCCAAAATGTGGGGACTTGTTAGAAATATCATCTTTAATTAATTTGATTAATTTGAAGAAGAAGAATAAATAATAAATAATAAATAATAAATCCCTGTCCAAAATTCCAGTTCCCACTCTGATTTACTGGGATTTGTTTGGCACACCCTCCTCAGAGATTTCAAAAAATGTCTTGTCTAGTATCATGAATTAGTTCCTTGAAAACAGAGTAAAAGGTGAAACCACATTCCCAAGGGTTATGGAAAGGTCACTAACATTTCTGGGGTTAAGTACTAGTAGAGGAATGTCAGATAACTGATTTGTGACTTGGGCCACAAGCCAAAATAACATGATAATGGGTGTCCCCAATGTTATGGTGGATGCTGGCTGTGATGTGATTAGCAGTACAGTGACTCTGTGACCCAGTATGGGTCAGTGATATGCGGAAAGAGCCTGTATAATGAATGGGCTGTAGGGGGTGAAGTGATGGATGTCAGAGACTGTAGTGGCAGGACTGGGCTAGTATGTGTGGCTCCCAATGAGAGCAGGGACAACATGTACCACCTTCTAGTGAAGAGGCAGAGTTGAACTCAATTCTATGGTTGGACCCTTTCACCTTGGCAACAATGAGACGTGATGTAGCTAAGCATTATGTTCACTATTAGTTATCTAGATAGATACCTAGCCTGGCTTCACCCCAACCAACAATTTCCATCATTCAACTTCATATTAATTTAAAATCATAGAGAAAATGACATATTTTCAGATTCAGCCCACATCAAAGAGGAAAAAAGTCACTGTCCAGTGACCACTGGACTAGTTCATTAAAGAAACCCAATTTCTGCAGCACTTTCAATATTCTACATGAACATTATATTGTTTCCCTTTAGACATCATAAGGGAGAAAAAGACACACTAAATAGTAAGTCCACTTCTCACTCTGTTTCTGGCCTGGTGACATTGGTCAGATGCTCATCTTTTCACCATAATACATTATTTAAAATGGAAGCTTGAAGAATCTTGGGATGATTTTCCCAAGGCAATGAGGCCACTAATGGGCAGTTGTGCTTTCTTCCTGGAACCCTTTGCTCATAAGTGCTTCTTGGGTGGCTCCACCAGTATCACAGGTCATATCCTGAATAAAAACTTCCCCTTTGGTCTATACCTCAGGTAAAGTGTCCTTGTATACAAGCTGAAAAGGATGTGAAGATAAGAGCCAAGGCCAGTAAGAATGTGCCACCAAGCATGTAACTGTAAAAATGCCCACAAAAGGCAGCACCTTTGTTCGAAAGTTCCTCAGTGATTCACAAAAGATATTGTCTACATTCCAAAGGAAAAATCCCATTAAAAATATGCCTAAGGTATAACCCAGTCCTCTATGCCATGGATATACCCATGTAACAATATACATAGAAAGCAGTACTAGAGTGAAAACCAGTAGTCCATACATGACCTGATAGAATATAGGCTCTTTAACTTTTAGGTAAACTGTAGTTACTATTAAGCTGAATAGCATTAATATAAAAATCAGGTGGTAATTGTGTTCTTGGCCTTGAAACTTTCAAACATGCAGTAGACAAATATACAACAGCTGTAGATCATGGGTAATTCATCCAATAGCTGCATTTCATACTGCAGTCATGTGGAAGCACCACGATCCCAATCCTACTACTGTAATAGCCAAATAGGAAGCTCTGTACTGCTTTTCCAGTCCATCTTTGACTGAATGGCACCATAGATTGGAGGTAGAATCATAATCAGGTTACTCAGTGTGTTCCAGAACTCGGCCACGTAGAAGGAGATGGCGTAGTTCTCCTCGCACCAGTCCAGGGTGGAGGTGGTGGGGCCCCAGTAGCCCACTCGGTCGGCCCCCAGCGGAGCCACTGCAGAGCCGGGCTGGCTTCAGCGGTCACTCGGGCCGACGGGCGCCCCGCCCCCCAAGACTTTTAACTGATGAAGTTCCACCCCTTCCCACACCTGATCACACTTGACCAACCTTTCTGCAGTACAAGAAATGAGGCACACGAGAGAAAGGTGGTGATATTCCAAGATCCCCTTTTGATGCTGCAAAGAACACTCCATTCCTCCTTGCTCCAGCAATAGTACAGGGAATGAATGGGATATTCCTTGGGGAGGCAGAGCTTCCTACTGGTTCAGAGGATATTCATCATATGAGAAGGCATTAAGCCTTTTGTATTCTCAAAAAGCAACTCCTTAAGACTGAAGATTTGACTTGTACTAAATATTTTAAGAAAACAACAACAGCATCAAAAAATAGACTACCATAGAACAGTGTTGGCATAAGCAGGGCTATCTGGAATTATGAATTACAGAAAACTTGAATGCCAGCTAAAATCTTCACTAATGTGCCTAATTTATCTGTTTTCAATTTATTTTATTTTATTATTTATTTATTAATATTATTTTATGAAATTTATTTAAATTTAAATTTATCCACAGAATGCAGTAGAAGGGAAAGAGTCAAATTCGTTTTTTGCTCAATTCTCATGCTTCTTGTTCCCTTTAAAGTACCTAATATTGTTGACTACCTTCTCCTCAGAGATAATCAATCCCTCTTCTCTATTTTCCTGATGCTGTTCTTTCTTGATTCTCCAATTTTTCATTAATCATCACTGATATTTCATTTTATCCGGGGGGGGGGGTCTTTCTCCCCTCCCCCACTCCTTTCTAAGTTCTTTCTTTCTTGATGACTTCATCAGTTTTGCTGGATTTAATAAAATATCTATTCGGATGATTCCCAGGTTTTGTGTCATTGTTTCAGTCATGAAACTTTTGTGTTTTTAAATAGTTTAAGGGTTGTTTTTACTCAGTCATTTTCAGACAAGTCCCAGTCAACTTGACCCCATATGGGGTTTCCTTGGCAAAGATGATGGAGTGATTTGCCATTTCCTTCTTCAGTCCATTTGACAGATAAGGAAACTGAGGAAAACAGGGTTAAATGACCTGCTCAGGGTCACACAACTAGTAAGTGTCTGAAGCCAGATTAGTGCCCAGGTTTTGTTGTCTGTCTTTTTCTTGAATTCTAATCTTATATGGCTAACTGCCTATGGGCAATTGAAACCACATGTCTCATAGACATCTCAAACTCAGCAATTTCAAAACATCCTCCAATCTACCCTTGTTCCATATTCCCTATTTCTTTTGAGGGCCTTAGTGTTTTTCTGGTTATTCAAGGTCAACACCTTGATCCCATCCATCTAATTAGTTGATAAGAGGTGCTGCAATGGATAGAACTCTGGCCTGAAAGTCAAGATCAGAGTTAAAATGTGACCTCAGACATTTACTAGCTGTGAGTCCCAAGGCAGGTCATTTAACTTCCATCTACCTCAGTTTCTTCTTCTGCAACATGAGGATAATATTCCCCATTTGACAAATGGTCAAAGGAAAGGCAAAGGCAATTTACAGATGAGAAAATCAAAGTGACCCATAGTCATTTGAAAAATTGCTTTAAATCATTCATTATTAGAGAAATGGAAATTAAAGCATCTCTAATGTACCATCTCATACCTCTCAGATTGAACAATATGACCAGAAAGGACAATGATCAAAGTTGGAAGGGATGTGGGAAATCTTGGACACTAATACATTGTTGGTGGAACTGTGAACTCATCCAACCTTTCTGGAGAGCAATTTGGAATTATGTCCAAAGGGCAACAAAAATGTGCATACCCTTTAATCCAACAATACAACTACTGCATGCATACCCTGAAGAGATTATGAAAAAGGGTAAAAACATCACTTACACAAAAATATTCATAGCAGTCCTGTTTGGGGTGGCAAAGAATTGGAAATTGAGTGAATGGGGAATTGGGGAATGAATGGCTTAACAAACTGTGTTATATGTATGTCATGGAACACTATTGTTCTATTGGAATCAAGGAGGGATGGGAATTCAGGGAAGTCTGGAAAGATTTGATGCTGAGTGAGATGAGCAGAACTAAAAGAACATTGTACACCCTAACAGCAACATGGGGGGTGATGGTCAACCTTAATGGACTTGTTCATTCCATCAGTGCAACAATTAGGCACAATTTTGGGGTATCTGCGATGGAAAATATGATCTGTATCCAAAGAAAGAATTATGGAGTTTGAACAAAAACTAAAGACTATTACCTTTAATTTGCAAAAAAACAATTATCTTATTATGTAATTTTGCTATCTCTTATACTTTATTTTTCTTCCTTAAGGATATGATTTCTCTCCCATCACATTCAATTTAGATCAATTCATACCATGGAAACAATGTAAAGACTAACAGATTACCTTCTGTGGGAGTGGGAGGAGGGAAGCAAGATTAGGGGGAAATTTGTAAAACTCATAATAAATAAAATCTTTCTTAAAAAAAACAAAAAATGCTGATAATAATAGTGCCTACCTTCCCATATTGTTCTGCAGATCAAATAATATTTGTAAAGCACTTAACCCAGGGTCTAGCATCTTAGGAGCTTAATAAATGCTTGGTTTTTATTTTTTTTAAGTTTGTTGCTTCTATTGCCACCACATCTCTGGCATTTATACCTTTTCCTCCACTCACACAGCCATTATTTTATTTTAGGTTCTCATGACTCTCCTACTGGAGAGTCCTATTTCAATAGCTTGCTCATTGGTGCTTCTACTTTACTCCCCTACTCAGTCATTCCTGGGTTTCACTATTACCTCCAGTATAAAGTTCAAAATTTTTTTTTGGCATTTAAAATACTTTGCATCCTTCCTACCCATACAGTCACTGTATATACACATACTTCATAGTCCTGTCAGAATGACCTTCTTACTGTTCCTCATAAAGGTTATTTCATTTCCTTTCTCCAACTTATTGTGCAGACTGTCTTCTATGTCTAGAATGTAAGGACTATTTGCCTTTAGCTCTTAGGATTCCTGGTTTTCTTCAAAGCTCATCTTTTATATAAATCTTTTCTTCCCATTTTTCTTCTACAAAATTACCTTATGTTTGTGAATAGCTCATTCTAGCCAAATGAATGGAATTTTGGAGTGAGCCTGCTTCTGGGCAAATATGGTGGATGGGGGCCCAAGAGGACATTACATCTATATTTATTTTGTGTGTGTCTATGTGTATGTGTACATATATATATGTATATATATATATATATATATATATATATATATACACACATATGCATATCTTCCCTAATAGAATATAAGAAGTCAGCATTTCTTTCATTGTTGTAATTATTTTTTCCAGTTTTCATTGTTTACCAGTAACATAAAAACAGTATGATATAACAGATAGCTTGCCATAGCATCTTGAAGATTTGGTTTTAAGTCCCAACTCCAAAATACCACCAGGTTGTTTGATATAGCACCAAATCTGTGAATTAATTTAGGTAGTAATACAATTTTTATTGCTGTCATGACACAACTATTTGCAATGAATGTTCTTACTATTATTTGGGATTCTTTATTACTTAAAAAAATATGTAAAGATTATTGTAGTACAGTTGGTTTTCAGTCATGTCTAACTCTTTGTGACCACATTTAGGATTTTCTTGGCAAAGATATTGTAGTTGTTTGCTATTTCCTTCTGCAACTCATTTTACAGATGAGGAAACTGAGGCACATGAGGTTATAAGATTTGCCCAGGGTCTCAAAGCTAATAAATGTTTGAGACCAGATTTGAACTCGGGAAGATAAGTCTTCCTAACTCCAGACCCAGCACTCTATCCACTAGATCACCTAGCTGCCTATGTGTAAGGGTAGGAATTGCTTAAATCAATCAAGTCATCCCTCTTTAATTCAAAATAAATGACACAATAATGTTTCTATCAACTGATCAAATAATTTAGACTAAATCCAAAAAGTTCTTGGATGAATGAGAGTCATGTTGACTGGAAAATAATCAGGTTGGTTAAGAACATTTGGGTCATACTCTTGTGGGTTAATAAGAAACCAGTTCTGTTAGTTACTTATTTACCACATGTGCTCTCTAAAGTTGAGTCCATTTTTCCTTGGACTCTGTATAATACTTGTGTGAGAGTGTGTCATAGACATTGGTGGAGGGAGATGTTTATTATATTATCTTAGTAAACACCTTTTTTTTAAACTCTAGTTAGGTCTAGCTGAGTTATTGATAGAGATATCAGGAAGAATGCTAGTGGCATCCATAAATTTTGGGGAATATGCCTGGAGGATAGATAGACTAGATAAATAGAATATGCCTAAAGATAGAGTGGTTATGATCAGGGGACTCAATTCCTAGTGCAAATGGAACTTCTCATAGTTGCCTCAAAGCGTGTGCTAAAAGTTTTTAAACTCTTGAGTTTTCCCTGATAGATTGCTAGATATTTTATGCATTTTACAGTTATATTGAATGGGATTTATCTTTCCCTATTTTCTTCTGGGTTTTACTATTACTATATAAGAATCTTATTGATTTTACTTTACTAAAGCTATTGTCTATTTCTTTGTTGATTTTTTAAAAAGCAAATCATCATTCAATAAATACTTATTGAACCCTGTTCTAGGCATCTTTATCATTTCATGCCTAGATTTCCTAAATGGTCTAACTCCAGACCATTCTTTCAGTCATACCCCCTTCCTTACAGAGCCTCAATTGCTCCTGATTACAAATAGGATGTTTTACAGGCTCCTTGGACTGCTATTTAAAGTTGTCTGTATTGTATTTATTCTCCATTCGACTTTTCTCTCTCGTAGTTCTACTATCCTTGCTAAGGCATTGGTTCCAATCATATTGGCTTCCTCAACTCTCCTTGGAATCTACTATATGCATTTGTGACTCTGTTGAACTCTTCTCACTGCTTCTTTTCTTATTCCATTTTGCTTATTGGTTTCTTACCATCTTTCAAGAACCACCTTGCATACCACCTTCTCCCAGGAAACTTTCTTAGCCAAAATCATAGAACTACAGATTTAATTGAAAGGGATTTTAGAAGCCACACATCTCAAAATGCAGTTGCCTGAACTTAACACAAGTCAAAGTTTGATAACATGGCTTTTTTATCCACTTTGCTTTCCCAATGAGCACTTCAGAGTAATATTTATTGTTATTGCTTTACCAGTCATTACAGATTTCACTAAGTAATCGAATGTTCCTGGATTTATTATGAATAGTATAATGCTATCTACAAAGAGAAGCAATTGGAAAATTTCACCATCAATTTTTTTTTTTTGTTTGGACTCTTAAATGGCATCTTAAGGGAACATATGTCACTATGTTCTGTATCTTGCTTGATGTCAGTTCTCAGTGGAATACTTGATTAAAGTTATCTACACTATTCCCTATGTGTTTTAATGCATACATGGAAACGCTTTTAATAGTATATTTCATTCTTCCAAGTCAAAAGATCTTTTTTAAAAAAAAATCAATAAAGTACAGTAGAATCTCACAGTCTTCATTACTCTCTGTCAGTTTTTATTGTGAAGATGCCATCTACTTTAAAACATCATTTACAGGAGTCTGTTTCTACTTTATATTTCATTAATAGCTAACATTGACATAGTACCTTAAAGTTTTCAAAGTGCTTTATACACATTCCAATTTAAACCTCATGGCAACCTTGAGAGGTAGTTGCCATCATTATCTGCATTTTACAAAGAAGAAAACTGAAGCTAACAAAGGTTAAGTGACTTGCCCAGGGTTCACATAGATAATAGGTACATAATACAAGTTTTGAACTCAGATCTTCTTAACTTCAATTCCAGCATCCTATCCACTGCATCATCTAATCTCTTCTTATAAGGAAAGTGTGAATCATTTTCATATAGATTAAACAGTAATGAGAAAGTAAGCACATGGGCTGGTTGTTGTTATGTCCAGAACTGTAGATTTAGAACAAGAAAGGAATATTAAAGAGTCACTAGTCTAACTTAATGGTTAAAGACTCTAAAGCCCATAGTGTTTAAATAACTTAACCAAGGTAACCTGGATAGAAAATGGAAGAGCCAGCATTAAAAACTAATTACTCTGATTAGAGGTCAGACTTATTTTCCATTGTACTATATTCCTTTCGTTTCCTTTTTATTACTTTGGGGGCATAGGTATATGTATTGTTAAATTGTTATTGCTATTATCATCATCTTTTGTAACTAGAACCTAACTTTGCTTTGCATGATTGCAAAGAAAGTCTAAACTGTGTTATCTCAAGTACTAGATATTTTAAACACTAAACACTGCATTCAGCAATAAAGATGAAGATAGCATATAGGTACATTAAATCCATTCACTTCCCTTGTAAGGCAATGAGTAGCATTTACCTAGTCTCATTATACTAATTATGCCAACCTCACCTTTAGCCCTCTATGATATGTTCAGTTGCTGATACATCTCTCAAGGGCATGTGACATTGGAGCAGAAAGACCTTTCTCAGCTTTAATCACCCAACTAAGACTGTTCTCATCTAATTGTTTATGGCAATTAAACTTAATCCACAGAGGGAAGAACATTGGTGGGGGGCTCATTAACTACAACATTGAAAAACCACTCTCAATATCTCCAGGCTTTCCCAAGAACCTGAGAAGAAATGTAGTTCTCTTACTCGTTCTCGGTGCTCATAAAGGTAAAAATGAGAGAGATGGGGAAAATGAATCACTTGACAGTTCATTTTCTTCTGAAGGAACAGATTGACATTTACATTAGACCTGGGAAGCCGGAGAGGAATTAAAGGTATTAAAAAAAACACTTGAGCTTTAATGAAATATTCAAGGACACTAGACTTATCAGATTTGAATATTTGAGCTCAATCACTGGTACAAACAAGAGTAAGACTTGAAATTTCTAGTTGCCAATAAAGTATGCTTATGAGCAGAAAAAAAAGACCCCAGAGAGTGTGGCATCCTGATGCCTCAAGTACATCTTTTGTAATAAGTCTGATACTCTTTAATTCTATATTTCTGATAAAAACAAATCAGACTCGTTAGCCTCTATTAGTTGTAAATCTGAATATTGTCTCAGTGTGTAAAAACGTCAGTCTGCTATGTAAAGCCTATTTCTTTCATCTAAAATGTTGGCTTGAGGGGCGGCTAGGTGGCGCAGTGGATAAAGCACCAGCCCTGGAGTCAGGAGTAACTGGGTTTAAATTTGGTCTCAGACACTTAATAATTACCTAGCTGTGTGGCCTTGGGAAAGCCACTTAACCCCATTTGCCTCGCAAAAACCTAAAATAAATAAATAAATAAACAAGCAAATAAATAAATAAACAAGCAAATAAATAAATAAAGTGTTGGCTTGACTTGTGTCAGTACCACCTGCTCCTTTACCTAGAGTAAGAAACCACAAGATAAGAAACATGTTGGATGAGGAGAGAACAATCCTATGGCTATTTGTAAACATTTCCTCTCCAATTTAAGTGGGATCCTTTTCAATAGGAATTTGAAGCTTATAAGTTATGAGAGGATCATATTGTAGAACTATGTCATCTATGTGAAATCTCATTGGTTATCTAACTCAGTTTTATGATCCTTTTGTCCTTTCCGTATAAAATACCCTCACAATTTTGTATTAGGTTGGCATTTATAAGGATTCCATCCACTCATGGGTTTCTTGGTAAGGTTCTAGAGAATAAAACTTCATTTATAAAACTAACTTTGCAATTTCATTTTTAGCCTAAGAAAATTATTGTTAACAGTATATTGGTGTCAAACTTCCAATTTAATATAAATATCCTCCTGTCCATGTACAAAGTCTAGCCTATGATTGTATCTATGAGTATTTTATTCAGATTTAAGATTTTAAGGAACAAAGATGGTTTCAGATTCATTTAATCTAAGGACAGGCTTTACTGACTATTGCAGAGTATTCCAAGAATCTTAGAGCAGTTTTAAGATAATAGCTTAAAACTATATTAAGATTTTTTGAACACTTTGTATACTAACTTTGTGGACACAGTCATACAAGAAGGGTAAATGAATTCATTGGTATTCTGCTTTACTGTCATTCATTGGACCTTTGTCTGGTTTTGGGAAATGAAGTTACAAGTATGACTGCTCCCAGGAAGTGAGTTCTATTGACACAATTAGTCCTATTGTTAAAGGAATCTTAGATTTTTAGTGCCAAGGCAGTTTTATTTTGAGGTAGAAGATAGGAACTGTACCTTTTTACAAATGTACCATATCTTGGGGCAAGAAGACCCCAAACAAAGTTCCAGAAACAAAGAAACAAATGAACCTCAATTATCTCTTTGGAGATTATGATCTTCTAAGTTTGAATACAACTCTAGACTTTGTAATAATGCTTGTCCTTTATTCTCAAAGAAAACCACAATCAGGGAGGTGATGCCATGACAAGCATATGAATTGGATTTGAGTGAGGGGATCCTAAGTCTCAGCCTCACTTTCTCCTCCAGAGCCATATGGGTCCAGTGGCCAGATATGAATAAGGACAGTTGGAGATGCCCTGGATAGGAGCAATCAGGGTTAAGTGACTTGCCCAAGGTCACACAGCTATTAAGTGTCAGAGGATAGATTTGAACTCCTATCTTCCTGATTCCAAGACCAGTGCTCTATCCATTGTACCATCTAGCTGCCCTTCTAGACCTTATATGATGAGTCTAGAGCCTCGGCCCACTGGACTCAGCACCAGTTATTGTTATACTTATATATGTATGCATTGTCTCTCTAACTTCAATGTAAGCTTCTAGAGGAATCTGGCATTGTTTCACCTTTGACTTTGCAACCTCAGTTCATGAGACATAGTACCTAATAATTGCTTAATAATTGATTGAATAGTTATATTTTTAAATGTTTTTCCCTGAAATATTTTTAATACTAGTATTTTTTCCAATTATATATGGGTGTGAGTTGTAAATTACCACAATTTCCAAGAAATTAAAATTGATGGTTATCCAAATAGCAACAGAGAGATATATGTTAAGGACAAGTAGGCTACAATATATGCAGAAGAAACAAAGTAAGGGATAACATCAGAGAGATATAGAACCAGAAAAAGGTGGCTAAATTTTATGATACATATGTGTTATGTAGTGAAAAAAGGGATTAGTGTTAGTTTATATGTTCCATAGATATCCAAACAATGTGAGGAAAGTCCAAGGAACCCTCCCCCTTGCCCCAAGTATTGGGTATACCCTCCGTGGATTTATGGGAAGATGTGAATGAGGGATTCAAACATAAAATGAGAAACTGTGGTGAGATATTAGTCTGCATCATCAGAAAGAATATCCACATCAGAGAGAACTTAGATCATAGCATTAATTACAGAGGGAGTGAGGATTCCTAATCAATTGAATTTCCCCAGGTCAACTGAAGAAATTACAGGATATAAATGTTACCTGGAGGGGACAGGTAACAAAGAAAAAATGAGGTGTTATGGTTTTACTTTTTTCAGAATGAGATTCACAGGTTGCAAAGTGCATGAAATCTTGAGTGGCTTATACCCTGGGTGACCTATATCTAGATTGTAATGGATTCACATACTTCAGACTGTTGAAGTATGAAGGAAGGTCAATAAGTAAAAAATTTTATACCTTCAGAGAGTGTAAATAAAATTTGAAGGAATCAAAGCAAAGTTAACCATTGGCTGGCTGAAATACCAGCCATCTCCCTAATGATTCTTAAAAACAAGTTCACCAGAATGATTCATTCAGTCAAGGAAGTCATTTATAGAAAAAGAGAAGAGAATGAGCTAAGAAGGAAGAATTCAGTTTGAGAGAGAGGGAGAGAGAGAGAGAGAGAGAGAGAGAGAGAGAGAGAGAGAGAGAGAGAGAGAGAGAGAGGAAAGCAAGAGTGAGTCCTGCAATTCTTGAACTGAACTGTGTTACTTTGGGCTCTATTCTACAGGATTTAGTCCTTGAATATGCCTAAGGCATCCAAAATATATTCCATATGAGCCTCTACAGTGTGGTGCCCTACCCCAATTAAAATATACAAGTATACCAGGTTCATAATATACTTAAAAGTATAGTTCACAATCCACCCTTTTCCTACCTATCTTTTATATTCAATGAATTGACACAACTCAAAGCAAAGGCATCTGCTAAAAAAGGGTAGCATGAATAAAACATCCTTGCCATAAAGCTGGGGTGCACTCTCCCATAGATATACTGGGTGTTGTTGGGAAGAATGAATATAAATCAAAGAGTGCCCTAGCAGAGATATATATCCTTGAGGGACACAATTGATAGGCAATTCACACTTCTGACCCTGTACCTTGCTTTCTTTTTCTTTTTTGGTGTCCTTATACTGCTCTCCCTAAATTTGGTTACTACTTTTGAGTAATACAAAATTTTAGTGAAAACATTAAAGGTTAGAGTGCAACATAATAGATGATAACAGATTTGATAGATCTGATGTCTGAAAAAATATGATTATGTATGAAATTATAGCCCCATGGGCTGTATTCAGGATTTTCATAGGGAAAAAAAAGATTGTCATTAAAAAGGATATGTTCTCATTGTTAGTGGAGCTATGAACTCATCCAACTTTTCTGGAGAGCAATTTGGAATGATCCCCAAAGGGCAACAAATATGTGCATACCCTTTGATCCAGTAATACCACTACTGGGTCTATAACCCGAAAAGATTATGAAAAAGGGTAAAAAACATCACTTGTACAAAAATATTCATAGCAGCCCTGTTTGTGGTGGCAAAGAATTGCAAATCAAGTAAATGTCCTTCAACTGGGGAATGGCTTAGCAAACTGTGGTATATGTATGTCATGGAACACTATTGTTCTATTAGAAACCAGGAGGGATGGGAATTCAGGGAAGCCTGCAGGGATTTGCATGAACTGATGCTGAGAGAGATAAGCAGGACCAGAAAAACACTATACATCCTAACAGCAACATGGGGGTGATCATCAACTTTGATCCACTTGCTCCTTCCATCAATACAACAATCAGAGAAAATTCTGGGGTATCTGCAATGGAGAATACCATCTGTATCCAGAGAAAGAATTGTGGGGTTTTAACAAAGACCAGACTATTACCTTCAATTTTTTGGGGGAAAAACCATGATCTTATTATGTAATTTTGAAATCTCTTATACTTTATGTTTCTTCCTTAAGAATATGATTTCTCTCTCATCACATTCAATTTAGATCAATGTATACCATGGAAACAAGGTAAAGACCAACAAACTACCTTCTGTGGGGGGTGGGGAGAGGGCAGCAAGAATAGGGGAAAAATAGTAAAACTCAAAATAAATATAATCTTTCTTAAAAAAAAAGGATTTGCTCTCAAGCAGCATTTAGCAAAGATGCTGGAAATCCCCAAAGTACTCTTGCTAGGCATCTAGAGTACCTTGACAGGAACTCTGGCAGTGATACAGAGAATTATGAATATAGGAAATTTACAGTTAGAAACAAATACTGTAGTCTTTTATGTTGTTAAATTTTGTTAATCATGGAAGACTTCTCTTGAGATAAATTGACCCTTACTGTTCACTGTTAAATGTAAAATGTGTATCCTGTCTGGGGGGGGGGGGGGTTCCTTTTGCCCTCAATGATCAGATAAATGGGCAAGGCTATAAAAACCTGAGCTGGGCCCCAGCCCAGGTGGTCCACTCTCTGGCCCAGTCAGTTCTGTTTGTTTGTTCTCTCTGTCTCGCCTCATCTCTCTCTGTTTGTCTCTCTCCCAAGCAACATCTGCCTAGCCTTTTGTTATTAACCCTGTCCTAAAGTGCCTGTTGACTCTCTGGGAGAAGAAAAGTTTTTACCTGTTTACTTTGAAATATTTTACAATAAATCCTGAGCAGTTTTCAAATCCCAAGGAACATGTGAATTCCTTCATTTTTCAGTAACCCTTGATCTCAGTCTTTATTCTCCATCACAGATCCCCCAAAATTGTCCCTGATTGTTACATTGATGGAATGAGTAAGTCCATGAAAGTTGATCATCACCCCCATGTTGCTGTAAGGGTGTACAATGTTTTTCTGGTTCTGCTCATCTCATTCAGCATCAGTTCATGCAAATCTTGAATTCCCATCCCTCCTGGTTTCTAATAGAACAAGTGTTCCATGACATACATAGACCACAGTTTGTTAAGCCATTTCCCCAACTGAAGGGCATTCACTTAACTGGCAACATTTGCAGGAACCTGACATGCTAAAAAACTAAAGGTTTCTTCTTTTCCATTTAACTCTGATAACTTTGAGAGAGTAGAGTTTTCTTTCAAGGATTTTTGGCATTTCTACCAGCATGACAGGAAACCTCACTCTCTCTGAAATCAGAAGACCTGAGTTCATATCCTATCTTAAAGGCACTTAACCTCTCTGGGCTTCAAGGAAGATCACATTGAAGATCACATTATTTTCTTTCCTTTCTCTTTCAACAAGGTGCTTGCTTTTTGCTTTGCTGAAAAGATGGGGCTTGAATGCCTTTAGCTCCCTCTCTTACCCTGCTCTACATTATCCCTCATCATCTCTTGCCTAAGCGTTTAGGAATGAAGTGGTCCTTCTCCTCTAAGCCAACTCTTCTACTTGTGTCCTCTCCATCTCTTCTAGAACTTGATCCTTCAATCATTTCTTCTCTTTCTTCACTAATAACCACTTTCCCTTCATTATTGTCTATAAATTATACAAAGTTTTCTCCTATTATTAAACACACATACACACATTAAAAAAACCCTTTCATCTCATCCTACCATTCCCTCAAGCCATCTTTCTGTATCTCATCTCACAAACTCTAAGAGAGAATTATTTATAGTCATTGCCTCCATTTCCCTACCTCTCACTCACTTTTAAGCCTATTATACTCTGGCTTATGATCTCATCACTCTATTGAAATTGCTTTCACCAAAGTTGCCAACAAGCTCTTGTTAAATGTAAAGTTCAATGACTTTTTCCCAATTCTTACTGTTTTACCTCACTGCAGATTTTGAAACCCTTCCTCCTAAATACTTTCTTCTCCCTTGGTTTTTCTGACTTTGTTTTCTCTTGGTTCTTTCTACCTCGCAGACCACTTTTAAGTTTCCTTTGCTAGATTATCTTTCATCTCCTGTTCTTTAGAGTGGTGCTTCTGTCTGTCTATCTGTCTTTCTACCCCCCACCCCATAAATATGTATATGCACATTTATGTCCTGGGCCTTTTCTTCTCTCCCTTATTATTCTACTATATATTTCTCTTTATATTCTTTTTTGGTGCTTTTATCAATTTATAACATCAGATCTATGTAGAAGATTTCTAATTATATATATATATATATATATGTATATATATATATATATATATCCCTAATATCTTTGCTGAATGCTTGTCTGATACTGCCAACTGCCTATTGAACAGCTTTATCTGTATATTCCATTAGCATATCTCAAATTTATCACAAACCAAATAAAATTTGCCTTTCTCATTAAAGGCAGCTAGCCCTTGGAGTAGGGAAGACAACTCTTCTTGAGTTCAAATTCAGTCTCAGACACTTACTAGCTATGTGACACCGAGCAAGTCATTTAACCCTGCTTGCCTCAGTTCCTCATCTATAAAATGAGCTGGAGAGGGAAATGGTAAACCATTCTAGTATCTTTGCCAAGAAAACCCCAAATGAAGTCATAGAGTTAGATCCACCTGAAAATGCCAGAAGACTTCCTCCCTAAATTTTCCAAACTCTATTTCTGTCAAATTTCCTTTTTTTTTTTTTTGGTTAATAACACTTCTAGTCAACCTACTTTCCACTCTTAGGGTCATGATTTACTCTTTGTCTCTCTCTCTCTCTCTCTCTCTCTCTCTCTCTCTCTCTCTCTCTCTCTCTCTCTCTCACATTGTCTCACACAATCATTTGCAGTGTTTTGTTGATTCTGCCTCCTTAATATCTCTTCATCCATCCGTTTTCTCTATTCACATTTGCACTATTCCAGGTCATGGTCTTATCACCTCTCCAATGGTTCACTGCAAAAATTCTACTAATTTGTCACCTTACATTTTCTCCCTTTTTCAAGCCATTCTCCATATAACATCCAGGTGTCCAAATTTTCACTGGTCTGAACACATTACTCCTTTACTCAAAAACTCTTCATTGATTCCCTGTTGTCTCATTTCCTGATTTCCCTATTCACTGTTATCTCCTTCTTTGATCATGTTGCATTTACTTTTCTCTGGACTTGTTGTGTCCCTTCAGAAAAATATAAGCTGCTACATTTTTTGTCTCTGTATCTTCAGTGCCCAGTATAATGCTGGATATATAATAGGTAGTTAGTAAATTGTCAAATTGGGCCATTCCCTACTCCTGATAAAATTTCCATGGAGAAAAGATGATGGAAGATATTTTGCAATCTTTTTAGCTCTGAAGGCCCATGCCTCTACCAAAGTATTTAAATGCTTTGGTGTTGGGCATCTAAAGAGTGTCCCAGTCTAGTCTACCTGCCAAGATAAACCCAGGAATGATAGAAATACAACCATAAAACCCTTTTTACACAAATAAAGTGAGATCTAAACAATTGGAAAAACATTAGTTGTTCATGAGAAGGCTGAGTCAATATAATAAAATGACAATTCCAAATTTGTCTTTTTATTCAGTGCTATACTAATCAAACTATCAAAGGCTACTTTATAGAGATAAAAAAATAACAGCAAAGTTCAACTAAAAAAAGTCAAGTATATCAAGAGAATCAATAGGAAAAAACAGAAAGAAAGTGGTCTAGTAATTCAGAATGTATTATAAAATGGTAATCATCAAAACAATCTGGTATTGATTTAGGAATAGAGTGAAGAATTAGTTGAATAGATTAGGTACAATGACCTTAGTAATCTAGTATATGATAAACTCAAAGATTCAAGCTTTGACAAAGAGTATTGGGAAAAGTGGAAAACAGTGTAGCAGAAACTACATATAAAACAATATCTCACATCATATAGCAAGATAAGGTCAAAATGGATATATGATTTACATATAAAGGCTGATAACACAAGCAGATTGGGAAAGCATGGAATAGCTTATCCATCAGATCTATGGGTAAGGAAAGCATTTAGGATGAAAGAAAATATAGAAAGCATTAAAGATTTAAAATAGATAATTTTGATAATACAAAATTTAAAAATTTTTCACAAACAATGCAACAAAACTTAAAAAGAAAATTGTGGGAATTTTTTTTTGTCAACAAGTATTTCTTAAAAAAGCAATTTTTAGATAAATCAAAAATATCTAGAGTCATGAAAAATGCTCTAAGTCACTATTGTTTAGAGAAATGAAAATTAAAACAACTCTGAAGTACCACCTCACTCGTATCAGATTGCCTAATATGACATAAAAGGAAAGTGATGAATATTGGAGGGGAGGTGGGAAAACTGAGACACTAATTGGTAGAGTTGTAAACTGATCCAGCCATTCTGGAGTGCTATTTGGAACTATGTCCAATGGGCATATTGGACTTGTATACCTTATGTACCATGGCTTAGACTATATCTCAAAGATATCCAGATAAAAGGCAAAGGACCTATTTGTATAAAAATATTTGACAGCTAAGAATTGGAAATCAAAGAATGCCCACCAACTGGGGAATGACTAATCAATGATTGTAATTGAATATTATTGTTCAATAAGAAATAACAAGCAGGATAACTTCAGAAAAACCTGAAAAGACATACATGTCCTGACACAAAGTGAAATAAAAAGAGCCAGAAAAATGTTGTACATATTAGGAATAATATCATACAATTAAGAATTATAAATGACTTAGCTATTCTTTACACTATTTGCCTCCAAAGAAAGAACTGATATTACTTGAATGCAGACTAAAGAATGCTATTTTTCACTTTCTTTCATTCTTTTTCATTTATATGAGTCTTCTTGTATAAAATGACCATATGGAAATACTTCTATGATTACATATGTATAACCATATGATTGCCCATCATCTCAAGGAGGGAAGAGGGGAGGGAAAGAAGGATAGAAATTAGAATTCAAAATTTTAAAAAATGTTAAAAATTGTCTTAACATGTAACTGGGGAAAGAGAATAAAAATATACATAAAAGGAAAAAAAAGAAAAATTGTGACCAAAAAAATAAAGGGACCAGCAAGAAAAAAAGCAAAAAAGTGAAGTCAGAAGGGAGGGAGGGAGGGAGGGAGGGAGGGAGGGAGAGAGAGAGAGAGGAGAGAGAGAGAGAGAGAGAGAGAGAGAGAGAGAGAGAGAGAGAGAGAGAGAGAGAGAGAGTTTCTTATTCAAAGGAAAACAGAATGTATACTAACAACCTGGTTTCTCTAGAATTTAGTTGTGGAGGCTAAATGCTGAAATTGTGAGTCATCTGTTGATGATTCACAATTATCAAAATGAAGGCTTGTGTGTAATTAGCCTTAATTGCTATTGCTACCCCCAGAAACTTATGATAGGAGTCAATTCCACACAATTTCCAAAAGAAGTAGATGTTGTTTAGATATGAGAGGGACATTATGAATCATTAGAGTGACTGCCATCATTTTATAGATGAAGAAATTAAAATATAGAAAGGTGAAGTGACTTGTTAGTAGTGTTGTAACAGTAGATACAGGATTAGAACTCAGGTCTCTTGATTCCATGACCAGGACACTATGTTGTTTTCTCCATTAAACCCAAGTATAGATTCCTAAAACCTATTTCTATATTTCTTGTCTTTGTCAGATAGGCAGTTGTATGCTGCCTTACCTTTGACCTTACTGAATAGACAAAATAGGATAGAGTTCTGCTCTATAAAACTATGAGATAGATTTGCTGGACCTGTGGAAGTTTCAGAGATAGGTGATAAAGGGAGAGGTTTGGATATAGCTGGCAGAATTCTTCTATTCTCTTGTAAAATAGAGGTTAATATGTTTATTTTAAAGGATTTCTATTATTTATATAATTCTTTTCAGCACTTCTTGGAGGAAAAATTTAATAAGACCAAATAAAATTTAATAAATGCCAAAATTATGTTTGAGTTGAATGTGATTTTTAGTTGAAAAGTCAATCTTTTTGCTTTTTCACTTAACAACATAATTTGCATATTGCTACACTGGGGCATTCCCACCAGGCAGGATCAGCATGAAAAAATAATCTTTTAAAAAAAATACTTAGAGGGTGGCTAGGTGGCATAGTGGATAAAGCACTGGCCTTGGAGTCAGGAGCACCTGGGTTCAAATCTGGTCTCAGACACTTAATAATTGCCTAGCTGTGTGGCCTTGGGCAAGCCACTTAACCCCATTTGCCTTGCAAAAACCTAAAAAACAAAAAAAAAATACTTAACCTAATTATAAATGTAGCAGAGAATTTGTCAGTTAAAGTCTTTGGTTTCACATAGATGATGTAAGAATTGTGAGAGCTCATAGTAACCTGAGTCCACGTGGTCCTGAGATAGCTGAGACCCTTGTTCTGTCTTGACAAGTAGGATATGCTGCCATTGATCAAGGTCTATTTCAAGGGCTGCTGATTAACTAAGGAAACCTGATCAAAGAATTATCAGGGATGACAAAAGCATAAGAATTTTTTGGAGTTTTTCAAGGAAATGGGGATGGTTTCCACACCAAGTTGAAGGAGAACCCTTACTTAAAATTTTCACCAGTGCCTAGTGAAACAATACTACTTGATGTTGGTGTTTCATTAGACCCTCAGATGTTAACTGAATATTTATTTTTCAGTGGGATTCCTGTGACCTGGTTAATATGTTGCAACCTAGTCATACCCACCATATACTCCTCTGTGGGGGTCCAGCCTCCACGGGGTCCTTGGAATCTGACAGGAGGGATAGAGTCGGCAAAATGAGTTGAGTCAACAAGTGGGTAAAGGCAGGAGCAGGTTGACTGACTGTCAGCTGCTTAGATTTATTTTTATAGTCTCAGAATCATATGAAAAAAAGCAAACTAAGATCATTTCCTTGGTTACAAAAGTATACAATTTTCATCATTAATCATATAGTTCATATGGTTACAAGTTTGATCATGTAGTGGTTACAAGTGTGATTATCAATCATGTAGTTAATTTTCTTGTCCCTTCTCAGATCGTGATGACCTCAACCTGCCTGTTGCCTAGTTTGTTGCTGCATAGTAAAGTTATTAATTAAACAGAACTTTCCTTATAATAATCTTTGATATAATTTGTTTAATGGAATGCTTTTATGTTTTTGTACTGCATATGTAATGCTTTTCGATATGCTCCCTTGACAACCTATAGTGAGGGTAATTATGTTTGTCTACCTGTCCGTTGACTCCTTCAATAACCAATTTTCCTTTCAGCCCTTGTTGGTAGACACTACAGTTTTTATGACTTTTTATTCTTTCCCAATAAACTAAGGCTGTTAGAGTTCACTTATTGGTTACCTATACTAACTATTCTCTCAGCATCTTTATCATATATTCCTGTGTATGATAAGGAGGGCAAAACTGTTAATTTCCCTGGAATTCTATCTGACCCATCTTGTATCTGGTTTCCCTGTATATATATTCTGACATCTCCCTGAAACTCCCAGTGCTGTATCTTCCAAAGATTTCATAATGTTGAAGCCTTTTGTATGTCTCAGGAAGAGGCAGTCCTGTTAAATTTGGACAGAGTTCACAATCTGTTTGATTCAAGGAATTTCTCTGAAATCCTTCCTTTATAGTCATTCCACTATTAGGACAAATAAGTTTTGCAATCAATAATATACCTATAAATATGGGTATACATGGAATCCCTATAGATATTGAAGAAGGAAATGTTGTTCCATCAGGCAGTGTGACTGCCTTGAGTCTTCTTGCTGTGACTGTATCAAACAGCTTAGAGACCCTGGCTCCCAACACTCCTCCATTGTATTTTGGTGATCAACAATCTTACTTCTTTTAAGACTGGGATATTTCATACTTGACTGACATATAGCATCATACAGCAACAAAAATATGTGTATTTAAAAGACAGCAATGAGAGCTCTGGCTCTGATATTGAAGGACTTGCTGCTTATCCTCTGGGCCTTGGTTTCCTTATCTGCAAAATAAGGTAGTTGAACTAGATTGCATATGCAGTCCTATCTAACTCTGGGTCTGGCATCCTTTGAACCTATACAACCTTTGTATTAGGATGAATCTTAGGGTCATTAAAAGCACTGAACAATTTTTGAAATGTTAAACATTTTGCTCTATTCTTCCTAGTCAATTTATTCCCCTCCTTTTTTTCCCCATGGTCAGTGTCTTTCTAAGATATTTGTGCTGATAGATCATTTTATAGGTTGCCTATTCCACAATAAATCAGCCAGAACAAGAGGCATTATTCAACTACTTCTTTTATCCTGTGTGATGAGATGAACCTTTTGAGTAATCCTAGATCTCATTTAGATGGCTTTGTAATGTTATGGGACTCAATGCATGAAGGACAATGTTATCTATGAACAAGATTATCTGTAGAATTGTAACTGTAAAAAATAATCACTATTCCATTTAGAGGCTGTACGGGACATCCTCAGTGAGAGTGGCAACATTCTCCATAACAATCTTAAATACATTTGGCAGGGGTGGAGCCAAGATGGTGACAAGAACAGATCAGGTCTTAGGCGCTCTCTCATAAAACTTATAAGCTAATGACTCTAAATTTTCGAGAGACAGAATCCACAGAAGGATCCAATGAGACAGTTCTCGTACTCAAGGTAATCTGGAAAAGAGCAGGAAGGCTCTGCTCCCCGGGGTTGGAGGGGTGGCCCACCAGAGCCAAAATACTTCAGCCTCCCAGAGGCAGCCCCAGGGCACTGGGAGCCACGGCTCACAGAAGTAGGGGAGTTTCCTGAGCTACACCCCGGGGGAGCATGGGGAACAAATTGGGGGAACAGTGGGGGATCTCTGCCAAAGTGAGCATGTGAAGTCTAGCCCTCAGAGCACATAGCAAGCAGCATGTCCAGATCCAGGAAACAGAAGCAGGTGGAGCCAGTAAGCAGGAGCCCCCAGGGCATGAGCCCATTGAACCTAGGGAGGGGAGTGAAGAGAGAGACTGCCAAGCTCTGCCCCTGGAACAGGACTCTGGGGCTCTGACCACATTCAGATCCTGATCACAGTCTAGGCCCCCCCATAGAACAGCAGAGCCCCCCCCACCTCAGCCCCGTGGCAGAGGGGGGGTGCTTATGGTCATTCACAGACCAGGAGGGAGGACAGAGCCTCACACACTGAGACCCTTGAAGGAGTGTCCCAAAAGCTCAGGAAGCACCCCAAAACCAGGCTCAGGCTGGGAAAATGAGCAAGCAGAGAAATTAGAGGAACACCATTGAAAAATATTTTGCATATGAGCCCAAGAAGGATCAAAATACTCAGTCTGAAGATGAGGAAGCAGAAGCTCCTGCATCTAAAGACTCCAAGAAAAACAGAAATTGGGCTCAGGCTACGACAGAGCTCAAAGAAGACTTTGAAAATCAAATGAGGGAGTTAGAAGAAAAATTGGGGAAAGAAATGAGAGAGATGCAGGAAAAAGTGAAAATGAAGTCAGCAGCCTAGTCAAGGAAATCCAAAAAAAATGCTGAAGAAAATAGCATGCTAAAAACCAGCTTAGGTCAAATGGATAAAACAGTTCAAAAAGTTATTGAGGAGAAGAATGCTTTAAAAAGCAAAATTAGCCAGATGGAAAAAGAGATAAGAAAACTCTCTGAGGAGAACAAATCCTTCAGACAAAGAATAGAACTCAGGGAGATTGATGAATTTACGAGAAACCACGACTCAATACTTCAAAACCAAAAAAATGAAACATTAGAAGAAAATGTGAAACATCTCATTGAAAAAACAACTGATATAGAAAACAGATTTAGGAAAGATAATTTAAAAATTATTGGAATACCTGAAAGTCATGATCAGGAAAAGAGCCTTGACATCATTTTCAAAGAATTACTACAGGAAAATTGCCCTGATATTCTAGGAGCAGAGGGCAAAATAGAAATGGAGAGAATCCACTGATCCCCCTGAGAAAGAGATCCCAAAAAACCAACCCCTAGGAATATTATAGCCAAATTACAGAACTTCCAAGTCAAAGAGAAAATATTACAAGCAGCCAGGAGGACACAGTTCAAATATTATGGAGCTGCAGTCAGGATCACACAGGACTTAGCAGCAACTACATTGGAATCTCATAGGGCTTGGAATATAACATATAATATATAATATATAACATATAATATAAGAATCAACTACCCAGCAAGGCTGAATGTCCTCTTCCAGGGAAAAAGATGGACTTTCAATGAACCAGGGGAATTTCAAATGTTCCTGTTGGAATGGCCAGAGCTGAACAAAAGGATTGTTCTTCAGATACAGGACTCAGGTAAAGCATGGAGATCGGAGGAGAGGGGGAAAATATGAGGGACTTAATGATGATGAACTGCATTTATTCCTGCATAGAAAAATGACACTGATAATACTCATATGAACCTTCTCAGTTAACAGAGCAGGTAGAAGGAGCTTTTATAGTTGAAGCACAGGAGAAAGCCAAATTTGAAGATAAAATATGGTATAAAAATGGAGTCAATAGAAAAAAGGGAAATATAATGGGAGAAAGCAAAAGGAGAGGGGAAATAGGCCAAGATATTTCATATAATAAGATTTTTCTTTATTATAATGAGCTATTGCAATGATATGGAAGGGGGGAAGGCAAGGGGGATTGAGGGAATCTTTACTCTCATCAGAAGTGGTTAGGAGAGGAAACAGCATATATACTCAATGGGGTATAGACATCCGGAGTAAGGGGGGGGCAGGGGGAAGGGGAGTGATGTGAGTGATGGAGGAGAGGATGAACCATTGGGGGAGAGTGGTCATATATTATATAACACATTTTCTTTTTTTTTTTACTTCTTGCTAGGGGCTGGGATTGCAAGGCCTGTCTGGGACCATAGGGCCAGGTGGATGCTGGGCCTAAGGGGTGATATGGGGGCTCAAGGCCTCTTGACCCCAGAGCCGGGGATCTGTCTGCTGCACCACTCAGCTACCTTACAGCAGAATCAGAGTGAAAGGAGAGAGAAAATATAGTACATGGTAGTGGAGAAATACCAATGGAGGGAGTTGCGATCAGCAATGGCAACTGTGGAAAAATATGGAAGTAACTTTTGTGATGGAATTATCATAAAGAATGTGATCCACTCACGAAAGAGTTGTTAATGTTGGAACAAAGACTCAAGCACATTTTTATTATTATTATTATTATTATCATTTATGGGGGTGCAGGGCAAATGGGGCTGGCTGGCCTGCCTGGGGCCACATAGCAGGGTGATTGTTGGGTGTCTGAGGCCGGATTTGGACCCAGGTGCTCCTGGCTCAAGGGCCAATGCTCTGTCCGCCACACAGCCACCCCTACTATTATTACTATTTTATTTTATTTTTGGTCTTCTTTTTTTGGTTTTTGCAGGACAGTGGGGTTCAGGTGGCTTGCATGTCACATAGCTGGGTGATTGTTGGGTGTACAGGGCCGGATGTGGGCCCGGGTGCTCATGGCTCCAGGGCTGGCGCTCCATCCATTGTGCCACCTGTCCATACCTACAATTATTACTATAATTTTTTTATTTTAATTTTTTCTCTTCCCTTTACTTTATTGCTCAAGAGAGTCTATATTTATGGGGGAGGGGTATTTCATTTACTCTTAAACAAGAATATTTTATTAACGTATAAAAAATGATTTGTACAAAATGAGAATAAATATTAAATAAAAAGAAAAAAGAAAAAATACATCTGGCAAACACAGGCCTTTTTTGCACTTTACTTGATGTTTATAATTAGAAGGTGATCAAACAAAGTTCTCTGTTATGGAGTTTTTTAAGGAAATGTGGATGGTTTCCACACCAAAGTTGAAGGAGAACCCTTACTTAAATGCTTTTAAAAATAGTTGACAAACAATAAACACAGTATAATCTTTTGCTCTCTGCACTTCTCAGTTAATTGTATCAATATACTTCCTCTTATTTCTATTCTTAACGAACTTGATTAAATAGATTTGGCATTTAGTGGGAAGGGAGTCAAACCTTTATTGATTAAGACATGCCTTCTCTCTGAAGGGAGAATAATCAAGAGCTCACTCTGGACTAATAATATTTAGTGGGGCAGATAGATATAATTCTAGTCCGCTATCCCCCCTCCCTGAGAAGAACAAAGTGATCAGCGTTTGGTATCAATTTCCTGTCTTGACTGGTATTGGTTTTCAGTGGAGAAAGGGATTAGAAGAGACTATAGAGATTTCTATCCATGCTTCCCAGAGAGACACATCTAGATAGCCCCATGTAGAAATATATAATCTTCATGTGCAAAACTCAATCACATACCTTTGCTCTTGCAGGCACCATGAAGACCAAGCAAAGCAAGCTAGATGAGAACCCTTCTCCTCTCTGCCCTCTAAATTCTACTGGAAAGGTAACTGGGGGTCCAACAAAGTAGGTTCCTTACTGTACTCTGCCTGACTCTCTCAGATTATACCAGGATCTTTCCTCACTTGCCCCCCTACCCCACCCCCCGCAACTTTCCTACCAATACCTACCTCCACTTTCCTCCTGGCAGCTTGGATCCACTTAGATTCTTTTGATAACTGCCCATTTTCCATTTTTTTAGTATCAATAGCTTGTTTAAAGAAGTCATGTTGGAGTTTTAATTGCTCATCACTTCCCATTTTATTCTTTTTTAAAATTTTAGTATCAATCTTAGATTTTGATCAAACAAGTCAGTGTCTAATTATACAGAGACAGCTGATGAATATTTTTGACAGAGAGAATGAAATTCATATACTGTCTGTTAAGATATTACAAATTCTGACTGCCAGTCACATGACTAACAAGATAAAAGATTAGTTACTTTTCCAGGCCCCTTTAATGTTCTAACTCTGAAAAAAAAAGAAATTGTGCAGCAGATATAGAACAATTACAACCAAATCCAAAGACAAAAGAGAAAATAATCCCAACTAAGTTAAAATTCTTTTGTGAAGGTGAGGTTGAAATTCCACCTCATTTTATAGCCTTGCTGGAAGTCATTTTCTCCCATTCATAGAGTATTCAGGAAGTTCAATGCAGATACTGCTACTAGTGAATCCGAGAACTTCATTAGGACACCAATGGGAAGATGGAAACTATTTATGTCTCTGATGGGAGCATGGGAATATCAACATCTTTTGAACCCTTTGAAGCTAGAAGATCTTCCTACAGTCAAAACTTGGACTCCTCTTTTTCTCTAATCCATTAGGCCTTGGATTTTGTTCATGCCTCCAGGAATTGTCTGTAAATTACCAAATAAGTTGAGAAGAAGGAAACTTTTCCAAAAACTGGAGAATGTTGGTTTCCAGCCCATTGCTGAGGAGGAATTATTTAGCATTGAGGTCTTGGAGTCAGCTAAGGTTCTTCCTGCATCCCCTTTAAGTGAGTCAATAGATATTTATCAAGCACATATAATGTATATAGCACTATGCTAAATTGTGGGATACAAAAGTGGCAAAATGGGGAAGAAAAATCACTAATAAATATGGACAAAGAAGCTATACACCAAAAAAATAAGAAATAATTAAAAGAGGGAAGGAGAGGGCGGCTAGGTGGCGTAGTGGATAAAGCACCGGCCTTGGAGTCAGGAGTACTTGGGTTCAAATCCGGTCTCAGACACTTAATAATTACGTAGCTGTGTGGCCTTGGGCAAGCCACTTAACCTAAAAGAACCTAAAAAAAAGAGGGAAGGAGCTAAAATTAAGAGAGGTTAAGAAAGGCTTCCTGTAGAAGGAATTTTAATTGTGTTTTGAAGCGAAGCTGGTAGATGGAGATGAGGAGGGAGAGAATTTCAGGTATGGAGATAGTCCAGAGAAATGTCCAGAACTAAGAGATATACAGTGTCTTCTTTGAGGAATAGTAAGGAGGCCAATGTCACTGGGACTGAAGAATATATGGAGGGAAGTAAGATATAAGAACACTGAAAATGTAGGAGGTGGGCAAAAGGGTGCTAGATTGTGAAGGGCTTTGAATGACAGAGGATTTAGTATTTGATGCTAGAAATGATAGGGAATTACTGAAGTTTGTTCACCAGGAAGTTGACACAGTCAGACTTGTGCTTTAGGAAAATCATTTTGTTGTTAAATAAAGTATGTATTAGATTGGGTAGAGACTTGAGACCCACCACAAGGCTATTGCAATAGACCAGCCATGAGGTGATGAGGATAGTGGAAGTATTAGAGAAGAGTGCCAGAGATGTTGGAAGGGTGAAATTGCCATGTTATGATAACAGAATGGTTATGGGTAGTGAAAGATAATAAATATGGCACCTATATTTCGAACCTGGAAGACTAGGAGGATAATTTTGCCACCCCCCCTTCCCCAAGAGTATTAGAGAAAGTTTGTTTGTTTTTTGAAGAATGGATTAGAGAAAAAGATGAGTCCAGGTTTTGACTGTAGGAAGATCTTCTAGCTTCAAAGGGTTCAAAAGATGTTGAGCTTCCCATGCTCCCATCAGAGACATAAATAATGTAACATCACCAATTAAACCAAAAAGAGTATCTATATATCCTTTTCTGCTAAGGACAAACTGTACAGTAAGTCCAGCAAAGAGACTATTTCATATTGTATTCTCAGAGACCAGCATTAGTTTCCATCTTCCCATTGGTGTCCTAATGAAGTTCTTGGATTCACTAGTAGCAGTATCTGCATTGAACTTTCTGAATACTCTATGAATGGGAGAAAATGACTTCCAGCAACCATTAGTTGTGAGTTACTGCTTTGTTGCATGTGTTCTTAGTTCAAACCCACTTTCCCCTAGATTCTATATTTATTTCTGGGAGAGTGTGTCATAGACTTCTGTGAGTATATTTTTGCACCAACTATTATTTCACCTTTGTAAATATCTGTCCCACCCTAAAAGCTAATTTAGGCTAACTGATTAAATTGAGTCTCAACAGATAATCATTGTGGGGAACACACTAGTGGTGAAACAAGCTGAAGATATTAGAGGTTATCACTATTGACTCCTCAGGGCTTCCCCTAGAATATGAAAAAAAGAGATTAAGCCCAGCTTTAGAAACCCAACCTGTCTAAGGGAGTGGGAATTAGGATGGTGCTTCCTTGAGTTTACATGACTTTCACTTATGGACTACCATTGAAGAACACTAATCCTTAAATAGTTATTCAGTACCCTTCTTTTACCAGGCATCATGCTTTCAACAGAGACACAAGTTAACTCACAGGCTCATATTGGGGCCATTTGAAAAAGTCCCTCCACTTTACACTCCACTGCAGAGTGTCTGCCAGCACATTCCCTGCTATAAATGTCATAGACAGTAGGTGGATTGGGGAGAGCTCAAACATACTGCATTCTGATTGAGGCCCATTTCCAGGTTAAGAACCCCTAATGATTCGGAGATTTTGCCTAAAATATCTTTCCTATTCTCTACCCACTGTGCTTAAGGCAAGAGATACTGATTCCTCCCAATTAGTAGAAGAAAAGGGTAACAAAGGAAATAATAGGGGTGAACATATATTATGGCACCAAACATGAAGGAAAGGGGACTGAAACCTAGTTACAGTCAAGGCAAGGAACACTAAATCCACTAAAATTAGAGGTTGAGGGAGTCCAGACTTGGGGGTATACCATTAACAAGAATTAAGAATCAGAAAATGAGTGGTGGGGGGATAAAAGAAAAGGTTGAGACAACAAATACTTCAAGAGAAGAATCTCACTAAAAGTTCAGAGAACAAGAAGATAACTCAACAAAGATCTTAAAAACAGAAGGAATACTGAATAGGTAGCCTTAAAGAGAATTCATGGTTCTCTTAAGAAATATTGCAACATGAAGGAAAGTGAACCAATGCTAGATGAAATATAGAATTTTGTGGATTGCCAAGATATGTGGAACAACAGTAAAAAAAAAAAAACCTCCAGAATGGTTCAAAAGAGGAAAAAAAGTTATAAAAAAAGACATTGGGAATAAAGTTAGAATAGAATATAGAGTTTTCAGTGCAGAAGTTTAGAACTCAATTAGTAGATTTTAAAAAAATGAAATCCAGGATGGAGACCTCTTAAAAAGTCTCTTAAGAAGTAAGAGAGAAAGTATCTAATACATACACCCACACCCACACCCACAGTCACACACACACACACACACACACACACACAAACACAGTGAATTGAAGTAAAAAATCTAGCAGAAGCAAAAGTATCAATCATAAGAATACAAAAATTTTGTACAACTCAAAGTTATTGACCTTGAAGGCAGGATGTATAAAGATAACTTAAGGAATAATTTTTCAATGAAAACAAGAAAAATCAAGAAATCTAAATACCACATGCAGAAAATGATATAATAAAACTCAAAACTTTTTAATACAGACAGCAAAGCATCAATAATACACTGATCACATCTAGGGGGCAAAAAACATCCAAAACCTGTACCTCATACTCCAAAGCACTGATTAATTGTAACAATTTCTGTGACAAACAATAAGTAGACAGAAAAAATATAAAAGAAATGAAATTAGGTCAATATAAGATTATGCTTCAGTTATGAAAAATGACAAGAAATGTAATAATATAGTTTAAAAACCAGAGGAACTCATTATGTTTGTCCTTCATTCTCTAAGACCATGACATCAGGGAGTTCATGCCTTGACAAGAACATGAATTTGAAAGATGTGCTATTGAGTTAAGTCACCAATCTCACTTTCTCCTCCATTTGGGTCCAGTGGTCAGATAGGAATTGCCTAGCTGTGTGGCCTTGGGCAAGCCACTTAACCCCATTTGCCTTACAAAAAAAAAATCTAAAAAAAAAGAATAGAACTTCAATGAGAACTGATATGGAACTGCACAAAATACCCTTAATCTTTTTTCCACCCAAAACTTTGAGGGAATGAAAGAAGTCCTTCAGGGAAGGCATAGAACTGAAGAAATGTCTATAAAGGAATTAATCCATAGACTAGGAAAGATCTTCAAGCTATTCTCCTAGTATTAGTGATTTTTGTTTTGGTGTTCTAGCACAGGATAGCCTCTGGTTATATTTTTAATGGAGCATGGATAGACAGAGTTTAGAAAAGGTGAAGAAGTAAAATGATTAGTTAATCCAATTAAGTGGAAATAGAGAATGAATGTACAGTATCAGTAATACAATGTCAGAAAAGAAAGGAATTAGATTGCCTTTCATACACTTCATATGTGAAATCAGTTTAAAGGATGCTCTTTTTCTTATTCTTAGAGGGACAATAATGTAATGAAAGGAACATTGAAATTGCAGTCACAGAACTTTACATCAAATTGCATTTCTTCAATTTACTATGTCTATGACCTTCAATTAGTTACCATAGGAATCAGTTTTCTTAGCTGTGAGATGAGAAGACTAGATCAGATAATCTCAAAGATCTCTGGTAGCTCTAGATTTATTCTCTTATGGATCTATGAATATGCAATCATATTTGAAAGAAAACACTCAGATATTGTTACAAAACATTCTTAGCTCAATCATCCTTGGTAAAGTCATAATTAACAACTAATAGCAAGTCACAAGAATTTGAATTGGGGGCCCTCCCATCTTTCCTTCATTTAATTCAGGAATGGTCCCTAAGGGATCACAGATTAAAGGGGCTGGTTTCTATTTATAAATGGGGCAAAAATCACTTGATTCAGATCTATAGTCCTTAATGAATCATGTGGACTGAACTTAGGAGATACATTTCCATTATGAAAAAAGTTGGATCATCTTGATTCAAAAGCAACTCCTTCAGTTCTTTTTTAAATAAATAATATGTTATCATATAGTTGCAAAAATGTTATTACTAAAGTATAAATTGGGTCATGACACTCCTTAGCCCAAAAAGCTTTGGTCTTCTGAAACCTTTAAGATCAAATACAAATTCCTCTGTGTGGCATTTTAACAATATCCTATTTTTTCAATTATGTGTGAAGACAATTTTTAACAATCACTTTCAAAAATAATTTTGAGTTCCAAATGCTCTCCCTTCCTCTCTCCCCTTCCCCTTCCCTGAGAAAGTAATCGATTTGATTTGGTTATATATTTGCAATCATACAAGACAAATTTCCATATTAATAATGTTGTGAAAGAAGATATAGACCAAAAAAAAACACCCATGAAAATATAAAGTGGAAAATAGTATGTTTTCAGCCATAATTCAGTTTCTATCAGTTTTTTCTCTGAATGTAGATAAAATTTTTCATTATCCTTTGGAATTGTCACAGATCATTGTTTTGCTAAATATAGCTGTCATTCACAATTCATCATATAATATTGTTTCTTCTCTGTACAATGGTCTATTCTGCTTACTTCATTTTGTATCAAAGTTGTTATAAGTCTTTATAGATTTTTCTGAAATCAGATTGCTCTTCATTTCTTATAGGATAATAATATTCCATTATAATCATATGCCACAAGTTGTTTAACCATTCTCCAATTAATGGAAATTTCCAATTATTTGTCACCGCAAAAAGAGCTGCTATAAATATTTTTGTACAAATGAGTCCTTCTACCTCATCCACTAACCTTTAAAAAAATTTCTTTGGAATACAGACATGATATCATTGTATTAAAAGATTATGCACAGTTTTATAGACCTTTGTCACAATACCAAATAGTTCTTCAGAATGACTGAATCAGTTCACAATTCCATCAAGAGTGCATTAGTTTGGAAAAGGAGATGCAAAAGGTAAAGGAAGACAACTCTTTTCTAAAAAATGGATTGGAATCTGTGAAAATTAATAACTTCATGAGACACCAAGAATCTGTTAAACAAAATTTTAAAAAAATGGAAAAAAATTAGAAGAATATGTAAAATACTTCATTGACAAAACAGCTGACCTGGAAAATAGATTCAGGAGAAAATTTAAGAATCATAGGACTTCCTGAAAGCTTTGGAGGAACAAAAAAGCCTGTACTCCACACTTCAGGATATAGTGGAGGAGAACTGGCCTGGTATCCTGGAACCAGAGGGCAAAATAGTCATTGAAAGAATACTTTCATCCTCTCCTGAAAAGGATCTCAAAATGCAAAGACCAAGGAATATTGAGGCCAAACTCAAGAACTATCAGATCAGGGAGAAAATCCTACAAGTGGCCAGAATGAAACAATTCAAATACCTAGGAACCCCAGTTGATATTAAAACAGGACAAAACTGAGTGTTCTTTTTCAGAGGGAAAAGATGGACATTTAACAAAATAACAAACTTAAAAGTTAAAACTTTTCTGATGAAAAGACCGGAGCTAAACAGAAAATTTGGTCTTCAAATAGGATACTTAAGAGATACATGAAAAGGCAAATGGGGAAAAAACCTTGTTATTCAATAAGATTAAACTGGTTATATCCCTACCTGGGAGGAAGATTCTCATAATTCTTGAGAACTATAACTCCAGTAGAGGGAATATAACTCTATTCATTAGAGGGAATATTCCGGAAGGAATGGTCATCCATGATATGTACATGACTTTAATGGAATGATTTTAAAAGTTTCATTAAGAAAAGGTGACAGTAAAAAGACGGGAGGAAGGAGGAGATTGAATGGGGTAAATTACATTTCATGAAGAGGTGCAAAGGTCCTATTGCAAAAGAGGGGAAGAAGGGAGGAGGTGAGAACCTCTTCAGATTTGGCTCAATGAGGTATTAACACACATACTCAGATGAGTTTGGAAACATCTTACTTTTCAAGTATTAAGAGGGGGTGGGGGGAGTAGGGACTGATGGAAGGGAAGGAAGAAGGGGTAAAGGGAAAAGGGAAAGAAAAGGGAGGGGTTGCATAGAAGGGGGTAAATGCACTGAAGGAGGTGATATTCAGAAGCAAAATACTGGGAAATATGGATAAGTAAAAAAAGGGGGGGGAACTGCAAACAGAGAGAAAATAGCATGGAAGGCAATAAAGAATTATTAATTATGACTTTGAATGTGAATAGGGTGAACTCTTCCAAAAAAATGGAAGCAGATAGCAGAGTGGATTAAAAATCAGAATTGCTGCTTTCAAGAAATGCATTTGAAGCAGAGAGATACATACAGAGTAAAGGTAAAAGGTTGGAATAGAATATATTATGCTTCAGCTGAAGTGAAAAAGGTAGGGGTTAGTGATCCTTATCTCATACAAAGCAGCTGCAAAAATAGATCTCATTAAAAGAGATAAGGAAAGAAACTATATCCTCCTACAAGTTACCATAGATAATGAAGTAATTTCAATACTAAAAATGTATGCACCAAGCAGTATAGCATCCAAATTCTTAGAGGAAAAAAGTGAATGAGTTACAGGAAGAAATAGAGAGTAAAACTACTGGTGGAAGATGTCAACCTCTCTCTCAGAATTAGATAAATATAACCATAAAATAAACAAGAAGGAAGTTAAGGAGGTAAATAGAATATTAGAAAACTTAGATATGATAGACCTTTGGAGAAAATTGAATGGGGATAGGAAGGAATAAACCTTATTTTTTTGTACATGGCATGTACACAAAAATTAATCCTGTACTAGGGCATAAAAACCTCATAATCAATGCAGAAAGGCAGAAATATTGAATGCTTCTTTTTATGACAATGATTCAATAAAATTATGTACAATAAAGGACTATGGCAAGATAGTCCTAAAAGTAAATAATCTCATTTTAAAGAATGAGTGGGTCAAACAACAAATCATAGAAAGAATTAATGATTTCATCCAAAAGAATGACAATAACTAGACAACATATCAAAACTTATGGGATACAGCTAAAGTAGTTATTACGGGATATATCGTATCTCTAAATGCTTATATGAATAAAATAGAGAAGAGAAAATCAATGAACTGAGCATGCAACTAAAAAGTTAGAGAAAGGACAAATTAAAAATCCCCAATTAAATGCCAAATTATAAATTGTGAAAATTAAAGGAGAAATGAATAAAATCAGAAACAAGAAAACTATTGAACTAATAAATAAAACCAAGAGTTGGTTTTATGAAAAAGTCAATAAAAGGAACTTCTGGCCAAGATGGTAGAGAGAAGACAGGCCCTGTGCTAAGGTCTCCTGATCTTCTCTCATAAACAAAATGAAGCAAAATTCTTAATGGAAGTCCTATCAACAAAACCCAGAAAGAAGCTAGGAAAAGAACATTTACCTCAAGGTTTGTCTTCAGGGATTGGGGGTTTGATGAGAACAGAGAGCAGACAGCCAGTGGGGGCAGGGTGAGAGCCAGACTAATCAAAGAGCAGCTCTGGGGGGCTTTCACTATGGGAACCACTTCACTCCAAGAAACAACCAGAGAGTGGAGGTATGAAAGAGCTGGAGGGTAGGTTCCAGCCTCTAGCACCCCTACTGACCAGATGGAGATATTACTCTCAGTGAATGAAGCCTCTAGGGATCCCAACACCAAACCTCTGTGAACTATCCCCTCCCCCAACACAAGATCTTAGGAAAATAAAGAAAGGCCAGTGAAAAGGGGGGACCTTTCCTAGAATGAAAAAAAACCTAATTCAGAGAGATGTAGAATCTCTGAGAAGAATATGATTTCATCTCCAGCACAGAAAGATTTCCATGAAGAAATCAGGAAAGAATTTAAAAAACAATTGGAAAATTTGGGAAAAGAAACCCAAGAGACGATTAACACCTTGTAACAAGAAAACAAACCCTTGGAAAATACAATTGAACAAATGCAAAAAGAAAATAATTCTCTAAAAACCTCAAATGATCAAAGGGAAAACTCTTACAAAAATAGAATTGATCAACTGGAAAAGGAGTTGCAAAAGGTAAATGAATAAAATTCTTCCCTAATAAAAGAATGTAGTCTATGGAAACCAATGACTTCATGAGACAACAAGAATTTGTTAAACAAAACCAAAAATTTGAAAAAATAGAAGAAAATGTTAAACACCTCATCATCAAAACCACTGACCTCTAGAATAGATCAAAGAAAGATAACCTAAAAATTATTGGTCTTCGTGCAAACATTGAAGAGAGAAAAAAAGCCTGGGCTCAACATTACAGGATTTAGTGATGGAAAACTGCCCTGATATCGTGGAACCAGAGTGCAAAATAGTTATTGGAAAAATACATCACTCCCCTGCAGAAAGGGATCCCAAAGTGAAAACACAAAGGAATATTGTATCCAAATTCCAGAACTATCAGATAAAGGAGAAAATCCTACAAGCAGCCAGAAAGAAACCATTTAGATACCAAGGAGCCACAGTAAGGATTACACAGGACCTAGCAGCATTAAGGAATTGAAGGGCCTGGAATACAATGTTTCAAAAAGCAAGGGAACTTGGAATGTAGCCAAGAATCCATTATCCATAAAAAATGAGCCTTCTTTTCCAGGGGGGAAAATGGACATTTAATGAAATAAGAGACTTCCAACTTTTCCTGATGAAAAGACCAGAGCTTAATAGAAAATTTGGACTTCAAACAGGAGACTCAAGAGACACATGAAAAGGTAAAAATTAAAGGGGGGAAGGGATAAAAAAACTGTTATCAAATAAGATGAAACTGGCAATATCTCTACCTGGAAGAAAGACTTTAACAACTCTCCAGAATTGTAACTCCAGAATTTAATTAGCCAGAAGATATGGACATACATGACATTCAAGAAACTGTTATCCAATAAGATGAAACTGGATATATCCTTATCTGGGAAAAAAGACTCTAATAACTCTCAATAATTGTAATTCTAGTAGAGAGAATATACTTAGCCAGAAATGATGGACACTCATGACCTTTCTGTGACCCAGATAGAATGATTAAAAACAATACTATTTAAAAAGGGGGACAGTAAAGAAATGGGAGGATGGAGGAGACTGAATGGGGTAAGTCTCATTACATTAAGAGGTACAAAGGGCTTATTGCAATAGAGGGGAAGAAGGGAGGAGGTGAGAACCACCTGAATCTTACTCTCATCAGATTGGTTTAAAGTTAACATACAGACATTCAGTCAAGTTAAGAAACTTATCTTACCTTTAAAGGGTTGAAAGGGGAAAAGGGGAGGAGGAGGAATGGGGTAATCAACAGAAGGAAGGGAAGAAAGAAGGGGCAAAGGGAAAGGGGAAAAAAAGGAGAGGGGGGGTTGGATGTAAGAGATAAACACACTGAAGGTGGTGTTATTCAGAAACAAAATACTGGGGAATATGGATAAAGGGAAAAAAGGAGAAAAATACAAACAAAAAGAAGGTAACATGGAGGGCAATAAAGAGTTAGTAATTATAACTTTGAATGTAAATGGGATTAACTTTTCCTTAAAACATAAGTGAGGGGGAGGCTAGGTGGTGCAGTGGATAGAGCACTGGCCTTGGAGTCAGGAATACCTGAGTTCAAATCTGGCCTCAGAAACTTAATAATTACCTAGCCATGTTGGCCTTGGGCAAGCCACTTAACCCCATTGCCTTACAAAAACTAAAAACAAAAACAAAAAAACCATAAGCGAATAGTAGAGTGGATTAAAAACCAGAATCGTACAATATACTGCTTTACAAGAAACTCATCTGAAGCAAAGTAACCTCAGACAATATAAATATCTCCAGCTGGTCACTCTACATAGAAAGTAAAGGTAAAAAGGTTGGAGCAAATATATATTTTGCTTCAGTTGAAGTGAAAAAAGCAGGGGTAGCAAGGCTTATCTCAGACAAAGCGGCTACAAAGATACCATTAAAAGATATAAGGAAGGAAACTATATCCTCATAAAACACAATAAAGTAATTTCAATACTAAATAGATATGCACCCAATGGTATAGCATCCAAATACTTAGAGGAGAATTTGAAGGAATTACAGGAAGACATAGAAAGCAAAACTCTACTAGAGGGAGACCTCAACCTCCCACTCTCAGATTTAGATAAATCTAACTATAAAATAAACAAGAAGGAAGTTAAGGAGATAAATAGATTGTTAGAAAATTTGGACATGATAGACTTATGGAGGAAATTGAATGGGGATAGAAAGGAATATACTTTCTTTTCTGCAGTACATGGCACTTACATAAAAATCGACCATGTACTAGGGCATAAAAGCCTAGTAATCAATTATAGAAAGGCAGAAATAGTGAATACATCTTTCTCAGTTCATAATGCAATAAAAATCACGTGCAATATTGGGCCAAAGAGCTACAGACCCAAAACTATTTGGAAACTGAATAACCTCATTTTAAAGAATGAGTGGATCAAACAACAAATTATAGAAAGAATTAATTATTTTATCCTAGATAATGACAATAATGAAACAACATACCAAAACCTATAGGATATACTCAAGGTGGCTGTCAGGGGATATATTATATCTTTAAATGCTTCTATGAATAAATTAGAGAAAGAGGAAATCAATGAATTAAATAAACAACTAAAAAAAATAGAGAAAGAACAAATTAACCCCCCCAGTTAAATAACAAATTAGATATTCTAAAAATTAAAGGAGAAATTAATAAAATCAAAAGGATGAAAACTATTGAACTAATAAATAGAACCAAGATTTTATGAAAAAAGCAATAAAATTGATAAACCTCTGGTCAATATGATTTAAAAATAAAGAAGAAAACCAAATTGTTAATATCATAAATGAAAAAGGTGAACTCACCACCAATGAGGAGATTAAAGCAATAATTCAGAATTATTTTGCCTAACTCTATGCCAATAAATTTGATAATCTAAATGAAATAGATGAATATTTACAAAAATATAAGGTGCCCAGGTTAAACGAAGAGGAAATTTATATATGTAAATAATCATATCTCAGAAAAAAAATTCAACAAGCCATTATTGAACTCCCTAAGGAAAATATCTCCAGGACCAGATGGATTCACAAGTGAATTCTATCAAACATTTAAAGAACAACTGGTTCCAATTCTATATACACTCTTTGGAAAAATAGGTGAAGATGGAACTCTGCCTAACTCTTTTTATGATACCAATATGGTGCTGATACCTAAGCCTGGAAGAGTTAAAACAGAGTAAAAAAATTATAGACCTAGCTCCCTGACAAATATAGATGCAAAAATCTTAGCAAAATGACTACAACAAGTTATCACTAGGATAATACATTATGACTAAGTAGAACTTATCCTAGGAATGCAGGTTTGGTTCAATATTAGGAAAACTGTTAGTTTAATTAATTATATCAATAACAAACCTATCAGAAATCATATGATTATATCAATAGATGGTGAAAAAGCTTTTGACAAAAATACAGCACCCATTCCTACTAAAAACACTAGAGAGCATAAGAATGAATTGTTCCTTAGAATAATAAATAGTATCTATCTGAAACCATAAACAAGCATTATATGCAATGGGGAGAGGCTAGAGTCATTCCCAATAAGATCGGGGTGAAACAAGGATGCCCACTATCACTACTACTATTCAATATCATATTATAAATGTTAGCTAGAAGAAAAAGAAATTGAAGGAATTAGAATAGGGAAGGAAGAGACAAAACTCTCACTCTTTGCAGATGACATGATAGTATAACTAGAGAATCCCAAAAAATCAACTAAAAACTACTAGAAATAATTAGCAACTTTAGCAAAGTCACAGGATATAAAACAAACTCTCATAAATCCTCAACATTTCTAAGTATGACTAGCAACATGCAGCAGAAAGAGCTAGAAAGAGAAATCGCATTCAAAGTAACCTCAGACAATATAAAATACCTCGGAGTCTACCTGTCAAGGCAGACTCAGAAATTTTTTGAAAAGTATTATAAAACACTTCTCATACAAATAAAATCAGATTTAAATCACTGGGCAAACATCAACTGTTCATGGATAGGTAGAGCTAATATAGTAAAAATGAAAATTCTACCAAAACAAAACTACCTGTTTAGTGCCCTACCAATGAAAATTCCAAAAAACTGCTTTAATGAGTCAGAAAAAGTTGTAAGTAAATTCATATGGAGAAATAAAAAGTCAAGAATTTCCAGGGATTTAATGAAAAAAAAGTGAAAAAGTAGGTGGCATAGCCCTACCTGATCTAAAATTATATTATATTATATTATATTATAAAGTATCAGTCATCCAAACTGTCTGGCTAAGAAACAGAGTAGTGGATCAGTGGAATAGACTGGATGCAATAGCAGGAATTGATTATAGTAACATGCTGTTTGATAAACCCAAAGAATCCAGCTATTGGGATAAAAACTCTCTCTCTTTGATAAAAACTGTTGGGAAAATCGGAAGTTAGCATGACAGAAACTTGGATTAGACCAATGCCTCACACCCCATACCAAGATAAGATCAAAACTGATAATGGGATCTAGACATAAAAAACAATATTATAAGTAAACTAGCAGAACAAGGTATAGTTTACCTGTCAGATCTATAGAAAGGGAAGCAGTTTATGACCAAGGAAGAGAGATGGAGATCACCATTAAAAATAAACTGGGGGAGACTAGGTGATGCAGTGGATTCACTGGCCCTGGAGTCAGGAGTACCTGAGTTCAAATCTGGCCTCAGATACTTAATAATTATCTAGTTGTATGGCCTTGGGCAAGCCACTTAACACCATTGCCTAGCAAAAACTAAAAAACTAAAAACTAAAAAATGAAAAAAATAAACTAGATAATTTTGATTACATTAAATTAAAAAGGTTTTGCACAGACAAAACCATTGTAACCAAAATCAAAAGAAATGTAGTAAATTGGGAAACAATTTTTATACCTAGTGTTTCTGACAAAGGACTCATCTCATAAATATACAGATAAACGAGTCAACTTTTTTTTTTAGTTTTTTCAAGGCAATGGGATTAAGTGGCTTGCCCAAGGCCACACAGCTAGGTAATTATTAAGTGTCTGAGGTCAGATTTGAACTCAGGTATTCCTGACTCCAGGGCCGGTACCCTATCCACTATGCCACCTAGCTGCCCCAGTCAAATTTTTTTAAAAAAGGCAAGCCATTCCCCAATTGACATATGGTCAAAGGATATACAAAGGCAATTTACAGATGAGGAAATCAAAGCAATCCATATTCATATGAAAAATTTCTCCAAATCATTAATTATTAGAGAAATACAAATTAAAACATCTCTGAGGTACCACCTCACACCTCTCAGACTAGCCAATATGACCAGAAAAGATAATGGACAATGTTGGAAGGGATGTGGGAAATCTGGGACACTAATACACTGTTGGTGGAATTGTGAGCTCATTCAACCTTTCTGGAGAACAATTTGGAATTATGTCCAAAAGGCAACAAAGATGTGCATACATACCCTTTGATCCAGCAATGGTACTCCTGGGTCTATACCCTGAGGAGATTATGAGAAAGGGTAAAAACATCACCTGTACAAAAATGTTCATATTAACTCTGTTTGTGGTGGCAAAGAAATGGAAACTGAGGGAATGTCCATCAATTGGGGGATGGCTAAACAAACTGTGGTATATGTATGTGATGGAATACTATTAAACCAGGAGGGATGGGAATTCAGGGAAGCCTGGAAGGATTTGCATTAACTGATGCTGAGAGAGATGAGCAGAACCAGAAGAACACTGTACACCCTAATAGCAACATGGGAGTGAAGATAACTTTAATGGACTTGCTCATACCAACAGGGCAGCAATCAGACACAATTTTGTGATATCTTTGATGGAGAATGCCATCTGTATCCTGAGAAAGAATTGTGGAGTTTGAACAAAGACAAAAGACTGCTACCTTAAATTTAAAAAAATGTTTTCTTATTATGTAATTTTGCTATATCTCATATTATATGTTTCTTCCTTAAGGATATGATTTCTTTCTCATCACATTCAACTTAGATCAATGCATACTATGGGAATAACATAAAGACTAATAAACTGCCTTCTGTGGGGGGTGGGGGGGAAGGAAACAAGATTGGGGGGAAAATTGTAAAATTTAAAATAAATAAAACCTTTCAAAAAAAGAACAAGTTACTAAAATAGATTGACCTTTGGTTTATCTGATTAAAAAAAAAGAAAGATGAAAATCAAATTACTAGTATCAAAAATGATAAAGGTGAATTCACCACCAGTGAGGAAGAAATTAAAGAAATAATTTGGAACTATTTTGTTCAACTATATGCCACAACATTTTTACAATCTTAGTGAAATGGATGAATATTTACAAAAATATAAATTGGCCACGTTAAAAGAAGAGGAAATTGAATACCTAAATAATTGTATCTTAGAAAAATAAATTCAATAATCCATCAATAAATTCCCTTATAAAAATCTCCAGGACCAGATGGATTCAAATATTCATTTGGTTCCAATTCTATATAAATTATTTGAAAAAATAGGTGAAGATGGAACTCTGCCTACTTCCTTCTATGACACCAATATGGTGTTGATACCTAAACCAGAAAGAGTCTAAAACAGAGAAAAAAAAATTCTAGAACAATCTCCCTAATGAATATGGATGCAAAATTTTTAAATAAAATATTAGTAAAGTGATTATAGGAAGTCATCACTAGGATAATACACTATGGGGGCAGTTAGGTGGCACAGTGGATAGATTACCAGCCCTGGAGTCAGGAGTACCTGAGTTCAAATCCGGCCTCAGACACTTAATAATTAGCTAGCTGTGTGGCCTTGGGCAAGCCACTTAACCCCATTGCCTTGGAAAAAATCTAAAAAAATAAATAAAAAATAACAAACTTAATGGAAATCATATGCTGAAAAAGCCTTGGATAAAATACAGTACCTATTCCTACTAAAACACTAGAAATTATAGGAATAAATGAATTATTCCTTAAAATGATAAGCAGTATCTATCTGCATTATGTACAATGGGGATAAGCTAGAAGCATTCCCAATAAGCAAAACAAGGATGTCTGTTATCACTACTATTATTCAATATTGTATTAGTTATGTTAGCTTCGCAATAAGAAAAGAAAAAGAAATTGAAGAAATTAGAATTGGGAATGAAGAAACAAACATCACTCTTTTGCAGATGATATGATGGTATACCTAGAGAACCCTAAAAAAATTATCTTAAAAAAACTACTGGAAAAATTAGCAATTAGCAATTTTAATGGCAAGATCTACAATAAACCCACATAAATCCTCGGCATTTCTATATTTTACTAACTAGATATAGCCGCAAGAGATAGAAAGAGAAATCCCATTTAAATCTATGTTGGAGGAGATGTAGGAGATCTGGAACACTAATGCATTGTTGGGGGAGCTGTGAATTGATCCAACCTTTCTGGAGAGCAATTTAGAATTATGCCCAAAGGATGATAAAAATGTGCAAGCTCTTTTATCCAGCAATATCACTACTGGGTCTGTATCCTGAAGAGATCATGAAAAAAGGGTAAAAATCCCACATGCACAAAAATATTCATAGCAGCTCTGTTTGAAGTGATAAAAAACTAGAAATTGAGGAGATTCCCATTAATTGGGGAATGGCTGAACAAATTATGGTATATGTATGTGATGGAACACTATTGTTCTATAAGAAATCATGAGGGACAGGATTTCAGAAAAGCCTGGAAAAAACTTGCATGAACTGGTGCTGAGTGAGATGAGCAAAACCAGAATAACATTGTACATCCTAAGGAGCAATTTGGGAGTGATGATCATCCTTGATGGACTTGCTTACTCCATTAGTGCAATAATCAGAGACAATTTTAGGGGATCTGTGATGGAAAACACCATCTGTATCCAGAGAAGGAACAATGGAGTTTAAACGAAGACCAAAGATTATTATCTCTAATTTTAAAAAGTTGTCATATGTATTATGTAAAGCCCATATCAGAATGTCTTCTGATGGGGGGAGGAGGGAGGAAAGGGAGAGAAGGAGGAAAAAATAGTAAAATTCAAAACCTTTCAACAAATGATTGGTAGAAATTGCCATTATATGTAATTGGAAAACAAAAAAAAATTTATATAATTTAAAAAAAAAGAGAAGTCCCACTTCCTCTCCAACATTTGTCATTTTCTTTTTGTCATATTAGCTAATCTGATGAGTGTGAAGTCGTGCCTGTATTTCTCTAATCAATAGTAATTTAGAGCATTTTAAAAATATAACTATAGATACCTTAGATTTCTTTGTTTGAAAACTACCTGTTCATATCATTGGACCACTTATCAATTGGGGGGATGATTTGTATTTTTCTATTTTTAACTCATACACACACACACACACACACACACACACACACACATATTTGAGAAATGAGGTCTTTATCAGTGATATTTTGCTATTAAAAAATTGTTTCCCAGCTTTCTGCTTTCTTTCTAATTTTAGGTGTATTGATTTTTGTTTGTGCATTTTAAATGTTATATAATCAAAGTTATACATTATACATATAGTAATGTGCTCTTCCTCTTGTTGGTAATAAATTCTTTCCTTATTCATAGATCTGGCAAGTGAACTATTCCATACTCCCCTAATTAGTTTATGGTATTACCCTTATGGCTAAATCATATTCTTATTTTGACATTATTTTGATATAGGGTTTAAGATGTTAATCTATATCTAATTTCTACCATATTATTTTTCAGTTTTTGATGAAGTTTTGAATTCTTGTCTCAAAAACTTGGGTCTTTGGAATTATCAAATCCTAGATTACTATGATCATTTACTACTGTGTTTTATGTGCCTAATCTATTCCACTGATACATATTATTTCTTAACCAGTACCAGATGGTTTTGATGATTACTACTTTATAATAATTTGGGTCTTTTCTTTTTTTTTTTCCATTAATTCCTTTTGTTCTTCCAGATGAATTTTGTTATAATTTTTCTTCTATAAAATAATTTTTGGTAATTTGAATTATAGGGTACTGAATAAGTAAATTAATATGTGTAGAACTGTCATTTTTATTATGTTGGTTCAGTCTACCCACATAAGCAATTGATATTTTCCTAATTGTTTAAATTTTATTTTATTTTTGTGAAAAGTGTTTTGAAATTGTGTTCATATAGTAGTTTGTCTTGGTAGGTAGACTCCAAAGTACTTTATGTTGTCTAAAATTATTTTAATTAATTAATTAATTAATTATCTATCTATCTATCTATCTATTTATTTATTTTGGATTTTGCAAGGCAATGTGGTTAAACCACATGCTCAAGGTCAACTGTCTGAAGTCAGATCATTCTGATCTCAGATCCTCCTGACTCCAGGGCCAGGCACTCTATCCACTGCACCATCTAACAGCCCCCTGTCTACAGTTACTTTCCCTTTCTATCTCTTGATGCCGGGGTTTTGTGGGTAATATATAGAAATGTTGATGATTTGTATGAATTTACTTTATGTCCTGCAAACTTTGATGAAGTTATTCATATTTCAAGTAGTTTTTTAGTTGATTCTCAAAGATTCTCCAAGTATACCCACATATGATCTGAAAAGAATGATGGTTTTCTTTGTTCATTGTTTATTATAATTAATTCATTTTCTTTTTTCCTCTTATTGTTATAGCTTACCTTTCTAGTACAACATGATGATGATGTTTGTACTTCATTCTTTGGTTTAATTTTTAATTTTTTTAATTTTTGCAAGGCAATGGGATTAAGTGACTTGCCCAAGGTCACACAGGTAGGTAATTATTAAGTGTCTAAGGTCGGATTTGAACTCAGGTCCTCTTGACTCCACAGCCAGTAAACTATCCACTGTGCTACCTAGCTGCCCATTGTATTTCATTAATGAAGAAGACCATGACCTCAGAGAGGCAATGCCATGACAAGTATTTGAATTGGATTTGAGTGAGGGGTTGCTGTGCTAAGTCACCAGCCTCACTTTCTACTCCTGAGTCAATTGGATCCAGTGGCCAGATATGAATCAGGATGACTGGAGATAGCCCTGGATGTGAGGCAATCTGGGTTAAGTGACCTGCCCAAGATCATACAGTTAAGTAAATGTCTGAGGCTGGATTCAAACTTCCATCCTCCTGACTTCAAGGCCAGTGCTCTATTCCCCTGTATCACCTAACTGCCCTAGTACAACACTGCACAATAATGATAAATATGGGCATTCTTGCTTTACCCTAATAAGATTAGGTTATTGGGAAGGTGTCTAGTTTAGTCCCATTACAGATAAAGTTTTCAGATGGTTTTAGATAGATAATACTTATCATTTTAAGGAAAACTCCATTTCTCCAATATTTTCTGGTGGTTTTTTTTTTTTTTTTAGGTTTTTTGGCAAGGCAAATGGGGTTAAGTGGCTTGCCCAAGGCCACACAGCTGGGTAATTATTAAGTGTCTGAGACCAGATTTGAACCCAGGTACTCCTGACTCCAGGGCTGGTGCTTTATACACTGTGCCACCTAGCCGCCCCTTTCTGGTGTTTTTTTTTTTTAAAAAAACAGGAATAAGTGTTGTATTTTCTCAAAAGTTTTCTCCTGCATCTATTGAGATAATCATGTTTCCATTAGTTTTGTTATTGACATGGTCAAATTTACTGATAGTTTTCCTAATATTTAACCAGTCCTGCATTCCTGGTAGAAATCTCATCTGGCTATGATGCTTGTTATTTAAATCTCTTTGCTAGTAATTTGGTTAAAATTTTTGTACCAGTATTCATTAGGGAAATTAGTCTATAGTTTCATTCTCTGTCTTTGTTCTACCTGGTTTAGAAATCAGCAGAACATTTGTATTGTTAAAGGAATTTTGTAGAACTCCTTCTTGCATATTTTCACAAGTGGTTTATATAATGTAATAAATATATAATATGATATAATTAGAGTATATACAATATTAATAACCAATAATAATATATAATATTAAATATATAATCACAATAAAATTAATAATACAATTTAATTGATCTTTAAATGTTTGTTAGAATTCACTTGTGAAGCTATCTGGTCTTAGAGATTTTTACTTAAGGAGTTCATTGATAACTCAAATTCTTTTTCTAAGATAGGGTTTTTAAGTATTTTAAGTATTCAATTTCCTCTTCTGTTAATTTTATTCTTTCTTGTCGTCACATGGAGTCATTAGCTTCCATTTGCTCAATTTTAATTTTTAAGGAATTATTTCCTTCAGTTAGTTTTTATACATCCTTTTCTGCTTGAATAATTCTACTTTCTATGGAGTTAATTTCTTTAGTGAATTTTTGTACTTCTTTTCATATTTTTGGTGCTTCTTTTATCAAGTTGTTGGCTCTTTTTTCATGATTCTTTTGTATTATTCTCATTTCTCTTCTCAGTTTTTCTTCTACCTCTCTCATTAGATTTTTAAAATCTGTTTTGAGCTCTTCTAAGGAATTCTTTTGGACCTTGAGACTAATTCATATTTTCTTTGAGGTTTCACATATAAGTCTTTTGATACTGTTGTACTTTTCTGAGTTTGTGTTTTGATCTTCCTTGTCATCATAGTAACCTTCTATGATCATGTTTTCTTTGTTTCTTTTTCTTTTGCTCATTTTCCCAGGCTCTTTAATGACTTTTTAAGTTTGGATCTGCTTCTGGAGTGCAGGGGACTTTGTTCCAAGGTTCTTGCACCAAGGGTCCAGTGTCCTGGCAACTGGTCTGCTGCGCTTGGGGCTCAAGGCCTCAACACTGGTCTGTTTTGCTGCTGGTCTGCTCTGTCAGGACTGAGAACCTCCCATTGGCTTGTTGGAGTGTGTGATCTACTGCTGGTTTGCCCAGATGCCTTCTGCACTCTCCTGTGTTCCCCTTAACTTGAGTGAAACAGATATTTCCTACTGACCTTCCAAGTTGTCTTGGGCTGAAAAATTGTTTCACCTTACCATTTTGTTTGTTCTGCTGCTCCAGAATTTATTTTATAATTGAAGATGAATTTGAAAGAGTTCAGGTGAATTCCTGCCTTATTCCACCATCTTGGTTCCACCCCTGTCTTTTTTTGCCTTTTTTGACTCTAACTCTTTTTTACATAGTCTTTAGTTTAGTCAAATAATTTTTTCTTGTTCCATCTCTCATCTCTATGGCTCTATACTTTCTGTCCTTCATGCCTGGCAAGTTCTTTTTCTTACCACCATCTCTTAGAATATCAACTTTTTTCCTATGCTTTTCCTCTGACTTAAATTCATATTCTTTGGTACCTAAAAGGTGACTGCTATTACAAGTTCTAGAGTTAATCGTGTGGGACTATACTCTTAAAAGTTTAGCTTAACTCCCCCCCCCCATATGGTTCTCATAAATAATCAACCAGTTGTTGCAACTAGTTATTCACAAAGGCATTTACTGTAGTGGCATAGTAAAAACATAACTACATTAATATTTTCTTATAAATCTGGGATGTACTTTATCTCACAATGTTAGTGAGGGGCACTCATTTAAAAATAAATATGAGGCTAAGGCAACTCACAACTTCATGACTTCAGCACCTGAAGTGGTTTATTTCCTTATCTAGTTTATTCTGCAGCCCAGCTTTCTTGAGTTAATAACATGCTATTTTCTCTGGTGCCAAGAATCATCCTCACTGAAACTGCTTCCTCTCTCAAGTAGCAAACTCTCTGCATCTTCTTATATCTAAAATGAATGTCTGCTCAATCAACTCAGTTTCAAAATCTCTTAAACTGACTCTTCAGCTGCTGGATTGGGTATCTTCTTGTACTTCATTATAGGGAAGCATGTTAGAATGTCCTTTATACTATTCTTTTATACTTTATTGTGGGTTGTAGTGAAGTTTCTTTACAACTCTTTTATATCTTCAAAATTCAACTCAGATACTATCTCTTGCATGAAATCTTTCCTGATCCCCTGATAGTTGCTGATATTGTTCAGTCATTTTCAGTTATGTCCAAAGCTTTGTGTCTCTGAGTTATTCTTGGCAAAGTTATTGGAGTGGTTGGCCAATCCCTTCTCCAAATCATTTTACAGATGAGGAAACTGAGGCAAATAGGGTTAAGTGGCTTTCTCAGGGTCACACAGCTAGAGTCTGAGGCCAGATTGGAAGAAAGATGAATCCTCCTGATTCCAGACCCAGCACTCTATCCCCTGACTTAATTGCCTTTAGGTCCTCTGAGTTGAAGTCCTAGTTTTGGTTTCAGCTTGTTGTCTGATTGGGGGTCAAGTTATCTGATTCTCTACAGTTTTAGTAACCCATCTCTAAAGCTGGAATAATCATGCTCATCACTGACTATCATGTACCAAAGACTAGGCTCCAGTGATGAAGCCTTTTATGCAAATGAACTTCATTGTTATTCTGATTTGTCTATTCAATCTAACAAAAATCAACATTTCTAACTGAAAAAAAAAAGAAAAAGAAAAATCCAGATGCACATCAGAGTGTTTTCGATAGTCTAGTAAAACTCCCAAATTTTCCCTTACTTTCTCCTCTGCTTTGTCTACTGAATAATGTGACTAATTTTGTCTGGTTGCAGCATGATTGTGCCATGGTTACATACAGAATGATTGAAGTATAAGTTACCAAAGAGTCACTGCACAGCTTTGGATTATATAAATGAGGTTTGGGGCAGAAGAGAGTTTTAGGGATTGTCTTGGAAAATATCATAATGTTCTGCACAAGAAGTGTAAATAATTCCATACTTTCTACTCACTATTAAATTCTGGCTGAAGAATACTAAAAGATGATTGTCCATCTGAAATAGCAAATGAGAGCCTATGGACTAGAACTTTAATGACACATGGCACATTCAGGGGTAATGGAGGTCCAACTAGTTGCATTTCCTCCTCTCATTAACTAATTCTATGTTCTATGAAGATCATATTTGTAAGCCTATTATTAATGATAAGTTATTAGAGAACAGTATGTCAAGGTTCAAATACCAAGATAATAATTCATGCACTTCAATCAATTTGTTGTTGTTCATTTTTTTCAGTCATATCTTACTCTATGTAACCCCATTTAGGGTTTTCTTGATCCTGGAATGGTTACCCATTTCCTTCCCAGTTCAAATTACAGATAAGGACACTGAGGCAAACAGGGTTAAAAATGACTGGCCCAGGATCATATAGCTAAGGTCAGATTTGAATTCTTGAAGATGAGTCTTCCTGAATTCAGGTTTAGCGCTCTATTTGCCATACTATTCAGCTGCCCTCTGTCAATAGGATAGCCCATGAAATTAATCTCTTTCTGCATTATAATGATTTTTCTATACTTTGATGGAGCTATGATTTTACTGAAGTAGGTGCTCTTCACAATGGTGCAAATCATAATATAGCTATACCTCTTCATTTAGATTTGTACACATCTCCTCCTAAATCCTCTCACAGTGGAATCTAGCCAGCTGGAGGCTTTCCTCTTTATATTTCATGACTTGATGTATGAATGCTCCACTTCCCCTTTCTTTTTAAAAAATATTTATTTATTTCTGGCAATAGGGTCAAGAATGACTTGCTCAAGGTCACACAGCTAGGCAATTATTATTAAGTGTTTGAGGTTAGATTTGAACTTAGGTCCTCCTGACTTCAGGGCCAGTAGTCTATCCACTGTGTCACTTAGCTGCCCCCCACCTCCCCTTTCCAATCATACTTCTCACTGATTACTTGCTTCTTCTATCTAATACTTCATATGATTTAGCCAGTGTGCCTCTTCATTGCCCTTTGGATGGTCTGAATGTTTAATTCTTCAGAGACTGTGTTATCTAATGATGATGATGATGATGATGTATATATATATCAGTCATAGTTAGATGAATAGATGGAAGATAGATGGACTGATAGATGATAGAAAATACAAGATGATTATAGATGTTAACCATGTACATAGAAAACAAATAAGTAGATAATTAGAAGATAGTTAAATCGATAGATCTTAGAAAGGTGAGGTCCAGAACTGAGTCCAGAACTGAAGCGCAAGAGGACATTAACCTGGTTTATATTTGGGAAACCAGAAAATGTTTTCAATGATTCCAAAACCATTAATGCATAGTTCAATATCCTCAATTAAATTCAGTGAATACATATTAAGTATTATTTACATAGAACAGAACTCCTGTTCTATGAATATACAGTACAAAGCACTGTACTTAAAATCATTATTTTTCTAGTAAAATCATATGACTGAAAAAACACTGTGATATCAAAAGAAAATAAATTATAAGTAAACCAAAGGAAAATGGGAAGATATATAAACTTTGTAAATTGTAGCATTTTATAAATGTAACCCTGCTTTCTAAGACTCCCAGGATGATCAGAAAAGTTTTTTATAGAAATTTATTCAAGTTAGGAAATATGTGTACAAATACATTTTCCAAAGTACATAGGTTTCCATTTTCTTTGCTCTTAGTGAGAGACCAGCACCCAAAGTTTGGGAATATTTGGAGCTTGGAGAGGGAAAAAAAGCTGTTTCCTCACATCCTGTTGTTCAGTCACAAGTAAAGAAATGTAGAAAAAGAACTGAGGTCACTGTGAAACTGGGACAGAATGGAACAAATCGAGCAGATACAAGATGAAGAGCAGATCAAAGTAAACCAGCAACTGCCATTTTAAGAAAATCAGACAGAATTCCAGTCCAGGTTCTTCTTTCCAGTATTCTCAGGATTGTTTGTTGAGGAAGTACATTAACTAAATTTAGAAATGCCTAATTTTTAGTTTTTCCATCATATAAATAAGTAACATTCTTTTCTTAACTGTTAGATGATCTGTAAAGCAAACCTTATCCTAAAGATTTGCAGTTTCTAAGGATTTCAGTTAAGACATCTGGGTTCATGCATCTACAACACAAGTAATATAAAATTTCTCAAAAGCAATTTTTTTCAGATTTCACATATGAATTCCAACAATGGTCTGAATTATAATGAAAATATACCAGAAAATCCAACTGTTAAGCCATAATATTAAAACAAAACAAAAATTCTTGTTTTTTTTCTCTGGTGAGTTTTTGCAGTACCAGGGCATTCAGAGTGCTGAGTGCTCTTCATTGAGTCCCTAAAAATGTGACATTCCAAATATACTCCAGACATCATCTCACAATGTATTATTCTCTGTAAGTCCACATTGTTGGGTTGAGTCTTTTGTTTGTGTGTATGTGGGGGGGTGAGGACAGGGTAAAATCAAAGAAAGGGGTGACACTGACTCTGATCAGGATCAAGGTACCCTGTGCTGTTTTTATGTGGTGTCACAATGGTCTGTGAAATATCTTTTTACAGTCTCACTGTGAATTACTAAAAATGTTTATTTTTTATTTCAATAATGAATAGGAAAAATCTTTTCCATTTTTATCAAATACCAAAATTATTTTGATGATAACTACTTTGTAGTATGGTTTGAGATCTGATCCTGCTATAAGCTCCCCTCCTATTTTTTTCAATTAGATCTTTTGCAATCTTTTCTCTTTGGTTTCAGATGAATATTGTTATTTTTTTATAATTCCATAAAGTAAGGAAACACTGCTAGATGGACTAGTATAGCTAATATGTTATATGAATATGTTATTAAGCTATTACTATATTTCAAATTAGATTAGCCCAGTCCATTTTAAGCAATTCTTTTCTAATTAAGTCATTCTTTATTACTGTAAAGAATGTTTTGTAATTGAATTCATGATTCCTCTGCCTGTCTCAAGCAGATATTTTTTATTTATGATATGATACAATATAATATAAAATATTTTATTTATAATTTTCATTATAATCTTGAGAAAGGGAAAAAAAATGCTATCCAGCACATATTGTTGAGGCAAGGAAGTAGTTGAACAATCCGTCTCCAGGAAATCTTTAAATTTGATGGTGATGCTTCCCACAAATGAGTCCAATATGATAATATGAAAAATAAAATCAAAGAGAGGAATTTATAATCTGAGCCATCATTCCTTTAGACTGTCCTGATAGATTGTCTATCTATTCATCCATCTGTATACATATATGTATATATACATGTATGTACTTGTCTATTTATTTTCACAAATCCAAAAGCCACAGACAGAAGGGAGATTAAAGGGACAGAACTGCTAGTGTGAGTTTACCTGGGCACAAATCAGTTTTAGATTGAGCATTTATGTTCTATACTTGAAAACTGAATATTGCAAACTGTGTAGGAAGAGTAATATATATTGGTAGCCTGAAAAAGGTATAAAGAGTCATTAAATTTGAATTCTCATTCCATTTTAAAGACTTGTTTGACCTTGAATAAATCCTATAATGTATTTAGACCCTGTTGTATTATCTGTAAAGCAAGGTAACTATAATTGGAACATAGGAGAAGCATTTACTCACACTAATTCAAACAGGGTCTGATTTGAAGGAAATGGAACTGCTAATTTAGAAAAACAAAACAAAACAACCTTGCCCAAACACACTGAGGTTTAAGTATGAGGAATACTGAATCTTTTATTTTCTCTCAAGTTTAATATGCATGTTCTTATATAAGCAAGCTATATAAGGAAGGAAGAAAAGAGATAATTTCTAAATGGGTTTCTGAGAGGAAACACATACATGATGAAATATAAAGTAAAAAAAATTAAATGTGAGATTTTAAATGCAAGACAGGAAACATCTTTATTAAAAGTATGAAGAGCAGGTAAAATTAGTAGGAGAGAATGACAGGGATCAGGGTTACCAAGCAACCAGCCTCCAGAAAAGAGTAATGAAAGGAGAATGGGGGGGGAATCATCCAATCATCATACAGCCTGGGCAATTAGGTGTCTGAGCAGGAGATGAAGTGAGCATGTTACCACTGTATGGAGGGTTAGGAAACCCAATCCAACAAGTCAGCAGAGAAAGGACTGAGAGATTAGGTCTATTGATTACAGAGACATTCTTAACACCTCAAAGAATTGCATACTCAAAAAACCATTAACAACACCTGGAGGTTTTCACACAGATAGAATAAACCAAAAGAAAAAAGAAAAGCACAGTTTTATTCCCTTTCTCCCTTCTTGCCTCTCTCTTTCTTCCACTTTCCCTTCTCAGATACCACTGCTGATGACTTGATTTCTTGTTAATTATGGAATAGAAGTTTGATATATCTATTTCATTTTTTTATTCCCAGTAAATTATCTTTTGTGAATTTTTAAATATATAAATTCATTCATCAATAACTATTTATTGAGAAGCAAATATGAGAGAGGCAACATGTTAAAGTGAATTTACTATTTGACTTGGCAGTAGGAAGACCAGGAATCAAATCTTATCCTTGAGATTTATTAATTGTGATATTATGAGAAATATATTTGCCCCCTTAGAGGCTCATGTTTCCTTTTCTGTAAAAACAAAATCAGTTTATACCTCACAGGGTTGGAGTGAGGATCAAATGAAATAATATATGTATAATGTTCTTAATAAATGTAGATTTTTTAATGTGCAAAACACTGAGGCAGTTAGTGTTTGGAAATAAAAGAAACACTTGACCTTAAACAGCTTAAAAATATGATCAGACTTATACATGTGAACCTTCTGAAAAATTATCTAAGGGAAATAAGTGCCAAAGGAGTGGTAACCTGAACAACAAGTGGAACTGGAGTTGTTATAAAGAGAATGAGAATTGGTTATCATCATCCCCACTGAGGAAAGAGGATTAAGCTATTTCTTGTGAGATTTAGGAAAGACTTAAATTTAATTTCCTAATGGTAGGACCTATTAGACACAGGAATTAGTTTTTAAGTGAGTCTATGGATGCTCTTTCTCTGGAAGCCCTTAACATTTTTGTTTCTCATCTGACTGAAATGCTGGAGGGTCCAAGGTGTAGACCTGTTAGGACACTCCCAGAAGACTCCCACTTTTGATATGTGCATACAAGCATACCTTTCACATTTACATATACATGTGTGTATGTACATACATACATTCATACAAATCTATATTATCAGAGAAATGTGAATCTTGGCTATTCTTTCAAGGAAGGCAGAACTTGACTGTTCTTTGTGGTAATTGTAGCTATCTCTAGATAGATATAATAGGAGTCTTCTGGAAGAATTCATAGACTTAAAAACCAATTCCTGTGTCTAATAGAAATTAAATAATTTATAAGTTTATAGCTATATATGTACAATTACACACACATGCATACACACATATAAAAGGTATCAGAGAAACACATACATGTCTATAGACATGTAAATAAATATATTCATATATATAAATATTGGAACATATAGGAATAATTATTATTATTGTCCATGGAGTCCAATTCTTAAAGGCATGCTTAGAGGACCACTGATGCAATTTGTGGAAGAGGCTGGAGGATCTTCCCTGCAGGAAATCATAACAAAGTATAAAGGAAATGCCTTGGAGAAATTTAGAACATGTAAAAACATCTCAAAATTGGTTCTGTTCTTCTTACCATGTGTTTTGGAGGAACCTTTTGAATGGACTGGTGGTACATTCACAAGGCTCTAGCTAAGTAGAACCTCTCTTTCTGAGTTTGACCTCTTTTCTTGGTGAGACTTCTTTAGGGCTGATGGTACACAATGAAAGACAATGCTGGATGAAGAAATGCCTTGGTACATTTTTTAATTGCCTCAGCATTTGTTATTGCATTTTAGGTGCAAGTATAGAAAATAAATGCTCAATCTAAAACTGGATGATGCAATATTGAGAGATTCAGAAGATTAGGAAAGCAAGCAATTTGAAGTCCAAACCAGATTTTGCAGCCAGTCTAGCTTTGAGGCTCCGAGGAGAAAACTTCAGGATCCAGCTCAATGGTAACTGAGATAGAATCCATCAGGCAGAAATGCCACATTTGGACATAAACTTGGTTGGATCCATGTTATATAAAAACTGCATTGTCGGGGAATCTAGGTGGTGCAGTGGATAGAGCACCGGCCCTGGAGTCAGGAGTACCTGAGTTCAAATCCAGCCTCAGACACTTAATTACCTAGCTGTGTGGCCTTGAGCAAGCCACTTAACCCTGCCTTATAAAAACCTAAAAAAACAAACAAAAAAACAAAACAAAACTGCATTGTCTCAACAGATTGAAGTGGGTTCAGAGGAGAATATGTCCTCTGAGATCCTGCAGGGAAAAAAAAGATTATACTCCTATTTTTTTCTATAAGTAAGTATATATTCTATTGTAAAAAAATTATTTTAATTGATTAAATGGAATTGAAGTGCTAATAATTGATGGTTAACAGTGTAGAGGAATATACCCAGAATAGTTATTCAGCTGATAGCAGTAGAAAAAAGACACCTCCAATCTTTTGGTGAACTATAGCCAGCTTTATTCTGGAAGAGTAACCACATTATTTAAGAAACCAGTCCAGATTTATAAGAATGACAGCCCAATATGGTCAAAGAATATTAATAGGTAGTTCTCAAAGGATAAAAATCCAAGTTATCAGCAGCCTTATGAAAAAAATGTTCCAAATCACAAAAAAATAGAAAAATAAAAATTAAGATAATTTAGAGATTTCACTTCCCAGGTATCGGTTAGCAAAATGCCAAGAAAGAAAAATTAGAGCAGGTAGAATCAAGATGGCAGAGAGAAACCAGGAACTTCCTTAAGTTCTTCTGGGTTTCCCTCAGAAACAACATTAATCAAGCCTGTAAATGGATTCTAGAGGGGCAGAATCCAGAAAAAAACAGAGTGGAGTATTTTCCAGCAAGTCTGTCTTAGGTAGAAGGGGAGTGTGACTAGAAGTGGAGAACTGAAACCAGAGGGGAGGGGGTGCAGAAGAGAACAGTTGAAGTAGGTCCCTGGGGACCCAATTCAGCAGGCCAATTGGAAGGGCTCTAACACATATCCCCCAGATGCCCTGTTCAGTCAACATGCCTGGGCTGGATGGCCTGGCACAGTAAGCCAGCCGCCAGTATTCTCAATGCAGAAAGTCTGTTTCTGGACAGAAAAATAAGAATTATTAGAAGGGCTACAGGAAGATAGATCCCTGGTACACTACTGGCAGAGCAGTGAATTGCTTAAGCCATTTGCTACTATCATTAAACTGTGCATATTCTTTAACCCAAAAATACCAGTACTAGGTTTATATCCAATAAAAGTAAAAAATGTGCAAATGTACAAAAATATTTTTAGCAGCATTTTTTGTTGCAACAATGAACTGGAAATAAAATTTGTTTTGCTTGCCTATGCATATTTTTTATAATTTTTTTAATATCTTTCCTCAATTAGGGCAGATGAGAGGGAAAGAAAATATATTTTTATTAATCAAAATGAACAATTTCAGTATAATGTTAATGTTCAATTAAATATTATTTAGTAGCAAAAAACCCCAAACAAAGCAAAACCCAATTCCAACAATTTAGAAACAAAGACAGGGCCCATCAGTTAGAGAATATTGCACAAATACAAGGTCATTATTTTATAAGAAATGGTAAAAAGAATTCAGGATTCAGAGAATCTTGGAAAAACTCATAGGAACTGATATACGGTGAATTGAATAGAACCAGGAAGACAATTTATACAATTGCAATAAAATTATTAAAAATCAAACCAACAAACAAACAACTTGGAATAACTTGAGAATTCAATCAATATAATGACCAACAATGACTTCAATAAAGCATGACAAAGGATTGTTGAACTTAAGGTACAGAATGAGACTACATTTTAGACATAGTAAATATGTGTTTTTGTTCTATTCATACTGATTTGTCACAAGGATTGTCTTATTTTTTTTCCTTTGGAGGATAGGGCCTGGGGAGAAAAGAATTAGCCAAATCAAAAAAGCACCATGCGTTTTTTCAAATGCACATTAAAGGAGGAAATTCAGAAGGAATCATAAACAGCATGACAAATCTGAAAGTAAAATGTTAAAATATATATGTGTAGTTATATACATACATTCACACAGCTACATATATGTATTGCCATATGGGTGTGATATCTATACAATATACATCTCTATCTATAGGGGACATGAGTTGTCAGGGCATGCATGTAAATAGGTAACACTCACCTCCAATTGTCCAAAGTTGCTGTTGTCTTGAATGATATCACCAATATAGCAATACAGGGCTATCCTTTGGCCTGTTACTTATTGTTCTCAAAGTCTCTGTTGCTCAAGCACATGCTCATCTTCAGTATGTTGCTTTGCCATAAGTAAAGGTTCTATCAGATATTGATTAGATGGCTGTATTTTCTGCCAGAGGATCGTTGCTCTATTGATTCACTGTGGCTTCAAGCTTTGCCTGGGTTTAATGGTTGGCTAATCTCTTTGTCAAGGGATAAAAACTGTTGGCATTTGTATACTCCATGCCTAACTACTTGTTGATTTATTGATAGTTTTATGGCTTTTTGCAGATACTTCATAAAATGGAAAAACTCTTCCATGGGATCAGCACAAAGTCTCCTTTCAGGTTCCAAATTGTTCTCTGAGTCTTGACTTTTGCTACACAATCTAGAGAGGAAGAGGAGAATGAGAGCATAAGTTGTTTCTTCCTTTACAGTCAAGAGTAGGTGGGACTTCCTGACACAGGGACTCCCTATCACTGTCTCCAGACAAGAGACTAATAAAGGGATTGTTTCAGGATTCTAAAGAACAAATCCTTCAGAACTGAGGCAGGTGTGTGGTTGGCAAAGTCCAGAGAACACAGCTCAGTTCCATGCATGTTTCAGTGACAAAGCATATCATAGAATCTCTATTACATGATGTTCCAAAATGTTCTTGGAAAAAAATTGATTCCTTTCAAAGAGTCAATTTTAATTTATGGAGAATGTATAATAGTTCACATCACTGAAATAAAGATAATTCAAAATTCTTTTATCGTGCATCTTTAAGTATAGAATGGATGCAAGTGTGATTGGAGACAATTTATCTCAAATGAATTTTTTTCTTTATCAATTATCTTCAAAAAATCAAGTTAGCCTTTGGATTCCATGAACATTTAAGAAGACCTAACACTTTTAAATTCTAGAAGAGTTCCTGCCGAACTGCCCACCTCCCAATTTATGGTAGTGTCAATGAAACTGAGATTTACAGTACACTGTATAATGTCCGGTCTACATTTACTCCTTTTCACAATGTATGCAAGGATATATTTGCTATTTAAGATTTTTGCAACTTTAAGTTTCATGTCCCTCTGTGAATACAAGCAAACTGATATTATTTGCTAGACAAAAATACCATGTGTACACATCTATATGCAGTTATATTGGTAACTTGCAGCTTTGTACTCCCTAACACTGAGATCCTGAAGTTCTTCCCTCCCCTTGTTGGTCATCATTTGTATAAAGAATCAAGGTTTTATTGTGATTCACCAAAGTTCATTCATCAAGGATATTTTTTATAAGATAAAGAAAACTTCATAGTGTACTTTGATTACATTCTATCTCACCTACTTTATTATCTCCTAGTAATTTGCCTTACAATTTTAAAATGAGGAAGATCTCTCTCCCTGCTTACTACAAATTACAATAATACTCATCTAAGCTGAAATGGATCTCAGAATCAGAGATGAAGAGTTAAAAGGGGCCTCAGGCCATCCAATCCAATCCCTCTTATTTTACAGATAAGTAAAATGTGGCCCAGGAAGGTTAAGTGATTTGTCCAAGGTCATAAAACTAATAAATGTCAGAGACAGAATCTGAACCTTGATCTTTCAATCTTTCAACTCCTGGAGCAGTTTCTTTCTTTCTTTCTTTCTTTCTTTCTTTCTTTCTTTCTTTCTTTCTTTCTTTCTTTCTTTCTTTCTTTCTCTCTCTTTCTTTCTTTCTTTCTTTCTTTCTTTCTCTCTCTCTCTCTCTCTCTCTCTCTCTCTCTCTTCTTTCTTTGAAAATGATTGTGTTTATTCATTTTCTAGAATAACATAGTATCTAGGACTGCAAATATCAGAACCAAGATAAAATATTCTCTACCTTGGTTAAAGTCTAGCTGTATTACTGTGCTTAGTTCTAAGTGCCACATTTTAGGAAAGATACATATAAGTTGTTGAGGTATCTCAATAGCATAGTAGGTAGGATATTAAGTTTGGAATTAGGAAAATTCATCTTCCTGAGTTCGAACCTAGCCTCAGACACTCACCAGTTATACAACCTTGGGCAAGTCACTCAGCCCTGCTTGCTCCACCTCTTCATCTGTAGAAAGTGTTGGAGAAGGAAATGGCAAAGCTCACTAATATTCACACCAAGAAAATCCAAAATGGGACACAAGAGTAGTTTCTTAAAGTATACTAGTCCCTATAAAGAAGAGATTTCTCTATATTAAGCTAAAATAGACATATTTACCCAGAATCTCTAAGAATTAGGAAAATGAAATACCACTTACCTGCACCAGAAATGGGACACATTCTGTATAAAAAGAGAAATCTCATTGAGCTATGTTGGATGCTGGCACCCATCTGGAGTGCTGCCAGGCATCAATAGTTCTGATACTTTATTCAATGCTAATACTCAATCTTTGGTGCTGAAAAAACCAACAGGAACCATTAGGAATTAGCTTCCCTCCCTTCCCCCCAAAGCCCTCAAAATAACTGTAACACATTTGTATAAAAGGAAGCAGGGAGCAAAAACACTATTCCTTGTCCTTAAATTATGCCTTTAAAACTTAGCAGAAATGTAATTCCTACTAAAGAAAATAAACCAATGCAAACATGATTAGAAGGAACCCAGAAAGCTGGGAAACCATTTTCACAGGTAGTGCTTCTGATAAAGGACTCATTTCTAAAATATACAGAGAACTGAGTCAAATTTATAAGAATATAAGTCATTCCCCAACTGAAATATGGTCAAAGGATATGAACAGGCACTTTTCAGATGAAGAAATTCAAGTCATATGAAAAAAAATCTCTAAATCATAATTGATTAGAGAAATGCCAATTAAACAATTCTGTGAACTGAGCCAACCACTCTGGAAAGCAATTTGAAACTATATCCAAAGGGCAAATAATCTGTGTATACTCTTTGATACAGCAATTTCACTCCTAAGTCTGTATCCCAAAGAAATCATAAAAAAGATAAAGACCTATATGTACAAATATATTTATAGCAGCTCTTTTTGAAATGGCAAAGAACTGGAAATTGAAGGAATATCTATTCGTTGAGGAATGGCTGAGCAAATTGTGGCATATAAATGTGATGGCATACTATTCCATAAGAAATCATGACCTGGTGGACTTCAGAAAAGCCTGGAAAGATTTGCCTGAACTGATGTTTAGTGAAGTAAGCAGAACCAACATTGTACAGATTAACAGCAACATTGTGTGATGATCCAACTATGATGGATTTAACTCTGGGTAGCTCAGTGATCAAACCCAATTCTAAAAGACATATGTGGTGGAACACTATTGTTCTACTAGAAACCAGGAGGGATGGGAATTCAGGGAAGCCTGAAGACATTTGCATGAACTGATGCTGAGGGAGATGAGCAGAACCAGAAAAACACTGTACACCGTAACAAGCAACATGGGGGTGATATTCCACCTTGATGGACTTGCTTGTTTCATCAGTGCAACAACCAGGGACAATTTTGGGTTGTCTGCAATGGAGAATACCATCTGTATCTAGATAAAGAGCTGTGGAGTCTGAACAAATTTCAAGGACTATTCCCTTTAATTTAGAAAAAAAAGATATCTTATTGTCTGATCTTGTTATCTGTTATACTTTTTGTTTCTTCCTCAAGGATGTGATTTCTCTCTCACCACACTCAGTTTGGTTCAAATGTACAACATGGAAACAAAATAAAGACTGACAGATTGCTTTCTGTGGGAGTGGGGTGGAGGAGAGAAGTAAGATTGGGAGACAAATTGTAAAACTCAAAACACAAATAAAATCTTTAAAAATTAAAAAAAATTAAAAAAGTAAATGCCGTACGTGGAAAATGCCATCCACATCCAGGAAAAAAAAAAAACATGGAATCTGAATGCAGACAAAAACATACTATTTTCACTTTTTTAAAACTTGTTTTATGGGTTTTTTCCCTTTCTCGTGTTTTTTCCCTTTTAGTTCTGATTCTTCTTTCACAACATGACTAATATAGAAATATGTTAAATATGACTGTACATTTATAAACTTATATCAGATTACTCACCAACATAGGGAGGGGGTAGGGAAGGGAGGGAGATAGGAAAAATGTGGAAATCAAAATCTTGCAAAAAAGATGAATGTTGAAAACTATCTTTGCATGTAACTGGAAAAATAAAATAACATTAAAAAAAGAAATATGTTGCTATAAAGGGATAACTAAACTATATTTATTCATTCTCTAAAGATTAATTTTCCCTTTATCTAAGTTCCTGCTTCTATTTCTGATAAAATATATCTCTTTGTAGTGGAAGATGCATCTCATGAAGCATGTTCTGAATTCATCTGATGACTTCTGGGACATGAGTCAGTGCTGTATTACTTAAGCTTTGAGAGGATGAAGCAATCCCCTTAGTGATCACCAAACAGGAATAGCCACTGAGTCAGTTCATCATAAAAAGGAAATGACTCCACCCTTTGTCTCTATCTCTCTTTCTTCCTTCAACTCTTTGATATTAAATATCTTTTACATCCTGGTTTTCTAGTGAGGGGAAGAGAAGGGTTTGCCCTTTCTCATCCCAGTAGTACTAAGGCAAACTTCAACCTGGGACCCTGGCTTCCTGTTCAGTTATGAAATCTTTGTTAAAGCAGAGGTGACAGCAGTCCTCTGATGGACATTTAAGGCCTTGGTAAAAATTTTGTGAATTAGATCTAGAAATTGGGAATTCCTCAATCAGAGTTGCTTGGCAGCAAGAAGACTTTCTGCAGTGTAAAAGAAAGCCACCAATAGGATGAGTTCCATCTCTGCCTTGATTTATCAGGACACCTATAACTGGAGAGTATTGTTTAGACAATTTAGAGCTGAGGGAAAATGTGAAATTTCTACTTAGAAGTCCCACAATCTGCTTTCATGTTTTAATATTTTAACTCTCAATCTCCTGGAAGATTTACCCATAGTTATTAGTGATTACTGCTGCTTTTTAAAGTCTTTGTCATTGTGTGCTTGTCAGTCTTGTGTGGAGGAAATAAAGAGCTGTTTTATACCTGATTTACATTGCATATAGAGCATCTCAGGAGACCTTAGACACTGAGCCAAAATACATGTTTAAAAAGGTTCCCCTGGTGGTGAAGTTCCCTGCCTTGGGGGATTTAAGGTGGAATGTGAGAAAAGGAGTTTTATCTATTAGCGATAACTAGACCCTAATTCTGAATTTAGTCCATAAATGCCTATATCTAGGACCCATTAATAAAGAAAAGTACCAAGTGCCTCAGCTTCTCTGCACCAAGTCACAGTTGTGTCATCTGTTAAAAATAAGTCAATAAATACTTATTATTCAGCTATTAGGTGCCAGGAATTGTACAACACATTGAAAATACAAAAAAAGTCAAAAGACCTGCTCTCAAAAAGCTCACATTCCAATGGAGGAGACAACATGTAGATAACTCAGCACAAACAAACAAACAAACAAAAAAATATATATATATATATATATTGAGGATAGAGATAATTAACATAAAGAAATCACTAGCATTAAGAAGGAGGGTTGAAAAAGAGTTCTTGTAGAAGGTGGGGTTTTAGCTAGGCCCTGAAGGAAGACAGGGAATCCAGGAGAGATAAGCTTCTGGTTTGGGAGGACAGACAGTGGGAAAGCCTGGAGTCTTTGTATGAGAAACAGCAAGGAGACCAGTGTCAATTCATCACAGAGAATATAGATGTATAACTTGGGTTAGATGGAGGGGAATAAATCGTATTAAGACTGAAAAGATAGGAGGGGGCCAGATTATAAAGGGCTTTGAATACCAAATAGAAGATTTTAAAATTTGATTCTGAAGGTGATAAGGAGTCATTGGAGTTTCCTGAATGGAGAGGAGGGTAAGTAATATAGTCAGACCTATGCTTTGGGAAGATCTACTTGACAGCTGAGTGGAAGATAGACTGGAGTGGACAGAGAAATGGTGCAGAGAAACCAACTCCTAGGTGATTGCCATAGTCCAAACATGAGATGATGAGATTCTCTATCAAAAGAGAGAAGGGGACATAGAGGCAGTAGAAAAGCAGCCAGGAGACAGGAAAAGATGGAAGACAAGAGGAAAAAGGGATGGCATGAGATGACTTTGTGCTTGTAGAGAGTTGACCTTGGCAAGAAGAGTCATTCCTTCAAATGATCGTGGTGAAATAGAAGAGAGTGGCAGAAGGCTTCTGAGAGATATGGAATATAGAGAAGGGAAGAATTTGGAGCTCTTGATAAATGGCTTCAATTTTTTTCAGCAAAACATGAGGCAAAGTTCTCAGCTGTGAGAGTGGGGTAAGGTGGAGAGTCAGAGAAGGACTGAGGAGGATTGAAAAGATGTGGAAAAGGCACTGTGGTGAGCAGGATAGGGAGTCAATTAGGGAGATGTGAAAGTATTAATTGCCTTGTCACAGTGAGGGTCCAGTTGAGATTATGTAACCTAAATTTATAGTTGAGTTCCCTTCAGTTTTAAGAACATGTAAGTAGCAGCAATGACTGAGGATGGTGGGAGTAATCCAAGGCTGAGTCATAACAGAGCAAGATAAAGGATCAAGGGGTGAAAGGGGATGAGAGGAATGCAGTGAAGAGTGAACCTGGTTCACCAAGGGGTCCAGTTGGGAGAAGAGTGTTGCCACTCCATGGTAAATAAAGAGCTCAGGGGCGAAGGCTTGACATGTTGTGGTGAAAAATGAAGAACAGGGTGTGGGAATTCAAGGCAGAGAGAAGTATTATTGTTAAATATGCATCATCTGTTACTTATTATTTAGGATTTCTTGTACTTGTAAATTTTATTCTATAATTGTTCCTTACAAATGCCAACATGCTCTGTACCTTGCATTAATTGTCCTTACTTTTAAAGAGAAGAAAAAAATTGGCAGATTGCTTTGGCTAATTTTCATTCTAGTTTCTGATTAAGTTTTTACTGTAATTAAGTGACCTACAATAGTAAATTGTTTTGTTTTGTTTTGTTTTGTTTTGTTACCTCAGTGGTAAGCATATTTTTAGATCAGAGCCTTGTCTTCTGTTATAGATTACCACTCTCCTCAAAGGCAAATTCTGAATTTGCATCTAATTGAAGCAAGTTACCAAATAGTATTTTGTAATCAGAATCAACAAGAGAATTCAAGGACAGTATTGAAATAAAACTCAGAAATAGTTTGCCACAAATAAAAATCTCCCAAAGTTGCACAAAAACCTAACAATTTGATATATTTTGGAAGAATCTTTGAAGTTTAAAAAATCCTACTGAAGGGGATGAAATAGGTGATTCAACATGTGTAAGTGAATTGTCCTAACCTGATCTCTCTATATTTTAAAAGCAGCAGATTTTAAATCTAATGTGGTGGGTCTTCTTTACTTTCAGATCTGAGAAAGGAGGTAAGTACAATAGCTTCAAGTATAACTCTAAAACTACTATGGATCCTAAGTGATGTCTACCCCAAGCATGTGAAGGCCCCCTTCAATCCTACCCCCAAACCCCATCATGGAATGATTCAATTACTGATGCTTAGAAGTGCTTAGAGCTTGGTCAGACATCAAAGCTGCCAAGGACATCCACCCATCCTTGAGCCACCACCAGTTATCCTGACTTTTTGTCTTGTCACTTTTGTCTTGTTTTTAACTTTAATGATTCTAGAAGAGAGAGTGAAGCTGACAACTTTACAGCTTTGCCTCATTTAAACCCAATTCACCAGCAAGTCAGGCTGTCACCCCATGATGTCATTGATTCACTTTGAAAATGAAGGACAAAAAATAATTGCATCCTAGAGAGAAAATATTGAGGGTTCACCTTAAGTGATCAGAGGGGATTCATTTTGCAAAATTAGGATGGGCATTGCACATGAACAATCCAGTGTGCTGGAACTAATCTGAATTCAAGAACTGAGAATTGATATTTCCCAGCACAATGTAAACTCTTAAGTTAGGAACTGGTTTCTTTTGCCACCTCTTTTTATGACAAGGGCAATGTTTTACACCAGGAGTGGGTAAAACTCCAAGATGAAGAGTCAGGAAGATCTGAATTAAAATACCTCCTCAGTCTAACCAGCTGTCACCCTGAGCAAGTCACTTAAATTCCTTCAGTCTCAGTTCCCTCATTTGGAAAATGGTCATAATAATGGCACCTACTTCATAATGTTGTGAGGATCAAATGAGATTAAATATGTATTTACAAATTTTTAAGTACTGTGTAAATGTTACTTGTTTAATAAATGTTTTTTTAAAAATTTTTAAAGATTTTATTTTGAGTTTTACAATTTTTTCCCCCTAATTTTACTTCCCTCCCCCCCACCCCCCATAGAAAGCAATTTGTTAGTCTTTACATTGTTTCCATGGTATACATTGATCTAAATTGAATGTGATAAGAGAGAAATCATATCCTTAAGGAAGAAACATAAAGTATAAGAGCAGCATCAGACAATAAGATATCAGTTTGGTTTTTTTTCTAAATTAAATGTAATTTGGGGGGCTAGGTGGCACAGTGGATAAAGCACCGGCCCTGGAGTCAGGAGTACCTGGGTTCAAATCTGATCTCAGACACTTAATAATTACCTAGCTGTGTGGCCTTGGGCAAGCCACTTAATCCCATTTGCCTTGCAAAAACCTAAAAATAAATAAAATAAATAAGTAACTAAAGTAATTAATTAATTAAATGTAATAGTCCTTGGTCTTTTTTTTAAACTCCACATTCTTTCTTTGGATACAGAAGGTATTCTCCATTGCAGATAGCCCCAAATTGTCCCTGATTATTGCACTGATGGAATGAGCAAGTCCATCAAGGTTGATCATCACCCCCATGTTGTTGTTAGGGTGTACAATGTTTTTCTGGTTCTGCTCATCTCGCTCAGCATCAGTTCATGCAAATCCCTGCAGGCTTCCCTGAATTCCCATCCCTCCTGGTTTCTAATAGAACAATAGTGTTCCATGACATACATATACTACAGTTTGCTAAGCCATTCCCCAATTGAAGGACATTTACTTGATTTCCAATTCTTTGCCACCACAAACAGGGCTGCTATGAATATTTTTGTACAAGTGATTTTTTTTTTTTACCCTTTTTCATCATCTCTTAAGGGTACAAGACCCAGTAGTGGTATTGATGGATCATTTTTGTGCCCTTTGGGCATAGTTCCAAATTTCTCTCCAGAAAGGTTGGATGAGTTCACAGATTTCCCAGATTTCCCACAATCCTTCCAGCAATGATCATTATCCTTTCTGGTCATGTTGGTCAGTCTGAGAGGTGTGAGGTGGTACCTGAGAGAAGCTTTAATTTGCATTTCTCTAATAAGTAATGATTTAGAGCAATTTTTCATATGACTATGGATTGCTTTGATCTCCTCATCTGTAAATTGCCTTTGTTTTTGTTTGTTCGTTTGTTTTTGCAAGGCAAATGGGATTAAGTAACTTGTCCAAGGCCACACAGCTAGGTAATTATTAAGTGCCTGAGGTCAAATTTGAATTCAGGTACTCCTGACTCCAGGGCTTGTACTCTATCCACTGCACCACCTAGTTGCCTTTGCATATCCTTTGACCATTTGTCAATTGGGGAATGGCTTTTTTTTTAAATGACTCAGTTCTTTGTATATTTTGGAAATGAGTCCTTTGTCAGAAACATTAATTGTAAAGTTTGTTTCCCAGTTTACTACATTTCTTTTGCTCTTGGTTACAGTGGTTTTGTCTGTGCAAAAGCTTTTTAATTTAATGTAATCAAAATCATCTAGTTTGTTTTTAGTGATGTTCTCCATCTCTTCCTTAATCATAAACTGCTTCCCTTTCCATAGATCTGACAGGTAAACTAGTCTTTGATCTAGTTTACTTATAATATTGTTTTTTATGTCTAGATCCTGTATCAGTTTTGATCTTATCTTGGTATAGGGTGTGAGGTGTTGTTCTAATCTAAATTTCTTCCATACTAACTTCTAATTTTCCCAACAGTTTTTATCAAAGAGTTTTTATCCCAATAGCTGGATTCTTTGGGTTTATCAAACAGCAGATTACTATAATCAATTCCTGCTATTGCACCTAGTCTATTCCACTGGTCCACCACTCTATTTCTTAGCCAATACCAGACAGTTTTGATGACTGATGCTTTATAATATAATTTTAGATCAGGTAGGGCTATGCCATCTTCTTTTGCACTTTTTTTTCATTAAATCTCTGGAAATTCTTGACTTTTTATTTATCCATATGAATTTACTTATACCTTTTTCTGACTCATTAAAGTAGTTTTTTTTTTGGAATTTTGATAGGTAGGGCACTAAAACAGGCAGTTTAGTTTTGGTAGAATTGTCATTTTTTTTTAAGGTTTTTTTGCAAGGCAAATGGGATTAAGTGGCTTGCCCAAGGCCACACAGCTAGGTGATTATTAAGTGTCTGAGACCAGATTTGAACCCAGGTACTCCTGACTCCAGGGCTAGTGCTTTATCCACTGTGCCACCTAGCCGCCCAGAATTGTCATTTTTATTATATTTGCTCTACCTATCCATGAGTAGTTGATGTTTGCCCAGTGATTTAAATCTGATTTAATTTGTGTGAGGAGTGTTTTATAATTGTTTTCAAAAAGTTTCTGAGTCTGCCTTGGCAAATAGACTCCCAGGTATTTTATTTGATAAATGTTTCTTGATTAAAGTATTTCACTAATCTGGCCTCCATCTACCTTTCCAGCATTATATACTAATATCCTTCACATAGTTTTTGGTCAGCACCTAGCCTTCTTGCTGCTCCTCATACACAACATTCTATTTCTGTATCTGTGTCATGAACCCTCTATTTGGCCTATCTAGAATTTATTCTTTCCTCAGTACCATCTCTTACTAGCCCTAGTTTTCTTCTGCAGTGTTTTTTGGCTCACTATCCTAGGAGCCAAGCTGGCTGCACCTTTACCTCAGAGTCCTGGGAATGGCCCAGAGGGCTTGGGATTGACATAAATCTCATTCTGATATATTTCGTTTCACCACCAGTCATAGCATGCCAGGCCCATCTAACCAAGTGCCATTTGCTTTAAGGATATAGAAAGAGTTATATAGAGAATGTATGCTACCAACATGTTCCCTAGGATCAGAGTTAATCTAGTTTCTCCCCAGCATTGATATCACCAAGTTCACAGTCAAATTTAACAACACTACCAGATTTGTCTCCCTTTAACTATCACTGGGCTACATCTTAAAGGTTGCTCCTTCAATACTGAGATAGCTGCAAATGCCAAAATGAACTCAAAGGGATACAGAGGAGGGAAGATGGCCTTGTTCTCCTGTCCTTTTGAAACTTAAAATCATTCATTGCCTCCAATCTCTTTCACTTAAAAGACCAGAATGGACTTCCAGTTCATATGACCAAAGAAATAGTCATATCCTCAGATCTCACATCCTCTCAAATCTCTCCAAAATAGAAATTATACACAATAAAGTTAATTGATCAATCTCCATACCTTTGTGCTCTAAGACAACCCATATCAGGTGCAAATCTGATGAGCTAACAGTAGAGAAGGTTATAAATACTGAGTTAAATAATGGAGGTCTGTCACCATGAGCCACATATTGTTCTAGTATGGGAAAAGCCAAAGTCACTCTTTTTGCAGTATTGTCTTTTTTTCCTCTCACTGGTACTCTGACTGCAGGAAAAATCAGCTGAAATCAAAGGCTAAAGCTCTTATAGTCTAGTGACTTGTAGATGTACCCTGGTATCTTTTAGATGTGTTGTTCTAGTTAGACATTTAATCCAAAAGACTCCTATTTATCATTTGTAAGAAAAGTAGAATGATTGCATAATATCTGTGTATGTTTCAAAGTCTCTCCAAAGCACTCCCATTATACAGCATCATGACTCTTCAGAAGTAGACTTTGCAGCCTCTTCCCAGTAGGGAATTGCATCAGCAAGTATTCTGTGAATAATCCCAAGGACTAGATGCAGGGTCCAGTCAAAAGCTCTTCAAAGCTCTGCTAATGCTGTATTTCCTACATAATCTCTTTTTCTGATACACTTAAGTGCTAGTGCCTTCCCTCAAAATTCACCTTACCATATATTTTGTAAATGCTTCTATTTATATGTCTCTTCCCTCCTAATACAATGTGAATTCCTTGAGGACAGAGAGACTGCTTTATTATTTGGTTTGTATTAAATTGAGTTGGCAATGGGAAACCATTTTGGGCAATGGGAAGAATGTTTTAAACATGAGTGGAGAGCTTTAGGACAAATTTTCCAGAATTGGAAAATTCTCTACTCTCCACAAAGTAGGTATGTGTTCTGGGTTCAATCCCAAATGCAATTCCAGCACAATGGATTGTTCATATGCAATGCCCATCCTAACTTTGCAAAATGAATCCCCTCTAATCAAAATAGCAGGATATAGATTAGATTAGAAGTGAAAAGACTGGAGACAGAGCTATTGCTTGAAAATTCAATGTTTTGTGATTTTGTCAATATAAGTAGGAGACAATCTATTGATGCAAATTACAACTTCTTTACACTTATAAGATAAACTTTGTGAATGATTATTGTCAAAATAGTATCATTTCTGGGTGGCTAGATGGCGCAGTGGATAGAGCACTGGTCCTGGAGTCAGGAGTACTCGAGTTCAAATTTCGGCCTCAGACACTTAATAATTACCTAGCTGTGTGGTCTCGGGCAAGCCACTTAACCCCATTGCCTTACAAAACCTAAAAAAAAAAAATAGTATCATTCTCTAGTCATCCAGGAATCCTCACAAGGCTGATTCCCTAGACATATATTTAACACCTTTGATAGGACCAGCATGGCATTTTGGAATGCAGTCTGAATTTGGGTTCAAATTCTGCTTCTTTCCGTTGCTACTTGTGCAACATTGTGGAACTCAACAGGGCTCAGTTTCCATATCTACCTTTCCTCATTAGCTTCCAGAACTTCTTTTCTATTGGTATAACCTTCAAGAAATCAGAGTCAATTTCCTATTATAATGAGGTATCAAAGTTTTAATGGAAAGCTTTGATATAAAAATATGCTATTCTCAATTTTTGAAAGTGATATTCTTACTACATTGGGCCAAGTATAGATTACAATCTTGATAAATAATAGTCTATATGTTGAAATTGTTTAGGGGTGGCTAGGTGGCGTAGTGGATAAAGCACCGGCCTTGGAGTCAGGAGTACCTGGGTTCAAATCCGGTCTCAGACACTTAATAATTACTTAGCTGTGTGGCCTTGGGCAAGACACTTAACCCCATTTGCCTTGCAAAAAACTAAAAAAGAAAAAAAGAAATTGTTTAGTGACTTCTGACTTCTTAATCTTATATAATATATTTCTGAAGTTAAAAAAATTATCCACATATAAAACTGTAGTGACAAAGAACTTATTTATTCTCAGAGAGGTTTAAATGCTTTAAAATGGAGTTCTTGCCTAAATTCTTTGAGGGCCTTAGAGAAAAGGTGTTTGAGAAGTGCTAGTCTGAAGTATTTTTAGACCATGGTAGGATTAGTTTCACAAAAAAACTGAAATAATTTACTAAATATACATAGGTTTAAAATATGCCAAATACTGATAGTTATATTATGGGCAAAATGTCATGAATTTGTTCAGTTTTCATGATATTTAGAAGATAACAGTATAATTCTAGTACAGAAAGATCACTCAGCTGAACTCTAAGATGCTTTGGTCCTCAACCTATTTTACTAGTAACCATTGAAGTTTGTGAGCTAAGTATTGTGCTGAGGAATAGAGAAATTAAGGTCACCTTTCTCATACTCATTGACTCATTAAAAAAACACCTATGGAATGATTTTACTTATGAATCAAATATAGTATTTTTTTCTAAAATAGGATAGTAAAATAGATAATTAATAATAATATGAATCAGGTAGAGGATAGGCAATTCATAAACATAAAAGAATCCTAAAGTATTATAAACAGAATGATTGGAGAAGAATGCAGTAACAACTTGACAATTGCTACTTACTATCAAGCTAGAAAGATAATATTTAAACTCCATTAGGAAATAGAACAGTTTGCAGGACTGCTAATTAGCCATTGTCAGAAGGAACTATCATCTCTATAGAAGAAGCTGTGACCACTAGCCAGCTCCTCACTGGAATCTAAGTCTTCCAGTACATAAAAGCTCCCAAGTAATTATCATGGAATACTCAGTTTTCTAAGACTAGATAACCTAAAAGATGATCATGTGCTCATGGTAATTGCTCCTTTCCCCACCTCTCTCTTGAAAGAGCTCAAAACAACTCTCTAGTCAGAAGTAGAAAAGGAAGACAGAAATAGCAATAACTACTTTTGTTTAAACACTGAGTGATCAGCTCTGCCAGATCAGGAGTCAGCTATGGTAGTCTTAATCATCTGTCATTGCAAGTTCCTGCTTCATGCATGGTTTGAAAGCAAGCCTCCAATGTTCCTACATTGTCAAGCAGAAGCAGGCAAAGAGGCTTATACTCTTTATGACCAATGTTGTATAGTGTTTATTCAATTTGCTAGTTGTATGGTTGGCCAAAATCACTTGTAAAATTCTACACCCAGAGATCTCTTGGATTCTGATTGAAACTTTAACTGTTTCCTGGCATAGGTTTATTTTTCCTTCCTTCTTTTACTAATAATAGCATGCAGCATTTGGGGGACTGAAAGATTCATGGACCAGAGTCAGTATGAAGTAACTAAATCTCAGTCTTCATTTTAAGTCCATTTGGTTTGAAAATTGCTGGAAAAAATATCAGAAAAAATAGCTGCTATTCTTTATACAAAATGGGTATGTGTTTTGAGTTCAATGTAATACAATAGGAAGCTATTGTATATACTAGAATCTTATTTACATATTCAAGAAGCAGGAAACATTGTTTTGCTTAAGGATTTTTCACTTAATATATAGTTATATACTTAGAAAATAACAATTAGCACTTAAATGTGGACAAAGTAAGGACAAATTAGCCTAACATTCAGAGCAAGTCAGTTGAACTTTAGTGATTTTAAAAAATAAAAATATAAATATATAAAAAGCAGTGTAATATATAGTATTCTTTATAACTTATCTAAAAAGCTTAATATTTCTTAAAATTAATATGTTCTTATATATATAATATTATACCAATTGAACTATAAAGATAAATTTAACTATACATCAATGATATAAGAAGTTACAAGGATTAAAGGGGGGAATGATAAATATTCAGATTTAGATTCTAAAAAAAAATTAATCCCTAGGGCTTTGAAAATTGATAAATACACACTTAGCTAAATTTTTACCCTCTGCAAGATGCCTTTTTCCTGTCCTCTTTAATGCTGGTGCTTCTTTGCAAGATTACCTCCAAGTTATACTGTATATATTTTGTCAATAAAAAGTTCTTTGCGTGTTTTCTTTCTATTATAATATTACTTCCTTAAGGATAGGAACTGTTTTTACATTTTCTGGATTTCCAGCACCTAGCATTGTACCTGGCTCATAATAAGAGTTTAATAAATACTATCAAAGTAAGTGTTCAGTGTGAACTCTGAAAAATTAAATAATACAAGAGTTCATAGAGATTATGGTAAAAAAGCTTTACATCAACTGACAACTCTAAAAAAATAAAATAAAATACCAAGGAGTTTTGGTATTATAAGTAAAATGCCTTCTTTATTCCATTGGAGGAGGAAAACTAGATATACACCTTGGGCCTAGTCTAAGACTGAGATACTTAACCCAGTGAGGTTGTTTTGATACATATAGAGGTAACTACACAAAGAACAGCAGTGAGGTGTAACAGCTAAGATGAGGTGGAAAGGCAACAATATGGGAAGTTAGTCTAGTGACAAAAAGTCTATTCATAGCAGGGTTTCATGACTGGAGTACTTGCCCAAGTTGAACCAATTCTATGTTTTAGAAGCAGCAGAGTTCATCCAGAGGGTGAGCTCAAAGAAGTGTTTTATGCTAACCTCAGGGTTAGCTTTCCTGGGCCTTAATTATGAAAAACAAGTTGTCTCCTAATAATAAGAAAAGAAAGAAGAAAAGAAAGCATAGGGTCCTCTCATCAGTAAATTTTGAATGAATGGGTGAAAATCAAGAGGTCTAGTAGCCACAAGATTGGGAGATAGCATTGTATACTTGAAGCAATCTATTCTATACTGTGGATTTGAATGTAATATGCTGATGAGAAAAATGTTCTTTCCATTCTCTATTTATGCCCAACTTCATAATCAGGAAACAAGCAGCTAAAATGTAATCACTGAAAGATAATCAGTAAATTCAGAGATTGTGTCATGCCTTGAAAGCAAAAGTAAACTGTAATAAAAGTAGGGATATAATTACAAAAAAAACGAAACAAACTCAAACCTCAAACCAAAACTAGTGGAGTGTTCCACATGGAGTTTTTTTTTGGGGGGGGGGAAGATAAATGGAGAATAATTGATGTTATTCTCTAATGTCATGTAGTATGTCCAAATGGTAGAACATTACTACTTAACTCTATGGTCAAGAATTCAACTCTGCTTCTAAAGTTTTCAAATAGAAAGTAGGTTGCTTGAGGCATCAAGGGTGGCTTCTATCACCAGAGCAGCTTCTCTACCAGTTAAGAAATTTTTTTTTTAATAACCTCCTCATGAGCAGATAAGGAAGATTTTTAACCAAGATGACATGCTATAAGTTTTTTTCCTAACATCCAGTTAAGTTAGGTCAGTATGGTTGAAATTTTAATTGATTTTTTTTAAATAGGAAAGGATAATTTCAGTCTCTAACTGTCCCCTTTCAATTATAGTTTTTTTTTTGCCAGGTCAGCTACAAGGAGCAAGAACTGCTCCTTCCCTCACTAGGAAATTACAACCACATATAATTTTATCCAGATTTCAGAGGAATATATAAATCAATAAAGCATATTGTCTTCTTTTTTGTACTTAAAGATTTTATTTGAGTTTTACAATTTTCCCCCCTAATCTTACTTCCCTTCCCCCCCCCATAGAAGGCAATTTGCTAGTCTTTACATTGTTTCCATGGTATACATTGATCCAAATTTAATGTGATGAGAGAGAAATCATATCCTTAATGAAGAAACATAAAGTATAAGAGATAGCAAGATATCAGGCTTTTTTCCTAAATTAAAGTTAATAGTCCTTGGTCTTTGTTCAAACTCCACCGTTCTTTCTCTGGATACAGATGGTATTCTCCATTGCAGACAGCCCCAAATTGTCCCTGATTGTTGCACTGATGGAATGAGAGAGTCCATCAAGATTGATCATCACCCCCATGTTGCTGTTAGGATGTATAGTGTTTTTCAGTTCCGTTCATCTAACTCAGCATCAGTTCAAAGCATACTGTCTTTAGAAGAAAAAAAAGTCTCATGATCCTTTATCATGACATTATGTATAATTACAAGTCACATATACAAATAGAACTGGATACCCACAATCTAATTATTTAGTTCTTTTAGTGAGTGCAAAATACTCTTAAGAGAGTAGACAATTTGGTCAGCTCCAGCTCAGTTACCCTCAGCTTCCTCTAAGAACCCACATTCTTATTAGATATTTTTGAATGACCCCCTCAGAAAGAATTTGTGAGATTTGAAAGGTCAAGGGAGTCATCAGGGATCTAGTGATATGAATCCATGGCAGAGACAGCTAAGGCCACCACAGTCAAGTCAAATTAAGGATCAGTTTACCCCAAAGAACAAATTGTGAGATCCAGACTAATAGTGAACAGATGCAGTAAACTGACCTTGTCCATCTGTAATTCTGCATTCAAAAGTGAACTGGATTGAGTAAACACTTTGTAGCAACAATTTTAAAGTTTGAGTTAAATTTTGTAGAGAGCAGTGAATGCCCTTCTTTCTCTGGATACAGATGGTATTCTCTATCACAAATCCCCTAACCTTGTCCCTGATTGCTGCACTGATGGAATGAGTAAATCCATCATGGTTGATCATCACCCTATATTGTTGTTAGTGTGCAAATACTTTTTTTCCCCTGATCACAATAAAATCTGTTGATCTTTGTGATGGCCAGATACCTCTTGAACACTAAAACTAAAAACCCTAGACCTGTTACTTTCTTCTTCATCAAAAGACGTAAAACATTGTCAAATCTATGTTTTGGGACTCCTGATCGATCATTTATGGTTCCAAGGAGCCATAATCTGATAATAAAATAATCTAAGTTTATGTGATATTTTAAAAATAGAAATTATGTGAAGTACCGTAAGAATGGTATTTTAATAAGATGAACTTCCCAAATATCCCTGTGTTAAAGAAAAAGAATCATAAGTTGTCTTTCTTAGCTCAGATCAGCAATCATAGTCTTTAGATAGGTAAGTAACCTTTGAGATTATACACTCTAATTTCTCCATTTTAAATGTGAAGCCCCGGAGGTAAAATGATTTGTCCCTGGGTTCACAGATAAGAAATTGAAGAGATGGTATTTGAATCCAGGTTCCTTGACTCTGTGGCTAGTGCTTCTTTCACTACACTGTGCTCCTAATCTTAGTCAGAACCTTGGGTTTGTACTCTAAATTGGTTATTGCTTCCATATTTCCTTCACCAGTTTGCTAGGATCCCAAGCATAATCAGAAACTCTACTTTCTTACTGTGCTAGATTTAACTGCCTTCTAATGGTGATAACTGAGTACGATTCTTAAACTTTTTTGTGTCATGATAGGCCCCTTTAGCAGTTTGACAAATGAAGCCTGTGGATTCCTTCTCAGAAAGATGAAATCAAAGGAGTAAAATAAAATACAAAAGATTATTTTTAAAAATTACACCGAAATAGATATATTTTCCATTCAACTTCACAGGACCAGTGAAATACATCTACATGGCCCTTTGGTGTCTGTGGACATCAGGTAAGAACCTTTGGTATAGAGGGAGATACATAAGGAAAAATCAGTGATCTCAGGTAGTTCTCACAAAACGTTTTGACAACTCTTGTTCAAATTATTTGTCTTATTTTAAATATAAGATCCTAGAGTTTTCTTTTTTTACCTATCCTTAGAAACTTCTTGATAGGTCACTGGCTACCAGAATCTTAACAAAGAGGAAGATTTTTTTTTATTGATTGTGTATTCCTAACAGATAGGTTCAAGTTGAATTCTCACATATTAGGTTAACTGAAGGAGTAAAATATGACTCAAGCTCTTATTCAATGCCTACTCGATTATTAGCCAGGTCCCACATAATTAGTCAGGATAAATAAAAAATGAAAGTAATTTGAATAGAATAGTGAAGTAAACAAGAGGGAAAAATCAAGTTAACAAAATTATTTCCAGATTCTTATACTCAAATAACTCCAATTTGCCTATAGATTCATACTGAGTTGGGAAGGGTTTATGACTTCTTCCTAGAACAAATCCTCTGAAAACTCACGCATTGAGGCAAGACAGGGTTTGACCTTCAGTACCATCTGTAACTAGAAATCTTCTCTTGCTTATGTCCTCTTGGCTCTGACTCCTGGAAGCCTTGTTGTTTCTTGGCTCTTGCCTCTTACAGTTCCTTGGAATGGTCCAGGAACTCCCTTGCTACTGCTTTTCTAATAAACCTCAGGAAGTATTTATCTCACCATTGCAAATCTCATGTCTTGAGACACATTTCAAGGAACAACTTTGTGGAAATAATTGCTAATTAAGTAAGAACTATCCTATATTTCTTTTCTCTTTTTTTGTGATTATAAGTGACTTGCCCAAAGTCACATAACTTTTAAATATCAAGTATCTAAGGTTGAATTTGAACTCAGAAACTCCTGATTCTAAGAGTGGTGTTCTATCCACTGTGCCATCCAGCTGCCCCCTGAATTATCCTATATTTTTAATCAGTAATTGAAACCCAGAAGTTAAGAATTAGGTATGAAGCTTGACCTTTATCTTGCTTTCTTTTTAGAGAAAATAGATACCAAGTATGATGAGTGTATGAATGAGTAGAATTATCTATTTTTATGAAGATAGGAAATGTTTGACATAATTTATATGTATATTTAGAATAAAGAAGAAAGAATGTTAGGATAAGGGGAGAATAAGAATGAGGAATGGGGTGTTAAGTATATAAATTTAAACAACATATGCTTGTGTTAGGAGAAATTATGTATCTGGAGGTTGGTTTTGTGAAGGAAGGTGAATATAGCACAGTATAAATTATCCTCATGGATCATTTCCTGTAAACAGTTAAATGTCACCCTTCCATATAGGATAACTTGTTTTTCACACTGTACTTGTTCTCTCACACATACATACAGAATTATTTGACTCTTCAAATTCCCATAAGTTATAGGAAGGCTGCAATGGTAGATAGTGCAAGCATAAAGTCAACTTGTACAAATGTAGTTCTGTGTTGTGTAAAAGGAAGGAAAAAGATTTAATTTTAAAGAGAATATGGATACAGATTCCACAAGACTAAAGAGATCCAAAGCAACTTTAGTACTGACATCTTTTTTTTTTCCATTTTATGCACTTCATGTTTTATCTTCTTTTAGAACTGAAAGTTTTGATGACCAAGGTTAGTTAGAAACACAAATTAAGTCTTGAGTTCACAGGGCTAGAATGGGGCCTCCAATAAATGTTATGTGGAAGTATATATTAAAGTACATATTTGTGACCAACCAGTAACAATCTATTTGCATATGCATGTTGATTACATTTGAATTGTGGATAAGAAAAAAGTAGTTTAAAATAAATCAAAAATAGCTTAGAAAAACATTCATGGAGGCAGCTAGGTGGCACAATGAATAGAGCACCCGCCCTGGAGTCAGGAGGACTTGAGTTTGAATCCAGCCTCAGACAATAATTACGTAGCTGTGTGACCTTGGGCAAGTCACTTAATCCACTGCCTTGCAACCCCCCCCACCAAAAAAAGAAAAAGAAAAGAAAAATATATTTTAGTGTCTATTTCAGGAAGAAAATGAAATATTTTGAAAAATGTCACCAAAAAAAGAAGTAATATAAATATATTTGAATCTTCTTGACCTCCAGGATGAAACTCCTCCTACAGTTAGACAAGAATATGACTTTGGATGGATATACTTTATTTAAAAGAAAAATCATATTTCTCAATTGATACAACAATTAGTGACTAGAGCAACTTGGAACTATGAAAATAAAGTATACAAATAGCAATACACTTTGATCCAAAGATTCTACTGCTGGACTTATTTCATAAGGTTATTGATGAAAACAAAGACCCCCAAATATACCAAAATATATCTAGAAGCATTTTTTGTAGAAACAAAATATCAGGAGAAAAAGGAAATATCATTGATTAGGAAATGGCTATTCAAAATGTGGTTTATGAATGTACTGGAATATTATTGTATTATGTACAATGAAAATATGAATACAAAAAAGCATGGAAAACTTTATATTTACAAAAGAAAGAGGAGGCAAGAGCCAAGTAACATAGAATACAACAATGTAAATGGAAAACTTACTGACCATAAAACAATTTAAAATGAATGTGGTTAAATTACAAAGAATAAGCCTTGCCCTAAAGAAAAGCTATGAGAAGACAATGCTTTTCAGTTCATTTGCAGAGGTGAATGGTCCATAGGTGGAAAATTATATATACATATACATATATATATATATATATACATATATATAAATTTAGTGGTCAGTTTTGCTAATTTTTTTTCTCCTTGTTAAAAATAATTCTTTGTTATAAAGGATGACTTTCTGGTAAAAGGTAGAGGAAAGGGAAAGTTAGGTAATATAAAAGCAAAAGATGTCAATAAAATTTATTTTTAAAATATGTATATTTTGGAAAGGCAGGCACAGTAATATACTGTTAGTAAAGCTTGGGATTGGCCTAATCATTGTGGAAAGCAAACTGAAAAGCATTAAAAGTATCTACTTTTTGACCCTGTTAGCCATATACCTCAGAGGTCAATGGTTTGAAAAAACAAATTAAAGGGGGTATGGGAGGGGGATACTTTTCCCACCTCCACCCTCCCTTCCCCTGGAGTTTTCTCTTCCCCCCAGACCTGCCCAGTTCCTTTAACTGTCCCCTTACATGAGGGCCTGCTGTTTGTCCACATCCTTAGCACAAAACTTAGAGGAGTATGACAAGAACAAAGCCTTTATGCAACCAGAGATTACCTTGGTCCTTCTCTAAGTATACTGTGTACTTTCCAAGGACAAGACTTTATAGTCATCTGTAAGTCATTGATAAAAATGTTAACCAGACTAGGTGCAGTAGAGCCCCTGAAGTAGTCCTCTCAACCTATTTCCTCTAATTCCTCTCTGACCACAGTAGCTAAGTTAAAAAAAAAAAGAAGCTTTACCAAGGTCTATGTGAACCTTATCTGAGGGCAGCCTTGTGGTAAGTCAGGTTTGAGGAGCCCTTCTCCCATCTCTCCAATATTCTGGGATTTTCCAAGGAATCCAAGTTGGACTCACTAGTCTATTCTCTGACTGTTTTGAGAATCCAGACTTTTGCCCTTCTCCAGCTTCAATGCTCCTTTTCCATGATCTTTCACATTGGAGCTTCAGTACCCTGGAAAGCTTCTTCCTGAGAGGGAGAATAGAATTGGGCCCAGGACTCTTGCTGGTGCCCCACCTCTTTGTCCTCCCATTCTCAGGTCTGCAGCCCCACTTCTCCTGGGTGCCTTCTCTTCTGTTTTGATCAGACCCTCCCTTTTTGTCCCCCTCTGATGATTCTGAGCTCCAGGGCACTCCCTGAGGGCAGAGCCTGGGGAATCCATTCGTTCCTTTCACAAACTCCTCCTCCTCCTCTCCTTTTCTTGACTCCAGGAACTTCACCCAGGTGCTTCCCCATCCTGTGTTCACAGGAGTGCACCTTCTTAAGAGATGATGCTCCTCCCTCCTACCCTTGAAAAAGATAAGAAAAAAACAAACTAAAGAATAAACAAAAAGTCTTACATATAATATTTATGACAATACTTTTAAAAAAATACCGAGGAACTGGAAATATAGATCCACTGTTGATGAAGAATGGAGAAAAAAAGCTGTAATATAGGGATATAAGATTCTTGTTCCATAAGAATTAAGAAAAATATGGGAACTTATATGTACTGATAAAGGTCAAATTAAGTTGTGCCAAGAAAATACCATACATGACTATGTATAGTAAAGAATCCAAAGAAACACCAATCAAGTTTAACCCTGCCCACCAAAAAAGATGAGAATATACTTTTCTCCCTTATTTGAAGAGGCAAGGAGTTGATTAGTTTTGCTGAACTATTCCCCTCTCCCCACATTTTTAATTTGTTATAAGGGCTAGTTCTTGTGAGATAGAGTAGGAAATGATATGTTGGGAAATGAAATCAAAAGCTAATTTTATTTTATAAAAAAGAAATTTAAAGTAGAGACTAGGGTATGTTACAGAAAATTATTATAATTAAGTGTATGCTATGGTCCTGCAATAAGAGTGCTAAAACTCAGAACCAGTTGAAACTAGAGAAGAAAGTTTAAATAACAATAGTGTACAGAGTTGTAGGAGGAAGAACAAAGAAGAAAGAGGAATTAGAGTGGATGAGGATAAGTTTCAAAAGAGAAAGCAGAACACCTGGTCAATTCTAATTTTGCTTCTTCCCTACAAGAATGAAATTTGTACTAAAAATGAGAAAATAAAAATGGTTAACAGGAAATTGATATCTAAAATAAATTAATAAACAAAGGAGCCTTTAATTACTTTCACTGAATTCAAGTCACTTGACACTGATGAACTCCATTCTTGATATTTTAAAAAGAAGAGGAGTAAGATTGTTGAGCCATTAGAAGTGATACGTGAAAGGGAAGGAGGGAGGGAGGGAAGAGAAAAGGGAAAGGAACTAAACTGAACAAGTATTCTGATTTTCAAAACAGGCAAAGACAATAGTCTGCAAATTATATTTCAATGGCACTGACTTCAATTCCCAGAAAAATCCTAGAATGGATCTATTAAAAAGATGCATGAATAGCTAGAAAAGGAAATAACCAATACAAAGAGCTGCATGACTTCATCAAGAAAAGATTCCTTTCTTCTTTTGTGGGACTACAAAATAGTAGGTCAGGGGCATGTTATAGTTATGGCTTACTTGAATTTTAGCATAGAATTTGATAAAGTATATGTTACTACTTTTGCAGAATGTCAGGATATTGATTGCTATGATAATACAATTATATTCAGAATAAGTCTGTAGTGATATATTCTATGGATCTGTCCTTGGCTCTGCTCTGTGTAGCATTTTTATCAATGATTTAAAGAATAGAAGGGCTAAACAAGTTGCAAATGACATAAAATTGAGATGGTTAGCTAATCCACTAGATGGCAGAGTCAAAATTTAAAAGATTTTGACAAGTCAGAACATTAAGCTAAAATTAAGGACAAATACAAAGACTTATACTTGGGTTCAAAAAAAATAAATTTTACAAGGATTTTACAAGAAAGTGCCATTGAGCAGTGTGATATTATAGTTAAAAAGCTAATGCAATCTCGAGTTTCATTAACAGGATTAGAGCTCTGGAGTCAGAGAACATTTCAGAATCCATGTAGCACAATCCCATTCATTTTACAAATAAATAAATTCAGGGAGGTTGTAACTTACCAAAATAACACAAGTATCAAGTGTCAGAGGCAGGATTTTTTAAGTCAGATCCTCTAACTCTAGCCTCTAAAAAGATACAAGAATATACTTTTCTCCCTTCTTTGAAGAAGTAAAGAGTTGTATTGGTTAGATTTACTTTATCGTTACTAGGGAGGGCTTTTTGTGAGGTGAGTGGGCAAGGATATGTTGGGAAATAAAGCCAAAAGATATCACTTATTTTATCAAAAGAAATTTACAGTAGAGGTTCAGGTCTTTTACATTGTACTAAATTGCCTCCTCAATCAAGTAAAATAAAAATAAAATATTTCCTCCCTCAAGGAACTTATAGACAATGTTTAACTACAAAAATAAGAGCCATTACAAGACACAAAACAGTGGGAGTGCTAACCCCTTCCTATTCCACCTATTCTGCTTTGGAGTCACCATAAACACATTTGATCCTGGGAGAGCCTGGCTCTCTAAAGATAGGAATCAGGTTCATTCTCGCACTCTCTGGTTCTTTATACCCAAATTCTGTAGCCTCAAGGAAAATTCTGAAAGTTTAAGTTTGCTCAAAAGTGGAGAGTAGAAAGTTACTCAATGTACAATGTACATCAGGTATAGGATAGCTATTCAATTCCACTAAAAACACAAAAGAAATACTAAGGCACAAAATACTCAAGTGCCTGTTAAAATCTCAAGTGGTAGCAGCAGTAAATCTTGCCATTTCTGCTTTTTAATATTCCTATAAATCTCATTTTCTCCATTCACACAGCTACAACTCTAGTTCAAACCATCATCTTCACCAGTACTGGTGAAGTAGCCTTCTATCTGTCCTTCCTCCCCCTAATCTCTTTCCACTCCAATACATACTCCCTTCACTTTCTAAAGGGATTTTTCTAAAACTTATGACTGATTTTCACCTTCTTTGTCCTCTCCAACTTCCCCACCAACTCCAACAGACTGGGTGTAGGTGTGGGTGTGTGTGATAGACAATGTTAGCATGTGATTTCTCCCTCATTAAAATCTAAAGTTCTTGAGGGTTGGGCTATTTTTACCTTTTTTTTTTTTAATATACCTAGCTCTTAGCCCCCTGTTACATAGTAAAGACTTATCTTCTCATTACTATTGAGGCACCATCATTCTCCTAGTAACTCAGGTTTGCAACCTAGGTGTCATACTTGGTGTCTTTCTCTCCTTCCCATACCTAATCTGTTGCTAAATTCTGCCAATTTTACATTCATAAAATATTTCATATACTCTGGTTCTCTCCTCTGATACCTCTACAACATTAGCATGACTCTTATATCACCTTATCATGCTGTTGCAATAGATTTCTGGGTGGGGAACCCTGCCTCAAATCTCTCCTTATTCCCATTCATCTCCCAATGAGTTGTCAAAGTAATCTTTTATTTTTAAGGTTTTTTCCGAGGCAAATGGAGTTCAGTGGCTTGCCCAAGACCACACAGCTAGGTAATTATCAAGTGTCTGAGGCAGGATTTGAACTCAGGTACTCCTGACTCCAGGGCTGGTGCTCTATCCATTGCGCCACCTAGCCGCTCCAAGTAATCTTTTTTTTTAAGATTTTGAGTTTTAAAATTTTTCTCCAATTCTTGCTTACCTCCCTCCACCCCCCGCCGCCCCCCCCCCCCGAAGGCATTCTGCTAGTCTTTACATTGTTTCCATGGTATACATTGATTTAAGTTGAATGTGATGAGAGAGAAGTCATATCCTTAAGGAAGAAAAATAAAGTATAAGAAATAGCAAAATTACATAATGAGATAGCATTGTTCCCCCCCCCCCCCCCCAAAATTGAAGGTAACAGTCCTTGGTCTTTCTTCAAACATTTCTTTCTCTGGATACAGATGGTATTCTCCATTGTAGATACCCCAAAATTGTCCCTGATTGTTGCAGTGATGGAATGAGCAAGTCCATTAAGGTTGATCACCCCCATGTTGCTGTTAGGGTGTATGTTTTTCTAGTTCTGCTCATCTTGCTCAGCATCAGTTCATGCAAATCCCTCCAGGCTTCCCTGAATTCCCATCCCTCCTGGTTTCTAATAGAACAATAATGTTCCATGACATACATATACCATGATTTGTTAAGCCATCCCCCAATTGAAGGACATTCACTTAATTTCCAATTCTCAAATTTGAAATTTTTTTCCTTTTTTTTCCTACAAGGTAATGGGGCTCAGCGACTTGCCCAAAGACACCGTTAGGTAATTATTAAGTGTCTGAGGTCGAATTTGAACTCAGGTCCTCTTGACTCCAGAATCAGTGCTCTATCCACTGTGCCACCTAGCTGCCCCTAAATTTTTTTCTTTTCCCTAAAATTACATGTCAAAGCAATTTTTAACAATTGTTTTTAAATTTTGAGTTCCAGATTATATCCCTACCTCTTTCCTCTCTTCTTTCCCTAAGTCAGTAAACAATCTGATATAGGTTATACATGTACAATCATGTAAAGTATTTCCATATTAGTCATTCCATGGAGGAAGATGAGAATTAAAAAAGTGAAAAATAGTATGCTTCAGTGTACATTCAGACATCAACTCTTTCTCTAGGTGGACAGCAGTTTTCATCCAGTCTCAGTGGTATTGTCTTGGATCCTTATAATGTTAAGAACCAAGTCATTCAGTTCTTCATCAAATAAGATTGCTAAGTGTTCAATATTCTCCTGGTTTGCTCACTTCCAAAGTTAATTTTGTTTAAAAAGCATGGGTCTATGTTACCCTCCTTCTTTATCCTTCTCCCCCCATTCAAAAAACTCCAGTGGCTCTTTATCACTTTCAGGATCAAATATGAAATCCCTTGTTTTTTAAAGCTCTTTATGACCTGGTTTCCTCCTACTTTTCCAATGTTCTTCCATTTTATTCCCTTTATGTACTCTATAATCCAGTGACACTATTCTTGGAGCTTGCTGAACAAAAGACGCTACTTCTTATCTGACCTTTTCCCTTCGCTTTCCCCTGAATTCTTAAATCTTAGCTGAAATCTCTTTCTACAGGAACTCATTCCCAGCTCCTCTTAATGACAGAACTTTCTCGCAAGGATCATCTCTAATTTATCTTATATAAAAGTCGTAGGGGCAGTTTATTTTGCATGAGGGCAAGGTCTGTTTTTGCCTCTTGACTAGACTTGCTGATGGTGTCTACACATGGAAATAGGGCGTTTTCCAGACGGCCTAAGTGCTGGTTCACATTCCGCTTCCAGAACAGGGTCCGTGTCCATGGACGGGCCAAGCCAAGGTTTGGGGCGCCTCTCCGTCAACTTCTCCAAAAGGGGTGGAAGGGATGGAGAAAAGCAACGCGGATAAAACCCTCCAGAAATGTGCCTGAGGGGGCTCCTCCCCAGGGCTAAGTCCGACGCGGAGCAAATTCTCTCTTCAACGTCTTCTCTCGCAAAATGGGAACAAAACGGGGCCCCGAAGCTCGCGGGTGCGCGTCTGGCCGGGGCCGCAAAGGTCGATCCCCGTCACCTCATCTCCTTCTCCAGGGCATCGCTCAGGGGTGGAAGGCGCAGGGAAGATGGCTCGGCCTGTCCTCGCCCCCGCCCCCACTCAGCTCACGCCCTACCAGTCTCTTCCCCCTCCTCTTCCGCCTCTTGCCTTCTCCTTCCTCTCTAGCCAAACCCCGCCTCTTCCGGCGCAGAGCGCAGCGCCTCCTGGGACGCATCATTCCGCGCCGGAAGTGGAGGAGTGCGCGGTGAGCGGCGCCATGGCGGCGGTGGATATTCGAGGTAACCGAAGCTTCGCTCTCTCCGTCTCTGCACTTTCGGTTTCGTCGTTCCCCGCCGTCTCTCCTTCCCTTCCCACTCACATTTCTGTTACTGCCTTTCTGGGGGGACTTTTGGTTACACAGGAGCCGGGGCTCGTCTCCTCCTCCCCTAGAGCGAGAGGGGAGACCGAGCCCCGGCGGGGCAGCGGGAGGCAGCCTCAGGCTCCTCCAGCTGTGGGACCTGCCTCGGTAGCCTCAGTTTCCTCGTCTGTAAAATGAACTGGAGAAGGAAGTCTAATGTTTTTGGCAAGAAAATTCCAAAAAGGGTCGCGGAGAGTCAGAGGCGACGGAAAACCTTAAGGTGTCTTAAGGGCCTGGAGCTGCGCTAAGTGCCGGGAATAGAGAGAAAGGCAGAGACCGTCCCTGCCCCCAGGGAGCCAAGAATGTGCAAATAGTGTATTGCTAAGACTTAGTCTTTGAGAATAGGTGGTCAAGGGGCCGAGTGAGAGAGACTTATTCAGACGCGCCCCCCCCACCAGGAAGTGGTATCATTTCCAGGAATTATGATGACCCCCTGCCCCTTTTCGCCATCCAGCCTCAGCAGGTGCCCATGAGGTTGGTTTTTTTCCTGCCGTAAAAGTTGACTATTTATGGTCCTCGGCTCCAGTTCAGAGATGTGGAACATGACCACATGACCCCCTGGGACCTTTATCCCTGTCCTCTCATAAAAGGAGACTGGGGAGAGGGCTACCTGATGTACTACAGGCTTTTCTTTGGTTCTTTTTTTAAAATTTTTTTTTTTTTGCAAGGCAATGGGGTTAAGTGGCTTGCCCAAGGCCACACAGCTAAGTAATCATTAAGTGTCTAAGGTCGGATTTGAACTCAGGTAACTCCTGACTCCAGGGCCGGTGCTCTATCCACTGCACCACCTAGCTGCCCTTGGATCTTTTAAAATTATGTGAATATAGATTCAGCACGCTGATTAGCCATCTGTTACCCTTTGCTCCTGCTATGTTTGTAACCCAGTTCATTTCCCAATCTTCTATAGTTTGGATAATGTTTTTTTATACCATGTATCATAGGCAAATTAACATTGAGAATATAGTATATAGCCTATTTATACACACTATACATAATTCAGATCCATTAGAAATGGCATATGTGCTTTGAGGCATTTTTCCCAATGATTATGAATTGTATAATTCTCTACATTTTTGCTTTATCTTCCTTTTTTACCCAGGGGGATGGCATTGGCAAGATGGTTGGCCTCTTAGGTTGTATTCTGTGATTATGGAAGAAAGAAAGTTAATTTGCCCACATGGGGAACAAACCCAGCACTTGGGCCTCTAACTAAACTCATAGTTGCCATATTTGATAAATTTTTACACTTGACATTTGTCGAAAATAGAATCTGTGTCTTTATATTAATTTTCCCTGCTCTTGCCTAGATCTAGAATCTTAAAATTTTAGGAGAGTCTGGGTGGTGAAGTGGTTAAAGCATTGGGATAAGATCAGGAAGACTAGCTTTCAACTCTTGCCGTTAATTTTAACCAGCTGTGGCTATAGACAAATGACTCTGTGCCTTGATTTTTTATTTCTTTGTAAAGGAGAATGCAAACACCTGTATCTTCTATGTCCTAGGGTTGTTGTGAAACTCAAATGAGATAATGTGTTTAAACTCTGCAAACCTTAGAATGTTAGAATGTCAGCTATCTATAGTATTATTCTCATAATTAACAATTGGGTCTGATACCTTGGAGATATTTCCTACCTCAGTGAGTTGAGTTTGAAGGGTTTATGCCTATTTTTTACCAAAAGAATTTTTTAATTGGTAGTGAAATAACAAAAAGATGTATCCACACATTTTTGATTTGAGTTGTTTTCAGAGACAATATAATCCAATTCATAACCTGCAGTAACAGGTTGAACAAGAGGTTAGTCAACCGTCTTTGCTGTGAATACTTCTAATGAGAGGAAAGACACTATTTCTCAAGGCTGTTCTTTTCTATTTTGGACAGCTTTACTTTTTAACTAGTTTTTCCTTATCTGAAGCCTGAATTTACCCATTTACAACTTCTATACATTGCTATAATTGCTATACATGGCTATAATTTGCCATCCTCCCAGTTACCCAGGCTTACAATATAGGTTTTATCTTCAATTCTTCAGTGTCTCACATTCCATATTCAGTCATTTGTCAGATCCTGCCATTTCTACTTAGATTATAGTTGACATATATTTCCTTCTCTCACTCTGATCCTTGTCACCATCCTAGTTAGGGCCCTTATCACATCATGCTTGGATTATTGAAATAGCCTCTTGGTTGGCCTCCCTGCTTCAAATCTTCAGTCCACTTAGAGACTGCTAAAGGACAAGTTTTCCCTCTCCAGTTCATTTTGCAGTCTTCTTTCACCTTCCCTGTCCTCCAAATACTACATGATCCAGTGACTTTGTTCTCCTTGCTGTTCCTCAGACAATAAACTCTTATCTCCTCATTTCTGTCACTTTCACTCTTACTTCCCCCCAGCTTTCCTTTAAGTCTGTTAAAATCCTTCAAGAAGCCATTCCTTGTATCCCTTAATAACAGTGCCTTTCCTCTAAGACTACCCTAAATTATTCCTGTAGTGTTTCCTTTATTAGACTGTTAACTCCCTTAGAACATGGACTGCCTTATGCCTTTCATTGTATCCCAGCCTTCAGTACTGCCTGATTTCTCTTGACAGCCCTTCAGGTATTTGACGATAGCTGTCATGTTCCCATTTAGTCCTCTCTGCTGATTCTCATGTGAGTAGACTTAATGTACCATCCTATTTGTACTCCTCTGGATACTTTCTAGTTTATTAGCTTCCTTTCAAAAGTGGAAGATTCAGCTACATAGATGTATAGAAAATAAGAAATGATCATCTTTCCCTTTCATCTAGACCAGAACTCTAACTCCTAGAGTTAAAGGAAATTTCTAATCTAAGAATTTAGGAGCAAAGTAAATTTTCAGCACTTAAAGGAACAGAACAGAATGGTAGTGGAAGGGTTAATATGTTTGTTGATTTGCATCCTTTGCAGACAGATTGCACAGAAATCTGTAGGGGAGTACCCCACTCAGTTCTTTTCCATATTCTTATTGTTGTCTTGGATGAAAGCAAATTTAGGTTTGCAGATGGTATGAAGCTGAAAGGATTAGCTAATCTTGACTGATTTTGAAAATGGGGCCATATCTCATATAATGAAATTTAATAGGGATAAATGTAAAGTCATACAGTTGGTTTAAAAACAGTCAGGTTAAGTGTACAAGACAGATTGTTCAGGTGAGAAAGACTTGATGGTTAGTGAAATGCAAGCTTCGTATAAGTCAGAAATGTGAAAAATGACAAACAAAGAGCTCATGTAATCTTGGGTTATATAGAGACAATAGTGTTCATGGTAAAAGAGGTGATAGTTTTTTTTTCCTTTTTCCACTTAAGCTACATTTAGTTTATTAAGTTCATTTATGAACATTCTATTTTAGAAGGGACATTGACAAAAAGGAGTGGATCTAGAGGCAGGTGATGAGGATGAGGGGAAGGGAAGGAGGCTGAAGGCTCGTGAAAAGATTAGAAAATCCTTGAACAAAGTGAAGCTATTCATATAAAGAGAATAGAGATCCATGGTTCTGTCTCATAGGACAATACCAGAGTAGAAAAACAGATTCTAGTTTAATTTAGGATATGGGGCAGCTAGGTGGTGTAGTGGATAAAGCACCGGCCTTGGAGTCAGGAGTACCTGGGTTCAAATCTGGTCTCAGACTCTTAATAATTACCTAGCTGTGTGGCCTTGGGTAAGCCGCTTAACCCCATTTGCCTTGCATAAAACCTAAAAAAAAATTAGGATAAAAACTTAGCATATTGGAAAAAGATGCAGTTAGTCATGTTTTCATATTGTAACTTTAATATTAAAAATACTATTAAAATGAGAATAGAAGCATCACATCTATATATTACAGCTATATGTAGGAGATATATTCTTAATTAAATGAGAGATAAGATTAAAAAATAACATTAAATGAAACTGGAAAGTTAACGCAACAGATAAAATTGATATACCTAGGATTAAAAAAGGGGGAGCAGTTGAATGAGGGAAAAATCGTCTATTTAATTTCTTTGAAAAAGGCTTGGTTTCTAAGCTATATTAATAATTAGCAAATTTATGAACAAAACTTCTAGATAGTCAAAGGATATAAAAAAACAATTCTCAAAAAGAATTGCAGAATATTAATACTACGGGAAAGAATGTGCGAAATCACTAACAACTTTGACATTTCTCCTTATATCCTTGCACAGTGACTGTGTGACACAGGTAACAAAAATTGGCAGTAGTCAGTGTTAGGAGGACACATTTTGTGGGGAGCTCTGAACTGTAATTATTTTGGAAAACAATCTCCCTGGCTTCCTTTAAGTCCCAATTAAAGCCCTACCTTGTACAGGAACCCTTCCTCAACCCCTCTTCATTTCAGAGCCTTCCATCTATTAGTTATTTATAAAACTTATATTTGCTTGCATGTTGGCTCCTTCATTAGATAGTAAACTCTTTGAGGGGAAGGACTGTCTTTTGCTTCTTTTTGTATTTCCTGGAATTCTTAGCACAGTTCCTAGCACATGGTAGTTGCTTAATGTTTATTTGTTGATTTAATTATGCAAATAAAATGACTAAACTGTACTTGCCCTTTAACCCAGAGATTCCATACCTGGGCTTCTACCCCAAGGAAGTCATTCCCCCATATACCTCAAATTTTTTTTTTTTAACAACACTTTTTGTGCTAGCAAAGATTTGGAAACAAAATATATGCCTCTCAATTCAGGAATAACCAAATAGCAGTACATGAATGTAATTAGATTTTGCTGTACTGTAAGAAATGATGAATGTGTTAAGACAGAGAAGCATGAGAAGATTTAAATCACCTAATTGACACTGAATGAAGTAAACAGAACCAAGGAAAAATCGTATATATATTGACAATAGTATTGTAAATGAAAAGAAGACACACAAACACACAGATCAAGAGTAAGATTTGCAAAATTGTGAAGAACAAATATGACTTAAAAGAAATGTTATTAGAAATGCTCCCAACCAACTAATTTATGGAGATGAGAGATCCACAGGTGATATGTTTTTGGACTTTACAATGTGTTGACCAGCTATGCTGTTTTTTCCTCTTTTTTTTTTTCTTTTAGGTTTTTGCAAGGCAAATGGAGTTAAGTGGCTTGCCCAAGGCTACACAGCTAGGCAATTATTAAGTGTCTGAGACCGGATTTGAACCCAGGTACTCCTGACTCCAGGGCTGGTGCTTTATCCACTGTACCACCTAGCCACCCCTCCTCTTCTTTTTCTAACTTTAAAAAATGATATTTTGGGGGACCAACTAGGTGGCACAGTGGATAGAGCACTGCCCTGGAGTCAGGAGTACCTGAGTTAAAATCTGGCCTCAAAACTTAATAATTACCTAGGTGTGTGGCCTTGGGCAAGCCACTTAACCCCATTGCCTTGAAAAAAACAGGAAAAAAAATGATATTTTTTAATATGGTATGGTTTCCTGGAAGAGGGGGATCCGTTTGGAAAAACTATGCATGATGTTGAAAAAGATATTTAGTAAGAACTTATTTAACCCACCTCCCATATCATTTTTAATTGCTTTATTCTTTTGAGGTGAAAGGATGAGTATTAAAATAGGAGAGAAGGAAAGCTGATCATTTTATGTAAATTGCTATTAAACATGTTTCCTTCTTTTTTTCTTTTGTCCTTTCTCTGTTTCTCTTCCATAGATAATCTGTTGGGAATTTCATGGGTTGACAGCTCCTGGATCCCTATATTGAACAGCGGTAGTGTTCTGGATTATTTCTCTGAACGAAGTAACCCTTTTTATGATCGGACATGTAATAATGAAGTGGTCAAAATGCAGAGGCTCACACTGGAGCATTTAAAGTAAGTCGTAAGAACACAGAATTATCGCTAGAAGGATTACTCAGATCTGCTATTCTATAACTGTAGCTCGTGAATTACAAAATAGAAGTCAGGGAGAATAAGTCTTATATCTTATTAGGACTTGTATATATTAGCTATAAAAGAATTCCCAATATATTTCCTTATAGAGGTGTACCCTTTCTTATAGGACTGTTTGGTTCTATGAAAACAACATTAAAGGGCGGCTAGGTGGCGTAGTGGATAAAGCACTGGCCCTGGAGTCAGGAGTACCAGGGTTCAAATCTGTTCAAACCCCGTTTGCCTTGCAAAAAACCTAAAAAAAAAAAAATTAAGTAAAAACAATATAGGAAATATAGGATAGTTAATTCCATGTAAAAAAGTATTGGGAAATGATATGTTCAATCCTGGGTGGTCAAAATTTGGACTGTAAAACCTAAAATAGGAACAGAGAGGTAAATCTTTATCTACCTGGAAAGTCTTCTCTCATTGGAGTGAATAGTAAAAACTCTTCTAGTTTTCCCAGAAATTGTTTTCTGATTGGCTACTCATCACTCTCCAACAGACTAAGGGTGGAGGTTTGGGAGGGGAGCATTTAGAAAGATTGGTACATTAGAATACATTAATGTATTGTTGTTGGGGCGTGATATGCCTATAAAATGAATATGCCTATAAAATGAATTTGTTGCTATCTGTTAAAATGGGGAGTTAATTTACATCCTTCCTTATAAATTGAACTGGTTGGACTAGATCCCTAAGGTCCTGTCCAGTTCTAAGCCTGTAATCTGGCAGGCAACAGGTTTGGGTTTTTTGGTACAGGGAGTGTTTTAACAATGAAAACAGCTTACTTTATACCAGTTGTAATTTTGCTAGTTTGAGGTCTTAAGCTCATCCAAGTACTTAACATATAGGACAAGAATTCATTTAAGAGGGAAAAAAAGACAAATTTTTTTTGGGGGGGGGGCGAGAGGGGTAGTGGGGTAGGTTTGGAATGGGGAAATCAAACCTGTGATTTCTTTGGTATAGGAAACTCCCTTTACCATTGCAGACTGGTACCAGCTCTGCACCAGTCTTAGTTGCCTGGAGCACTGAAAGATAAAGTGATTTGCCTAGACATGAAGTCTTTATCTGCTATGAGATGCTACCTTTTGTTAATTAATCAGCAAGCATTTATTAATGGTGGACTGTATGTTAAGAACCGAAGACAGGAAAATAAAAGCTGTCAGGGATTTTCCCATTTTGTTATTGGCTCATGAGGTTTTACTAAATCTTAAAAGAGATAGCTAATAATGTGCTATTTCTTTCATTTGCCAGGTAAATATGAGAACTGTTCAAAATGTTCATTTATTTTGTTTTTTTTTAAAAAACAGATTTTATATGATAAATTACTATTACTTATAATTAAACAACTTACGAGGGGGCAGCCAGGTTGCGTAGTGGATAGAGCACCAGCCCTGGAGTCAAGAGGACCTGAGTTCAAATTTGGCATCAGACACTTAAAAATTTATCTATTTCAAAAAAAACAACTTACTAGTAATTTTCAACATAATCCATCATATTAGAACACTCATTATGGTTTTTGGACAAACTTTTCAATTTCAGGTGAACAAAATATAGGATCTCTAGTTTAGATTTGTTGATATTCTACTGCTTGCAGTATCTCTGATGCATTGTTTTCCTGTCTAAAACTTTACACATAATTTTACTATGCTTTTTGGTTTTGACACTTTTTTCTGCATTAACTTCATTGAGGTAAAAATAAATTTCCATGGCAGAAACTTTTTTTTATTTTAAAGTCTTATTACAACTTCAGCAGGAGATATCGTCCAGGACTCTAATCCTAGTTTTTAATTGGGTAACCATTGAGTCACAAAAATGTTTTCCTTTATGCATGTTGCTTTCCATATCACAAATAGTGAAATTTTTGTGCCATTGAAATTATTTTACTGTTAACATTAATAAATTAATTTTGAAACATCTTTTATAGATTTCTTGATTTCCAGTGTTTTGTTTTTCAGTCAGATGGTTGGAGTAGAGTACATCCTTTTACATGCCCAAGAGCCCATTCTTTTTATCATTCGGAAACAACAGCGGCAGTCCTCTACACAAGGTAAATATATACACTTTAGTTCATTTTTTTCTTTAGAGATCCATTTTATTTCCTACCTTCCAGGTTTTTTAATTGTAATCACTTTTGAATTCCTGAGAAATCCCATCAGTAATATTTTTTACTTTCCTAAAAGTATATCCCCATACATGTCGCTTTTTTTTCCCTAGGAAGAGCAGAGGTCGCCCTCTAGTGGCAAAATGCTAACTATGCAGGGGAATAGTATTCTCAGGTTCAAATAATGTTTATGTTGTATGAACTGTATTTTTATTGTAATGAGGGACATTATCTTTGAGGATTAGTTTAATTGATTAAATAATCTAAAATAAAATCTAATAAACCTAAATAGTTGGATTCTGATATTAAGAACTATACCTGCTAAATATTAGGAAAATATTCCAATATTGCCTGTTATTCTCAGAGGAATGGTTCAGCATGATTTTAGTGTTGATTGATTTTAGAAGTATCGACTTCCATGTTGTAATGGTAGCTCTTGTAGGCCCTTTTATTATTAACATAAACATGGAAATTTGATATTCTAGCCACTCCGAACATAGATTTTGTATCTGGCTTTATTTTTCAGTGTAATTTTTAAAAAATAAATTTTTGTTGGTGTCTTTGTTATTATATTACATATATTCTGAAAGTTTCCTGCCCAGAAAAATCATACCTCATAACAAAGTCCAAAAAAAAAAAGGAATCAAAAAAGTTCTGCAAAACTGACCAATGCAGTAGCCAAATTTTCTATGTCAGTAGTGTTAAATACTCTGCAGATTGACTTAGAAAACCTCAAATGAGCATTCTCTATGATAGACTTTTATTTGTTTTGTTAAACAATTCATAATTATAATTTAATCTAGTTTGAGCAGCATTCAGGAGTTTTACCTATTCTGATGCACACTTAAAACCTGATAATTTCTAAAATATTTTCCTTTGGGATCAGACTCGATTATGATACTTTCACAGCATTCAATTTTGGTTGTTCTCTTCATTTTCATTTTTGTAGTCTTTGAGTATATTGCTTTTCTGGTTCTTCTTACTATACTTTGCATATACATTTCCCATGAATCTCTGTAATGATCATAATTATAATTTCTTCTATCACAGCACTATTTCATTACCATCACATATTTCAACTTTCAATCCCCTTTCAATAGATACCTGGATTGTTTCAAATTCTTTGCTACTTACAAAAAGTACCATTTTATTTTGATGCATATGGAGCCTTTCTATTTGTCATTGACTTTCTTCATGTATATGCCTGAAAATATTGATCCTATCTTATGATATAATCTGAGAAATTGATAATTCATCCTGATATTTCTAGTTTGATTTTGTTTCCTTTTTTGATTATTGAGATTTTTATCATACATTAATTTCTTATTGTAAAATGAAAGTATTGAACAAGATAATCTCAGAGGTCTCTTTCAAGCTTGTAAATTCTGTTTTCTTGTTGAATGGCCACTGTGCTAGATAATGCAGTCACAAAAGTGGTTATAACATCTGGCCAAATAGGGGTGGAAATGAAGTGAGAGGTTTTGTATATAAGCAACTGTTAAATGAGAAGAGTGACATCAGTGCAAAGGGAAGATCAGTCAGGGAGATAGATATGAGAAATCTGAAGAAACCAGATGGCTTTCCATGAGAGAGACAGAGAGACAAGTACAAGCAAATGAGAAAGCCCCTGCCCTCAGGGAGCTTACATTTTAACAGGCAAAAACTATATATAAAAAGGGTGAAAGATGCTGCAGTTCAGGAGGTGATGATAACCATGACTCAGTATGATGTTAATGGGCTATCCCCCTGAGTAAGAAAGAAAAATAAAAATAACTGTTTCCTGTGCACCAATGGATTCTGCAGTGTCCCCAAAGTTGTAGAACTGCACTAAAGCTTTACATTGTATTTTTCTTTATTTAGCAAGTATGCTTTGTTCTACTTTCAGAAAATGATCTCTTAAAAGTACATTCTTGCTTCTCTAAGGGATGTGAAAAGTCTGGGTTCTTAATTTCCATCCATGTTAATGACTTGAGCAACTCTATACTTTTCATTTCTGTTAAACTGATTTTACTGTTCCAAAATGATATTCTTCTACATTGAGCCATTTGTATTTATTTCTAATGTGACATATTTACTGACTGAAATTTCAGAAATTCTTCTTTTTTTTCCAGTCATCCCATTAGCTGATTATTATATCATTGCTGGAGTAATTTATCAGGCACCTGACTTGGGATCTGTCATAAACTCCAGAGTGGTAAGTGTCTTTTTTCTAAGGGTTTGGAGTGGTGGGGTTGTACACTCTCTAAATGTTAAATGAGGATTTTCTTTCTCTGACAAGCATTCTCTAAGAATATCTGCTTTTGAAATCTGAACCCCACACTAACAGGGATAGTAGCTGTGTTTTGAGTTATTTCTAGATATGGATTATGTAGTATACATATACTACATACCTAACCAAACAGTTTGCTGTTTTCATGAACCATGGAAAACATTGTTTTTGCAAGAAAATATTATTTTTTAGTTATTTGTCCTTGTAATTTTTCACCTACTGAAAAACTCAACTTTCTTCTTTTGCAAGCTCACAGCTGTACATGGAATTCAATCAGCCTTTGATGAAGCTATGTCATATTGTCGTTATCACCCTTCCAAAGGGTACTGGTGGCACTTTAAAGATCAGGAAGAACAAGGTAGGACATGCAAGAGGAAAGAACCAGTTTAATAATTGGGAACTGTGTTTTTTTATCATTTCAAATATGGGTTGATTCATTATGAAAGGAAATCTTAGAGTTACTTTTTTGGAGACTTGAGCTTTTGTTTATTAGGTCCAAAGATTGTGAATGAAAGGCAGAGTAGTAGGAAATTAGCTCTGGAGGAGTTAAGAGAAAAGCACACACACAATCCAGGAGACAATAAGGGGATCTACCCATGAACATAATTCCTATATAACATTTCCTCTTTCAGCCTAGAAAATATGTGGCAGGTGAAAGATGAAAATGACTGAGAAAAGTTTGATCTTGTGAGCATTATTAATGAGTTTATGTGAGTTTATTAATCAGTGTATGACGATTGTCCAACAAACTGGAACCAGACCTCTTCAACCTAGGGCTGAACTCCAAATGCAGGGATAGACAAACTTTTATACATTAAAAACAGTTAATCAAATAAGACTAATTACAGAGAAACCATACAACATTAGGTAATCTTGTTTCTAATTGTAGGAAGATTAGGGACTTCCAACTTTGGGAGGGGGGAGAGTAAATAGGTACAATTCTGTAAATTAAAGTGTTTGTAAACAATCAAAGGAAATGGAAACAATAACTTAATGATCAGTACAAGGCCAGTTTTCAGACCAGACATATGAGTTGCTTAAGATATTGTGCAAAAATTCCTTACATTAGTCTTTGGACTTGACTGGGTTTTTGATCAGCCTAACTTAGGTCATTGGTTAAGGGTCTCCAAATATCAGAGAGAGGTGATCCAATTTCCCAGTCATGAGGAAAGTTTTAAACAATATGATAAGGTTTCTCCCAATTCCCATTATTGAAATAAGAGAAAGATGGAGGGTTTGAATGGAGAAGAGGGTAGGGCAGGGAAGAAAGATCAAAAGAGTTTAAAGGTGAAGATGAACTTTGGTTCTACAATCCAAGTCCATCTTTTTCTTTTTTCTTTTTTTGCAAGGCAAATGGGGTTAAGTGGCTTGCCCAAGGCCACACAGCTAGGTAATTATTAAGTGTCTGAGACTGGATTTGAACCCAGGTACTCCTGACTCCAAGGCCAGTGATTTATCCACTATGCCACCTAGCTGCCCCTAAGTCCATCTTTTTATTGAATCTGAGCACTTAGGACTTACTTTGTGCATTAACAACTACTTCATTAAGCTTTTGAATTGTCATGGATAATTGATATCTGTTGCTGCATTAACATGTAAAGCTGTTTAAATACTGTTGCTATTAGAACTCTATTGTAAGAAGAAAGCTTAGAACTATGTTTGACATTAGGTTGAGCAGTCTTAAAAAAATGATATTTAGTTGCTACATGATGAATACAACATACTGTTTCCTATTTGGTTATGGTGATGTATCTTGGACTTTATGTTACAGATAAAGCCAAACCTAAAGCCAAGAGAAAAGAAGAACCAAGTTCCATTTTTCAGAGACAGCGTGTGGATGCTTTACTCTTAGATCTGCGACAAAAATTTCCACCCAAATTTGTTCAGGTAATAACATGCTGGTAGTTTCTGTTTTAAATATGAAATCTGTAAGACTTAACTTTCCATTGTCTTGTTGGTGAGATTATTTTTAAAATTATATTTTTTTTCATGTAACTTGTTTAGAGGAAAGAACTGAAAATTATGCATAATGGATCCACAGAAGGAATCCTAAATTGATGGGAAGATTGAAAGTTTTATGGAGCAAATGACATTTTGTACTCTCCTAGAATTATGATTAGGATGGAAGTTTTGAATTTTAGGAAGAGAACATTCCAGGTATAGGTATTTGTAGGAAAATAAGAGGCAGGAAATAGATGATTATATGATGGGAATGATGAGTAGGTTGTCAAAGCAATAGAGTTGATGACATGGAGAGGAGTAAGGGTATAGAAAAGAACCTTAAAGAGGGATAAGGGAATTAATAAGTTATATGTTCCACCAAGAAACATTTACAAATTATATACTTTGTACTAATCATTTTGCTACACTTGAAAACTACAAAGTCAAAAGCAAATGAATTTCTGCCATCAGGGAGCTTACAGTCTAATACTGGATTCAGTGTACTCTATATAACATATACAAAATAAATACAGTGTAATTGGGTAAGGAGTGAGGTGTGGGGGAAGAGGGATCAAGAGAGTTATGTAGTGGTTACCTTCCCACTGACAGGGAGGCATGGAAAGGTTTTCAAGAGAAATCATAAGATGTGGTTGAACTTGTCTTCACCTCCATCTTTGTACTTTGTCTCTTCAGGAATACAGTTATCAAAATCTCTTAGCTCCTAACTCTTCCTTCTCTGCTACAGCTTTGAGAGCGTTAGACAGTTGTATTTAGTAGCCATTCTAGTTTGGAGTGGTATCCCTGAGGGACCATTCCAGCTTCTTCTCAGCAGTTCAATTCAAGAAACATTTATTGGCTTTCTACTGTATGCAGGCCATCCTGCTATGATTTAAGAATATAAAGATGATTGAGATACCATCTCCACCCTTATTTAGAACAACTTAGAAAATAAGTACATGAATGTAGTACAGAGGTCTAGGAAATCCAATGAGGGAGAACTTACTTTACCTTGAGGAGCATAAGGGAAGATTTTAAGGGGAAGGCACACCTGATTGGGAGTGTTTGTAACCAAGAGAGGTGGGAGATGCATTACAGACATTGGTTCAATAGGAGGTGGTGGTGAGAGGGGAGGGAAATAGAAAACAAAACAAGACAAACAGCAGGGCAGGACCAATTCAGGAAGTAACGAATACATTTTGGCTGAGAGAGAAGTAGTATGAGATAAGTCTGGAAAGAAAAGATGAAATTAAATTATGGAAGACCTTGAATGCCAAGCTAAAGATTTAAAACTCTTATTTGGTAAGCAAAGGGAGTTGAGGAACTACATGAGCAAATTTAAGAAAGCATGAGTCATGTTTCAAGTGTCTAAGAATAATCCAGTTTGATTGGAGTCTAGAGTATGTGGGGAAAGATAGTATGAGATAAGGATAGAGAAGAGTAATTTGGTGCTTACATGTCAGTGGGAATGTCTGAATTTTATGAAATCCTATAGCCTCTCCACTGTCTATTTTATTTTTTCCTTTTCTACTTCCACTATTTATGTCAGGCTATAATTTTTTATTGGATTATTGTATTGATCACTTGTCTTCCAGTCCTCTTGTGTGCCTCTTGCCCAACCCATCTTACATACAACTATTAGATTGATTTTTACCAGTGCACAAGTATAGTCAAGTTATTTCACAACCCAAACAGTTTCAGTGACTTCTTATATTTACCAGAAAAAAAATAAACTGTTTAATCTGTTATTCAAGGTCTATTTGATGTCTTCCCTAAGCTCCAACTTCAAACCTCTGTTTGTTTTTTCTGTTTTTCTTTCATATACATACATGCACATGGATACACCAAAGTGATTTTTAATTAATCTGATTTAACAGCATTTTGTGATCTTCAAATGCATATATTATATCTTCTAATTTGTTCGTTGCTAACCAGTGTATTTATCTCCTATTGAATTATAAGATCATTGGATCCTAGGACTGTGTCTTAACTATATATCTTCATCATCTAGCACCATTTGTTGTACATAGCACTTACTCTGAATCCTTACTAAATGGGTGATGTCATCAGATGGTTGTAAATGAGAATCTAGATTTACTTTATCACGTGTGATCAGGAATACCTTTAGAACCTTCTTGGTCTTCATTATTCCCTTCCCCTTTATTTCCTCTACTGCTTTGGGTAAGACCATTGTCAGTAGAATAGGGTATATATATTAGATTGGATTGGGATTATTTTTGTTGTGTTCAATTTTATGTTTGACAGTTCTGCTCTGATTTACTTTTAGGTTTGTGTGTATGGTTTTTTTTGTTTGTCTTTTTGGTCAAAGGAGATGGGAAGATTTAGTGCTAATAGGAAAAGTATGTTAGAGGAAGATGAAATATTCATTTATTTTATATATAAAATTTATACTTTCAAGGAGAAAATGACAGTGTAGTAGATAGAGCACTGGGGCCACAATACCTGTGTTCAAATCCCTGCTTTAATTCTTTCTTACTCTATGGCTAACTCATTGAAACCGATTGATGCTTTGTTTCCTTATCTGTAAAATAAGGATAATAATATTTGTACACTGCACTTCCTAGGATGGTTGTGAGAATCAGTAAATCAGTTTTATTAAGCAACTACTCTTGTGTCAGGTACTATGTTAAATACTGAGGCTACAAAAAGATGCAAAAGGCAGCCCTTGCCTCAAGGAATTTATATGAGTGCAACAACAGGCAAATAAATATATACAAAGAGTAATATGCAGGATAAATAAGAAATAATTGCAGAAGCAAGGCACTAGAAATAAGAGGGATTGGGAAAGGCTTCTTGAAAAAGAAGTTAATTACTGTGTGTGTGTGTGTGTGTGTGTGTGTGTGTGTGTGTTGGCCACATGTGTGCTTGCATGCACATTTCCTTTCTATGATCCGGTTTATTATCCTGGTTAAAAAAAAAAACCCTACAAAATCTGAACTCTTAAATTAAAAAAAAAGTTTTGGTAAATCTTAAGGTGCAATGTAAACGAGTTATTAATAAGTTGCCTCTTTTCTTGTTGCAGCAAAAGCCTGGAGAAAAGCCTGTCCCAGGTATGAACATTTAAAATTCTTAATAAATTAGAAATAGCTTGTTTAGGGAAAAAGTAACCTCATTGATGAAAAGATTTTTTGGTGATAGAAGTGACAGCCTGTACGCTATATGACTAAAGTGAATTAATCAGTCTGTACTTCCATACTGACTGCATTTCATTGTTTCCTACCTTTGAGGCCTTCTAAATTATCAAAAAAAACCCACGACACTGAAGCATTTCAAACAGTTCTTTCGTGGTAGAGGTGTTGGTACCTGCAATGTGAATTATATTTTGTCTGAATGCACACACATACCCCCCCCACACATATAATGCATTATATATTGCAACACATAATAATATGCCATATATATGCATTTTGAAAATGTTCTAGTTTTCATTGAACTCTAGGATTTATTGAAAGATCTGAGTGAAAGAATAGAACTTGTATCTTTTTTTTCCTCTGACTTCATTTTTTTGTCTTGAAAGGACATTTGGGTTCAGAAAAACAAAGAATTCTGTCACTTAACTTTAGATCATAAGTGCTAAAAAGTAGGAGGGCAGATCTCAGTATTTTTGGAATTTAAATGGATCCTAAACTACAACTTTTCCCTCACCTTTTCCCTCCAAAATTGTATTATTTGTGATTGATATTTTTCGAAGGATTTTAACCTCACTTTCAACTTGGTGTTTTTGTTATTAGTGGATCAGACGAAAAAGGAGCCGGAACCTATACCTGAAGCGATAAAAACAGAGGAAAAAGAGACTCCCAAAAATGTCCAGCAGACAACTAGCACTAAATGCCCCCCTGAGAAACGAATGAGACTACAGTGAATATTGGGCTGTTATCTACTCAGCACCAAAGAGAAACATGGGGGTGACATCAGATTTCTGCAACAAAGACTTTATCATTACAGGATTTAAAATTCCTTGTTACAACTTTCTATTTTTTTATAAGAAGTCTGATTTTCTGGGAAAGGATTTGTTTCATCTTCCTTCTTTATGTGTTAGATTTTTTTTCATTAATCTTTTATATACTTCCCCACATCAATTTTATGTATATATGTATTTATCAAATAAAATAACTTTATAGAATATTGGATTTAAGGTTTTGTGTTTGTTTGCGCTTTCATTAGTAAATTGTGTTATTTTCTAAGTGCCTAGATCTTTATCTAGATAACATTTACTGTCCATTTTATGATACTTCGCAACTTTAAAACTCTGTGTAAATGTTTTCATTACTATTACTCTAAAGAAAGGGGTTATTTGTTAACTTTAGGGGTTTTCTGTGTTAGATTATGATTCAGAAAACTTGGTGTTTGTTTTCTGTTCCATCCCCTATTTCAGGCAGAAAGAGGCAGTTAATCAGGTGATTATGTAGTCACACAAGATATAACACCGAAATATCTATATTAAATTTAGGATGAACCTGGGATTGGAAGATGAATCCTGAATGCCCAGTTAAGTGAATCTAAAACTAAAGGGGAAATTTAGACATCAGCTCATTTGGGGTCTTAAGTTGTTGCAATGCAGGATTTGTATTTCTAGAGAATAATATCAGCCAAGCTAGACACAAAGAACTTTTTTCCTCCCTTTTAAAAAAACTATTATAAACAAAACAAATATGAATATTTTCATGTACAAACACTAAAAGAGGACCATGAAGCTCTACTAGATACAGCAGACATTTTTAAAATTATTTCCAATTTAATATGATAGTTCCAACAGTTCTACTTATCTGAATTTCCTTTAACTTATGATCTATTTTTTAGAAATTAAGATTTACTGATGCTCTAATTTCCTTTTTTTTTTTTAGTATCACTAAAAGCCCTATTTTATAAGTTAAAAAAAAGATCCACACATTGGTTGTGTCTGAAAATGAATGTCTCATTTTGCAACTATAGTCTATCAATTTGGTAGAAGACATGATTCCTAATCTAATGGCATCGTCATAGGGTATTCAATTGATCATCTTTTTTAAGTCTTATACAGCTTATTTTCTTTACTGTGTTAAAGTTATTCTTGTTCTGAACACCAGTTTATTATTTCTAGGTATCTTTGACATCTCTTAGTCTTTATTGCATAATATTCCATTTCTTTCATACACCTTAGTTTTTTCAATCATTTTCTTCAATAAATGAGCTTCCAATTTGTTTCCAGCAACTATTTGCTTCAATAAAAACTACTGCAATCAATAGTTTGGGATATGTGGGTTCTTAAATGGATACTTTACCTCTAATTTGATCTGTTTGCTAAGCCAAAGGTTATTTACAAGTTACTGGCTTTTTGAGTTTCCTTTTTTTATGATTGATTTTCACATTACTACAATCTTGTGAAAGTAAACATAATCCCCTCTTCCTCCCAAAATGATAGAGAAGCCTCAAAAAAAATAAAGAGGAAAAAAATGTACTTCAGTCTGTGTTCAGATACCATTGGTTCTGTATCTAGGATGGGCTGCATTCTTTATCATAGGTCCATCAGAGAAGTTGCTTCAGTTTTTTTTCCCACATTGCTATTAACTCTATTTCCCTCCATTCTATTCTTCCCCACTCCCATTTATTCTATTCTCTCCTTTCACTCTGTCCATCCTCAAAACTGTGTTTTATCTGACTACCTTTCCCCACAATCTACCCTCACGTACACCTTCTCCTTCCCCTCTTGTCTGTCACCTACACCTTCCCATCCCCTTTCTTTCATCTGTGGGCATTTAAAAAGGAAGAAGCCATGGATCACAATGTGAGTTGATCAGCTATGATGACTACAACTCCTCTCAGCTGTTCAGAGATCCAGGACAACCCCTGGGGGACCTGTTATGGACAATACTATTCACCCCACAGAATCTTAATGTATACTATGATCAATCACTTCTTAAAAACCTCTTAGGTTTTTCCTTCATGTCTCATGACTTTTTTCCCCCTTAGTCCTAATTCCTCTTACACAAAAGACCTAATATGTAAATATCTTAAACATAAATGCATATAAACAGCTTTTACCAGACTGTTTGCCACAAAAGGGAAGGTAGTCTAAAAATGTATAACTTATAAATTTACAAATGGATGAATGTTGAAAAGTTACCATAGCATGTTATTGGAAAAATAAAAATTAAAAAGAAAAGTTCATGCCAAACAAATTTCGTTTTCTTTGAAAGGCTTTCTAGACTCATAGATCAAGGTCATGATAGAAATAGTATTCTTGGATAAAGCATACTTGACAGTATCGCTTATAAAACTTTTTGCCCAAACTATGTGAACTGATGGTAGAGTTTGTTGTTTATTTGTGTCAGACATTTTGGGTTTTCTTGATAGGGATACTAGAGTGATTTGCCATTTCCTTCTCCAGTTCATTTTCTGTATAGGGAAACTGAAACCAGCAGGGTTAAGTGACTTGCCCAGGGTCACACAGAGTAAATAACCTAAGGCAGGATTTGAACTCAAGTCTTCCTGGCCTCAGGACTCGTGGCTCTAGCCACTGGGTCAACTAGCTACCTAATAGTAGTTAAGTACAGACTCAGAGATGATTAAGGGGGAGATGGGGCAATATATCAGCCTGGAGGACAATCTTGAACAGCTACAGGTTATTTTTCCCAAGTGCAGGAGGTTAAGAGAAATGACTAATATATTTGATAACAGAATCTGAGTTCAAAAATATTCCAACAGGCCAGATCTGTGGGGGAAAGGAGAGGAAATAAAAATAAATGATTTAAACAATATATAGGAAACTCCCGATGAGTAAAATCCCTTCTGCCAATAAGATTCAGCACTGATATATATACATATATATATATATATATGTATATATATATATATATATATACACACACACATATGTGTATATGTATATATAGTTGCAGAGAAATTAGAAACTTAGAAAGATGCCTGAATCACTGAGGTTAAGTGATTTATCTAAGGTCAGTAGGTGACAGATGAAGACTTGAACAAGTCTTCCTAAGACCTGCTTTTTCTCCACTGAGCCAGGCTATCTCTCCAATGAAATGTAGTAGGGATAATATGCTTAATTTTTTTTAAGTACATGGGTATATGATGAGAAAGGCCTGTCTAGATAGCCATGTGAAAAAGATCAGGAGGTTTTTACTGAATTTTTAGCTTACTATGAGTCAACAAGTATGAAATGACAACCAAAAAAACCCCAAAACTAATACAATCCTATGTTGCATTAATAGAATATATAGTAGAGACAACTAGATGATGTAGTGGATAACTCTTGTCCTGGAGAGAGGGGAAGAACTGAATTCAAATCTGGTCTCAGATGCTTACTATCCATGGAAACCTAAGCAAGTCAGTTCCTCTCTGCCTATCTCAGTTTCCTCAGCTGTGAAATGGGGATAATAATACTATTGTGAGAAATAATTCATTTAGATTCCTACTCTATTCCAATCTATTAATAAGTTTGATATTCTGTCTCTATGATTGATATAGAATCTACATCCTGTCACCATAGCAAAATATGCAAAAGAAATACAGAATCTCATTGGTTGATAAATTTTGCTCTTGAGAATAAAAAAAAATGGCACATCAGCGGATATTTGGGTATCAAATCCTACAAGAACAAGGTCCTGGTAGAAAGGAGCACTTGGAATTGTGAGGAAGATCTGAGGTCAACTTCATTACAGGGTATCATGGACCCTTTAATAAAGTGCCATTGGCCCAGAGCTCTGCCTCATTGTTCTTTTCTGGAAGATTTTAATTCTCACAAGCACCTACCTTTCAGGGTTGTTCTGAGGGCCAAATGAGGATAAGAGATGATTATTGTTCTCATATATAAACAATCAATTATTGAATTAGGACCAGAATTTTTTCAACAGTTTGTAGGTTGTAGTTTGAAGGGCTTTCTTGATGGATGAAATTACATAAATCCTCCAGGGTACATGCCTTTCATCTAGGGTGGGAAACCTCATTCAGTTAAAGAACCTTTTCCTGGGTGGGAGACCCCACCCAACTAGAGAACATTACAAACAATTTAAGCTAAGGAGAATTTCAGTCCATTGTGTTCCACTCAGGCCTGAGCAGAGGTGGACCCACTTTTGTAGAGACTGTCCTAGGTGGGGGTAGAGTGGATAAGAGGTAAACCTTTTTTGTCCAAGACTAAATGATCAGACAAATCCCCCAGCCTTTCATTAGAATAGGCCCACCTTTCATTATGATATTCATTCTTCTCATTAATTGTTTTTGTTTTGTTTTTTTAGGTTTTTGCAAGGCAAATGGGGTTAAGTGGCTTGCCCAAGGCCACACAGCTAGGTAATTATTAAGTGTTTGAGACTGGATTTGAACCCAGGTACTCCTGACTCCAGGACTGGTGCTTCATCCACTGGGACACCTAGCCACCCCTTTCTCATTAATTGTTAACCAAATAAGAGTTGATTGCAACCCTCAGAACATCCACTCTTTCAAAGGTATAAAAGTGTTGAGTGGGTTCCATGAGGAATCTTTGGCATTTGAGCATTTCACTAATCCATTTTATTAATTACTGCTATTATGATTAATAAAATGTTTATTTGCCCAGAAAATGTCACTTGAACTTTTTATATATCACAAGGACAATATTTTAAAATGTTTGTCATATGGTAAAATATTTAGCACACTTAATAAATTTTTATTTCCTTCCTTTTTACTGTCTTGAAAAAAGGGAGTTTATAGTCCCTCTATATTGCATTCTACTCCAATGATAGCTCCAATGTTGTGCTTAATTCCTAGTGTTACAGTTTAGAAAAGAAATTGATAAACTTGAGCATGTCAAGAGGGGACTGCCCAGAATGGTGAGGGTACTTAAACCCATGACTAAAGGAATTTTTGAAGGAACTAAATGTTATATTAACCTAGAGAGAAGAAACCTTTGAGGCAGCTAAGTGACTCTGCAGATAAAGGGCTGGACCTAGAGTTAGGAAGACAAGTTCAAATTCAACCTCAGATACATACTTGCTGTGTGATCCTGGACAAAGTCAATTAACTTCTATTTACCTTAATCTACTGAAAAAGGAAATGACAAACCACTTCAGTATCCTTACACCAAAAGCCCCATGGACAACACTAAGGTCCATGTGGTCATAAAGAGTTGGACATGATTGAACAACAACAGTGGAAGTGAGATTAACCTTATTGTGTATGATCCCAAAGACAAGGTTTAGAAAGACAACTTTTGATTCCATATATAGATGAACAACTTGGATTGGACACTAATGCATTGTTGGTGGAGTTGTGAACTACTTCAGCTATTCTGGAGAGCAAATTGGAATTTTGCCCAAAGAGCCATCAAAGCATGCATACCCTTTGATGTATGACTCATCAATATCACTACTACTCTGCCCCAAAGAGATAAAAGGAAAAGGACCTATATGAGCAAAAATATTTAAAGCAGCTCTTCTGGTGGTGCTAAAGAACTAGAAATCAACTAGGGAATGGATGAATAAATTGTAGCATATGATTGTGATGGAATACTTCTGTGGTATATGAAAAGACAAGCAGAAAAACCTGGGAAGATTTATATGAACCGACATAAAGGGAAGTGAGCAGAACAGTGTACAACAGTAACAGCAACATAGTATAATAATCAACTGTGAGTGATTTACATTTTCTCAGCAATATAATGATTCAAGACAATTCTGAAGGATTTATTATGGAAAAATGCTAATCACCTTCAGAGAAAAACAAATTCTAAAAGAGAAGGAAGCATTTTTAAAACTTTAATTTTCTTGGGGGTTTTGGTGGTCTGTGTTTTCTTTTATACCATTACTAATATGGGAAATATGATTTATATAAATAGACATATAATATATATATATATATATATATCAAATTGCTTATTTTCTCAATGAGGGAGAAGATTTGGAACTTAAATTTTTAAGAATGAATGTTAAAAATTGTTTTTACATGTAATTAAAAATATTTTTAAAATACATATAGAGGAATATCCTAATAAGTTAGAATGGGTTGCTCAATTCTGGAATTCTTTAAGTGATGACTGACTGACAAGAATGTCACAGAATAAGTTCTTGCTCAAGGCCAAGCTGGACTAGATGACAATTTAAATGCTTTGCTTTTACACCAAATTAAAGTCTTGCAAATATTGATGGAAGTTGACTAGACATAGATAGAAACATGTAATTTATACATGCAGTGCCAAAATACATGAATTAGTTCATAGCCTTTGATGCAGCAATACCACTACTAGATCAATATGATCTATATATCAAAGAGATCATAAAAAAGGGAAAAAGACTCACATATACAAAAATATTTATATCAACTCTTTCTGTGGTGGCAAAGAACTGGAATTTGAGAGGATATCTTCAATTGGGAATAGCTGAACAAATTGTGATATATAAATATGATGGAATATTATTTTTCTAAAGGAAATCATGAGTAGGTGGATTTCAGAAAAACCTGGACTTAAATGAATTGTTGCTGAGTGAAGTGAGCAGAAACAGGAGAACATTGTACACATTAACAGCAACATTTTGTGATGACCAATTATGATAGACTTAGCTTTCCTCAAGCAGTTCAGTCACCAAAGACAATTCTAAAACACTTGTGATGGAACAAACCATTCACATCAAGAGAAGGAACTTTAGAGTCTGAAGGCAGACCAAAGCTTATAGTTTTACATTTATAAAATTTATTTTGTGCTTTAAGTTTTTTCCATTTCATGGTTCCCTCCCTTTATATTCTGATTCTTCTTTCGCAACATGATTAATATGGAATATTTAAATACAATTGTACATTAGTACCTATATCTGATTACTCACTGTCATGGGGAGGGGAGAAGGAAGGAAGGGAGGGAGAAAAATATGGAACTCAAAATCTTACAAAAAAATGAATGCTGAAAATTATCTTTACAAATTGGGAAAAAAAATTTTAAATAGCATGAGTTGGTAGTTTGAAATCCATAAAATATTTTCCCATAGAAATAATGTTGTTATATATTGGTTAACTACTCAGACCAAGCTACAAAGAACCATTCAACTCTTAATTTGATAAATTTGTATATGATAAATTCAAATGTTAGCCTCTGTCAAAGACACTCCCTTACTACATTTAGGCATCATTTTGGTTATGATATGAAAGGTGGTGTGAGGTAGTTCATAAATAACTGACCTTGGCACCAGATAGCCCTGATTCAAGTCCTACCTGTGACACTACCTGCTTGGGTAACTCTAGGCAGCCAATTAGCCACTAAGTCCTCTAAGCAATTTTCTCATAATGAAGAGAAGGTGCTGTCCTTCCTTGTTAGGAGGTTCTTCCTCAAGAACTCTCTTGAGCCAATGAAATCACATATCCTTTCCCTGCCTCTGTCTTTGATTGGAATGAAATGGAATCCTTCCGTGTATTCAATAAAATTCAGTTATTAAATGCCTACTATAAATAATGGGGAGAAAAATGAAACAAATTTTGTTTTCAATGAGCTTACATTCTATTGAAGCTTTGCTAAGTTCCCCAAGATATTCAAGAGTTTTTGTTGACACCTCCATGGGTGCTATATTGGGAAATGCACTCAATTTTTGAAGTCAGAGCACCTGTGTTAGAAACCTGGTTTTTGCCAAATGTTATTTTTCTGACCTTGGACAAGTCACTTGACCCCTTTGAAATTCAGTTTTCTCAACTATAAGGTTTTACAGAAGACCTCCGAGGTCATTTCCAGCTCTAAAAATTTATAAAATCAAGAGCTTCACTCTATTGAATTTAATTTGGTGAGAATGATTTTTGTAGGTGGTAGAAAAACTGGCAATGTTGGTGAAATAAATGACTGATAAGGCAACTTATTTGTGACATTAAATGCCACAATGAAGAAAATTCTGTACTGTACCTGAGTAGGCAAATACTTTGGAATCAGGAGACTTAAGTCTGAATTCAGACTGTAGCTCTTAACTAGTCTGGTGACCTTGGTTGGCCAAATACTCTCCCTTTCAGAACCTCATGAAGTAATATAAATTCCTTCATCTATAAAAAGGGTGTGATGATATCCTAATACTTACCCCATGGGATGGGATGCTGGTGAATAAATGTGGAAATACTTTAGGAAGGTTTTCTTTCAGGGATTTTGGGAAGGTAGTGAAATAGGGCAGGAAATGAACTAGCGCTCCTGAATTTTCTTCCTCTTCCCCCTTCCTCTCCCTGCCCCCTCCCCCCAAATAATTTAAAATAATGCTTCAAAGTGAACTTTAGAGCAGTAGAAATATTTTAAAGTCAAAATAAAGCCATTGTGCAGCCCTTAAGACAATGTGAAAGAACATTAGGAAAGACCTGATTTATGGAGCAGGGGTCTAATCTAATTGAAGTATAGATTCCTCAGAATCATCAAACAACAAAACCACTGAGGGACAGCTATATGAGAGGAAACTTCAGCTTCAGGGTCCTCCACTGGCAGGCATGAAACACAGTGTCTATGTGCACTAACCAGACTCAATCCTGGACTGGGACTATGGGCAAGGAGAGTGAGTACATGCTGGTGAATATGGTTGCAAAGGAGCAAGGCCCTGCTGCCTGTAGTCAATCCACGAAGAGTGAAATTTCTGATTCAGGGTAGAGGGATAAGGCGAAGCTGCAACCACTTGAGAGACTGCAGAGAATGAGAGCTTTTGCAATGACAGCATTGCTGGGGGCCTTGGTCCCAGCTCAGGGGTGGAGAGGACACCTGAAGTTACTCATACACCAAAGTGTGAGCTGGAGGAACAGTGACCACACCTGATCTTCAATTATAAAACATTGGAAGAACCAAGAGGTCAAAGGTCAGATAAAACTGAAAAAACAACAGCATGAAATATCTGAAGTCTGCGACATTATTCTCCACACTTCTGGATTAGGGTCTAATTCTAACATAATGTTAACAGCCAAGAAATAGGCAGCTAAAATGAATTAGATCTTGTCCTTCATTATCAAAGAAAACCAAAATGATATCACTATGTTTGAGAAAAATTACAGTATGTCCGATTGTGATTGATAAACCAATATGAGCTCAGAATGCTCTACCATGGGTAGGGCACAAATAATTCATGTGAACACATGGGGTGTTTACTCTAAAATTACATATGTCATGTTTCCGTTGAACTGCTTCAATTCTTCCTTCTTCATAGAGCACAGCTACCCTCACTGATGAGGGCATGCCATGCTGGGTGGTCTTATACTAGTATCTCCCATGCTGTACTAATAAATTTTAAAGTTCTTAAGTGAGACCTTCAGGGTGTTCCTTTATTGCTTCTTCTGACCCCCTTGTGAGTGTTTGACCTGTCTGAGTTCTCCATAAAATACTTATGAACTCTGGGTAAGCAAATTTTGACACAATTTTCCATAAACCCTCATGACTGACAGTATCAAAGACATGATCAAATTTACAAATATTGCTAACAGTGCTCTGTTCTGTTCTTGGCATTTTCTCTGGAATTGTTGGACAGCAAACACCATATTCCTGGATGATGGAGGCATCCTTGAATTCTTTGGGGATAACTTCTTCATATCATATAATATGGAAAATTTCAGTCAGCTTTTGGTTAAGCAATGTACCCTTGCATGGACATTTTGCAGATCTCAGTTGGAATAGAATCAGCACCAAGTGAAAGGAACTTCATGGCATTCAAAACCTCTTATTCAGTTGGAACTTCAGCTAGGGACTTATTGACTTCAAACTGAAGTAAATGGCATTGATTGATAATGGTCTGTTAAGAACACTAAGGAAATAGAAATAGTCAGCCCATCTCTCTGGAATCATGTTCCTATTGTGGTCAATGTGGATCCATCAGCACTGACCAGTTGAGATGCACCATAGGTCTTTGGCCCATAAATAGCCTTCAGGGCATCATAAAAGCACTTGGTTTGTTACTATCTTCATAAAACTGAATTTCATCTGCTTTCTTAGTGAACCAAGAATCCTGCATCTTTCTAAGCTTTGCTTATACTTTGCCTTTGATGGAATTAAATGCTACCTTCTTAGAAATGAATGAACTATCCTGCTAGTAAACCTTGTGAAGTTCTCATTTTTCATTTAGCAGCATCTGTATTTCCTCATCATTTTAATCAAAACAGTCTTGATGTTTGTGAGTGTTCTTACCCAGATGAGCAAATGCAGTGCTGATCTCTGAAAGCTGCCCACTCTTTTTCTGCTCCACGATTGCCAGCTGTTTGTTGGCTCAGTTTTCCTTCCAAGTTAGCAACAAGCTGTTCCCACTCAGAGATACTCTAATCTCTTGACATTTAATCTTTCTAGTATTCATTCTGCCTTGGGGCTGCTGCTTTGGTTGAATGTATATATTTAGCTGGAGAGGATGAGTCTATAATTAGTCCAGCATTCTGCACCACACATTGCCTTTGTCACTCTCACATCCTGTCTTTTCTCCTTACAATCACATAGTCTATTAGATGCCAATGTCTGCTACAAGGGTACATCCAGGAAGTTTTATTGCATTTAGATAAAGAGAAGACAGTGTTTGTGCTGAGAAGGTCATGAGATGCACAAGTCTCCAGTAGTAGGTGACCATTGCTATTGCTGTTTCCAATTCCATTCCTCCTAAGGACTCCCTGCCATGATGGCTCTAGATCTGATCCTACTCTAGCATTAAAGCAGAATTATAAGCTTATTTTCTTTTGGCACATTGATTATAAGGGTCACCAGGTCTTCATAAAATGTTCCTTTGAATTCCTCAGGGTTCATCATGGTGGGAGCATAAGCACTGATGATGATGGCACAGTATTTTCTTGGAAGTAACAATCTCATTGTCATGAGTCTGTTGTTTTTATTCCTTTTGGTAGTCATTCAAAAATGCTGATAAGATTAGTTTTGATTGCAAAATCCACCCCAGCTTCATGGAATCTTCACTATGGTCATGCCAGAAAAATGTGTACCAGCTCTCTCCTCAGTAAGCTGGCCTTCATTTGCCAACCTTGTTTCATTCAGGGCTGAGATTTGGATATGGTACTTGCTGAGTTCTCTTGTAACAGGTCTATTGGATCTTGTGTGCATATTCCATGTACCAATGGTGAATGAAATCTTCGTGTGTGTGTGTGTGTGTGTGTGTGTGTGTGTGTGTGTGTGTGTGTGTGTCTTGATCGCACTGTGGGATCCCAGCCTGCTGTGGTAATCAGTAAGCAGAAAATTTTAGGGCACCTTTTCTGGCCCCCTTCCTCACATCAGGAATTGAGCAGTGCAAACCTTAAATGGGATGATCAGTCATCCAGGGAGTTGCTGAATCTCACTGCTGCTTTCATTGGGGAAATGACAGTATGGCCTGGGTTATCTGTGTGCAGGGGTGTGACTACAGCTTCCAGGGTTATCTACATCTGTTGTTTCATTGCTTGCCTATTTCCACAGGACTTGAGGAATGGTGAGGTATGGGTGATGTCTTTTGATGTGCCTGTAAATTGGATTTAAGTGAGGTAGAGTAGCATGAAGTCATCTGCCTCACTCTCTCTTACAAAGTCATCATGATCCAATGTGGCAAGACAGAGTCAAGACAACTTGTGATGGCTCTAGATGAAGTGGATGACTTTGGGGTCTTTGATGTCTAACCAATGTCTAAGTGCCTTGTAGCACCTACTTCAGCTGCCTTCATGGCCGTTGGAACAAAGTATTCTCATCTGTCCATTCTACTAGTAGAAGACTCCACATGCTTGGGGTAGACATTCCATACAACTCACTGATGAATCTGAGATGCCTTTGGTTACCCTCAGCCTGGTTTAGCCTGTCTGCCAAAATGGTTTACTGGGCTATGGCCATTAGGCATACTACAGTTTCTTGGAGTCACAGGTGAGAGTAATTGGTTCAGGGGGATATCAAAGATGGAAAGCAGCCCTGAAGGGGGATCAGCGGTCCTTATACCAGAGGTATTAGTCTTCCTTGAACAAAAAAGAAAGATCTCAACCATGGATAGTGGTTCTCTATGGTGATGGAGTAGAATGGGCTCAAACTCAGGGAAAAAAATAGTGAAATCAAAACAGCTAACTTCCAAAGAAAAATATATAATAGTCACAATCCACTAAAGAACATAAAAATCAAATAAGAGGAAAAATTAGGGAAAATAGAATAATGCAAGAAAATCAAGAAAATTATGAAAAGAAAGTCAATCAATTGCAAAAGAGATTCAAAAACTTATGGAAGAATATAGCTCTTTTAAAAATAGGATTGGGCAAGGGGAAACTAATGACTATATAAGACACCAAGAAATAATAAAATCAAAAGAATGAAAAAAAGAAGAGCATATGGGAAACAGATTCATGAGAATTGGACTATATGAAAATTATAATAAAAAAGACTTCCAGAAATGGTACTTCAAGAAATTGTTAAGGAAAATTGTCCTGAAGTTTTTGAACTAGAAGGTAAAATAGAAAATTTTTAAATCCACTGAAAGAGATCCCAAGATGAAACTTACAAGAACATTCCAAAATTCCCACATCAAGTAGAAAATTCTGCAAGAAACCAGAAAGAAATAACTTAAATATTATAGAGTTACAGTAAGGATAAAACAAGATTTAGCAGCTTCTACATTAAAAGACCAAAAGCCATGAACATGATATCTCATAGAGCAAAGAAGCTTAGTTTATAATGAAGAATTGCTTGCCTACTAAATATAAGTGCAAGAAAAGAAAAAGATATTTAATTAATTAAAATACTTTTTTAAGTATTCTTGAGGAAAGACAGAAAATTTGACCTACAAAAATCAGGAGAAAACATAATAAGGTAAGCATGAAAGATCAATTATGGGAGATTTAATGAGGTCAAACTGTTTATTTTTATATGGAAAAATATTATCTGAAACTCTTAAAAATGTTATCATTGCTAGGGGACAGCTAGGTGGTACAGTGGATAGAGCACTGGCCCTGGAGTCAGGAGGACCTGAGTTCAAATCTAGCTTCAGATACTACTTAGCTATGTGACCTTGGGCAAGTCACTTAACCCCATTGCCTTGGGAACCCCTCCTCCACAAATAAATGCTATCATTACTAGGTAGTTTGAAAGAGTTCATGTAGAAGACTTGGAGTTAAGTGTGAAGAGATGATTCCCCCAAAATAAAATTGGGTAAGGAGAGATAAAATGGAGAAATTATGTAAATGCAGCATGAATGGAAGAACTGTTACAGTCAAGGACAGTAGGGAGTGGAGGACTAGCAGTGCTTAATTCTCATCATAACTCAGTCAAAGAGGCAATAATATGCTTATCTAAAAGGGTATAACAGTCTTCTTAGAAAAACATTAAGTCAGGGCAATATGATAAAGAAGGGAATCTTAGAACAGTTGAAACAAAGGGGCAAAAGAAAAAAGGTAAGAGAAGGATTCCTAAGAAGGGACTGAATTAGAGAAAGTTGTGAGAAGCAAATTGAATATCTGAGGAGGGATAGAGTAAAAAAGAAAGGGAGCGAAGGATAAATAGTGAGGAAAAGTAGGACGAAGGAAAATACTTAATAATTGTAACTTTGAATGTGAATGGAACTAGATGACAGAATAGTTTAAAAACTAGAATACAACAATTTACTGACACAGAACATTTTTTGAAATGAGAGAATAAACAGAATAAAATAGAATAAAAACAGAGAATTGGAGTAGAATTTATTATGCCTTAATGTAAAAATAAAGCAGGAGCAGCATTCATGATCTCAGATAAAGTTTAAGATAAAATAGAATTAATTAAAAGAGATAAGCAGGGAAACTACATTATATTAAAAGCTACTATAGACAATGAAATAATATCAATACTGAAACTATATGCACCAAATGCTATAGCAGAAAAATTTTAATAGGAAAAGTTAAATGGATTTCAGGTGGAAATATAATAGTGGAGACTTCAACCTTCCCATCTCAGAACTAAATAAATCTAACCAAAAAAATAAATCAAAAAAGTCAAGGAGTTGAACAGAATTGTACATAAGCTAAATATGGTAGATATCTGGAGAGAATAAAATGGGAATCAAGAGGAATATACCTTTTCTCAGTGATATATGGCACCTTTACAAAACTTGGTCACATATTAGGGCATAAAATTTTATAGATGCATAACATTTTATAGTTAAATGCAGAAAAGCATAATTATTAAATGCACCCTTTTCAGACCATAAGGCAAAAAAATATATTCAATAAGGGGTTGTGGGAACTCAGATTAAAAATTAATTGGAGACTGAATAACCTAATTTTTTTTGTTTTTAGGGTTTTTTTGGTAAGGCAAATGGGGTTAAATGGCTTGCCCAAGGCCACACAGCTAGGTAATTATTAAGTGTCTGAGACCTGATTTGAACCCAGGTACTGCTGACTCCAGGCTGGTGCTTTATCCACTGCACCACCTAGCTGCCCCTGAATAACCTAATCTTAAAGAATTAGTGGGTTATGGGGTAGCTAGGTGGTGCAGTGAATAGAGCACTCAGGAGGACCTGAGTTCAAATCTGAACTCAGATAGTTAATTATTACCTAGTTGTGTGACCTTGGGCAAGTCACTTAATCCCATTCATTGCCTTACAAAAACAAATTTTAAAAAAGTTGATGGGGAAATTAGTGGGCTAAAGAGCAAGTCAAAGAAACATAAATTTATTAAAAAAGAATGATAATAATGTAACAACAAATCAAAACCTATGGGATGCAGCAAAAGCAGTAATGAGAGAAAAATTTTTATCTCCAAATGCATACATCAATAAAATAGAGAAAGAACAGATCAATGAATTAGAATGAAATTTTTTAAAAACTGGAAAAAGAACAAATTTAAACCTCCCAACTAAATACTAAATTAGAAATCCAAAAAATTAAAGTTGAGATTACTAAAAATGAATGTAAGATAACCTTTGAATTAATAAATAAAACAAGGAGTTGGTTTTGTAATAAAAAAAAACCAAACCCTAAAACATAAACCATTGGTTAATATGATTTTTTTAAAAGAGAGGAGAAAAAAAACCCAAAACACTAATATCAAAAATGAAAAGGATGAATAATGCACTAATGAAGATGAAATCAAAGTACTTATTAGGAACCATTTTGCCCAATTATATGTCAATAAATTTAACAATTTAAGTGAAATGGAAAATAGTTACAAAATTATAAATTACCTATATTAACAGAAAAGAAAATAGAATATCTAAATAAACCTATTTTAGATTTTAAAAAATTGGATAGACCACAAATGATCTTCCTAAGAAAAACCCAGGACTAGATGGATTTGTGAATAAATTTTATTAAATATTTAAAGATCGACTAATTCCAATATTAAATAAATTATTTGGAATAATAGGCAAACAAATATGGTGCTGATATCTAAGTCAGGAAAAGTAAAAACAGAGAAAGTTTTAGAACAATTTCACTATGAATGTAGATACAAAATCCTAAGTAAAATGCTAGTTAAGAGACCAAAACAATATATCACAGAGATTATATATGTTATCAAATGGGATTTATATTCTGTGCAAGGATGTTTAACATAAAGAAAACTATTAACAATAGCAACAAAAATATAATGAAATCAACAGATGCAGAAAAACTTTTGATTGAAATACAACTCATTCCAATTAAAAACACTTGAAGGTAGGAGTATAAATGAATTTTTCTTCAAAATGATAAGAAGCCAATAAGCATAATTTGTAATGAGGATAAGCTAGAAGCCTTCACAATAATATCTGATGGGGAACAAGTATCCCATTTTCACTAATATTATTCAACATTGTACTAGAAATGCTAGTAAAAGCAATAAAAGAAGAAATAGAAGAAATCAGAATGGGCAATGAGGCAAAATAAAACTACCCTTTTTGATGATATACTTGTAATATCCTAAAGACACAACCAAAAATTGAAGCAATAATTTTAACAGAGCAGCCAGATATAAAATAAACCCACATAAATCATCAGCATTTTTATATCACCAATAAAACCTTGCAAGAAGAGATAACAAGTTATAACCGATTTAAAATAACTATAGACAGTATAAAATACTTAGATGTATATCTGCCAGGTCAAACCAAAGAACTGTATGGACATAATTAAAATATAGTTTTTATACAAATAAAGTCAGATTTAAATAACTGATCATGGGTGGGCAGAACCAATATAATAAAAATTGCATTTTCACTTAAATTTACTTCAATGATTTCCCAATTAAATTACAAAATATTTTGTTGAGCTAGAAAACAGTGTCCAAATGCGAACTCCAATTATTATTATCGCCAATCATTTGGTAAACTCACTCAGGTTATGCACAAGTTCTCATGGAATCCATGGGATAAGTGAAATTGTTACCCTCTTTCCCCTCCTCTCGCGCTCCTTGACCGGTATAAACTGCCTCCAGGGCACGAGGTTTCACCACGAGGCTGGGAGAGGCTTCCGAGGCTGCCAGCTGAGCCTCCCCCAGTTCAAGGATTAGGGCCGGGGGACCCTCTCAACTCTGGTCCTGCCCTGCGTTTTTGGCTCTCCTCGTGAGTTCCTGGCTTGGACGGCTCCTCTGGGAGCCATGGGCGCTTCTGTAACCAGGGAGACTTCCTTTCTGGGCGGCCCCCTCCTAGTGCTTGGGCTAGGTGTGCTCTTGGCTCCCGCCAGCTGCCTCGACATGTCTCTGCAACGTCCCCCAGTGACTGCCGAGCTAGTGATCCCCAAGGAAATCAACCCTCCGACACGGGGCGCGAAGATATCTGGACAGGTCTCCTACAGCCTGCACATCACAGGCAAGAAGCACATCGTGCACTTGCTACCCAAGAAAATGCTGCTACCCTGGCACCTGCCCGTGTTCACCTACACAGCCAAGGGCACTCTGCAGGAGGAGGACCCCTTCTTCCGGAATGACTGCTACTACTTCGGCTACATGGAAGGTAGCCCCAAGTCCTTGGCTGCCCTCAGCACCTGCTTGGGTGGGCTCTGGGGGATGCTTCAGGTAAACGAGAAATACTATCAAATCCAACCCAATCTGGCTTCCCCCTCCTTTGAGCATCATCTCTATCCCATAGCAAACATAGGCACTTCTAATCTGACCCGTGCTTTGGCCAGAGAGGAGATAGATGAGGACTTCTTCCAGACCCAGGAAACCACATCAGCCCCATGCACAGCCACTTTGGATGTTGTTCATTTGCGCAGGCAAAAGGTGGAGATGGGAGTTCTAGTAGGCAAGTTGGGGTACCAATTCCAGAACAGCAATGCAACTGTGGTACTACAGGACATGCTGTTCACACTTAACTTGGTGGACACGCTTTTTATGCAGATCAAGGCACATGCCTCTTTGACCTCACTGGAATTATGGACCACTCCTAGCCCTACAAATATCATCAAGAAGCTGCAAAATGTTCTTCATAATTCTGCCCATCTGCAAAGTAGGAGCCCAGGAGAACAGCAGCTTTGCGATTTAGTGCATCTCTTCCAGCAACATAGTTTCCACCCCATTTTTGGAATAGACTTCAGGACTGCAAAATGTAACCCGTATCCCAGCTTGGCTATTAAGGCTAACCTTGGAGTTCACCTGATCATTTTCTCTGTCCTTGTTTCCTGTGAAATGGGGCCTGACTTAGGAAGGTCCAACTATGAGGGAAACTTGCCTAGTCAAAGAAGACCCTGCCTCATAGGCAGTAGGGCCCAAACCTATGGTTCCTTCAAAAACAGCTACACTTTTGATAGTCATTTGGCTTCAGTTGCCAGTGGGATTGACCATCTCAGTGGAATCTCTGAGAAGATGGAAAAGCAGAAATGTGGCAACAAAGTCTTGGAAGAAGGAGAGGAATGTGACTGTGGCTCTGAGACAGAATGCAGAAAAAATCCCTGTTGCCAGCACAACTGTACTCTTTCCAAAGGTGCCCAGTGTAGCACTGGACTTTGCTGTAAAGATTGTAAGCTTCTCCCAGCTGGAAGAGTCTGTCGAGTACAGGCCAATGAGTGTGACCTTCCAGAGTTCTGCAGTGGGATGTCGGGGTTTTGTCCAGATGACATATACAAATATGATGGTACCCCATGTAGTAGGAAAGGATACTGTTACAAGAAAAGGTGTGGGAGCCACCTTCAGCAGTGCCAGGCCCTATTTGGACAGCAAGCTGAGAATGCTCCCCACCAATGTTACAAGGAAGTGAATAGTCGAGGGGACCGGTTTGGTAACTGTGGACCTGGGCAAGTTTCCTTTTTCAAAGGCTGTAATACCCAGAATCTCTTATGTGGAAGACTACAGTGTGTCAATATTGACATCATTCCTCAGGTACCTCACTATTACACCCTGATTCAGACTTACTTAAAAGAACCACTTGAAAAGGAAGGTGTCTTGTGCTGGGGAACAGCTTTCAACAAGACCGCAAAGAAGAAGGGCTTAATTGATCTTGGAGCTGTGGAAGATGGCAGCTCCTGTGGGGAAAACATGATGTGTGTTAACAAGACATGCCTCAACATCTCCAACATCTATCAGAAGTGTGTCCCAGAGCAATGCAATTATCGAGGTGTGTGCAATAACAGAGGGAACTGCCACTGTGATTTTGGATGGGCCCCTCCTTTCTGTCAGGATCCTGGCTATGGAGGAAGCAGAGATAGTGGACCAACAGTAGATCTTGGGATTGAGATGAACACAAGTTTCTTATCCTGGAGGACCTATTTAATTCGTGGTAGCATTTGCTCAAGCTTTGTAATTTTCAAGTGGGCTGTGATAATGCTGTATAAAAAGAGAAAGTGGAAAAAATCTTAGGAATAAAATGATGTGGGTGGTCAAAGCAGCCTAGTCCAAGATTTCATGAAGGACCCAGTTCAGAAAGGTAGCCACTCAAGTAAGACTTAAATCCATTAGAATTCTAGCAATACTATTTCATGAAGGTGATGGATATTTTAATACTGTTGTCTTCATTGTCATGCTAGAGCACTTTGTTTCTCAAAGGCTCCAAGAATGTTCAGCCATTTAACCCATATTATTTTTTCCTTATTTTTTTTCTGTTTTCTCTTCAAAAAATAAATGTTCTTTATATCTTGGAATCCAAGTATATAATTTTTTTAAAATTTGATGTACTTTGTATTAAAATTCACTGCCAATTTATTGCTCTCAATTCAGCAACCAATAAGTCACACTTGGTAGCAAAAACAGAGAAGCCTTCTGATATCTTTTCTCTTGACTAGTGTGATTATGGGATACCTGATCCAGGATGCATTCCAAGCCTCCTACCAATATATCCACTTCTTGTTTCAATGCAGCTTTTAATATATGTATATATATTTATGTATATATACATACATACATATATATATATATATACATACAATACCACACACATATATTCCAATTACATATAAAAATTTTTAATATTCATTTAAATTTTTTTGAATTTCAAATTCTTTTCCCTCCTCTTTTCTACTCCATCATTGAGAAGGCAAACAAGTTGATATAGGTTATACATGTGAATTTATGGAAAATATTTTTCCATAGTAGTCATGTTGTGAAAGAAAACACAGACTAACAATTAAAACCCAAGAAAATTAAAGTTTAAAAAACATAAACCTCAAATATCCCCCCCAAAAGAACCAAGAAGAAAATATGCTTTGATCTCTATTCAGATTCCCTAGTTCTTTCTCTGGAGGCAGATAGCTTTTTTCATCATTAGTCCTTTGGAATTGTTTTAGATCGTTGTATTGCTGAGAATAACTAAATCATTCACAGTGAATCATTGTAACATATTACTGTTACTGTTTGTTTTCCTATTTTTGTTCATGTAACTCTTCCCAGGTTTTTCTGAAAGCATCTTGGGACTCAACATTTCTTATAGCATAATAATCATAATAATCATTTGTTCAATCATTCAATCATTCCCTTTGGACATTTCACTCAATTTCCAATTACTATAAATATTTTTACAAAAATATGACCTAATCTCTTTTGAAAAAAAAGAATTACATTGCAATCATATGGTACTTGTTCATTTGCCCTTGGACATATACTCACTTGTAAGGGGTTAATAGACAGAGTACGTGGCCATGAGGAGTTCATCCTGAGAGTCATTGAGACCAGGGACAGCAGGAATTTCCATACCAGAGTGCTCTGAACTCAGGAAGGAGCTCTGGCCCTTCTCTCTGTTCTCCTGCTTTTCATCCTTATCTTGTTGAATATTCTCAGGAAGGACCTTTTGTCCTTATCCCTCTGCCTTTCATACTCATCCTGTTTAAGTGTCTCAGGAAGGAGTTTGGTCCTTATCTCTCTGCCTTTCATCCTTCTCTTGTTGAAGATTCCACATATTCCAGAATACACACCTTTTGTGGCATGCCCATTACACTTTGACAGTTCCTGGAGATGAGGAATGCTGATACAGGGGGACTAGGCTTATATATACCCTTACTCAATTATGTGAGTCAGAGATGTAGCATTTACCTGCAATAAACTCCTTGCTTATCTCTCACTGGCTGACTTTCATTATTGAACATGGGGGTCATGTCCGGTGGTGCCCCGAAGTGCTGTATAAATTCAGGCTGAGGCCTGGCTGCCCAGAGTGGAACACAACACTCACTTTTCAATTCTTTACTACTACAAAAAAAGAAGTGCCTTAAATATTTTTGTACATATAAGTCCTTTCCTTTTTGCTTTGATCTCTTTGGCATTCAGACCTAGTAATGATATTACTAAGTTAAACAATATGAAGTTTAATAGTCCTATGGGCTTAGTTCCAAATTTTTTTTAGAATGGTTGAATCAGCTAATAGTTCCACCAAAGTGCTTTAGTATCCCAATTTTCTCATATTCCCTCCAACATTTATAATTTTCTTTTTTTCCTGTTATATTAAGCTAAGATGATTGGTGTAAGGTGGTACTTCAGAGTTATTTTAATCTGCATTTCTCTAATCAATAGATATTTAAAGCATTTTTATATGACTACCACATCATACTTTTATTCTGAAAATTACCTATTTTTATCCTACCATTTCTCAACTAGAGAATGACTTGAATTCTTAGAAATTTGACTCCATTTTCTAAATATTCTTGAAATGAAACCATCAACAGAGAAACTTCCTGTAAAAAAGTGTTTGGTGGGGGGGGTGTGGAGCCAAGATGGCAGCAGGAGAAGAGCCTCTCCTAGGTACTCTCTCCAAAAATATTTCAAAAATCTTAAAATTATGACTCTAAATTTTTGAGAGACAGAATCCACAGAAAGATACAGTGAGACAATTCTCCAGCCCAAGGTAACCTGGAAAAGAGGGGGAAAATTCCATTCCATAGGGTTAGAGGGGTGGCCTGCCAGAGTGAAGAAACTTCAACCTCCCGGGAACAGCCCCAGAGTGCCTGGGAGCCTTGGCTCACAGCAGTAGAAGCAGTTTCCTGACCTGCACCCTGGGGAGCACTGGGCACAATTTGAAGGATCAGTGGGGAGACCTCTGCCAGAGTGAGCTCAAAGTCCAGGCCCTCAGGGTGGTTGTGGCAGTCAGGCACAGATCCAGGAAATGGAAGCAGGAGCCAGCAAGTAGGAGCCTCCAGGCAACTATACCCTGAGTGCTCAGTCTACCAGAGATTGAGGAGTGGAGGGAGACTTCTGAGGTCTGTCCTCTGTCCCTGGAACAGGACTCTGGGGCTCTGACCACATTCAGATCCTGGTGACAGTCTACGCTCCCCCATAGAGCAGGGACCCCCACCTCAGCCCCATGGCAGAGGGGTGCACTTGTGGTCATCTAAATCAGAGCCTCATGCACTGAGGTCCTTGTGGGGGGGGTGTCCCAATAATACTCAAAAACTCAGAAAACACCCCAAAACCAGGCACAAGCTGGGGAAATGAGTAAACAGAGAAAAAAGAGGAACTGGACCATTGAAAAATTACTTGTCTATGGTCCCAAGGAGGATTAAAACACTCAATCTGGAGGTGAAGTCCAAACTTGTGCATCTAAAGACTCCAAGAAAAATGGAAGTTGGGCTCAGGCTATGATAGAGCTCAAAAAAGATTTTGAAAATCAAGTGAGGGAGATAGAAGAAAAATTGGGAAAAGAAATGAGATGCAAGAAAAACATGAAAATGAAGTCAGCAGCTTAGTTGAGGAGATCCAAAAAAATGCTGAAGAAAATAATGTTAAAAACCAACTTAGGTCAAGTGGATAAAACAGTTCAAAAAGTTATTGAGGAGAAGAATGCTTTAAAAAGCAGAATTGGTCAGATGGGAAAAGAGATAAGAAAGCTCTCTGAGGAAAACAAACCCTTCAGATGTAGAATGGAGCTAAAGGAAGCTGATGATTTTACAAGAAATCAAGACACAATACTTCAACACCAAAAGAATGAAAAATTAGAAGAAAATGCAAAAAAACTCATTGAAAAAACAACTGATCTGGAGAACAGATCAGGAAAGATAATTTTAAAATTATTGGTATACCCGAAAGTCATGATCAGGAAAATAGCCTTGACTTCATTTTTAAAGAGTTCCTACAGGAAAATTGCCCTGATATCCTAGAAGCAGAGGGCAAAATAGAAATTGAGAGAATCCACTGATCTCCTGAGAGATCCAAAAGAAAGAGATCCAAAAAAACCCCAGGAATATTATATCCAAGTTCCAGAACTCCCAAGTCAAAGAGAAAATATTACAAGAAGGACACAATTCAAATATCGTGGAGCTGCAGTCAGGATCACACAGGATTTAGCAGCAACTACATTAAGGGCTTGTAGGGCTTGGAAAATAATATTCCAGAAAGCAAAAGAGCTTGGAATGCAACTGAGAATCAACTACCCAGCAAAACTAACATCCTCTTCCAGGAGAAAAGATGGACTTTCAATGAAACAGGGGTATTTCAAATGTTCCTGTTGAAATGACCAGAGCTGAACAGAGAGTTTGACCTTCAAATACAGGACTCAGGTGGAGCATAGAGAGCAGAGGAGAAGGGCAAATTATGAAGGACTTAATGATGATGAGCTGCATGTATTCTTGCCTAGAAAATGTTGCTGATAATGCTCATATGAGCCTCCTCATTTGGTAGAGCAAGTAGAAGGAGTTTTATAGATGAAGCACAGGAGAGAGCTGAATTTGAAGATATAATATATTGTAAAAATGGAGTCAATGTCTAAAAGGAAAATGTACTAGGAGAAAGAGAAATGAGAGGTAGAATAGGCTAAGATATTTCATATAGCTTTTGCAATGAGGGAATCTTCATTCTCATTGGACATGGCTCAGAGAGGAAATAGCATACACACTCAATAGGGTAGGACATCTGGAGTAAAGAGGAGAGAAGGGGGACAGGGAAGAGGGGGAATGTGGCTGATGGAGGAGAGGGTAGATCATGGGAGAGAATAGTCAGATATAATGCATTATCTTTTTTACTTTTTGCAAGGTGCTGGGATTGGGTGGCCTGTCTGGGACCACGGGGCTAGGTGCTAGCTGGGTCTCTGGGGTGGTATGTGGACTTTTTGGCCTCTTGCCTCCAGGGCCAGTGCTTTGTCTGCTGCATCACTCAGCTGCCCTAAAGCACATTTTGGAAGAGGGACAGGGTGAAGGGAGAGAGAGAGAGAATACAGTATATGATAGTGGGAAGGAATGGATGGAGGGAATTAAAGTCAGTGGCGACAACTGTGGAAAAGTATGGAGGTGGCTTCTGTGATGGACTTATGATGAAAAGTGCGATCCACCCAAGACAGAGCTGATGGTATCAGAACATAGACTGAAACATATTTTTTTCTCTTTCTTTTACTTTATTTCTCGTGAGGGTCTCTATATTTTTCTGGGGGAGGGGGTATTATATTTGCTCTTAAACAGGAATATTTTAGCAATGTATAAAGAATTGTGGAGTTTGAACAAAGACCAAAGATTATTACCTTTAGGATATGATTTCTCTCTCATCACATTCAACTTGGATCAATGTATACCATGGAAACAATGTAAAGACTAGGACTGCCTTCTGTGGTAGGAGGAGGGAAGCAAGATTGGGGGAAAAGTTGTGGAATTCAAAATGAATAAATAAAAGAAAATGTTCAGTTAAACAGAAGTAGGCCCACAGAACTGCCCATCAGGGAGATTCTGGGCAGCTGCTCTGAGAGCACTCAGCCCACAGAAGGTAAGGGGGTGGGGGAGACTGTTGAGGTCTCTCCTCTGTCTCTGGGACAGGACTCTGGTGCTTTATCCATACCAGGTCACAGTCTGGGCCCCCATACTACCAGAGTGGAGCAGGGACCCTCTTCACAGTTCCAGGGCTGAGGTGAGGGCCTGTAGTCATCCACAGACCAAAGCACAGGCCAGGAGAGCAGTCAGAGCCTCTCATAAGTCACTGAAGGAACTGAGGTCCTTGCTGGAGTGTCCAATAACAAAAGCTCAGGAACCAGAGCACAGGCTGGGGAAATGAGTAAACAGAAAAAAAAGGAACCTGGCCATAGTTACTTTTGTCCTTTAGAGGATCAAATCACATATTCAGAAGATGACAAAGTCTGGGTAGGCTAGGTGGTACAGTAGATAGGGCACCGGTCCTGGAGTCAGAAGTACCTAAGTGCAAATCCAGCCTCAGACACTTAATAATTGCCTAGCTGTGTGGTCTTGAGCAAGCCATTTAACCCATTTGCCTTGCAAAAAAAAAGATGAAAAAGTCCAAGTTTCTGCATCTAAAACGGCCAAGAAAAATAGGAGTTGGGTTCAGGCTATGGAAGAGCTCAAGATTTTGAAAATCAAGGGAAGTAAATGAAAAGCTGAGAAGAGAAATGAGAGCAATGCAGGAAAAACATGAAAACCAAGTCAGCAGCCTAGTCAAGGAGATAGAAAAAAATGCTGAAGAAAATGTTAAAAACCAGTTTAAGTCAAATAGAAAAAGCAGTCCAAAAGGTTGAGAATACCTTTAAAAATTCAGAATTGGCCAGATGGAAAAGGAGAAAAGAAAACTCTTTGAAGAAAAAAACTCCTTAAAATGTAGAATGGAGCTAAAGGAAGCTAATGACTTTGCAAGGAATCAAACAATAAAATAATACCAAAAGAATGAAAACTAGAAGGAAATGTGAAATATCTCATTGGAAAAACAACTGACCTGGAGAACAGATCCAGGAGAGACAATGTTAAAATTATTGACCTGAAAGTCATGATCAGGAAAAGAACTTTGACTTCATTTTTAAAGAATTTCCACAGGAAACTACTCAGAAAAAACTGAACATTCTTTTACATTTTTATTTACACACTACTAAAATAGTCTTTGTTGTGAGAATAAGCATAATCCCCCCTCCCCCCACAAAAATAAAAAACCTCATGAGAAATAAAATGAAAGAGAAAAAAAATGTGCTTCAGTCTGTTTTAAGATACCATCATCTTTGTCTCTCACTAGAGTGCATTCTTTCTCATAAGTCCATCAGAGAAATTACTTCCATATTTTTCCACAGTTGCTATTACTGATTGTCATTCCCTCCATCCATTCCTACCCACTCCCATTTATCCTATTTTCCCCTCTCCTTTCACTCTGTCCCTCTTCAAAAGTGTGCTATGGGGAAGTTGAGTGGCATAGTAGACAGAGCACTGGCCCTGGGGTCAGGAGGCCCCAAGCCTACATCCCAACCCAGACACTCAGCAATCACCCAATTGTGTGCTCCCCAGTTGGCCATCCAACCTCACCACCTTGCAAGAAAACAAAAAGAATGTGTTGCATCTGACTACCCTCTCCTCTATTACCTACACTCCCCCTCCCTTCCCCCTGTCCCTTTTCTTCCATCCCTTTCCTCTCCTTTTTCCTCTAGGGTAAAAGATTTCTATACCTATTTAAGTAGGTAAGTTGTTTCCTCTTAGAACCATTTCCAGTGAAAAGGTAGACTCATTTCCCCTCACCTTCCCCCCTTCCATTCCTTTGTAAAAGCTTTTTCATCCTATTTTGTTTCTCTCTTCTACTCCCCCATCCACTTCTTTCATTCTTTCCTCCTTAAGTGTTTTGTATCTAACCACTGCCTCCCTCAATCCACTCTTCTATCAGAAGATTTCTATACCAAATGGTATGTGTATTATTCCCTCTTTGAGCAAATTCTGGTGATGGTAAATTTCAAGTATTGTACATCTCCCCATCTTCCCCTACACTGTATAAATTTTTTTTTGCACTGCTGTTACGTGAGATAATTTACCCTATTCTATCTCTACTTTCTTTTTCCCAGTGCATCCCTTTCTCAACCATTTTATTGTTTTAGATATCCTATCATAGTCAACTCTCATCTGTGCCCTCTGTGTAGACTCCTATCTGCCCTAATAAGGTTTTTTAAAAGGAGTTACAAGTATTCTCTTCCCATAGACCAAAGCAAATAATTTAACATTATTGAATTCCTTATCATTTCTCTTTCCTGCTTATCTTTTTCTGCTTCTTGTATTTAAGAATGAAATTTGTATTTGTATTTGAGTTTTGTATTTGAGAGATAAGATTTCTATTCAGTTTTGATATTTTTCATCAGGAATGCTTGGAAGTCCTCTATTTCAATAAATATTCATTCTCTCCCACTACCCCTCCCCTGAAGGACTGCACTGTTTTGCTGCTGAAGGTGGTTTCTTTCAGTTTCCATTTGCCCTCTGATCCTAGGATATCAAGTCAGTTTTTCTGAACAATTTCTTGAAAGATGACATTTAAACTCTATTTTTGATCATAGCTTTCAGGTGGTACAAAAATTCTTCAATGATCTTTTCTATGTCAGTACTTTTTTTTCCCCAAGAGGACCCAAGAGGATATTTTACATTTTTCCCCTATTTTTTCTTTCTTTGGATTTTATTTTATTATTTCTTGATATCTTATGGAACCATGAGCTTAAATATGCCAAATTCTAATTTTCAGTTAGTCATTTTCTTGAATGAGCTTTTGTACCTCCTTGTCCATTTGACCAATTCTGTTTTATAAGGAGTTTTTCCTTTAGTGAAATTTAGGACATCTTTTTCTTTTCTAAGTTGGGTCATTTCTGTTCTTTAAGGACTTATTCTCTTCAGCAAATTTTTAATCCTTTTTTACAATTTTTGTCTAATCTGGTTTTTTAGGGTGTTATTTTCTTCATATTTTTGGTTCCTCCTTTACCAAAGATTTGACTTTTTTCATCATTTTCTTGCATGATTCTAATTCCTTTCCCCAATTTCTCCTCAGCCTCTCATTTGATTTTTAAAATACTTTTTATGCTCTTCCAGGAATTCTTTTTTGGGTCTGAGGTCAGTTAAGATTTTTCTTTTGAGGTTTTAGATGTGGCAGTCTTGCTTTTGTTGTTTTCTGAGTTTGTATTTTGATCTTTCCTGTTATCACAGTAGCTTTCTATAGTCTGGTTCTTCATTTGCTAGTCTTTTTCTTTATGTTGAAGCTGGACTTACTTCAAGTGGAGGAGGCACTGTCCCAAGTTTTAGGAGGTGTGTGTATGTATGTGTGTGCTGCTATTTACAGAGCTAGTTTTGGATCTGTAAGTTTTCAGTTGTTTCAAGGTAGTATCCTCTAAGGATCCTGATTTTTGAGTGATAACAAGCAATCCTTGTACCTTCCAGTGCTCCTCCTCACCCTAGGATTGAAACCCAGGTCTATATGAGTAATGCACCATTACTTGAACCCAGTGTCATCAAAAGATTCCCTGTAATCACCTTCTGATCACTTGTCTGACTCCCTTACATTTTGTGGACTGAGAGCTCTGGAAACCTCCACCACTACTGATCTGACCTCTCCCAAAGTCTGTTGCTGGCTTGCTGGGGTGCAACCTGCACTAGGCTGCTCTCTGTTCTCACTATGGTGAGACCTTTCCTGCTGATCTTCTGAACTGTCTTGGACTGGAAAATTTTTTCACCCTTTTGGTGGTTTTACTGCTCCAGAATTTGTTCTGAGGAATTATTTTAACATTCTTTGGATGTAATTTTAAAGGGCTCAGAGGAGACCCTACCTTTATTCTGCTATCTTGGCTCAACCCCCTCAAAACAGCTTAAAGAATGTCCCAGAGTCAATGAATCTTGTACTCACTTCTATGAACCTTTGGGAATGCCAAAAAGGAAAGTTACTTCTGTGAAGGAACTAAGCAGAATAAGAGAATTGAACTTGGAATCAGGATGAGCTGAATTCAAATCTTGCCTCAGACACAGGTGAGTTGATGTGAAGATCAAATGAAATAACATACACAATTCTTTATGAAGATTTATGGTGCTTTTTAAAGTAAACTGTGATTATTATAAACTTTAATTCATGGAACCTTAGTTCCAGGAGTGTGGCTGAGTTGACTGTGGTCAAGACTACAGCATACAGCCTGACCTTGTGGTTGGTAATGTAATGAAATATCATCAGTTATTACTCTTCTCAGAACTCTCAAGGGAGTTGACTGCACTAGCCAAAGTGCACTTTCAGCCTGCACTTTCCCCCTCTTTGCCAACCCTCAACTCCTGGTTTTGTCATGCTAAAGGAAAAAGGCCTGGAAGGATCCTTATGCACTACACAGCTACAGTCCTTTCTTCCTTTCTCTAGTTTGTTTTCTTTCTCCTTTCTATTTCTTTTCTCTTCCCCATCTGTTTTCTCTAATTTTCCTATTACAGAAATACATGTTTATTGAGCATCTTCCAAAAGAAATATTTGTGCTTATTTTTCCTTTCAAATATTACCCTAGTATTCTGCTACTCATATGATTAAAAATACCCTCCCAAAATAATAGTTTTCAGGTTCTTTTTTTTAACAACCTCCTTAACTACCCCTACAACAATCCACCCCCATTACCTCTCCTTTTTAGATTGAGTTATGACTCATTGTCAGTCCCACAATCAGGCAAGACAGAAAGTATTTGTTGATAACCTATTATGGTTCAGACACCATGTTAGATCCTGGAAATACAATTACAAAAAAAAGGGAGAGGGAAGGAACATTAGGAATTTATAATCTAACAGGGGAGACAGCTGTACAAAATAATCTTTTAACTTTATGAAAAGGCAAAAGTAAAGTGGGCTATCTTGGGTTTTTTTTAGAAATGCTGAGGTAAAATATAAAATCTGATAGAAAAAGAAATGCTAAATGTTAAATTTCAGTCACTTTACAAATAATCTCTCCTATCACATATTTTTCTGTATGTTATCTCTGGAGTTTTATGTTCCATTCTGGGAGGGAACAGATTCAAGAAAAGGAAAATAAGAGTTCCCCAGATGGGGAGGAGATTCAAAATACATAAAAGGAGAACTGATAAAGAGAAATGGGAAATGAATAATGCATAAATGCTAGAGAGCTGATATGTGGAATTGGTCTCCACAATCCTACTCCAGTGAATCAAATGTAAACTCTTGACAGATTCTAACAAACTAGAAAGGTGTCAGGTATGGTTCAAAAGATATCTAAGATAGGTCTTTAATCTGAATACTATCCTAGGCAAGCCTGGAGAGGCATACTACCAGTATATTAGTCACTAGATGATAAATTCTTTGGAAATAACAATCTACTGAGTACACAGGAGTACTTAGCAAGATTTACTAGCATAGACCAAAGAGGCCTATGAAAGTTGTTTTCAAAAGACTAAACATGTTTCTTGACTCATGCCTTGTGATTAAGCCTAATTATATTAATGTAGTTTTCTATCTTGTGCTTGCATCCCATATGTACTCTAGGTAAGGATCTAGACCCACCTTGGAACAGGTATTTCCTTATACAAAGTATAACTTTCCTTGTACATAATGTAACTGCAGAATTATCCCATCCAACCCTAATTTCTCGGCTCTGATTGATTAAGCACTGAAGCTTACCACTTCTTAATTCCCATTGGACCACTGACTGGTGTAAGATTGGTGGTTGGGTGACTAATGTTACTTGAAACAAGACGGAGCTGGTAAAAGTTTAATAATCAGTTCTCCAGAAATATATGACACATATTCACGTTTAATCTACTTTATTAACATTTTGTCCATGACATTCTTAATTTTAAGCATCAACAGAACAATTAGTCAAGACCTTATGTATAGTTTGCTGATTTTCAGAGTGTAATTACTCACCTGGGAATTTAACAACTGGTCTTCCAGTACACCCCTACTTGAAACTATATAAAGAAATCATCACCCTGAGTTGTTACCATAATTTGGTCTTTGTCCTGAACTATCACTACCATCTTCCATCTGGTTGATGAATCCAATAGTAATACCTATGTTAGGTTTGAGGCTTCTTGGGCCTGGTTGTTGCTGCATGTCTTCTGCCTTGTATCCTAATAATAAACGTGGTTTATCATTAGTGAATAGGGCAGTTTCTGCCCTACTTCAAACCCTAACACCTGAGATGGAGTATTAGTCTAACCAATAATGCAACATGAAACTAAAAAATTAGAAATTTCTTCTGTTCACTGTAACACACTCTATTATCAGTGATAAAATGATGACTAAAATATTTATAGCACTTTAAGTTTTGCAAAATATTTTACTTATATTCTTCATTTGAGGTAAATGTGGTGGAGAATGTTTAGATGATGGTTATGGTCACACAGTTAAGAAATGTCTGAGGTAGGATTCAAACCAAGTTCTTCATGACTTCAAATCCAGAACTCTAATCACTTGGCCTCCCTGTTCCAAAGATGATAAAGTGGTGGAAAGTGGATAGAGGTACACAATTTTTTCAATGTTCATGAACATCTATTTACCTGTTGTACACTAAATGTGAAATTTTTATTCAATGACTGAATAACCGATATACCACTGAAGTGAACCTCATTTACAATTGAAACACGATTCTCAAATTATCTTCAGATTGGCAAATATGTTAGTGAGCCGATTTCATTTTGCAGTCAAATAAACACTATTTTATGGAGTACATAGTCATTTATCCTTGTGCATATAATGTACATTTTAAAATGGTATAATGAAAATAGCATGTTTAATAACAATAACTAGTATTTATGTAGTATTTTAAGATTTTCAAGGCATTAATACATGTGTTATTTGTAGCTCCTATTTGTACCCTCATTTTATAGATTAAGAAACTAAGTCCCACAAGAAGCACATTCATCATTATACTACCAGTTTCTGAGGCAAGATTTGAACTGGACTTTCCTGACTCCAAATGTAGGACTCTAAACCCTGCATGAATATCTGTTACTGAGGATGAAGACATAATGAAGTTAATTAGCATAAACCTATTTAAGCAACTCTGAGTCTGAATATGAAGAAGTAGGGAAATCAAGTTGACATTTACCATGATGTTAATGGAAGAAGGTCACAAGGAAAGATTATTTAAAATACATTAGAAAATATGATTCAGGATTAAGAAATGAAAGCTATACAGCTGAAGTAGATGTCAGGGAGGTAGAATGAGTGGGAAGTGAGAGGTATTAAATGCCTATTATATGTTAGGTTCACAGGCCTTCTGAGGTCCCTATTCTACATCTATGATCCCATGATCCTATACATTGACTATTCAAATCTGTGTATCATGAAATTTTTCTTGTAGAAAATTTGGAATTCACTGGACATGACTAGCACAGAATAACAGCAAAAAATAAAATTGACTATATCTTTTTTTTTTAGGTTTTTGCAAGGCAAATGGGATTAAGTGGTTTGCCCAACCAAGGCCACACAGCTAGGTAATTATTAAGTGTCTGAGGCCATATTTGAACTCAGGTACTCCTGACTCCAAGGCAAGTGCTCTATCCACTGCGCCACCTAGCCACCCCAAAATTGACTATATCTTAATAGAAAAAAGAATCATTGGCTATTAAGGTGTGAATTTCAGAATTGTTTATGGGTCAATGTATGTGTATATTTGAACAAATTATTTTTTGGTTGGAATAAAGATAAAATTGAAAACCAAGGTAGAAGGATGAGAAGTCATTGTGTGTGGCAGCTAGATTGTGCAGCACCAGTCTTGGATCAGGATGACCTGAGTTCAAATGTAAACTGAGATACTAGCTGTGTGATCTTGGGCAAGTCCCTTAACCTGATTGCCTTCACCCAACCCCACAAAATTATATACCAACTCATATATTCTTTCTCAAATTTATAAAATATTTAAGACATTATTATATACTGAATCATCATAATTAAATATTTTAAAAATAAGGAATAAAATAGTAGATAAAATCATTAAACATACTATACTACACTATAGATTTCACCAAAGTAAAACAAAATTGACAAAAACAAAATAAATTTGTTCATCAGAAAAGTCATTATTTGAGGCTTTGTTCATTCTATATGGTTGTAGACAATGTGTAGATTATTCTTGTTCTGCCAATCTTCCCATGATCACTGCATATATCTTTTTATATTACTTTGCATTATTTGTATTATCTGTTTAGAGGCAATATGGTGTATAGATAGAGGATTGATTTTGGAGTCAGAAATACTTGAGTTGATTTTGTATCTTTGTCCTATAAGAATTGTTTAACTCCTCCCCAATCAATTCGTTTTTTTGTTTTTGTTTTTTTACAAGGCAAAGGGATTAAGTGATTTGCCCAAGATTATACAGCTAAATAAGGATTAAGTGCCTGAGGCTGGATTTGAATTCAAGTCCTCCTGACCCTAGGGCTGGTGCTCTATCCACTAGATCCCCCCCTCCCCCAGCAACTCTTGAAGACTAAGTTACACCTATGCTCTAGAGCCCTAGGCATCATCTCTAAAAGCTTAGGTTTTGCTTCATCTCTAAGGTCTCTTAAAACTAGAAAGAAAATGGATACTAAAAATATATTGCAAATCGGGTATTTGTTAGCTATTTATTTCCTACATTCATTAGTCAAGATTTTTTTAAAATGACATTGACAAAAACCACTTAAACTTTTTTGCTGTTAAATTCTACCAGGAAGTTGATCTTTTTTTATTCTGAACTTAGCAGGTACAAAATAAAATGAAAGTTTCCATGGAGAAAATAAAAAAGAGAGGATTATTCATAAAACCACAAATATCCATCACATACAGCTTTCTTTTCCTTTTAAGTGTAATAAATTCAACATTTAACTTAAAGGCTCTAAGTGACAGGAGAAGCTAGGTGGCACAGTGGATAGAGCACCAGCCCTGGAGTGGAGTACCTGAGTTCAAATTTGGCCTCAGACACCTAATAATTACCTAGCTGTGTGGCCTTGGGCAAGTCACTTAATCTCACTGCCTTGCAAAAACCTCATACAAAGTTCCTAAATTACAGTTTAGTAGTTGATCTACATAGGTTATGGTACAGAGTTTCTGAGGTCCCCATCCCCAGCATTCTGGGATACCAGAGGGCCTAGAATATCTAGGGAGAAATAACATTGGAAGGTGGAGGTCAACATAAGTATCCAGGGTAAAATCAAGCAAGACTCCCATCCAAAAGTACAGCAGGGAACATAATCTGACCCTAGCACAAAACCTCAATTCAGAAGTTTAAGCTAGAAAGATGTTACAAAGTAAAGAAAAATAAAATCAAGGACTAAGTAGAAGAAATGAAGAAATTTAAAGAATGAAATAAAAACTTTGAGTTAGAAGTAGATTAGAAAAGAAGGTAAGTAGTAAGCAGTAAAACCTTACACACATAATGGACTCCTCAAAAACTAGATTTAGATAAAAGCAGAAATCAATTACAAGACTGCAAGAAATATTGGAATAAAAAAAATTGAAGAAAATGTAAGATAATTGATTTTAAAAAGCAACCATACAACAAACCTGTAAAACAGATCAAGTTGAGAAGGTAAGAATTACTGAATTCCCTGAAAACTATGATTTTTTTAAAAGTCTGGATAGATGGGATTTCCAGGGCAGAGCCAAGATGGCAAGGTGCAGCTAGCATGCTCCCAGAGTTTTTGCTTATACAATGTTAAATGAAACCTCTACACAGACATTAAAGCTACAGATCCCACAAAATTTAAAATTTAAAATTTAAAAGCTACAGATCGCACAGCATTAAAAAAAGACAAACATATTTTTAACTGTAGACATCATGGAGTAGCTTCAGTGAAGTTTTGTCTTTTTTGGGGGGAAAGGGGAGAAGAAAACCCATCTAGGGAGCAGCACAGTTCCTGGCAGCTAGATAGCAAGCCAGCAGGGAGGGTCCCGCCCTATACAAAGTCTGAACCCCAAAAGACAGGACTGGGTTGGAAACAAATCATTGCATAGGCAGAACCTGGACATAAAGGGAGGAAACAAAATTCTGCACAGGCAACACTGAGCCTGCACAAGCAACATTTTGACCAGAGATAAGCCAGCAATAAGATCCCAGTGTCTGCACAAAAAGCTCAGGACTTCATTCCCTATACCCCAGGAAGAGAGCTCAACAATCAAAATGAGCAAAAGGCCTAAAAGAATGATAACCACAGAAAGCTACTATGCAGATAGAAATAAAAATACTATCTCAGAAGATGAAAGCAGTGACATGGGAAGTCTCAAAGGAGTCAAATCCAAAATCTCATAGAAGAACTTAAAAAAGAATTTAAAAACCAAAGAAGAGAGGAAAAAGAAAACTGGAAAAAGAAATGAGAGTCATGAAGGAATATTATGAAAAATTGACCAAAGAAATCAACTCCTTTAAAAGTAAAAATAGCAAACTTCAAAATATAAAATCAACCAACTGAAAAGGGAATGTAGTTCATCTAAGACTCAAATTGATCAACTGAAAAGGGAATGCAATTCAAAAAAAGTAAAACTAACCAATTGGAAAAGGAAACACAAAAGTTAGCTGAAGAAAATAGAACCCTAAAACTAGAATTGGAGACAGAGGAAGAGAGTGAACTTAGAGGGACTGAACATGAAGATATCATGAAGAGATTTTGCTTTGCATGATGTTTTGATTACAATTGGAGGAAGTATGGTTGGGGAGGGGTTTAATATGTATCATGAAATGATACATGCATGCTACTTTGACTTATGAGGATTGGGTATCCCTGGAGGGCACTTGCAAAGGGGGAAAGGTATAAATTGTTTATAATTTGATGTGATTCATATCTCTTGAGAAGTGTATTTCTAATGAGATAGAAGAGGGGACAGCACTTCATGACTATGAGGCAATTCTGTTTATCAATTAATCAAGAAATCAGTTAATCAACCTTTGAGAATAGTACTTTTATCAGGTCAGATAAAGGGAGCATATTTAACACAGGGTTAAAACAATAAGAACATAAAAAGAAGGATTGTACTGTTGAGAAGAGAAAGTATTAGTGGATAAATAACACCAGGTGAAGAGGTGCAAAGATTTCTTATAGAAGTTATAAAGAAGCAAGGGTGTGAACACTAAATCCTATTCAATAGATTTGGCCCAGAAAGGGAAGAATACACATTCTCAATTGGGTTTAAAAATCTACCCTACCCTACAGGGTAGATGGAGAAAGGGAAAGAAGGAAAGATGGGATAGATAAAAGGGATGACAAAGGGAAAAGTGAAAGTAAACAAAGTTAAAATTTAAAAGAAAAGTTAAAGGGAATTAAAAAAAATACAAAATTAATAATGTTACCTGTAAATGTGAATGGGATGTACTCCCCCTCTCCCTAAAAACCCCAGAAGTAGATAGCAGAATGGATTAAAAACCAGAATGCTACAATATATTGTTTACAAAAAAGACAACTGAAGCAAAGAGACACATACAGGGTAAAGGTAAAATGCTGGAGCAAAATATATTTTGCTTTCATATATATATATATATATATATATATATATATATATATATATATATATATTTTGCTTCAGTGGAAGTAAAAAAATCAGGGGTAATGATACTGAACTCATACAAAGCAAAAGCAAATTTCATCAAAAGGGAGAAGAAAACTACATCTTCTTAAAAGGTATCATAGACAATGAAGTTATATCATTATTAAACACATATATACCAAGTGATATAGCATCCAAATTCTTAGAGAAGAAGCTGAACGAATTATAAGGAGATATAGACAAGAAAACTTCAATAATGGGGGACCTCAACCTCCCTTTTTCAGAATTAGATAAATCTAACCACAAAATAAGAAGGAAGCTGAGAAATTGAATTAAACTTTCAAAAACTTGGATGTGATATCTCTGGAGAAAATTGAATGGGAATAGAAAACAATATACCTTTTTCTTTGCATATATATAGTATCTAAACTAAAATTGACTATCTACTAGTGCATATAAAAACCTTACAATCAAATGCAGAAAGGCAGAAATAATAAATGCCTTCATTTCGGATCATGATGTAATAAAAATTACATGTAATAAAGGGCCATGGAAAGATAAACCCCAAATTGGAAATTAAATAACTTAATTTTAAAGATCAAACAATAAATCATAGAAATAATCAACCATTTCATCCAAGAAAATAACAATGAGACATCATACCAGAATTTATGGGATACAAACAAAACAGTTTATAGGGGAAATTTTATATGTCTAATTGCATATATGAATAAAATAGATTGAGGAGATAATTGGGGATGCAACTAGAAGAAGATCAAATTAAAGATCCCCAATTAAAAACCAAATTAGAAATTCTGAAAATCAAAGGAGAGATTAATAAAATAGAAAACAAAAAAGCATTGATCAAATAAACAAAACTAAGAGTTGGTTTTATTAAAATAAAATAGATAAACCTTTGTTTAATCTCATTTGTTAATCTCATTTAAAAAAAGAAAGAAGGATACCAAATTATCAGTATCAAAAATGAAGGATGAATTCATCACCAATGAGAAAGAAATTCAAGAGATAATTTGGAGCTATTTTGCCCAATTGTATGCCAATAAATTTGATAACCTGCATGAAATAGATGAATATTTACAAAAAACTATCAGATTAACAGAATAAAGTATTTAATTAACCTCATTTTAGAAAAAGAAATTGAAGAAATTATCAATAAATTTCCTAAGAAAAAGGCAACAGGTTCAGATGGATTTACAAGTGAATTCTACCAAATATTTATGGAACAATTAATTCCAACTTTACATAAACTATTTTAAAAAATAGGAGAAGAAGGAATTCTGCCAAATTCCTTTCATGATACCAATATGGTGCTGATACCTAAACCAGGAAGAGTCAAAACCTAAAACTATACTATAAAATTGCAGTCATCAACACTGCCTGGTACTGGTTAAGAAATAGAATAATGGACGAGTGGATTAGGATAGGTACAAAAGAAACCGTAGTTAATGACTATAATAATCTATTGTTTGACAAACCCAAAGACATTAGCTTCTGGGATAAGAACTCACTATTCAACAAAAATTGTTGGGAAAATTATAGACCAATCTCCCTAATGAAAAATTGATGAAAAAAATCATATATAAAATTCTTCAGAAAGAGATTACAAGTTATTATGGGGACAATACACCTTGAACAGGTAGAATTTATACCAGGTAGACAGGGATGGTTCAATATTTGGAAAACACTCAACATAATTGAACATATCAATAACAAAACCGACAGAAACCATACGATTATCTCATAACTTGGAAAATCAACTAAAAAACTACTTGAAACAATTAGCAACTTCAACACAGTAGCAGGATATAAAATAAACAAACAAAAATCATCAGCTTTTCTATATATGAACAACAAAGCCCAAGGTCAGAGATAGAAAGAGAAATTCCTTTTAAAGTATCTGCAAACAACCTTAAATACCTGGAAATCTACCTCCCAAGACAAACTCAAAAACTGTATCAATACAACTACAGAACACTTTTCACACAAATAAAATCAGATCTAAACAATTGGAAAAATATTAATTGCTCATGGTTACGTTGAACTAATATAATAAAAACAACAATTCTATCCAATTTAAATTACTTATTTGTACTGTACAAATCGAACTACCAAATAATTATTTTATTGGGCTAGGAAAAATAGTAACAAATTCATCTGGAGCATCAAAAGGTCAAGGGAACTGATGGAAAAAAAATTTAAAGCAAGGTGACTAGCTCTACCAGACCTAAAACTATATTATAAAATAGCAGTCACCAAAACTGCCTGGTATTGGTTAAGAAATAGAATAATGGACCAGTGGGTTAGGATAGGTACAAAAGAAATAGTTAATGACTATAACAATCTATTATTTGACAAATCCAAAGACATTAGCTTCTGTCACTATCTGACAAAAATTGATGGAAAAACTGTAAAATAGTATAGCAAAGTTAGGCATAGACTGACATTTCCCCATCCTATACCAAGTTTTTGCATTAGTAAAAACAATACTACCAAGAGTAGAAGGAAAACAGAAAGCTGGGAAACAATTTTCACAGATGGGTGTTCTGATAAAGGTCTCATTTCTAAAATATACAGAGAATTGAATCAAATTTAAGGTTACAAGTCATTCTCCGATTGATAAATGGTCAAAGGATATCAACAGGCAGTTTTCAAATGATGAAATTAAAGCTATAAATAATCATATAAAATACTCCAAATCATTATTGATTAGAGAAATGGAAATTAAAACAACTGTGAGGTACCACCTCACACTTACCAGATTGGCTAAGATGACAAAAAAGGTTAAATGATCAATGTTGGAAGAGGATGTGGGAGGTTTAGGACATTAAAGCAATGTTGGGGGAGTTGTGAACTAATCCAACCAACCTGGAGAGCACAAAGAAAGTATGCCAAAAGAGGAATAAAACTGATTATATACACCTTTTCACCCAGCAATACCAATGCTAGGGTATATCTAGAAGAAATCAAAAAAAATGGGAAAAGTCTCACATATTCTAAAGTATTCATTGAAGCTCTTTTTGTAGTGGCAAAGAATTGGAAATAGAAGGGATGCCCATCAACTGGGGAATGACTGAACAAGTTATGGTAGATGAATGTTATGGAATGCTATTGTACTATAAGAAACCATGAATGGCTGAACTCTAGAGAAGCATGGAAAGAATTACAGGAATGATGTGGAAGGAAGGGAACAAAACCAAGAGAACATTTTTAGATAACAACAACAACACTGTGAGGTCATCAACTTTTATGGACACAGCTCATCTCAGAAGATCAGAGAACTAGGACAACCCTGGGTGACCTGTTATGTTATGCACAATGTCATCCACATCAAGACAAAGAAAAAAATCAAAACAAAACAAAACAAAAACAAACTATAGAATATGAATGAATACCATGCTCACTTTTAAAAATTTTCTCTCATATTTTTCCTTCCTATCCCATGGATTTCTTTCTTCTCCCTTAATCCTAATTCCTCATGTAGAAAATGACTAATATGTAAACATGTTAAACACAAATATACATGTACCATGGTCACTAGATTGTTAGCTGCTGAGGGGAGGGGATTGGGAAGGGAAGGTGGAAGAAAATTCTGTAACTTATATATATGAGGATGAATGTTGAAAAACTTTCATAACATGCAATCCAGAGCTCCCCATAAAAGAAAAATATTGCAATCATTCCCAAGACAATGAACAGTCTGATGATACAGGTTGCACATATACAATCATGTTAAGTATTTCCATATAAGTCATACTGTGAAAGAAGAATTAGAACTAGGGAAGGGGACCATGAGAAAGAAATAACATAAAAAAAGTTTGAAAGGTGATATATATACGCCTTGCTCTGCATTAGGACTCCCTAGTTTTTCTCTCAATGAGGATGGCATTTTCCATAATAGGTCTCATGATTTCCCTTGATCATTGAACTGCTGAGTGGAGCTGCACCCATCATAGTTGATCATCTTACAATGTTGTTGTTAATGTGTACAATAGAACCCTTTTCCCCACCAAGGATAGCAATTTGTAAAGAAAAACAGCTCTGAAAGACTTAATAGTACCAATCAATTTAAATATATCCAACTGAATTTCCATAAAATCTATTATGAAAACATACCTCTTGACAGAGGTAATGGACACAAGAATAGATAAACACACACACACACACACACACACACACACACACACACACACACACATATATTTCTGGACATGGTCACCGTGCATTCATTTTCCTTGATTATGCTTATTTGTTACAAGAATCTCTTTATTATTCACTAATGGAAAGAGATTAAAAATTTGGAAATTAAATAATTTAATTCTAAAAAAAGTGTATCAAAAAACAAATCATGGAAAAATCAATTTAATTAAAGAAAATGACAGCAATGAGACAACTTACCAAAATTTATGGGATGCAGCCTAGGTACTTAGGAGAAAATTTATTTCTCTAAATTGCTTCCATCAATAAAATAAAGAAAAGGCAGCTCAATGAATTGGGCATGCAACCAAAAAACCTAGAAAAAGAATAAATTTAAAACTCTCATTAAACATCAAACTAGAAGTACTGAAAATCAAAGCATTAATAAAACTGAAAGTAAGAAAATTATCCAACTAAAAAACAAGAAGCTGCTTTCAGTAGAAAAACTAATAAAATAAACCATTGATAAATTTGACTAAAAAAATAAAGAAAAGCTAATTGCTAATGTCTTTATTATCTTTTAAAGGTTTTTTAATTGGTAAGAGGAGAAAGAAGGGTTTAGCAAAATAATGCCAAATAAAAGAAGACCATTGTAACATTTTTAAAGCAGACAAAATGAAACAAAAGGAAAAGAAAGGTAATTCAGAAGGAAGCAAAGAGGCAGGAATGTTGTGATGATATGTATAATTAATATACACTTTTACTTTTTAAAGAAAAAGCTATAGATAGATTAAAGATTGATTTATGGCTTCATATAGAATCTTTTTTTGTGTGTGTTCTATCATGTGTTTGGAAATGATTTTTTAAAAAAATAACTACCCTAAAATATTTCCTGCATAAGGCACTATGGATTCAGAGATTAAGAGAGAGAGAGAGAAGCAGAACCAGAAAAACACTGTACACCCTAACAGCAACATGGGAGTGATGTTCAACCTGGAAGGACTTGCTCATTCCATTAGTGCAACAATTGGGAACAATTTTGGGCTGTCTGAAAAGGAGAGTACCATCTGTATCCAGATAAGGAGCTGTGGAGTTTGAACAAAGTACAAGGACTATTCCCTTTAATTTGGGGGGGAAAAAACCAGATATCTTATTGTCTGATCTTGTTACCTCTGAGAATTCTGTTCTCTTTAAGGATATGATTTCTCTCTCATCGCACCCAATTTGGATCAAGGTACAACATGGAAACAAAGTAAAGATTGAGGGACTGCTATCTGTGGGGTGGGGGTGGGGGGAGGGAAGCGAGATTGGGGGAAAATTGTAAAACTCAAATAATATCTTTAATTAAAATTAAAGAGAGAGAGAGAGAGAGAGAGAGAGAGAGAGAGAGAGAGAGAGAGAGAGAGAAGGAAAATTGTTGAGAAATTTCTTTCTTTCTTTTTTTTTTTTTTTAGGTTATTGCAAGGCCAATGGGGTTAAGTGGCTTGCCCAAGACCACACAGGTAGGTGAATATTAAGTGTTTGAGGCTGGATTTGAACTCAGGGACTCCTGACTCCAGGGCCAGTGCTCTATTCACTGCGCCACCTAGCCGCCCCCGAGAAATTTATAATTTCTTAGGGATTATGTAACATATAAATAAGTATGATCCCATAAGATCCCACCCCCACTTTTCCCCCCTTCCTATGTGCCCTAAATAGATTTCTCTTTTTATGGAATCTTTCTTTTTTCAAATTAATTTTAAGGAAAATAATCATTTTCTTTCCCCGAAACAAGAGGAAAAAAAAGATCCTTGTAAACATACTCATAGTAGAAGTAAAACAAATTCTCACACTAGCTATGCTTCCAAAATAGATGGCTCAAATCTGCACCCCAAGACAGTTCCTCCCTGCCACTGCTCTGGAACCGAACCACAGCGCCAGCCGATAATTCCATAAACTTTCTTCCCATTCCTCCATCCCTCCTCGCGCCAGGCCTAACGGTTCCTCATTCTCAACCTCCTCCAGCCAGTCTTGCAAGCCCAGGTCCGAGAGCAGCGGCCAGAGGCGTCTCCCAGGGCAGGGCAGCCGCAGTAGCGGACACTTTCGAGGTCTCCCGTCGTTGACCACCCTTGTGACTCCCTCCGTTGCTCATGGGGCCGACCAGGGCCCGGCCCATCCTCCTGAGGGCTCCTCTCCTGGTGCTTGGGCTCGGGGCGCTCCTGGCCCCTGTCTGCAGCCTCCAGCGCCGGCCCGGTTGGCGTTTCGGCTCCTCCGAGGTGGTGATTCCCTTCCAACTTCGTGGCCTTGATCACGGGAAGAACTCTGGGCATCTGTCATACGTGCTGCACTTCGGGGGCAGGAGGCACGTGGTCCATCTGCAGCTTAAGAAGTTCCTGCTGCCCAGGCACTTGCCAGTCTTTACTTATACTGACCAAGGGTCCGTCCAAATGGACCACTCCTTCATCCCTAAAGACTGCTACTACCAAGGTTATGTGGAAGGGGCCCTGGGTTCCCTGGCTGCCCTCAGCACCTGCCATGGGGGTCTCCAGGGGATGCTGCAGGTGAACTCTCTTTACTATGAAATAGAGCCCCTGCCGGTCTCTCCCATTTTTCAGCATCTGGTTTATACAATGGAGAATAAAAGGAAAGGCCGTGGTTGGAAATGCGCCTTAGTGGAGGAGGAAATTGATCTTCTGGCTTTGGAGAAAAATGGGTTGGGACAGTCAATACCTAGAGCAAGGCCCAAGGACAACTGGTGGCCACAAACCAGGTTTGTGGAGTTGATGGTGGTAGTGGATAATTTTTGGTATAAGTATGCTTGGGAAAATAAAACTGAAGTGATACACCAAGTATTAGAAATAGTCAATATAGTAGATTCCCTGTATTATCCTATGTATGTTTACATAATTTTGAGTGGAGTGGAGATCTGGACAAATAGCAACCTAGTGAATTTTACTAATGGCATAAATGTAACTTTGGATGTATTTTCCCATTGGAAACGAGTAATTAATGAACGCTTGCCACATGATGTTGCTCACCTCTTTGTTCGCTATAACTTTGGTATATACAAAGGTTTAGCTTATGTTGGTACAATATGCCACGACTTAAAATCAGCTGGCATTGATGCATATGTTGAGGATAACTTGTTGGAATTCTCTGTCACTGTTGCCCATGGACTTGGTCATAACCTTGGCATGATTCATGACCATGACTTCTGTAACTGTGCACAAGAGCAATGTATCATGCATGCCAATTTCAGCTTAACTGATGTCTTTAGCAACTGTAGTTATGAAAGTTATTTTGACCAATTTAGTGAACTGTTTATAGATTGTTTAAAAAATCCACCAGAGCCTTACAAGATTGCCCCTACAAAGCTGTGTGGTAATAAGGTGGTAGAAGAGGGAGAAGAATGTGACTGTGGATCAGTAAAAGAATGTAGTAAGGATTCTTGTTGTAAACCAGGTTGTACCCTGAGACCCCATGCTGATTGTGCTTTTGGACTGTGCTGTGTAAATTGTAAGATTGCACCAGCTGGAACACTTTGCAGACCCCCTAGGACACCATGTGACCTTCCAGAGTACTGCAATGGAACTTCAGTACTGTGCCAGAAAGATTTTTATATGCAGGATGGTACTCCATGTACTAGAAATGCCGTTTGCTATCAGAGTATTTGCAGTGATCGAGTTCAACAGTGCAAAGCTATCTTTGGTGAAACAGCCTATGACGCTCCCCTGATCTGCTACAAAGAAGCAAACATGATAGGTGATCAGTTTGGGAACTGTTATTTAGATGGTCATAGATATAGGCAATGTGATACAACGCATATTTTGTGTGGCAGTCTGCAATGTACTAATGTCAGTCAGATTCCCAATTTGGAGGAATTCACTACGATACTCCAAGTTAATGTGAATGGAGTTATGTGCATTGGAATAGACTCTGATATGGGAAAGGATTCTAGATATGTAAGAAATGGTGCAGTGTGTGACCATGGAAAGATCTGCCTGAATAAGAAGTGTATTGATTATTCTGTACTGAATTATGATTGTACGGCCAAGAAGTGTAATTTTAATGGCATATGCAACAACAAGAAAAATTGTCATTGCCTAAGTGGATGGGATCCCCCATTCTGTCTTAAAAGAGGATTTGGTGGAAGTATTGATAGTGGCCCTCCTCCAAAATGGGAAGCAAATATATTTTTTATTATTTGCTGCCTAGCTTCTCTCTGTCTTGGCTTTTATTTTATCTTAATAATGTTTGTCTGTTTAGCAAGAAAGTCAACATTTATCATCTAGAAAGGAAAAGCCATTGTTTAAAGAAAGTCGGGAACTAGTGGAAGGATCTATCCATATCAGATAATATCCTCTATAAGAGAAAAATTCTTATTCAGAAAAAAGAAAAAATCCATCTGCATCAATAATATTCATTGCAAACTAATATCAAATAAAGCTTCTGAAGGGAATTTTGTCATGGAGTTGAAACAATTAGGATTGATTCCCAAAATATTTTTAGTTTCTTTTTATAATGAAAGGGTCAGACCAAATTACTTTTAACAGCCATAAACCCTGAGTGACCATCACTCTCCTGATGCCTACTAGAAGACACTCATTTCAAACAGGGCAGGAGTAAGATCACTACAACAATCAGACATTTCTAGGATAGAGCTTCAAAAGTGCTCACTCTCTCTATTCTAAACAAAGTATGGGCTTAGAAGCTGCATTTATTGATAGCCTTAGAGCCACAAGCACATAACAGTGACATCAGTCTACTATAGTACTCTTAACTGTTCCAAGCACTGGTAGTTTCTCCTCCTACCCTCTCACTACTCTGCACCTCATCTCACAGGGTCTATTTTTTGATGAATGGTTTATAAGCTCTATTCTCTCTTCCTCATCTCCATTCCACCTTGTGACTAAGAGTCATAATGGTTAGAAGTGCTAAGACTTTCCATGTCTTACTTCAACTATCCCTTACAGTTTGGGGTAGGGCAAAGGCATTCTAGAGAAGCCTAGAAATTACAACCTGTAAAGACCACAGGTATTCTCATTGGTAGGGATGGAGTTGTGAGGAGAATGGGGAGTCCACATGCAACATTGAACTTTATAGGTTCTGAAATACAGTATTAACAATTCAATAGGTTCTGTGGAAAGACCACTGGATAAGGTAACTTGAGACTTGTATTTGAATCTTGTTTATATATGTGCACACACATATATGTGTGTGTTTATGTATATATGCCAAACATATATAACTATAAATATAGTTATATATTTATCACTATTTTATAACACTCTGAACCTCAATTTTCTTCATATATAAAATAAGTAGGTTATAAGTTTAGAGTTGAAAGGGAGCTCAGAAGAGTCATTCTCTAATTTTTAAAATGAGAAAACTGAGCCATAAAGAGGTTGAATAATTGGCCTCAGGAAACAGAACTAAAAAGTATTTAAGGCAGATCCTCCAGATTTAAGAGCTGTCTTATCATATTTCCTCTCTAAGATTTAAAGAAATGATCTCCAAAGTCCCTTCCAGCTCTAAATTATATCCTCATACTAACTTAAAGCTCTTAAGGCAAGGTTTTTATGTGGAGGGGCAGTAAAACAGCCTTTTCGTAGTTAAAATGGAGAAGATCTGAGTTCAAATGCAGTCTTGGGCAAGTCAGCTATTTTTTTTTTCAAGGCAGTGGGGTTAAGTGATTTGCCCAAGGTCATACAGCTAGGTAATTATGAAGTGTCTGAGTCTGGATTTGAGCTCAGGTCTTCCTGACTAGGGCCAGGCTCTATCCACTGCACCACCTAGCTGCTGCAAAGTCAGCTACTCTTAAAGATCTGTAAAGTACCATTATAGATTAATATATATATATATATATGTATAATATATATATATATATATATATATTAATTACTGCCTTTACAAGGTTGTTGTGAGACTCAAGTGAATTGATGTCCTAAGATGCTTTGCAAAACTTGAAAGGTTTTTGAGCAAGAGTCATGTGGTCAACAGGTAAAGCAAAGTGATTATTTTGGCAACTATACAATGAAAGATGGCCTGAACTGGAGAAGAGCCCAGCCTAGAAATGATAAGAGCTTTAGTAACTAATGTGACAGCAATGCAAAAAGTGAAGAGTCAGTCAGCATTCATTTCTTAAGCACTTAATATGTATGTATGTTCCAGGCACAGTGCTAAGTGCTGGAGATACAAAGAAAGGGAGAAGACAATCATTGCCCTTGAGGAGCTCACATGGGTGAGTCAACATACAAGCAAATATCTACAACCAAGCTATATACAGGATGAAGTGGAGATAATAAGGGAATGCACTAGATTTAAGAGTCTGGAGAGGTTTCTGAGTAAAAGGTGGGATTTTGGCTGGAATTTGAAGGGAAGCCAAAGAAGCCAGGAGACAGAGATGAGAAGGGAAAGCATTCTTGACAGGGGAAAATGATTTCAGTCAGAAGAGCAAATGTCTTGTGTGAGGAATAGTAAGGAGGCTAATGATTCATCACTGGGTCAAAGAATATGTGTGTGAAGGGATGAAGGTGGAAGGTGTGAAATGAGTGGTGGGGGAGAGGCTTTGAAGGCTTTGAGTGTTGGATAGGATTTTGTATTTGATCTTGGAGGTGATAAGGAAACATTGGAGTTTACTGAGTAAGCTGTAACCTAGGTGGACCTACATATTATATAACAAAAGAAGTTTTATTTAACTATAGCATAGAAAGTATACTTAATAAGGACACAGCACTTAGCTCCTTATACGGAGACAAGCCTGATCAGCAAGGGAGAAGATGACAACTGGAGATTGGTGCAGGAGAAGATTTGGAACATTTGAAGGGCTTATTATACAATTAGGTGATGAGAAAGCTACCTTAACATGACTTGAAGTCACCAGGCAGCTGTAAGCCTAAGTTCCATGAGTCAGTCAAGTAAGACAACATTTCTCTCCCCTTCCAAACTTCACTATTGATATTTTGTCCTTCATTCTTGAAGATCATGGCATCAGGGATGTGATACTTTGATAAGCACTTAAATTGAATTTGAGTGAGGGGGTGTTGTGTGAAATCACCAGCCTAGCTTTCTCTTCCTCAATCATCTGAGTCTAGTGATGTCAGTGTGTCCAGAGACATGTGGATCAGGATGACTGGGAGGGAACTTCCAATGTTCTAGTTCCCTCAGGCTTGAAACCTCCATGTTATCCTCAGCATTCTGTATCCAATCTGTTGCTAAGACCTGTCACTGTCACCTTTTAACATCTCTCAAGTCTCCAATCCCCTGATTCTGTCCTCATACTTGGACTATTGCAATAGCCTACCAACAGTTGGTTAGTCGACCTGCCACAAGTCCCTTCCTACTCCAGTCCATCCACTACTCAGGTACCAAAGGCATTTTTCTTAAGTGCAGTTCCACCTATGTGACAGCTCTACTCAATGAATTCATGATTTCCTTATTACTTCCCAGATCAAATATAAAATTCTGTCCAGCACTCAAAACCCTTCAGAGCATTCAGATGCCCAGCAAAACAATATTTTGCAGATGACAAGTATTTCAAATTTGAATTGAATAATAGAGTTGAAGTAGGCAGTTGGCAGTCAAGTTCAAAGCATGAATTAATGGTGGGGAGGAAGACTTTGGGTTGAACAAAACTATGTTACTAGAAAAGATTGTAGGCTTGAGCAGAGTCATAAAAGAAGTCAGAAATTCCAAGAATTAGAAGAAGGGAAGAAGAACATTTCAGGTATAGAGCACAACCAGTACAAAAAACACAGGAGATGTAATTATCACTTAGATAAGAAGAAATTCAGCTAAGTAGATATATACAAGGAAGATTGGTTTGGAATTTGTTGAAGTCTCACAAGGTAATGTATACAGTATTAATATAGATTTCATAATTTAAGGGATTTTAATGTTTGAAAGGAACCAATTTGGGAGAATGGAGCAGCAATCATGTAACAGATAATCTTTCTAAGGGCAATTTTGGGTTATTTCCAATCTAAAGGTGATAAAAGGAACAATGCATTCCCAACATACATACTATATATATATATATATATATATATATATATATATATATATATATATATATATATAACACTTTAGATACATATAGATACATAGATACATCTTTTTGATAATGACCTACTTGAATACCTAACAGTAGAATATGTGGTTTAAAGATTATGTACACCTGAGTAGATGGCACAGTGGGTAGAGTGCCATCCCTGAATTCAGGAATACCTGAGTTCAAATATGACCTCAGACACTTAGTAGCTATGCAACCTTGGGCAAGGCACTTAACCTTGAATGCCTTGAATCCAAAGCCATATTCTGTCATCCTGATTCATATCTGACTTCTGGACCCAGATGACTACAAAGGAGAAAGTGGGGTTGTAGAATTAGAACAGCACAGCACCCCCTCATTCAAAATCCAATTCACTTGCTTATGATGCTATCACCTACCTGATATCATGGTTTTCTTTGAGAAAGAAGGAGACACATAATTTCAGATTTCAATGTGAAATTGTTGTACCAATTCATGACTCAATTAGCAATTCTTTAGTATTCTTGTATCTCAATAAGTTTTCTAGAAAGAACTGTTATCTTTTTTTTTCATCTTTGCCAGTATCCTAGGTATAACAACCACCTCCAGGTTGTTTTGATTTGCATTTCTCATTATTAGTGATATGTAGCATTTTCATTTGGTTGATAGCAGCTTATATTTCTTCTTTTGAAAATTGTTTAATTTGACCACTTACCAGGAAATGACTTTTGTTCTTTTTTCTACTAATTTACATATTTTGGATATCAATCATTTATTAAAGATATTTAATGCAAAGATTTTTTTGCCCAAACTGTACATTCTTATCATTCATCAATTTTGTGGAAAAGCATTTCAATTTAATGTCATAAAAGTAATTTAAAAAAATCTTTTGTAATTGTCTCGATCCCTCATTTGATTGAGAATTCATCTCTTCCTCAAAACTGGAAAAGGTATATGATTCACTTCTCTTTGATTTACTTGATGCATGGATCTTTAATATTCAGGACATGTATCCATTTTTAATGTATTGTGGAATATCATGTAGGATAGAAGTTTAATTTATGCCAGATCACATAGTTCTATAACAGGTAATTTATATTTTATGATTTCATTGTTCATGATTTCCCTTTGATCTACTTTAAAATTTAACCTGTAGCAAATGGTTTTGATTTCTGTTTTATAAATATATTTTGAGATTGAGCCATGTGTGACCAAGTTACTTAACCCTGTTTACTCATCAATAAAATGAACTTCAGGAGGACTGTCAAACCACTTCAGCATCTTTGCTAGGTAAATCCTAAATGAAGTCACAAAGCTGGGCGCAACTCAAAATGATTAAATAACAATCCACTAAGGTAGAGTGGTATATTTTCATAAAGCTCCTTTGACCAGGTAGTTCAGTGCCTGAGTTTTATTTCAGAGTCATGCTATTCACTGCATAGTGAGAACCTATACTGAAATGAATGTGGCACATCATTGTCTAAATATCCTTTGATTTTTAAAACTGATTAATTTGAAATTATTTTAAATTTAGTTATCACTTATTACTTCCCCCCTACCCCACTGAACAAATAAAAAATATGTCCTCAATACATAGCTGCAGTCTGGCAAAACAGATTTTCACAGTGACCATATTCAAGAAAATTACATTATGCATTTATACCTCTCTGTCAAGTGAAAAATAACATTTTCACCTTTATTCCTTTGGATTTATAGATCAGAATTCTAAAATCTTTAAAAGTTGTTTTTCTCTATAATGCTATGATTTTATAAATTGTTCTTCTATTCACTTTATTCAGCATCAATTCATAGAAGTCTACTTTTTCCTCTATTATTGTTTATTTTTTCTTTACACATTACTAAAATATTCTTGTTTAAGAGTAAACATAATACCCCTCCTGCACAAAAATATATTCAGGACATGAGAAATAAAATAAAAGAGAAAAAAATGTGTTTCAATCTGTGTTCTGATACCATCAGCTCTGTCTTGGGTGGATCACTTTATAAGTCCATCATAGTAGTTACTTCCATATTTTTCCACAGTTGCTGTTGCTGATTGTAATTCCTTCCATCCATTCCTCCCCACTACCATCTATTATATTTTATCTCACCTTTCACTCTGTCCCTCTTCAAAAATGTTCTGTGGGGCAGCCAAGTGGCGCAGTGGACAGAGCACCAGCATGGGTCAGGAGGCTCCAACCCTACATCCCACCCCAGAGACCCAGCAACCACCTGGCCCTGTGGCCCAGACAGACTACCCAATCACAGCATCTTGCAAAAGGTAAAAGAAAATGTTTTATATTTTGACAATCCTCTGAAATGATCTACCCTCTCCTCTATCACCCACATCCCCCCTTCCCCCTGTCCCCCTTCTCTTTTTCTTCTAGATGTCCATACCCTATTGAGTGTGTATGTTGTTTCCTCTCTGAGCCATCTCCGATAAGAATGAAGGTTCCCTCATTGCAAAAGCTACATGAAATATCTTTTATATGAAATATCTTAGTCTATTCTACATCTCATTTATTTCTCCCAGTACATTTCCCTTTCATCCATTGACTCCATTTTTACAACATATCTTCAAATTCAGCTGTCTCCTGTGTCTCATCTATAAAAGCTCCTTCTACCTGCTCTATTAAATGAGGTCCATATGAATATTATCAGTATCACTTTTGAGTATTATTACAACACCCCCCCCCCCCAAGAACCTCAGTATGTGAGGCTCTGACTACTCTCATGGTCTGTAAATGACCACAGGTGCACCCCTCTGCCCCAGGTCTGGGAGGAGCATCCCTGCTCTATGGGGGGGCCTAGACTGCAACCAGGTTCTGGATGTGGTCAAAGCCTCAGAGTCCTGCTCCAGGGATAGAAGACAGACCTCAGCAGTCTCCCTCCGTTAACTTACCTTTGGTGGGCTGAGTACTCAGCATGCAGCTGCCTGGAGACTCCAGCTCCATGGGCCTGCTTCTGTTTCCTGGGATCTGGGCTGCCACAAGCTGCGCTGAGGGCCTGGGCTTTGTGCTTGCTCTGGCAGAGGTCTCCCTGCTGAGCTTTCAAGTTGTTCTTGGTGCTCCCTGGGGTGCAAGTCAGGTAACTGCTTCTGCTGCCAGGAGCCAGCACTCCCTGAGGCTTTTCCCAGAAGGCTGAAGTTCCTTTGCTAGGGCATGGTGCCACCCCTCCAACACTGTGGAACACAGTTTTCCCACTATATTCCAGGTTACCTTGGGCAGGAGAATTGCCTCACTGGATCTTTCTGTGGGTTCTCTCTCATGAAAATTTAATTAGTCATTTAAGGTTTTTGAAATATTTTGGAGAGAGCACTTAAGAGAGACTCTTCTTAGGGTGGCTAGGTGGTACAGTGGATAGAGCACTGGCCTTGGAGTCAGGAGTACCTGGGTTCAAATCTGGCCTCAGACACTTAATAATAATTCCCTAGCTGTGTGGCCTTGGGCAAGCCACTTAACCACATTTGCCTTGCAAAAAAAAAAAAAAAACCTAAAAGAAAAAAGAGACTCTTCTCCTGTCTTTTTTTTTTTTTAAGGTTTTTTTGCAAGGCAACGGGGTTAAGTGGCTTGCCTAGGTAATAAGTGTCTGAGGCCGGATTTGAATTTAGGTATTCCTGACTCCAGGGCCGGTGCACTATCCACTGCACCACCTAGCTGCCTTTCCTGCTGCCATCTTGGCTCCACTCCCCATTACTGTTTATTGAATCATTTCTTATCACACAGTAATATTATATCTGTACACCACAATTTGTTTAACCATTTCCTGACTGGAGGACACTTGTTTCATTTCCACTTTTTTTTTGCTTCCATGAAAAATCCTTATCTTTTCCTTTTCCTTTGATTTCTTTTAGATATAGGCCTAGATGGGTCACAAAGAGTATGTATATTTTGATAATTAATTTGGACGTAATTCCAAATTACTTTCCAGAATGACTAAACCAATTCATGACTCTACCAATAGTACGCTAATATTGTACCTGTTTTCCCACAGCTCCTCCTAGATTTTTCATTTTTCTCTTTTGTCATCTTTTCTAATTATGAGACTCCATGTTCAATAGAATCTCAGAGGTGATTGGATTTTTTCCTTTGAAAACTATTATGTTTTGACTATATATATATATATATATATATAGGCAAATAGCTCTTAACTCTTGCAAATTTGTCAGTTCCTTATGTATCTTGTTAAAAGATCTCTATCAGAGAAAATATGCAGCGAAGATTCTCTACTCTCTCCTGCCTCCCACATTCACCAGTTTCCCATTTACCTTCTAATTTTAACTATCTTAAATTTGTGTGAAAACTTAAAAAATAAACATCTAATTATAATTAAAATCATTCATTTTATCTTTCCATTGCTTGATTAATCTTAAACTCTTTATATGAAATCTGAAAGGTAATTTCCTTCTTACTCCTCTTTGTGATGTATTATTTTATATCTAAGTCATGTATACAGTTTTAAAGCTTATCTTGGTATATGATGTTAGTTATGGGTTTAAACTTAGATTTCTTTCCATTTTTCCATTTGTCAAATAATGAGTCCTTTCCCTAATAACAAGATCTTTGGGTTTATCAAAGACTGTGTTACTATTCTATTTTCTTCCCCATGCTGTTTATCTGTTTCACAAGTACCAAATCATTTTCAAGATTCCTGCTTATAGTCTGAGATCCAAACCCTCAACAGCAAATAATATTTGAAACATTATTATTTGAGATATTTTTTGCCTCCTTATGAATTTAATATTTTGCTAATCTACAAAATATTGTTTCTGTAGTCTGGTGCAGCATTGAATAAATTATGAGCAGTGAATTATTTCTTGAATAGAAGTATTTTATAAAATTGGATTCATATAGTTTCTAGATGAATCTTGGTAGCTGCATTCCCAATATTTTACACCCTTTGTGATTATTTTAATGGAATTTCTCTTTCTAGTGCTTTTTCTTGTTTTATTAGCTATTTATAGCAATGCTAATGAGTTGTGTAAATTTATTTTATATCCCAGAACTTTTTTGAAGTTAATTTGTTGATTTTCTAAGAACACTATCATATTATCTGAACCTTTATAATAATTAAACCTATAGAAATATTACATATCCTTTGGTAGATTGTTTTTGATATTTCATAGATTTTGTATTTTGAATGGAACTTTACTTTCTCTTCTTGATTCCTGGATTTTGTTATTGTATCGAAATGATAATTGCTGTAGCTAATAATTAATTGTTTTAGTCACTTTACCAATTTCTTAGGAGTTTCTAAATAAATCATCTTGTCATTAGCAGGGATAATTTTGTCTCCTCTTTATCTCTTTACACCTTTAATTTCTGTGTTATTGTGACTGCCAGCATTCCTAGAACAATATAAAATAGTATTGGAGAAAGAAGACTCTGGTTTTATTTGTGTATTAACTGGAAAATCTTTTGCTGTATCCCTAATTTCACATAATTCTTGCTTTTGATTCTAGATACTTTAAAAAATAATCTGAATAGAATTTGCTCTCTGCCTGTATTTTATGGGAGTTGTGGCATAAATGTGTGTTGTACTTTGTCAAAGGTTTTTTCCCCTTCCTGTATCTATTGAGTAAAGCATATGTTTTTGGATGCTTTTATTTTTATTATGATTATGTTTGTTTTCCTAATGTTGAATCATCCTTGCTTTCCTGGTATCATTCCAACTTAGTCATAATGAATGATTTCTTAGATAAATTACTGTTGTCTATCTAGATATATTTTATTTTACAATATTTGAATCAATATTCATTAATACTATCAGTCTCTAGTAATATCATGGCTTTTGCTTTAGGTTTCAGGACAATGCTAGTCTCATAAAAGGACTTTGGTAGAATGATATTTTATTCAATTTTTGAGAATAATATATATATATATATATATATATATATATATATATAGTAATAGTATTAAATGTTTGATAGAATGCTCCTATAAATCTATAGAACCAAGAGCTTTTTCTTCAGTAATTTTTATGGCCAGTTCCTTTTTTTTAAGATGGCAATGGGATCAAGTGACTTGCCCAAGGTCACACAGCTAGGCTATTATTAAGTGTCTGAGGTTATATTTGAACTTAGGTCCTCCTGACTCCAGGGCTCTAGTCACTGCATTACCTAGCTGCCCCTATAGTTAGTTCTATTTCTATTAATGAGATTAAATTATTTAAGATTTCTAGCTGATATTTTGTTAGTCATTTTATAATTTTGAAGGCAATCTATTTTTTAATGTGTGTGTATATGTATTCTTGGTCTTGTTGGACTATAACTATCCAAAGTAGGTTTTAAGAATTTTCTGGATTTGTAGTTATTTTACTTTGTTCCAATTTTTTATTTTTGTCAACTTGACTTTTCTGCATACTTTTTAAGTTATTTTGGCTAAAGATTTACAAGATTTTATTAAGTTAAAAAACTGCTTTTAGAAGAGGACTTCTGGGCAGAGCCCAGAACGCAGTGTGAAACTGGCATGCTTCTGCAGCTTTTCCCTACACATCATTAAATGAAGTCTCTACACAGACATAAGCTACAGATCCCACCAAAAAAAAAAAAGACCAAATCAAGTTCTCAGTTGTAGACATCATGGAGGAACTTCCTTGAGGGTCTATTTCTTCAAGGGAAAAGGGGAAATAGAGTCCAGTTAGACAGAAGAATGGGAAAATGAACCAGAAGCTTCTAGCCAGAGTGCAGCTAGATGGCACAGTGGATAGAGTACTGACCCTGAAGTCAGGATTTCAAACACTTAATAATTACTTTACCGTGTGACCTTTGGCAAGTCACTTAATCCTATTGCCTTGCAAAAGCAACAAAGAATTGAGAACCTTGCAGGGAAATTATGAAAAATTATCAAAGAAATCATCTCTTTGAAAGTATAAATAACCAATTGGAAAAAAAGACTATAACTCATCAAAAAAATAAAAGCAACTAACTAGAAAAGGAATACAACTCATCAAACTGAACCAACTAGAAAAGAAAACACAAAAGTTAACTGAAGAAAATGGAACCTTAAAATTTAGAATTGGACAAAAAGAAGTTAATGACTCCATGAAACAAAGTGTTTATCAAACTGCTGAGCAAAGGGAATCAAGAGAACATTGACCCACTATGACAGATGCAGCTCCTCAGCAATTCTTCTACCAAAGGAAAACAAAAACAACCCACAACATTTGAATGGATACAGATTACATTTTTAAAAAACTTCTATGTTTTTCATTTCTATTGCAAGGCTTTATTTCCTTTTTCCCTTAGTCCTAATTCATCATAACCAAAATGACAAATATAAAAACATGTTAAACACAAATGTATATATACCCCTTTTATTAGACTGTTTACCATTAAGGGGAAGGTGTGAGAAGGGAGGGTGGTAGAAAAAGGTGTAACTAATAATTATGCAAGTGGATGAATGTTGAAAAACTTTCATAATGTAACTGAATAAAAGATTTTAAAAAGGGAGAACAAAAAAAGTTTTTACTAATATTTATCAGTTCAGTTGTCTTTTTTGTTTCTGTTTTATTTTTAAGATAACTTTTTGTGCTTATCTTGGATTTTTTAACTCAATGGGTTTCTAATTTTTAACAAAGCATATTCAATTTATTAATCACCTCTTTTTTAATGTTACTAAACTGCGATGTAAGAGTATATTTTTCCTTTAAGGATTGCTTTAGCTGGTTACCAGAAATTTTGGTATGTTGTCAAATCATTATAATTAACTTTTACATAGTTATTGTTTCTATGATTTGTACTTTTGACACTTTGACACACTTCTGTAGAGTTTTGTAATTAAGTCATCCTTTGATTTTTTTTTGCTTGTACTCTGAAATGATTAGAACTTTTATTGTAATATATTCTTTAGAAGATATGTTTAGCATTTCTTCTCTTTTATTTTCCTTTATTTGTAATTTCCTTGGTCCTCGATCAGATTTTTTTTTTGTAAAAGTGACATAGTTTTGAGAAATAGGTATTCACAAGGCACTGAAGTCTTTTAGTTCCAATTTCTTCAAAGGTTTGTTCAGTTCTATATTATCCTTTGTGTTTAATCTGTTCAATTTGTTCAATTTTTAAAAAAATTACCTTTTATTGATGCCTTTTGGTTCTACAACTTCTTAATTTCTAAAATATTCCCCAACTCCTGTTCAGTAATCCATCCCTTGTAGCAAATTTTTAAAAGAAGTTCAGGTGAACTAAACAATATAATGATTATTTTTTATAATATATACAATATTCTACACCCATAGTGCCACCATAGTAATAAGGGAAATGTTCATTTTTCTTGCTTCTCCAGGACCAAGCCCAGGCATTGTAATTATTAAGTAATTATATTTAACTTTGGTTATTTTTGCTCTTTTCTTTTATGGTGTTGTAGTTATTGTATGTATTTTCCTAATTTTGCTAAATTCACTCTGTATAAATTCACATATCTTACCATGTTCCTCCAAATTTTTCATATTTATTATTTCTTATGATATAGGTTCCTTTAATGTATCACAATTTGCCTAGCTACGTCCCAGGCAATGGTCATTTACTTCTTTTTTTGCCAGTTCTACGAATATCTTGGTATATTATATATGGAACCTTTTCCCTTCTGTCTTTGATTTCCTTATATGTAGCACTGGAATCTCAAAGGAATTTGGTCTCTCCAAACATTTAGTAAAGACTCTATGGATGAAAAATGTCTGTTGCCCAGATTTCAAGTTGGATTTGGATACTTATGTATCTATCTCTGGAACAAATAGCATACTGATGGACAAGTAGTTGTCCAGTGTTAATTAGGAGGAGAATGTTCTGTATTACTTTTGGGAAATTACAAGACCTTCTACTGATCCTACACATCTCATGAAATCAAAGGTCCATTTTCCCTATCATAACACCTTACCAGGTATTTCTATGTGGCAGTGAGGTGTAGAACACTATTTTCTTCAAAGAATTAAAATTGAATATCATAAAGAGGTCTACTGAGAGATGTATAGCAGATGTGAGCAGACTGCATTATATCAAGAAACCCTCAGAAATAGCTGGAACAAAGGAAATTTAAGGAACTGTAATATATCAGAAGAAGGGGTTGTTCATACAGCAAGAGCAAGTGTTGAAAAATGGACAACTAGAATTCTCCACTTTGCAATACTGGGATAAAGCCAAAGGATCCAGCAGCTTGAGTGGATCCCCTGTGGAGAACTTTTAGAAGAACATGGGAAGGAATTGCATTAAGACATGAATGATCTACATGTTGTAACTACTAAATTGAGATCACAAATAGTCAAGTATCTTTTGTGATCTCTTTCATCCTTTGTAGGGTTAAGAATTTACCCCCTAGTTATAGTTGTGAAAAGTATCTGATTCCTTTTTCTTCTCATTTTTTTAATGATGTACCTTTTTAGGCCAGATATCTATTTTGAGCTTGTTGAAATATATAGCCTGTTGGACTGAATTTATGTTACAAGGCTTTAGGGGCAACTGCACTCAAGTGTAGGCTATATGGGGTGGCAGTACCTTCTCAGACTGCTATTTGTCACCATATTCATTCTCAGCATCCTATATTCTAAGATGATTCAGGGATAAGTATGCATATTTCTTGATTAGTTACAAATGCAATGTGATATCAATTGGAGAGCTAGGTGACACAGTGGATAAGAGCACTGCCCAGGAGTCAGGAGGACTTGAGTTCAAATCTTAACACTTGTTAAGTGTAAGTTCAACACTTACAAAGCTTGGACTTCGACCTAATTACTTTATCCTGATTATTTTGCAACCTGGGCCATCTGCAGTCATCCTGATTCATATCTGGCCACTGGATCCAGAAAACTATGGAGGCTGATGACTTAGCATAGGCATCATCTACCTGATGTCCTAGTCTTGAGATCGAAAGAGAAACCTCCTCTTCCTCATTAAGTCTCAGTCCCTATTCCAGTTTATGAAATCTTATTTCTTAAACTGAATTATTTTTTCTTCACAAGCATTTTGACTCATCTCTTACTCCATTTATATGTGTAGATATATTTATTTATATATTTATGATAATATTTCTATAATATATAAAATATAGAAATATTATATGAAATTTGCAAAATTATATGTAATTCAGATTATACACAGATATATAGACTGGTGACAAAGTTCTATGGGTGTCCCTCCAAATTCATGTTGAAATCTGGGCAACAAACATTATATATATTACATTATTTCTCTGTGTGTGTGTGTATATATATATATACACACACACACACACACATACAGTTGTATGTTCTTATCTCAAACTCAATCTCCTAGGCTGCTTAAATATCAAGGCTATTGCTTATACTATTAACACAAGACTAAAATTATTTACAATGAAATAGATCATAAAGTCACCTTTAATCATCACTAAAGTGAATAACTTCTCTTTAATTCTGGAAACATAGGTATCAATGTTCAGATTTATCAGGATAACAACAAAAATTTCTTAATGTTTTCTTCAAGAGATTAAAAGGTTAAATATCTCTTAGGAAAGAAGTTCTCTTCCATCAACTTTCTCTCTGTACCATACTTGTCTTCAGTTATCCTAGGTAATAATTTAGAATGACAGTTAAACTGTTAGTCTCCCAAACTTCTGTTGCCTGTTAAAGACAGAATGATGGTAGCTGTAATCTCTGTGAGAGTGGCTTTTGAAGCTGATGTTACACTTAACTGCTGCCACATTGCTGGTGTTTTCCCCTGTGACCCTTTGTCTATATAAAGGAGCTTTTGCTCAAGTAATTTGTTCTTAGGTATGTCCTAATATTGAGTAGTTAAATTCAGACTTTGCTGATTTGTATTTACATAATTTGTACCACTGATTTTTATCCATTTTTAAACCAATATCAAATAATTTGGTTGTCTTTTATACTACTTGTTTTCTTACTTTCTCTTTCCCTCTTTAAGTAATTCCTATTATATCAAGTTATTTTCTGAATGATTGTTATTCCCACTTTCCCTTCTTAAATAGAAACCACTAGAACAATTATTTTCACATAAAAGTATAAGAAAATAACATACTATGAATTTATGTACAATTTTTTTAATGAACTGATTAAATTTAACAAGGTAATAGTCTATCTTATTTTTTCTTTTTTGTACTCGTTTGGGTATTTTCTTACATCTATAAAAAATGTTTTAATGATGCTCCTCCCCCTGCCCCTTCTTGTTATCTGTGACTACTCACTAACCTACTGTCCCAGGAAGGGGTAGTCTCAAGAATAAGAGTACTAGCCTAGAACTTTGCCCCATTGATTGATATAAAGTGAAACTGCTCTCGTCACTTGTTTTCTCATCTTTCCTACTCGTACCTCTCATTTATAGTGGATCTTCATCATCTTCTCCCCCCTCTCAGTTATTTCAACTGGTTTCTTTCTATTTCCCTCTGCTGGCCCAGCTCACTAGATGTTGGCAGGAGCCCCTAACCATGTGCAGAGGGTAAGCCTGGTCGGAGTCAAGATGAAGTGAGCCTGAGGCTCCTTGACTGGGTCCTGTCCTGTAGTTCTATGGGAATGTGAGGTTGCTCCAGCACTAGTTCTGGAGTTCTATGACTCCCAATCTCTGCTCCTGCCGCCTTGGGGATACTTCAGGAACAGTGTTCCAGAGACCTCCATATAAGAGTGACTTTGGATCATTCTGGGTCCACCCATCTGGTTCTGGATGTTTCTTCTGGCTGGTGCTTGGTGTCTTCAGAAGTAATTGTTCCCAGACAGGTAACAAAGAGAAGAATCTACTTGGGGAGTTAGTTTACTTCCATATCTCAAAAATAGAAGGCACCTCATGTGTACACTTGTTGCCCAAAAAACTACTGCTACTCTGGCTCCTGTCAGTGTTCACCTTCTCAGTCCAGAGTGTCCTGCAGAAGTAGGAGCCCTTCATTCAATCTGACTGCTACTACCACAACTATATGCAGGGAATTTTAGAGTCCCTGACTACTCTCAGTACCTGTTTTGGGATTCTTCCTGAAATGCTGTGGGTAGATGAAATTGAGCTCATTCTCACCTCTTTCCAGTTAGCATGTGGTCTATAGCACGAAGGACGAGAAAGGTGTCCAAACAAAGAGATGTGGTTTAACACGAAGAAATAGGTCTGCAAAGGTTACTGATTCAGAGAAAAGATAATTAAGAAACAAAGCCTTCTTTATTCTCAGAACTTTCAGACCAGGTTAATGGAATTTGTAGTAGTAATGGACAACATTCTCTTCATTTATAAGAAGAGCAACCAGATACAGGTTCTGGAAGGTATATAATGTAGTGAATGTATAAAAATATGAATACAAAATTGTCTAAAATTTTAGACAGTTATGAATTCATATTTTTTTAATGGAATTGAGATCTAGAACCAAGGAAATTCCCTTAGCACCATCAACACTGAGCAGCTTCTGGAAGATTTCAACAAGTGGAAATACATGAACCTTTTATCCCCATTCGAAATATGACTCTTTTCACCTTTTCATAAATCTTTCCTTCCTCCATGTTCTTGACCTTGTCTACCCAGAAGGAATATTCCCCTTCTTTGGGGTCTGGAGTTAGTGTTTTCTTTGGAGATAGTTTGCCCTTTTCTGACCGTTCAGTGGTTCATGGACTGAGCCATTTTGATAAGCAGCATATGCATGATAGTGAGTCTTGCATCTATAGGCAAATGAGCTGAACAATGCAGAATTCCTATTCCCAACCAACAGAATTAAACAACTGGCTTGAATCGGGGCTTATATCCTAGTACTCACTGCCTGAGTACTCTCTCAATCTCACAAAATCCTATTAAGGAGTGCAAGTGTGGCTCCCTGAAGTTCTCTGAAAGAGATCCCTGTCAAGCCAAATGCATGCTAAGTTTGGGTACCTGTGCTGTTGGATCTTATGGCAAACCCTTCAAGATTGTGTCATCAGAGAGAGACAATCTGCCAAGAAGCAGTGGATGAATGTTATCCCTTTCTTTTAGCTGAAGATGTCTACCTGCAGGAAGGGACATCATGCAGAGAAATGAACCACTGGCAAAGAGTCATTGGTGAAGGGCAACAGGTTTGGCCACTGTGGTTTTTGAGATACTGCTAATGCAAAATTTGACAGTATTGATATTTTATGCAGAAAAGTTCAGTGTGAGATTCTGAAAATTTTTCCCTTTCTTCCAAAGTATTTGATTTTACTTCAGATTTATATGAATGGAACCAGAATGATCTGGGCCTGGCTGAGGTGAGTGATGTGAAGGATGGCATAATGTGTGGTCCAGATAATTCTGTGTAACCGTGTTAATCTGTCCCTCCTGAAGTTGAATTGCTCACCGGAGATATACATGCACAAAAGTCAATAAAATACAACAACTGGGCCCCTCCCAACTGCTATGGCCTTGGTTTTAGGGGATGTCTTTTTGTTTGTTTGTGCTTCAGTCTGTATTCAGACAACATAAGCTCTTTGGGATGGATAGCATTCTTTATCATAAATCCATTAGAGAAATCGCTTCATTATTTTTTTGACAGATGCTATTATTAGCTGTGTTTCCCCTCCATCCTTTCCATCCCCCTCTCACTCCCATTTACTCTATTATTTCTCTCTTTTTACCCTGTCTCTCAGAGGATGTCTCTACAGTGGCCCACCCTAGTGGAAAAGTACATTTATCATGTTATCATGTTCCTTACTGTGAGTTTAGTGTTGTATTTTTCCATACTGGATTATATATGCACTTTCAAAATGTGTCATGATCCAGATAAGACCAGAAAATGTGCTCTAATTTTTGTTTTATCATGATTCTGCCTTATGGAAAGAGAAAAGTGAGGAAATGGCTAAGACAGCCCTCATCCTGCTGATGTCAATGAACTGCAATCTGAAAACAATTTCCAGCATCTCTATCTTATTCAGGAAAAATGAAAATAAAATTTTACTGTGCCTGGAACTAGATACAGTATCTTTTTAAGTTTTTGAGCTAACCTTAGAGATCCTGCTCTGGGAATAATTCTTAACAAGGTCTTCTTACCCCTTATACCTGTTGTATGTATGTATGTATGCATGTGTGTATGAATGTATATATGTATTATATATGTGTCTATAAATGTATGTGTGTATCTTTGTATGTACATTGGTACTTAATCAATTTGGATTATTTTTGCTTTATAAAAGAAGGTCAGAATTGCTTTGTGCCTGTTTTATTTGAAAATTTCAAAGCTCTTGTTTAATGTCAATTTTTAATATTTAAAATTATTTTTGCTTTGCTTACATTTTCATAATTTAAAAAGTTCTAGTCTTCTTTTACAGTACAATAAGACAGAATCCTCAACTGAACTAGGCCTTAGATGCAGCCTATACTCAAGTCATCTAATAGACCTCACAGCATTTGTTTATGTGTGATTTGAAGGATAGAATTACATAATGGTTATAACTTGGCTTGAAGTTAAGAAGATTAGGATATAAACCCCTAAACTGAACATACACTGGCTATATAACCAGAGTTGCCTTAATAGATCTGCACTCCCAGGCCCTAAGACCATAATACATATAGCAGGAATTAGCATTTGAAGAGAGAGTTTCCTCACAGGGAATTCTCTATACCAATAGAATAAGACTAGATCACTCCATTCCTCACTCTGCATTTTCAAAAAGAGAAACAGTCTCCCAAGACATTTCATCTACATGATGTAAATCTTTCCTTTTTTTTTTTTTTTTTTTTTTTTTTTTTTTTTTTTTTTTTTAGTTTTTGCAAGGCAAATGGGGTTAAGTGGCTTGCCCAAGTCCACACAGTTAGGTACTTATTAAGTGTCTGAGGCTGGATTTGAACTCAGCTACTCCTGACTCCAGGGCCGGTGCTCTAGCCACTGGGCCACCTAGCCACCCCTACATGATATAATATCAAGAATGCTGTACCAGGATTGAGAAGTTATGGGTTTGAATTCCTGATATTTCTTACTAACTTTGTGACCTTGGGCAAGTCATTTCAAATTGGAGTCTCAATTTCTACATCTATAATTAGAATGTTATTTAGACAAATGATGCTTGTGTGGCTCTGAAGTCAGGTGCCTTGAATTCAAATTCCATCTCTGATACTTTGATTTATAAAATAATACTTTTTTCCAGTTATTGTTTCCAAAATTCATTTTTAATGTTATTTTTTCAATTACTTGCAAAGCTAATTTTCAATATTCATCTTTTGTAAACTTTTGAGTTCTACATTTTTCTATCTCCTTTCCTTCCTTCCCCCCATGACATTGGTATACTGTCTGATATAGGTTATAAATGTATAGCTATGTTAAACATTTGCATATGTTTGTAAAAGCATATTGTGAGACATGTTGTGAAAGAAGAATCAGAACAAAAGAAGAAAACCATGAGAAAAAAACCATAAACCATAAAACAAAATGGAAAATAATAAGCTTTAGTTTGTATTCAGACTCCATTGTTCCTTCTCTGGATGTGGCTGGTATCTTCTATCACATGTCCTTTGGAATTGTCTTTGATCATTGCATTGCTGAGGAGAGCTAAGTCTATCATAGCTGATCATCTTACAATGTTGCTGTTAATGTGTACAATGTTCTGATTCTGCTCACTTCATTCAACTTCAGTTCTTGCAAGCCTTTCTAAACTTTTCTGAAGGCTGCCCTTTAATGATTTCTTTCAGAATATTAGTGCTTCAGCACATTCATATATCACAATTTGCTCATGCCCAACTGATAAGCATCCCCTAAATTTCCAAATCTTTGCCACTACAAAAACAACTGCTATAAATATTTTTGTGCATGTGAGTCTTTTCCCCTTTTTCATGATCTCTTTGGGATATAGACCTAGTAGTAGATGAAAGGATATGCACAGTTTGATTATCCTTTGGGCATAGTTTCAAATTGCTCTTCAGAATGATTGGATCAGTTGGCAACTCCACCAGTGGGTCACTAGTGTCCCAGTTTTCCCATATCCCTTAAACACTGATCATTTTCCTTTTTTAGTTATTTTAATCAATCCGATAATTTTGAGATCAGCATTCATTTTTGTAAGATTTTGATTTCCAAATTTTCCCTCCTCTATTCTCCCCCCTCCCCCAAACAGCAAGCAATTTGATAAAGGCTATACATGTGTAATTATGTTTTTTTCTTTTTTTCTTTTTTTTTAGGTTTTTGCAAGGCAAATGGGGTTAAGTGGCTTGCCCAAGGCCACACAGCTAGGTAATTATTAAGTGTTTGAGACCGGATTTGAACCCAGGTACTCCTGACTTCAGGGCTGGTGCTTTATCCACTGTGCCAACTAGCTGCCCCCATGTGTAATCATGTTAAACATTATCTCCTTTAATCATATTGTGAAAGAAGAATCAGAACAAAAGGAAAGAACAATGGGAAAGAAAAAAAACAAAACTTAAAAAAGTAATAATAGTATGTTTCAATCTGCAGTCAGACTTCACAGTTCTTTGTCTGAATGTGGATGAAATTTTCCATTATAAAATTGTCTTGGATCACTGTGCTTCTGCACTAATATACCGTACTACGTCTATCACAGTTGATCATCACAATATTGCTATTACTACATACAGTGTTCTCATTTCACTCAGCATCAATTGTCACCACAAAAGAGATGCTATAAATATTTTTGTACATGTGACTTCTTTTCCCTTTTCTGAGACTTTCTGCGTCACTTCTGACAAGCCTCTTAAATCTCCTTGGGCCCTCAGAAGACCCTTTGTAGGCCTTTGAGGTCCCTTCCTGCTGTATCATCTGAGGTATATTATCTCTTCCCTGGACCTTCATGACACTGCTTTGTCATGGTTCTTCTGTTTTCACTGGTTTGACCAAATTTCAATATCCATTTCAAGGATCATCCATGTCCCATTCTTTATTTATAGGTATAATCCAGATCTGTCATGAACCCTCTACTCTCTTTCCTTTTCTTTCTCAAGGCCTGATCTCATCAAGTCCCATAAATTTTAACTGTCATTGATATAGAGATGATTCCTAAGTCATCCTCTCTCACTACCAATTAACAGCTGTACCTCTCCGCTTAGATGTTCCTTTAGCATCTCAAAAATCACATATCCCAAATTGAGCTCATTATCTTTCCCCCAGAGGATGATTATCCCTCCTCCTCACTTTATAATTTCTGTTGAGGGGAATAACATCCCCCCCTCTTTACAATTCATCTATTGTCTATCCCCTTTAGATTTTTTTCAATTTATTTTTTATTATGAATTTAACAAAATAAGTAAAGGCAACATTTCCAAATGAATAACAGAATTTTAAAAAAGGAATTTATATGAAATTAAAATATGGTTTACTTTTCTTTTAAAAGTATCTTCTTTTAAAAATCGATAATAGAAACTTGTTCCCCCCAAAACTCCAAAAGCTGTCAAATTATGACTCTAGCCAAAATCTAGAGGGGCAGAATGCACAGTAAGACCAAGTGATACAATTTCCCAGTCCAAGACAACTTAGAAGATATCCAGGACAGGTCTGTTCCACTGGGACTGGGGGTTGGAAAAAGCCACAGCACAGCTGCATCTGCAATGCAGCACAGTTCAGCTGGATGCCTGGATCCATGCAGGGGGACAGTTTAATTATCAGTAACAGCCAGAAGGTCTGTGAGAGAACTCTACTGCACCAGAGTGAATGCCAAATGGAGCATTGGCCTCAGAGCAACCCTGTGATGAGGACCTGCAGCAAGATTTGGCAGAGCCACCCAGCACATCCTGAGCTCTCAGCCCACAGATGGTAAGGGGGTCAGGGAGACTACAGAAATCTCTCTGATCTCCTGGGGCAGCACATATCTGTTAGCCCACACTCAGATCCAGGTTGCAGTTTGGGCTTCCATACTATTATAATTGAGCAGGGGCTCCCCTCACACCTACAGGTCAGAGGGGAGGACCTGAAGCCTCCCATAGGACCTTAGAAGAATTAAGATCCCTGTGGATTGTCCCCCCCCCCCCCATAGCCTTGGAAGTGTGGTAATTCAGTCATAGGCTGGGGAAATGAGCAAACAGCAGTAAAAGAAGAATCTGACCATAGAAAATTACTTTGATCCCATGGAGGACCGCAATACATACTCAGATGATGACAAAATTGAAGCTTCTGTATCCAAAATCTCCAAGAGAAATAGTATATGGGCTCAGGCTATGGATGAGTTCTAAAAAGGACTTTGAAAAGCAATTAAAGGAGGTAGAGGAAAAATTTGGAGGAGAAATGAGAGATATACAGATAAATCATGAAAACCAAATCAACAACTTGGTGAAAGAATGACAAAAATATACTGAAGAAAATAATGTTAAAAATCAGTTTAGGCTAAATGGAAAAAGCAACACAAAAGGCAAATGAGAAGAATGCCTTAAAAAGCAGAATTGGCCAGCTGGAAAAGGAGATTAAAAAAGCTCTCTGAAGAAAATAACTCCCTCAAATTCAAAATGGAACTAAAGGAAGTGGATGACTTAGTGAAAAATCAAGAAGAAATAAAACTATTCCTAAAAAAGCAAAAATTAGAGGAAAATGTGAAATATCATATTGGAAAAACAACTGACCTTGAAAACAGATCCAGAAGAGATCATTTAAAAATTATTGACTACCTGAAAGTCATGACCAGGAGAAGAGCCTAGACTTCATTTTTCAAGAAATAATACAGCAAATTGCCCTGAGATCCTAGAAGCAGAGGGTAAAATAGAAATTGAAGGAATTCACTGATCACCTACTGAAAGAAAACCCAAAAGGAAAACTTCCAGGAATATTATAGCCAAACTCTAGAACTTCTAAGTCAAAGAGAAAATACTAAAAGCTGCCAGAAACAAACAATTCAACTACTGGTGCTCTACAGTCAGGATTACACAGGATCTGGCAGGTATCTACATTGAGGGCTCATAGGACTTGGAATAGTATATTCCAGAAGGCAAAAGATCTTGGTTTACAACTGAGAATGAACTACCCAGCAAAACTGAACATCTTTCAAGGGAAAAGATGGACTTTCAATGCAACAGGGAACTTTCAAAACTTTGCAAATGAAACAACCAGAGCTGAACAGAAAGTTTGATCTCGAAATACAGAATTCAGGTGAACCATAGAGGAAGTGAACAAGAAGGACTAATTATAAGGAACTTAATGATGTTGAACTGTTTGTATTCCTGCATGGGAAGAAGATACTGATAACTCATATGAACTTTCTCATTCATAAGAGCAGTTAAAGGATCATATACAGACAGGACACAGGAAGGAGCTGAATATGATATAAAAAGTCAATGGGTGATAAAGGAAAGTACTGGAAGGAAGGGAAAGGAGAGGAAGAAGGGGCTAAGATATTTCACATGGGGTCAAGAGGAAGCTTTTACAATGGAGTGGAATGAGGGAAGGCAAGGGGGAATGAGTAAACCTTCATTCTTCTCAGAAATGGCTCAGAGAGCAAATAACATACACACTTAATAGGGTATGGAAATCTATCTTTCCCTAGAGAAAAATGGGATGAAAGGGATGGGATAAGGGGGGAATGGGGGGTGGAGGGTGGGAAAGGGGAAGTAGGTGATAGAAGAGAGGGAAGATCCTGGGAGAGGGTACTCAGATACAATACACTCCTGAACAGGAACAGAGAGAAATGGGAAGGCATAGGGTGGAGGGAAATACAGCTAGTAATAACTGTGGGGGAAAATATTGAAGCAACTTCTCTGGTGGACTAATTTTTTAATTATTTTTTTAGGCTTTTTTGTAAGGCAAATGGGGTTAAGTGACTTGCCTAAGGCCACACAGCTAGGTAATTATTAAGTGTTTGAGACCGAATTTGAACCCAGCTACTCCTGACTCAAGGGCCGGTGCTTTACCACTGAGCCACCTAGCCGCCCCTAAATTAATTTTTATTAAAGATATTATTTGAGTTTTACAATTTCCCTCCAATCTTACTTCCCTCCCCCCCACTCCCCCATGTAAAGCAATCTGTCAGTCTTTGTTTCCATGTTGTACCTTGATCCAAATTGGGTGTGATGAGAGAGAAATCATATCCTTAGAGAAGAGACAAGAAGTCTAAGAGGTAACAAGATCAGACAATAAGATATCTGTTCTTTTTCTAAATTAAAGGGAATAGTCCTTGCACTTTGTTCTAACTCCACAGCTCCTTATCTGGATACCGATGGCACTCTCCTTTGCAGACAGCCCAATATTGTTCCTGATTGTTGCACTGATGGAATGAGCGAGTCCTTCAAGGTTGATCATCACTCCCATGTTGCTGTTAGGGTATACAGTATTTTTCTGGTTCTATTCATCTCATTCAGCATCAGTTCATGCAAATCCCTCCAGGCTTCCCTGAAATCCTGTCCCTCCTGGTTTCTAATAGAGCAATAGTGTTCTATGACATACATATACCACAGTTTGCTAAGCCATTCCCCAATTGAAAGACATTTACTTGATTTCCAGTTCTTTGCCACCACAAACAGGGCTGCTATAAATATTTTTGTACAAGTAATGTTTTTACCCTTTTTTCAGCATCTCTTCAGGATATAGACCCAGTAGTGGTATTGCTGGGTCAAAGGGTATGCACATTTTTGTTGCCCTTTGGGTGTAGTTCCAAATAGCTCTCCAGAAGGGTTGGATGAGTTCACAGCTCCATCTGGTGGACTTATGATAAAGAAGGCAACTCATTCCAGAGACAGAACTTTTGGAATCTTAACCCAGACTGAAGTACATTTTGTTTTCTCTCACTATTCTTCAGGTTTCTCATCCTTTTGGGGGGAAGGGGTTTTGTGATTACTCTCACAGAAAGATTATTGTAATAATATAAAATTTAAAAAAGACAATTGATGCCTCAAAAAATAAAAATTGATAAATACAGCATGAAACTTTCAAAGCTCTTCTGTTTGTCTGTTTTCTTGCTTTCTGTGTACCTACTCTCTTCCATGCCTTTAACAATGCTTCAACTTTTTTCTTTTTATTTTTTGAAGAGCTACCCCTAGCCTTCCTTTCACTTCAAAATAAAAACAAAATCCTTGTAACAAATGCATAGTCAAGCAAAACAAATTACGATTTTAGCTGTGTCTAAAAACTATATATATCTTCTAAAAGCTTTCTATCATCTTTCTTTCTGTGAGGATATGGATAGCATGCTTCATTGTTAGACTTTTAAAATTTCCTCCTAATTAGTTTCCATATCTCCATAATCTCATTCCCTCATCCATCTTGCATACAGATACAAAGGGGATATTGCTGTAATTTTTTTTGTTTAGTTAACTATTTTCCAATTACATGTAAAAAGTTTTTTGTCTTTATGTGTTTGTTATATAAATTCTTTCCCTACTTCTGCTTATATCTCTCTACATCAGTTTTTCCAGGTTACTCTAAAATGGTCTCCTTTTCATTTAAATTATGTGCTCAATTATGTTTAACTATTTCCCATTTTTTAGTTTTCTATCTATGCTAGGAATATTTTGTCCACATAGGTGCTTTCTATCTTTAATCTCTTTTGGGATATAGGCCTTGTTGTAGTTTCACAGTGTCAAAAGGGAACACAGCTTGGTGAATATTAGGTATAATTCCAATTTGCTTTCCAGAATGGCTGGACCAATTCAGAACTCTACCAGTAATATATGTTTATTTTCTCACATTAAGGATAATACCAGGTTCATAACCTGGAAGCAATCCTTGACACTTTACTTTGATTCCTTCTTCTACTACCCTGTCAGTTTTTAAATCTTAACAATCCACCCTTCTCAACATCTCCTGAGATGTCAAATCTATCTTTTCTTTTACTCTCAGTTGCAAACACCTTAGATGAGTCCTTCACCACTTCTTACCTAGATTACTGCAAAACTTCTTAATTAGTCCCCATACCTCTATGATCTCATTCTCTCATGCATACAAAATGAATACTGCTTTAATTTTTTTGGAAATTATTTCCCAATTACATGTAAAAATGTTTTTAGCATTCATTTAACATTTTTTGAGTTCCAAATCCTCCTTCTCCCTTCTCCTCCTCTTCATGAGAGGGCAAGAAATTTGATATTGATTATTCATGGGAAGTTATGCAAAACATATTTCCATACTAGCCATGTTGTGAAAACAGACCAAAAACTCCCAAGAAGAAATAAAATTAAAAAAGTATACTTTAATCAGCATTCAGAATTCATCAGCTTTCTCTCAGAGGTAGATAACCATTGTAGGTGCTTTGGAATTGTCTTGGATCATTGTCTTGATCTTTCACAGATAATCATTCTTATAATATTGCTATTCTTGTTTAAAATATTCTCCTAGTTCTATTCACTTTATTTTGTATCAATTCATATAAGACTGCCCAAGTTTTTCTGAAAGAATCCTGCTTATCATTTCTTAGAGTATGACAGCATTTCATCACAATCACAGTCACAAATCTTTTAGCTATTTTCCAATTGATAAGCTTCCCCTCAATTTCCCATTCTTTGCCACACAAAAAGGTGCTATAGATTTGTACATATAAGTCCTTTCCCCTTTTTTTTCCTTTTTTTTAATCTCTAAGATATAAATTTAGTTGTGTTAATACTTGGTCAAAAGGTATATACAGTTTTATACTCTTTTGAACTTAGTTCCAAATTGCTCTCCAGAATATTTGGATCATATACATGCAATAGTGTTCAAAACCAGATATTTCTAAAGCACAAGTATGACCATAATGCTCTTTTGCTCAAGAAACACTGGTGGTTCCATATTGCCTCTAAGATAAAATACAAATTTTTTTGCTTGGCATAGAAAACTCATCACAACCTCACTCAAGTTGACCTTCCCAGGTTGATTATACATAAGTCCCTCTAAGGTATTTTACATACCAGCCAAAAAAGTCTAGTTATTACTCTTCCATATTTTACATGCCCTCTTTGACAGGCTACTTCCCATCCCTAGTATGTTCTCCTTATCTTTGCCTCTTTGAACCTCTAGGTCGCTTCTACACTTTTCATAAGGTTCATCTTCTTCAAGAGAAATTTCCTGATTTCTCCAGTTTTTGTTCCCCTCAATCACCACTTTATAATTACTTGTCTATATCTTATACTTATCTGTGAATTATTTTATTATCACAGTATAATGGTGTATATAAGCACCTTGAGAAATGGTTCAAATGAGATAATTAAATGATTTGTTCAGTCATATTGCTTTTATATATTTGAGTGGATATATCTTAGTTACTTCATTATTAGTTATTCACTCAATTTACTTAATTACTTAATAGACTCCCCAAATCACAGCATGGAAAAGACCTCTAAGTTCCCTATATTGTATTATAGTAATATCCAGCCTAACATCTAGGGGCTAGGCCTTGCCTTATCTGTTCTAGTTAAGTCTTTAGTTGGTTATCTTCCACCCTTTAGGAATTTTATATAAAATTAAAGTATTTTTTAATTTTTATTTTATTATTATTCCTTGAAATATAAATGTGTATCATACCCTCCTCAATGTGGATTGGCACTTGCTTGAATGAGAGGAAGAAGTTGGTGGTGTCTCAGTGCTACACTCCTGATCTTCATCTCAATTTTACAGAACTTTCCTTCTGACCTCCTAAGTTGTATTGTATTCTTGGTCATGCCACTCCAAAATTTGATTTCCTGCATTTTTTTAGGTTTTTGCAAGGCAAACGGGGTTAAGTGGCTTGCCCAAGGCCACACAGCTAGGTAATTATTAAGTGTCTGAGGCTGGATTTGAACTCAGGTACTCCTGACTTCATGGCCGGTGCTCTATCCACTGTGCCACCTAGCTGTCCCTGATTTCCTGCGTTTTTTTTAGGGTTTTTTCAAGGAAAATGGGGTTAAGTGGCTTGCCCAAGGCCACACAGCTAGGTAATTATTGATTTCCCTGAATTTTTAAAAGTGGTTTGAAAGGGAATATTGGAAGAGGTCTGGCCATACCACTTCTGGGCTTATACTCCAAGGGTTCGAACACAGAAGAAAAGGTCCCATATAATTAGTATGAAAGCAATTTTGTTGCTAGAGATTAAATGGGTACATATCAGAGAATGGTTGAATAAATGGAGAAAATGGATGTAATATTATTTTACCTCAAGATAAGTACAAAGAATTTGGTGATATTTGGGAAGATATATATGAAGAAATGTAGAATGTTGTGAGATGACCCATGACAACAATTTTACCTAACAGCCATGACAGTATAAAGGAAAACAGTATTGAAATATAACAGTACTCTGGTTAATGGAACAACTAAAATTGCCTCCAGAAAACAGATGATAATATCTGCAGGTATGGAATGAGGTATTTGTTGTTAGATAAGGAAAAGTGAAGATTTAATTGGAGGGATGGGTCAGTAGGAAGTAACAGATTATTTTTATTTAAACAATAAGCTTTATTTGAAAAAATTTAAAATGAGAGAATGTCTTAGTTTCCAACAAGAAAGAGAATCCTGGATCAAATACTGAAATAGAAAGAAAAATATATGCATAACTGTATATACACTTTGATCCAACAATACTACTACTAGGTCTATATCCTAAGTACTAGAACTAGGATGTGAATTTATGTGCTTTGACTGAGCATTCTTTAACTGTACAGTGCTTTCTCCCAACATATATAATTTTCATCTTATGTTTTTTTTGTCAGTCTGGTAGGTGTGAGGTTCTTATGGTTGAGAGTATCTAGATTTACCTTGGTTAAGATTCTTTTATTGACTCTTTTTATTGACTTAAGGCATTATATGAAGTTGAACATTGTGAGTACCTTCCAAGGAGAAAGGCAAGACATTCAATTATTTGTTCAATCATATTGCCTTTATTTATTTGAGTCAATATATCTAAGTTATTTCATTATTACTCACTCAATTTACCTAATCAATTACTTAATAGATTCCCCAAATCACAGCAAGGAAAAGACCTCTTACTGTATTGTAGGTATTATCTAGCCTAATATCTAGGAGCCAGGCTTTGCCTTACCTGGCCTAGTGAGTCTTTAGTTAATTATCTCCCAACCTTCAGGAAGCTAGAGTCTCACTCACAGTGAGGTTTCCTCTAAAATTTTAGTTTACCACTAATGCAGCCTTTCATTTTGCAGAACTTGGACTTAGACCTGGTCTCCAAAGTAGCATTGATCTATGCTGTCCAATGTTGTCCCATAACCTGAGGTTAACACAGTCTGCTTTTAATGGGAATTAAACCATTCTAACTTTTAGCTGACATAAGTGGCCATCCTGATCAATACAAATAATAATTGGTCAAGTTACCCAAATATTTTCATTACAAGTATCTGGTTGTCATGAACACAATCAAGTGATTTGAGTATGCATTCTTATTACACATTCAAGATGGATTTGTGCATGTCAAGAGTGCCCCTATGACAGAGGTAAAACCTCAGATTTGTTTTAATTTGTTGTAATGATTGGAGCATTTGTTCATATTGTTGATTTGGATTTCTTCTTTTGAAAAACTTTTCACTTATTATACCACTTTCTTCTATATTTCCATCATTTTCCTGTTATCTTTTTTTTTTGCAAGGCAATGGGGTTAAGTGGCTTGCCCAAGGCCACACAGGTAATTATTCAATGTCTGAGGCTAGATTTGAACTCAGGTCCTTCTGACTCCATCCACTGTGCCACCTAGCTGCTCCTCCTACGTGTCTTTAACATCAGACCTTTATCAGTGATATTTGATTCAAACATTTTCCCTATAAATTGACAGATACTTTTTGTTCTAGTTTTCTACCTTTGTCATGTAAAAACTTTTGAAATTTCACATTATCAAAAGAGCCTTTTTTATCTTTCACACCCACTTCCAGCTTTTCTTTGCTTAAGAATCCTTGTAAAGAGACAGGAGAAAGGGGGAGGTAGAATAGGGTAAATTACTTCATATGAAGAGGTGCAAAGGACCTCTTGCAATAGAGAGGAAAGAAGGGACGAGAACTGCTTGAATCTTATTCTCAATGGATTTGGCTCAAAGAGGGATCAACACACACACACACACACACACACACACACACACACACACACACATAATTTGGGTTTAGAAATTTATCTTATCCTTCCAAGTATTAGAAGGGGCAAGGTTGGGGAAGGGAGGGAAATGAGAAGGGAAAGGGGAAAGAAAATGGAAGGTGACTGATAGAAGGGGAGACACCTTAAGGGAGAAGCAAAACACTAGGGAAGAGGGATAAGGTGAAAGGAGGGAAGAAAGTATGAAGGGTAACAGTGTTTTTGTGAATGTAAATGAGATAAACTCTACCACAAAACAGAAGCAGATATCAGGGTGGATAAAAATCAGAATCCTATAATATGCTGCTTACAAGAAACTCATTTGAAGCAGAATAAAGGTAAAAGACTGGAGCAGAATATATTGTGGAAGCAATCCTTATCTCAGACAAAACAATTGCATAAAGAGATATCATTAAAAGACATAATGAGGGAAACTACATCCTCTTAAAAGGTACCATAGATAATGAATTTCAGAATTAAAATATATATGCACCAAGTGGCATAGCATCCAGATTTCAAGAAGCTAAATGAGTTATTGGAAGACAGACAATAATACTATACTTTTGAGGGTCCTTGGCCTCCCTCTCTCAAAGTTAGATAAATCTAACTACAAACAAGAAGGAAAAATGAGATATGATAGACCTCTATAGAAAATTGAATAAGGATAGAAAGGAAAATATTTTTTTTCCTGTTGTACATATTACACAAAAAATCGACCATGTATTAGGGTATAAAAGGTTCAAATTCAGAAAGGCAAAAATATTGAATGCATCCTTTTCATATCATGATGCAATAAAATCACCAGCAACAGGTTTATGGAGAGATAAACCTAAAAATTAACTGGAAACAAAATTTTAAGGATTAAGTCGATCAAACAAATGATTCAAATAATTGAACATCCAAGACAATGGCAATAACAAGACAACATACCAAAACTTAGGTAATATAGCCAAAACAGTTATTAGGGGAAATATATCTTTGAACATATGAATAAAATAATAGAAAAAAAGATAATGTACTGGGCATCCTCTAAAAAAAGAGAAAGAACAAATTACCAAATTAGAGATTCTGAAAATAAGTGATAAAAGTGATAACTAATAAAACTTAAAAGTTGGTTTTATGAAAAAACAAAATTTGGTTAATTTGATTAAAAATAGAAAAATAGAAAACCAAATAATATATAAAAATTAAAAAGTTGGATTCACCAATTAGGGGGAAATTAAAATAATTCTGAGCTATTTAGCCTAACTGAATGCTAATAGATTTGACAATTTAAGTGAAATGGATGAATATTTACAAAAATATAAACTGTCCAGGTTAAGAGGAAATTAAATACTTAACCCCATTTCAGAAAAAGAAATTGAACAAGCCACCAATGAATCTCCGGTGCCAGATGGATTCACAAATAACTGACCATATCAATAACAAACCTAACAGAAATAGTTATTTCAATAGATACTGAAAGAATTTTTGGCAAAATATAGTACTCATTCCTATTAAAACACTAGAGAGCACAGAGTATTCCTTAAATTGATAAGCAGTATGAATATGTAATGGGGATAAGCTAGAAATATTCCCAATAAGATCAGGGGTGAAACAAGAATGTCTGCTATCATCACTATTATTCAATATAGTATTAGAAAAAATACAGAGGGAAGATAGCATGGAGGACAATAAAGAGTAATTATAACTTTGAATGTGAATGGGATGAACTCTCCCTTAAAAACATAAGCGAATAGCTGAATGGATTAAAAACCAGAATCCTACAATATGCTGCTTACATGAAACTCATTTGAAGCAGAGAGATACATATAGAATAAAGGTAAAAGGTTGGAGCAAAATATATTTTGCTTCAGCTGAAGTAAAAACAGCAGGGGTAGCAATCTATCTCAGACAAAGCAGTAGCAAAAATAGATAACATTAAAGAGATAAGGAAGGAAACTTTCTCCTCCTAAAAGGTACAATAAAGTTATTTCAATACTGAATATGTATGCACCCAATGGGATAGCATCCAAATTCTTAGAGAAGCTGAAAGAACTACAGGAAGACATAGACAGCAAAACTCTACTAGTGGGAGACCTCAACCTCCCATTCTGAGATATAGTTAAATCGAATCATAAGAAAGAAGTTGAGGTAAATAGATTGTTAGAAAACCTAGATATAATAGACTTATGGAGGAAACTGAGTAGGGATAGAAAGGAATATACCTTTTTTCCTGCAGTACATGGTACTTACACAAAAACTGACCATGTACTTTGGCATAAAAATGTAATTGCAGAAAGGCAGAAATAGTGAATACATCTTTATTAGATCATCATGCAATAAAAATCATATGCAATATGGGGCCAGGCAGATATAGACCCAGAACTAATTGGAAATTGATTACCTCATTTTAAAGAATGAATGGATCAAACAACAAATTATAGAAAGAATTATTTTATCCTAGATAATGACAATAATGAAACAACATACCAAAACCTATGGGATTCACTCAAAGTGGCTGTCAGGGGATATATTATATCTTTAAATCCTTACATGAATAAATTAAAGAAGAAATCAATGAACTAAACATGCAACTAAAAAATTAGAGAATGAACAAATTAAAAAAAAACAATTAAATACCAAATTAGAAATTCTAAAAATTAAAGGAGAAATTAATAAAAGCAAAAGCAAAAAAAACTATTGAATTAATAAAATCAAGAGTTGGTTTTATAAAAAAAACCCAATAAAATGGATAAACCTCTGGTCAATTTGATTAAGAAAAAGAAAGAAGAAAACCAAATTGCTAGTATCATAAATGACAAAGGTGGAAATTAAAGGAAATTAAAGTAATAATTAGGCATTATTTTGCCCAACTCTATGCCAATAAACCTGACAATCTAAGTGAAATGTATGAATATTTACAAAAAATAAGTTGCCAAGATTAAATGAAGAGGAAATTAAAAACCTAAAAAAGAAATTCAACAAGCCATCATTGAAATCACTAAGAAAAAATTTCCAGGGCCAGATGGATTCAGAAGTGAATACTACCAAGCATTTAAGGAACAATTGGTTCCAAATTCTATATAAATTCTTTGGAAAAATAGGGAAAGATGGAACTCTGCCTAACTCTTTCTATAGCACCAATATGGTGCTGATACCTAAACCAGGAAGACTTAAAACAGAAGGAAAATTAAAGACCTATCTCCCTGATGAATATAGATACAAAAAACTTAAATAAAATCTTAGCAAAATGACTACAACAAATTATCACTAGGATAATACATTATGACCAAGTAGGATTTATCCCAGGAATGCAGGGTTGGTTCAACATTAGGAAAACTGTTATGTTTCCTATCAGAAATTATATGATCTTATCAATAGATGCTGAAAAAGCTTTTGACATAATACAGCATCCATTCCTACTAAAAACACTAGAGTGTAGGAATAAATGGACTGTTCCTTAGAATAATTAGCAGTATCTATCTGAAACCATCAACAAGTATTATATTCAATGGGGAGAGGCTAAGGCATTCCCAACAAGATCAGGAGCAAAGCAAGGATACTCATTATCACCACAACTATTCAGTATTGTATTAGTAATGTTCCCTTCAGCAATAAGAGAAGAAAAAGAAATTGAAGGAATTAGAATTGGGAAGGAAGAGACAAAACTCTCACTCTTTGCAGATGACAAGATGGTCTACCTAGAGAATCCCAAGAAACCATTAAAAAAGCTACTGGAAAAAATTAGTAACTTTAGCAAAGTTGCAGGATATAAAATAAACCCTCATAAATCCTCAACTTTTCTATATATGACTACAAAGATACAGCCAGAAGAGCTAGAAAGAGAAATCCCATTCAAAGTAACCTCAGAAAATATAAAATATCTGGGAGTCTACCTGCCAAGGCAGACTCAGAAATTTTTTGAAAAAATTACAAAACACTTCTCACACAAAAACAGATTTAAATAACTGGGCAAACATCAACTGCTGGTGGATAGGTTTAGCTAATATAATAAAATGACAATTCTACCAAAACTAGACTACCTGTTTAGTGCCCTACCCATCAAAATTCCAAAAAAATTACTTTAATGAGTTAGAAAAGGTGGTAAGTAAATTCATATGGAGAAATAAAAAGTCAAGAATTTCTAGGAATTCAATGAAAAAGGGTGCAAAAGAAGTTGGCTTAGCCCTACCAAATCTAAAATTATAAAGCATCAATCATCAAAACTGTCCGGTATTGGCTAAGAAATAGAGTGGTGGACCAGTGGAACAGACTAGGTGCAATAGGAGGAAATGATTATAGTAATCTGCTGTTTTATAAATCCAAAGAATCCAGCTATTGGGATAAAAACTCTCTCTTCGATAAAAACTGTTGGGAAAATTGGAAGTTAGTATGGAAGAAACTTAGATTAGACCAACACCTCACACCCTATACCAAGTTAATATCAAAATGGATACAAGATTTAGACATAAAAAATAATATTATAAGATTAGAAGATCAAGGTGTAGTTTACCTGTCAGAGCTATGGAAAGGGAAGCAGTTTATGACTAAGGAAGAGATGGAGAACATCACTAAAAACAAACTAGATGATTTTGATTACATCAAATTAAGAAGCTTTTGCGCAGACAAAACCACTGTAACCAATATTAAAAGAAATTTAGTAAATTGGGAAATAATCTTTACAACTCATTTCTAAAACATACAGAGAACTGAGTCAAATTTAAAAAAAAAGCCATTCCCCAAATGACAAATGGTCAAGGGATATGCAAAGACAATTTGCAACTGAGGAGATCAAAGCAATCCATAGTCATATGAAAAAATGCTCTAAATCATTACTTATTTGAGAAATGCAAATTAAAGCTTCTCTTGGCTACCACCTCATACCTCTCAGACTGACCAATATGACCAGAAAGGATAATGATCATTGTTGGAAGGACTGTGAAAAATCTGGGACATTATTATATTGTTGTTGGAGCTGTGAACTCATCCAACCTTTCTGGAGAGAAATCAGGAACTATGCCCAAAGGGCAACAAAAATGTGCATACCCTTTGATCCAGCAATACCACTACTGGGCCTATACCCTGAAGTGATGATGAAAAAGGGTAAAAACATAACTTGTACAAAAATATTCATAGCAGCCCTGTTTGTGGTGGCAAAGAATTGCAAATCAATCAATGTCCTTCAGTTGGTGGGAATGGCTTAGCAAACTGGTATATGTATGTCATGGAACACTATTTTATTAGAAACCAGGAGGGATGGGAATTCAGGGAAGCTTGGAGGGATTTGCATGAACTAATGGTGAGCAAGATGAGCAGAACCAGAAAAACATTGTACACCCTAGCAGCAACATGGGGGCGATGATCAACCTTGATGGACTTGCTCATTCCATCAGTGCAACAATCAGGGACAATTTGGGGCTGTCTGCGATGGAGAATACCATCTATATCCAGAGAAAGAACTATGGAGTTTGAACAATGACCAAGGACTATTACCTTTAATTTAGGGGAAATAAAACTTGATATCTTATTGTCCAATCTTGCTATCTCTTATACTTTATAAACATTTCTTCCTTAAGGATATGATTTCTCATTACATTCAATTTGGATCAATGTTTACCATAGAAACAATGTAATGACTGGCAAACTGCCTTCTGTGGGGGAGTGGGGGGTGGGAAGTAAGATTAGGGGAAAAATTGTAAAACTCAAAGTAAATAAAATCTTTAAAATAAAAAACAAAAAAAGAAAAATATGTAACTTATAAAGATGAATGTTGAAAAACTTTTGTAACATGTAATTGGAAAAGCAAAAGAAAATATCAATTAAAAAAAAGAATCCCAAGACCAAGAACAAAACAACAAAAAAATATTGTATTAGAAATGCTAGCTTTAGGGGGCAGCTAGGTGGCCCAGTGAGTAGAGTACCAGCTCTGGAGTTAGGGGGTCCTGAGTTCAAATCCAGCCTCAGACATTTACTAATTACCTAGCTGTGTGATCTTGGACAAGTCACTCAACCCCATTGCCTGGCAAACACCTAAAAAAATAAATTCCCTTCTGTGGAGGTATAATGGGGAGCAGGCAGAAGAGAAGAATGGTTGGAGAAGGGCAATTGCAGGGTATAAGGAAAAAAAAAAGAAATGTTAACTTTAGAAAAAAATTGAAGGGATTAGAATGAAGAAACAAAACTCTCTTTATGGATATGATGATATACCTAGAGAATCCTAAAAATCATCTTAAAAACTATTTAAAACAATTAGTAACTTTAGGAAAGTGGCAGGATATCAAATAAATCCACATAAATCCTCAGCATTTCTATTGCAAGAGATGGAGAAATTTCATTTAAAGTTACTGCAATGTAAAATACTTGGGAGTCTACTTGCCAAGGCAGACTCAATTATATAAAAACAACTAAAAAAACTTTTCACACAAAATCATCTAAATAACTGGGAAATGTCAGTTGCTCTTGGGTAGGGCAAGTATATCGATTTAAGAATATAAGAATGACAATTATACCTAAATTAAAACACTTTTTCAGTGCCATACTATTCAAACTTCTAAAAAATTACTGAACTAGAAAAACAATTTATATGGAGGAACAAAAGGTCAAGAATATCAAGAGAATTACTGGAAAAAATGCAAAAGGGAAGATTGCTTAGGCATACCAGATCTAAAATATTAAAAAAGTATCAGCCATCAAAACTATTTTGTACTGGCTGAGAAAGAATAGTGTAATGGATTAGGTACAAGAGAAACAGTAGCAAACCATAGTAATCTGCTATTTGATAAACCCAAAGATTCTAGCTTCTGGGATAAGAACTCTAATGAAAACTGTAGGAAAAACTGAAAAACAGGATGGCTGAAATTAGGCATGGACCAACATTTTACACCCTATATCAAGATAATATTGAAATGGGTATAGGATTTAGACATCAAGGGTGATAGCATAATTAGTATAACAAGGAATAGTTTATCTGTCTATGGAAAAAGGAGCAGTCTGTGATAAAAAAAGATAGAAAATATTATAAAAGACAAAAAAGAATAATTTTAAATACATTAAATTGAAATGGTTTTTCTCCAAACTAATGCAATGAAGATCAAAAGGAATGCAAGTAGCTTGGTAAACAATTTTTACAACTAGTATTTTTGACAAAAGACAGATTTCTAAAATATTTGGAGAACTGAGTCTAATTGATAAATGCTATAAGGATTGCCATCTATGAAAAAATGCTTTAAATAATTGATTAGAGAAATGCAAGTTAAAACAATTCTGAGATACCACCTCATAAAAAAGGAAAATGATCAATGTTGGAGGGGATGTGGGAATCCTGGGACATTAATGCATTGTTGGGGGAGTTATGAACTGATCCAACTTTTCTGAAGAGCAATTTGGAATTATATCCAAGGGGCAATAAAAATATGCATATTCTTTGATCCAGCAATACCACTACTAGGTCTGTATCCTAAAGAGATCACAATAAAGGGTAAAAAACTCATATGTACGAATTTATGGCAGCTCTTTTCTTGGTGGCAAAGAAGTGGAAATTGAAGGGGAAATGGCTGAACAAATTGTGGTATATGAATGTGATGAAACACGATTGTTCTATAAGATATCATATGGAATGCAGCTTCAAAATAGCATGAAAAGATTTGCACAAATTGATGCTGAGTGAAGTGAGCAGAACCAGAACTAACAGCAACATGGGGTGATGATCAACTATGATGGACTTGATCATTTCTACAGTACAATAATGAAAGAAAATACTTAACAGACTTGTGAGGGAGAATACCATCCATATCCAGAAAAGGAACTGCCGGTTTAAATGTAAATCACATTTAAAATTTTTTTAAAACCTTCCCTTTGCAATTTTTAAAAACATTGTCTAATGAATTAAATTTTTTTCTCTTATTTTTTTCCTTTCCGTTTGGATGTGATTCTTCTTTCACAACATGATTAATATGGATCTATGTTTAGTATAGTTATAGATGTAGAGCCCATATTACATTGCTTTCTGTCAGGGTGAGAGGGGAGGGTAGGAGAAAAATGCAAAAAATAGATTGCTAAAAACTACCATTACAATTTGTGGAAAAAATGAGGGGGGGGGGAGGGAAAAAAGATTTAGTTAAATTAAATTACATTAAATTAATACTGTATTTTACCCCCTTACCTTTACCCTGTGTGTGTCTTTGTTTCAAGTGTGTTTCTTGTAAATAACATATTGTAGGATTCTCTTTTAATCCACTGTGTTTTCTACTTCTGTTTTATGGGTGAATTTATCCCATTCACAATCACCATTCTGGTAACTTGTGTATTTCCCTGAATTCTATTTTCTTCCTCCTTTCTCTCCTTTTCCCTCCTCCTCCTCCCATTGATTCTTTTCTCTCTTTTCTCTCCTTTCTCTCTGCCCATTCTCAAAACTGTATTACTTCTGAACACTGCTTCTCCAATCCATCCTCCCTTCATTAACACACCCTCTCCCTTTACCCTTCTCTCCTTTTACTTCCCTGTAGGATAGACTTCTGTACCCAACAGAGTGTGTGTGTGTGTGTGTGTGTGTGTGTGTGTGTGTGTGTGTGTGTGTGTTATTCCCTTTTTTTTTAGTTTTTTTGTAAGGCAATGGGTTTAAGTGGCTTGCCCAAGGCCACACAGCTAGATAATTATTAAGTGTCTGAGGCTGGATTTGAACCCAGGTACTCCTGACTCCAGGGCCGGTGCTCTATCCACTGTGCCAGCTAGCCGGCCCATGTTATTCCCTTTTTAAAGTTTCAAGTGTTGCTTGTCACATCATCATCTCCCTCTCCACTGGTAAAATCTCCTTTTGTGCATCTTTTATGTAAGTTAATTTACACCATTCTTCCTTTCCCTCCCCTCTTTCATCTCTTACCTCAATTTAATTTTTTAATATCATCCCACTATAATCAACTCACACATGCCCTCTGTCTATATAAATTCCATAATACTGCCCAAATAATGATAAATTTCTAAGGAATTTAAAATATCATCTTCCAATGTAGAAATGTAAAAGGGTTTCACCTTATTGAATCCTTTATTATTTTTCCTTCCTATCAACATTTTTATACTTCTCTCGAGTCTTGTGTTTGAAAGTCAAATTTCCTATTTGGCTCTGGTCTTTACATTAGGAAGGTTGAAAATCATTTATTTCATTAAATGTTTATTTATTCCCCTGAAAAATTATACTCAGTTTTGTTGGATGGGTGATTCTTGATTGTAATCCTGGGTCCATTGCTCTCTAGAATATGACATTCCAAGCCCTCCGATCTGTTACTGTAGAAGCTACTAACTTTTGTGTTACCCTATGGTTCCACAATATTTGTGTTGTGTCTTTCTGGATGCTTACAATATTTTCTCCTTATCTGGGACCTCTGGAATTTAGCTATAATATCCCTGGGAGTTTTCATTTTGAGATTTTTTTTCTAGGAGGCAATGGATAAAGTCTTTCAATTCTATTTTTACCCATGATTCAAGAGACTCAGAGTGCTTTGGAGGAGAACGTGAATTTAGTGACTTAGCCCAGCATGTCTTCACTCAAATTCAATTCATGCTTATCAGGCAACAAACATCATCATCATCATCACCACCTACTAGTTCTAGAATATCAGGGCAGTTTTCCTGGCTAATTTCTTGAAAAATGTTTAATGTCTTTTTTTAATATCATGGCTTTCAGATAGTTTAATAATTCTTGTATTATCTCTTCTACGTCTATTTCTCAGGCTTATATCTCCAAGGAGATATTTCATGTTCATTTTTCCTATTTTTTCCATTCTTTGAATTTTGTTTGCTTCTTGATGTCTCAAGGAGTCATGCACTTTCACTTGTTAAAATTTTAATTCTATTAATACTAATAATTCAAATTTTAAGGTATTGTTTTCTTACTTGAGTTTTTGTACCTTCTTTTCCATTTTAAGAGTTCTTCTGTGAATTTTTTCCATTTGACTAATTCTGCTTTTGAAGGAGTATTTCTCTTCATTGAATTTTTGTGCTGCTTTTATCATTTGTCCTGTTCTGTTTTTAAAAGTGTTTTGGTGTCTCAAAGTATTGACTCTTTTTTTCATGATTTTCTTTTATCATTCACATTTCTTTAACCAAATTTTCTATTTCTCTAATTTCAAAATCCTTCAAGAGTGCTTCCAGGAATTCTTTTTTTGGATCTGATACCAATTCACATAATTTTTTTTTTGTTGAGGCCTTCCTTGCATATAGCTGTTTAATTTTATTGTTTTCTGACTTGATGTTCTTTTTCTTTCACTATCAAAATTTTGGGGGGATCAGATTTTTTTTGGCTTTTAGCTTTATGTTAAAGTTGGTCTCTGCTCTTAAGAGAAGAAGGGATCCCGTCCCAAGTTATAGGGGTTGTTTGTGCTGCTGTTTTCAGAGCTAGTTCTGGGAGTCTATAAGTTTTCAGTTCTTCCAAGGTGGTTCAATCTAAGGAGATGTGTGTTTACCACTCTTCTGACCTATGTTCTTGTCTTTGAGTGACTGCAAGCATTTTTTATATACCCTAGAACTTATTCCCTTTCCCCTGAGATTGAACACACTTAAAATTTTTCTTTATTATTGTTTTTTGAGTCCATGTACTCTTTTGCAACATGGCTAATACAGAAATGTTTTGAATGACTGCAGATATATAATATATATCAAAATGCTTGCTTTCTTGGGAAGAAGAAGGGGAGAGAGGAAGAGTATTTGGAACTCAAAATTTTAAAAAAATTAATGCCAACATTTTTAACATGTAATTGAGAAATTCATAAAATTAGAAAAATATATAGAATTGAAGGTAGCGCAATTTAGTTTTAAATTTAATGTTTTTTTTAAAATAAACTAAGCTGTAGAAACCAGGAGGGATGGGAATTCAGGGAAACCTGGAGGGATCTGCATGAACTAATGCTGAGTGAGATGAGCTGAACCAGAAAAAACATTGTACACCCTAACAGCAACACGGGAGCAATGATCAACCTTGAAGGACTCGCTCATTCCATCAGTGCAACAATCAGGGACATTTTGGGGCTGTCTGCAAAGGAGAATACCATCTGTATCCAGAGAAACAACTGTGGAGTTTGAACGAAGACCAAGGACTATTACCTTTAATGTAGGCAAAAAACCCTGATATCTTATTGTCTGACCTTGCTATCTCTTATACTTTATGTTTCTTCCTTAAGAATATGATTTCTCTCTCATCACATTCAATTTGGATCAATGTATACCATAGAAACATTGTAAAGACTGACAAATTGCCTTCTGTCGGGGGGGGAAGTAAGATTAGGGGGAAAAATTGTAAAACTCAAAATAAATAAAATCTTTATAATTCAAAAAATAAATAAATTAAGTTGTTAACAGAATTTCACAACCTGCATTTTCAAATTTTCAAGTTTGTTGCTGTTTGTCATTCTTATGTTTGTAGCATGTTCAAATAGAGAACTATTTTCTATTTGGATGTCATACTATATAGCCTTCTTACTATACTTTGGTCAATTTTATGTGTAACCCTACATATGTCACAGAGATAAGAGTTAACCTTCCATTTTTTCCTGAAAGTCCATCAAATGTAATTTTTTGAAATTATGGATTTGGGGAAGATTTGGAGGAAGATTTTAGAGAAAATAAGAGAGCCAACAGGAGGCCCAAACTGAATTCAGGGCTGGTGGATCTATTATCCATCAAATATCATATGATTCCAAATGAGTACCAAAGTATCTCAGTGTTTTGCTCTACAGTTTTATTCTTCTGAAAGACTTTGGTGTTCAACTTCATACAGTCACTGGTGAAGTAGCAGCTAGGTGGTGGTACAGTAGGTAGAGCATAGGCTCTGAAGTCAGGAGGACCTGGATTCAAGAACTCAGACAGTTACTGTGTGATTTTGAGCAAGTCATTTAGCCCTGTTTGCCCTCTCCAGCTGCCCTGATTCATATCTGGTCACTGCACCCTGATGACTCTAGAGGAAAAAGTGGGGTTGGTGACTTAGCACAGCACTCTTTCACTCATATCCAGTTCACGTGCATGTCATGAGAATGAAGGACAAATATCATTATTACTATTAACCCAACAACTCAGATTAAAGAGTTTTCTTCTTCCTTATCATTGAGTCAAGGAAGCATCTCCCAAAAACTGAGCAGCTCGTTTTGGCTTTTGCCTCTCCTTTCTCCCCAAGAAGGGCAGTGATTCTAAAGCAGAAAAATCTGATTTCTGTTATAACTAGAAACATCAAACACTGGTTTCTATATAGCTAATGAATGTACCCCCTTTTCTGTTTTTTCATCAACTAATTGTATTTTATTCCTCATGACCCCATTTGGGGATTTCTTGGCAAAGATACTGGAGCAGTTTGCCATTTCCTTCTCCAGCTCATTTTATGGGTGAGGAAACTGAGGCAAACAGAGTTAAGTGACTTGCCCAGGGTCATATAGCTGTAAGTATCTCAGGTCAGATTTGATCTCACACTTTCCTGCCCAAGCCTCTATCCACTATATCACCAAGTGTTAATCCTCTTTGTATGATTGTTATAATGGATATACTTTAAGGAAAATCTATGAACTTAGGTCAAGAGCAAGGAACAGAGATATATACCACAAAGCATAGGTGTAGGTTGGAGGGGAGAGAGGATTGCAAGAGGTAGTGGTTTACCTCTGGATCCCAAGAATCCCACTGGTAACAGTTTGTGGAGGTATTCCCAAATCAATTTAAATTGATAAACAGGAGAGATTTTAAGCCTAGAATATAATAACCCCAAGTATATAAAAACAAAACAATTGAGACATAGTGAAATAAACTTGGTAACCAAGGATCTGAGAAGGAAGGTTCATTATTGTGTGTACTATGGAAGTGTCCTTTTGAATTCTTTACCACCACAAACAGAGCTGCCATGAATATTTTTTGTACAAGTGATATTTTTACCCTTTTCATCATCTCTTCAGGGTATAAGACCCAGCAGTGGTATTGCTGGATCAAAGGGTATGCACATTTTTGTTGCCCTTTGGGCATAATTCCAAATTGCTCTCCAGAAAGGTTGGATGAGTTCATAGCTCCACCAACAATGTATTAGTGTCCCAGATTTCCCACATCCCTTCCAACATGGATCATTGTCCTTTATGGTCATACTGGCCAGTCTGAGAAGTGTGAGGTGCTATCCCAGAGATGCTTAAATTTGCATTTCTTTAATAAGTAATGATTTAGAGAAATTTTTCATATGAGTATGGATGACTTTGATTTTCTCATCTGTAAATTGCTTCTGCATATCCTTTGACCATTTGCCAATTGGGAAATGGTTTGTTTTTTTAAAAATTTGTCTCAGTTCTCTGTATATTTTAGAAATGGGTCCTTTGTCAGAAATACTAGTTGTAAAGATTGTTTCCCAATTTACTACATTTCTTTTGATCTTGGTTACAACGGTTTTGTCTGTGCAAAAGTTTTTAATTTAATGTAATCAAAATTATCTAGTTTGTTTTTAATGATGTTCTCTATCTCTTCCTTGGTCTTAAACTGCTTCCCTTTCCATAGTTCTGACAGGCAAACTATTCCTTGATCTTCTAGTTTGCTTATAATATTGTATTTTTATGTCTAAATCCTGCATCCATTTTGATCTTATCTTGGTATAGGATGTGAGGTATTGGTCTAATCTAAGTTTCTTCCATACTAACCTTCAATTTTCCCAAAAGTTTTTATCAAAGAGAAAGTTGTTATCCCAATAGCTGGACTCTTCGGGTTTATCAAACAGCAGATTACTATAATCATTTCCTGGTATTGCACCATCTATTTCACTGATCCGATACTCTTTTTCGTAAGCCAGACAGTTTTGATGATTGATGCTTTATAATATAATTTTAGATCTGGTAAGACTAAGCCACCTTCTTTTGTACTTTTTTTCATTGAATCCCTGGAAATTCTTGATTTTTTATTTCTCCATATAAATTTACTTACAACCTTTTCTAATTCATTGAAGTAATTTTTTGGAATTTTGATTGGTAGAGCACCATACAAGTAGTTTAGTTTGGTAGAATTGACATTTTTATTATATTAGCTCAACCTATCCATGAGCAGTTGATGTTTGCCCAGTTATTTAAATCTGATTTTATTAATACAAGACAATTCTGAAGGAAAAATTCTATCTCCGGGGTGGGGGGGCTGAGTCATAATGAAGATTGAAGCCCTACCTTAATATTTTTCTTAATTATTTTTGCATGCATTTTCTTTGGCAAAGTGCCTGATTATATGACCTGTATCAAATTATATACCTTCTCAAGGAAGGAGAGTGAAAGGAAAGGAGGGAGAGAAGAAATTTGAAATTCAAAATTTGAAAAAACCCCAAATGATACAAATCACTAAGAAAAAATGCAACTCATAATATCTTTGAAGTTTTACCTTGCATCTAGGAAATTAGATTAGAAAAGATTGAAATGTTGGAATAACTATGGAGAGACAGAAAGTTTATATCCACTGGAGATAGATTCACAAGACTTGAGTTCAAATTTTGCCTCAGTCATTTACTAGCTATGTGATCCTGAGTAAGTCAACTTCTCAGCTTTAGTTTCCTCAAATGTAAAAGGAGCTATGTAATGCTATATAAATGTTAGCTATTATTATTATTACTAATAATATACTTTCAGGAAAGATGTTAATTCATTCAACCATTCTCAAAATTATATTATGAATATGACTAACATATCTATACCCTTTGAACCAGAAATACTATTGCTAGTTTTATATATAGATCCTGGAGAAATGATAGAAAGTGCAATACATTAAAAAATATTTACAACAGCAATTTTGTGATAACAAAAAGCTGAAAGTTGTCCATTAATCAGGGATTTACTTAAAAAAATCCTCAAAATCTGTAACACATGATCTCCTAGATTATTACTATACATAAAAAGTACTAAGTAGGAAGAGTAGAGGGAGGAACAAGAATATTCTGTGAACTGATACAAAAATTTTTAGGGGGAAAAATAAAAGGAGATCTTGTCCTACAATGTTTATAGTAGCTCAAAGAACAAGGATACTCATCTTTTAAAGAATGACTGAATAAGTTCTGGTAAATTATTTTGATGTAATACTACTGTAGTATAAGAAATGATGAGCTCAATGATCTTAGAAAGGGATAGAAAGACATGAATGAAATGGTGAAGAGCAAAGGGAACAGAATCAAGAGAACATATACAGTAATAGTAATATTATTTTAAGAATGACTCTAAATAAGTTATTTTGACTATTATAAATGCAAAAATTAAAAATAAAGGACAAATAAAGATACCATCAATATTCAGAGAAAGAACTGATAAATAATTGTATGAATAGAATTTATTTATTTATTTATCTATGTCTAATTGTAGCCATCTCTAGGACTGGACAGGAAGAAGAAAAAAAGAAAAAATTATGTGATAACTTTATTGTAAGTTTAAAAGTAATAGTAGGTTGTACACAATAGATTGCAGTTTCATACTAATTGTGTTATGGAAAATCTTGTTTTATTTCTTAAATTAAAAATAAATTTATAAAATAGAAAAAGAAATAGAGAGGATGTCATGGGGAGAAAGGAGTTAGAAAAGAGCCTCTATCTCCTTTCTTTCTCCCCTTGATCAGAGAATGACTGAAATTCATAGGTAGGAAATTTTGTATTTCTTGTTAGCAACCTAGTAGCATCCCAGGAGCAGCAATCACTAGCAATTCAGGTCTAATCAAAACTTTATAAACATATGGAGGATAGGCAATTTTTGGAAAACTACAAGAAATCTACCTTACTTAGAGAAAGTAACTTGAAAACTCCGTTAAAAAGGACCTCTAGAAACTCTTAAAGGAGACTCTTGGATTCTGAGTTATAAACTGGATTGCTATTTTACAGAAGATCCACATGGTGCACATTAGTTAACTATTTTTGATTGTTTGATTCAATAGAGTTATGATTGCTCCATAAAAGGTATTAAGTGTCTTGTTCACTGTATCAAGTGGTATTGGGTAACTGATTTGACTCAACCAAAACCTTATATTAGCAATTAGATTAAAAGGAAACCAGGAGATATATCCAGAAGACTGGCTCTATAATAAATTCAAAGAAAACCAAAGTGAATTTTTTAGATGTAAAAGAAAAACACAAGTGATCAGAAATTACAGGAGTCATTTTGGTGGCAATGGGGGCAGAACTCTGTTGAATTACCCACACCCACATACCCATATGTGACCCTGGGTCACAGTCCCAGGAAAAGGAGCACTAGCACATTAGAATTTACAGCCACAGGAGAGAGGGGTACCCTGGTCAAAGTTCCAGGATACACACACACTCACAGAGTTTTGGAACAGAGCCGCCTCTACCATGGGAGCAGAGTACAACTTCAACACAGTTCAAAGTCAAGGAAAAAAGCAAAAAAGATCCTGACCATAGACAGTTATTGTGGACAGAGAAAATCAAAATACAAACTCAAAAGAAGACAACAAAGTGAAAACTGCCACAACCGAAGTCTTAAAGAACAATGCGAATTACTTTCAGACCTAAAAAAGAACTAGAAGTACTCCAAAAGGATTTTAAAAATCTTATTTGAGAGGTAGAGGAAAAATTGGCAAAAGAAATTAGAGTGATGGAATAAAATAAGGGGAAAAACAACACTTTGTAAAGGAGGCACAAAAATGCTGAAGAAAATAACACCTTAAAAACCAAATGGTAGGGGCGGCTAGGTGGCACAGTGGATAAAGCACGGGCCCTGGAGTCAGGTTCAAATCCGATCTCAGACTCTTAATAATTACCTAGCTGTGTGGCCTTGGGCAAGCTGCTTAACCCCATTTGCCTTGCAAAAACCTAAAAAAAAGAAACCAAATGGTAAAAGAGGCATAAAAATATAATGATACTTTAATACTTAAAAAGTAGAATTGGCCAAATGAAAAAGTCTTACTGGCTCTGAGACTAGCTCTCTCTATTCAAAACTGTTGAGATCCCAGACTGTGTATGGCTGCACATTGAAAGGAAGCCCAGGCACTCCCACTCCTACCCTCTCCCAGGGCCCACAGGCCCTGCTCTTCTCCCTCAGTGCTAGAGTCTGAAGGTTACCTCTTGTTCTGGGACCAGCCTAAGCCACTTCCTACTCGTTAGGAAGCTCTATTTTAGTTTTCTGGTACCATATCACTCAGCAAAAATTTGTCAAGAGCTGCATATAGAATTTAATATGGCTGCAATGTAGCCCATATTCCCAGTGAGTACACTAATAAAAATGTAATAATGGTGCATGAATGGGCTTTGAGACTGGTTGGTTATATCTGCTCTAGCCTAACAATTGCCCCCTGTCTGAGGCTGAACACTTTCCCCACTATGCCAGTTGGGTAGAGTGCTATTTTATGCATTTCCATTGACTGTAACCACAATTGCCTCAATAGCCCCAGGAATCAACCTAAGTTCCCAATACATTATACACTATAGGATTTTTAAAGAAAGCAAAACTAGCCCTTAGCTCAAGAAATTTCATTTTAATGGGAGCAATAATATGAAAATAATTAAGTAAACACAAGATATAGAAAAACTAGATGGAAGATAATTTCAGAGAAGACATCAGTAGTAGGGGGGGGCAGCAAGGTGGGTCAATGGATAGAACACCTACCCTGGAGTCAGAGGACCTGAATTCAAATGTGACCTCAGACACTTAATAGTTACCTAATTGTATGACCTTGGGCAAGTCACTTAACCCCATTGCCTTGCAAAAAAAGTAGTAAAGAAGGCCAGGAAAATAGGATTTGGAAGGTAGGATTCGTTGTTGTCCTTTATCATTTTTGAAGAGGACCAATGAAACCAGGAGAATGATGTCTGACTTGCTCATGAATTGGATTTAAGTGAGGCAGAGCTGTGAACAGTTGAGCTGTCTTGAAGGAAGCCAGAGGAATCTAAGAACCAAAAGGGAGAAAAGAGTGCATTCTAGGGATGGAAGTTGAACAGCTTGAAAGGAATAAAAAGGTCAGGATAACTAGATTGAGGAGTATTTGGAAGGGAAAGGAAGAAGAGTATTGGAGAGGCAAGATAGGAGCAGGTTGTGAAGAGCAGAAATGCCAAATAGAGGATTTGATATTTTACCCTGAAGAAACTTTAGCCCCAACATCTGTCCTTAGCTCTAGTCCCATATTTTTACTTGTCTGATGAACCAAAATATCTCTGGAAATCTCAGACTCAGAATATCCTGAGCATAATTTACATTCCTTCCTCCAAAATGAGCTTTTTTAAACTTCCTTCTCATATCTAATTTCTTATCTAAGTTCTATAATTCTTTCTCCACGTTATTATCAAATCCATTTCAATTTGGTTCAGTTTAGCTCAAAATATTTTTTAAAACAATATTTTGCACAGAGCACAATGGGAGGTACTAGGAAAAAATACAAAGTGTATATAGGATGTGGTCCTATTTTCCTGAAAATAATTTGTAATTGTGTAGGAGGGTATACTACATACACTAAAAACCAAGATAAAATGATATTCTGATAAATGTATTAGAAACGCATATTCTGATAAATATTAGAAACACATACTTTGTCATGCTGTCTCTTTCATGTTGCCCCCAAATGAGTATGAAAAAATCTTAGAAGAATTGTTTTTATTCTGGCCCAAAATGGTCATTTAGAATAGGGTCTTAATTATAGATCTCTTCAGAATAATATTTTAAAATAATGGAAAGAAACACCAAATTTCAGTTAGAGATGAGTAAAAACAATGATGCGATTTTTTTTCCTTTCCAAGTTTATAGAACTCTGAAATTTCTTTACTTCATTATGGAACCTAAACCCTATCATTTTCTATATTAGATTATGCATCTACATTTTCAAATCTCCCTGAAAACCCAGGAGAGGAGTGATTGAATTATTCAATCTACAAAAATGTCAAGATGCTAAGCCCTGATTCCTTAAATAGATAAGAATCCTTTTCTATTGAGCCAATCAATAGATTTCAACTGTGTTTCCCAACTATTGTTCTATACATTCTTCTCAGTAATAAGAAAAATATAATGTGAGCTTCCAAGATAATTTAATATACTCTCATGATATTCTTTTAGACTTATTCATTAGATATTTACCATACCTATAATGATAAAATTTGCTCCAAATTAAATTGTACATTACATAATTAAAACATAATCATTAAATATAATACCTTTATTCTACCTGTGATTATGACAACTGAATATAAAACTGGAAAAGCAATTATAAAATAATTATTATTATTTTATTAGTATATTCTACGATAATGAAAATAAGTCTTTGAGACTCATACTTAATCTATAAGACTTTATATTAAACATCTTTAGTCTACAAATTTTGTTGAATAAGCATTTTTAATAGAATAAGTTACAACTTTGAAAATGTTTAATGTAATGCAATAATTATATATAAACTTCAATGTTGAATTTTTTAAGTTTGAATAGAGGTTGTCAATATTTGATTCAACTGAGTTTAAAATTTGATTCTACATCCAGTTTCTCTATTTGATTTAAAATAATAAGATTAAAAAATAGTGATAAGATTAAATAATATTTAAAATAATAATAAAATTATTCCTTAACTATGAGGGAGAAAGTGGTGATGTTTATAAGCTGTCTTGCTGAGAAATGGAAAGTTATTTTTGTTTTTAGTTATCTGACCAGTCAATGAAAATAGATAACTTCTTATGTAAAATACTTATTTTTCTGTCTAATGACAAACACTATATTAAAGGATAAATATGTATATAAAATACAATTGCATATATGTTTTTAACAATGTTTATATATAAACTAACCTTTGTAAAGAAAGAATCTCTTCAAATATGACTTTCTATTATTCTACTACTGGCATATTGACTACAATCTCACAGAAAGTCTACTGAAAGACTGAAAATTTTGGCAACTGGTTCACTTAAAAATTCTCCAGAGAGAGGAATAATACCTTAAGTGAAGGATAAGTTTATTTAAAATTGTTTTTAATATATTTTGTTTTTCCAAATAACTACATACAATAGTAGTTTTTTCTTTTTTATGGTTCATTTATTTTCATATTATTACAATAATCTTGTGAAAATAAACATAATCTTCAGCCCCCCCCCAAAATAGAGAAATCTCAAAAGAAAAGAAGTGAAAGAGAAAAAAAAACATACTTCAGTCTGTATTCAGAGTCCATTAGCTCTGTCTTTGGGATGTTACTTTCTATATTAATAGTCCATCAGAGAAGTTGCTTCAATATCTTTTCCTATAGATGCTATTACTAGCTGTTTTTCCCTCCATTCTATTCCTTCCCACTCCCATTTACTCTATTTTCTCTCTCCTTTCACCCTTGTCCCTCTGCAGAAGTATGTTATATCTGACTCCCCTCTTCAATGATCTCTCTTTTATCACCTATTCCCCGCCTTTTCTCTGAGTTTTCTCTAGGGTAATATTGATTTCTATACCCTATTGAGTATGTATTGCTATTTCTTCACTGAGCCATTTCTGATGAGAATGAAGTTCACTCATTTCCCCTCTCCTTCCTCCATTCCACTCCATTGTAAAAGCTTTTTCATAACTCATTTATGTGAAATCTCAACCCATTCTACTTCCCTTTTTCCCTGTACTTTCCTTTATCACTCACTGACTCCATCTTTATACTATATTATACCATTATATTCAACTCCCTCCTGTGCCCATATATGCTCTATATGCTCATATATTCTTTCCAATTGCCCTCATAAATGAGAAAGTTAATGTGAGTTATCAGTATCTTCTTCCCATGCAGGAATAAATGCAGTTCAATATCATTAAATTCCTCATAATTCATCCTTCCCATCCACCCTCTCCAAGTTTCACCTGAGTCTTGTACTTGGAGATCAAATTTTCTGTTCAACTCTGGTCATTTCAAGAGCAAAGTATGGAAGTCTCCTTTCATTGAAAATCCATGTTTTCCCCTGAAAAAGGACGTTCAGTTTTGCTGGATAGTTGATTCTCAGTTATAAACCAAGCTCTTTTGTCTATCATAGTCCAACCCCTATGAGCCATTAATGTTGATACTGCCAAATCCTGTGTAATTCTGACTTTAGCATCCCAGTAGTCAAATTGTTTCTTTCTGGCTGCTTGTATTTTCTCTTTGACTTGGAAGTTCTGAAATTTAACTATGATATTCCTGGGAAGTTTTGGGGGGGGATCTCTTTCAGGGGGTGATAGGTAGATTCCCTCAATTTGTATTTTACCCTGTGCTTCTAAAATCTCAGGGCAATTTTGCTGAATTATTTCTTGAAAAATGAAGTCTAGGCTCTTTTCCTGGTCATGACTTACAGGCAACAATAATTTTTAAATTATCTCTCCTGGTTCTGTTTTCCAGGTTAGTTAGTTTTTCCTCATGAGATATTTCACATTCTCTTCTAGCTTTTTGTTCTTTTGGGTCTGTTTTATTGTTTCTTGTTTTCTTGCAAAGTCATCAGCTTCCTTTAGCTCCATCCTGCATTTGAAGGAGTTGTTTTCTTCAGAGAGCTTTTTTTTATCTCCCCCTCCAACTGATCAATTCTACTTTTTAAGGCATTCTTCTCATTTGCCTTTTGGATTGCTTTTTTCCATTTGACCATTTTAACATGTTATTTTTTTTTCAGCATCTCTTTTTTTGGATCTCCTTCACCAAGCTGCTGACTTGGCTTTTCATGATTTATCCACCCTCATTTCTCTTCCCAATTTTTCTTCTACCTCCCTTATTTGTTTTTCAAAGTCTTTTCTGAGCATGTCCACAGCCAGAGCCCATTTTCTATTTCTCTTGGAAGCTTTGGATATAGAAGCCCCAACTTTGTCTTCTTCTGAGTGTGTATTTTTATGCTTCATGGAACCAAAGTAATTTTCTATGGTCAGGTTCTTTTTTCTTTTGTTTACTCATTTCCTCAGTCCAAGACTGATTTACTGAACTTCTAAAGCTTTGGAGAGTTTTTGGTACACCCCAGAGGGATCTTAATTCCTCCAAAGTCTTCTGCAAGACTCTGTCTGCTCTCTTGCATGTGCTCTGGTCTGTGGATGACCATAAGCTCTCCCTTCTGCCCTGGAACTGTGCTTCTCTATGGTAGTATGGGGGTCCAGTAAACCACCTGGATCTGAATGTGGGCAAAAGAGCAGAATCCTACCCCAGGGAGAACAGAGATAGACATCTGCAGTCTCCTCCAACCCCCTTACCATCTGTGGGCTAAGCGACTCAGCAGGTTCCAGCCACAGGTGGCTGCTGCAGGGCTGCTCTGAGGTCAGCACTGGTCAGGGCTCTGTGCTCACTCTAGAGCAGCAGAGTTCTCTCATGACCCCTTCAAGCTGTCCCCTGTAATCCCTTGGTCAAGAGGTCTAGAAACTACCCCACAGGCTGAAGTTGGTTTGCTCCAGCTTGACTTGGCTGCGGCCCAGCTGTGCTGAGGCTCTTTCCAGTCCCTGGTCCTGGTGGAACAGACACTCCTATGAATCTTCTGAGTTGACTTGGATTGGTAAATTGTATCATTCAGTCTTTCTTTGGGTTCTGCCCCTCTAAATTGTAACTGGAATCATAGTTTTATGGCTTTTGGAGCTTTTGGGGGGACAAGTTTCTGGGAATTCCTACCCTCGTGCTGCCATCTTGGCTCCAACCCCACACAATAATAGTTTATACCATTTTTTTTTGCTAGATTTTGAGTTTTACAATTTTTCTCCCTCCCCTTCTTCCCTCTCACCTTATCCTGACAGAAAGCAGTCTTCTGTAGGCTTTACATTTGTAACCATGTTAAATAGAGACCAAAATTGAATGTGTTGTGAAAGAATCAGATCCAAAAGAAAGAAAACATTAGAGATAACAAAATGATATAATATGTAACACAACTTTTAAAAATTGAAGATAATAAGCTTTGAACTTCATTTTAAACCCCATAGTTCCTTCTTTAGATATAGATGATATTTTCTATCACAAGTCCCTTAAAATTGTCTTTGATTATTGTACTGCTGAAATGAACAAGTTCATCATGGTTGATCATCACACAGTGTTACAGTTAGTGGGTATAATGTTCCTTTGGATCTGCTCACTTCACTTAGCGTCAATTCATGCAAGTCTTTCCATGTTTTTCTGAAATCCTCTCTCTCATCTAATAGATCAATAGTGTTCCATCACATACAAATACCACTATTTGTTCAGTCATCCCCTATTTGATGGACATACTCTCAATTTCCAATTCTTTGCCACTACAAACAGAGCTGCTATGAATATTTTTGTACAAGTGATGTTTTTACCCTTTTTCATGATCTCTTCAGGGTATAGCCCCAGTAGTGGTATTGGTGGATCAAAGGATATGTGCAGTTTTATTGCCCTTTGGACATAATTCCAAATAGCTCTTCAGAAGGGTTGGATCAGTTCACAACCTACTAACAATGCATTAGTGTCCCAGATTTCTCACATTCCCCCCCAACAATAATCATTATCCTTTCTAGTCATATAGGTCAATCTTAGAGGTATAAGGTGGTACTTCAGAAATGTTTAATTTGCATTTTTCTAATCAATAGTGATTTAGAACAATTTTTTTCAAAGACAGCTTTGATTTCTTTGCCTGAGAATTGCCTTTCCATACCCTTTAATCATTTATAAATTGGGAAATGACTTGATTTTTTTTTGACTCAGTTCTCTGTACATTTTAGAAGTCCTTTGTCAGAAACATTAGTTGTGGGGCAGCTAGGTGGTGCAGTGGATAGAGCACTGGCCCTAGAGTCAGGAGTACCTGAGTTCAAATCTGGCCTCAGGCACTTAATAATTACCTAGCTCTTTGGCCTTGGGGGAAACCACTTAAACCCATTGCCTTGTAAAAAAAAAACCAACCAAAAAAAAAAAAAGAAACACTAGTTGTAAAACTTGTTTCCCAATTTACTACATTCTTTTAAATTTTGGTGGCAGTGGTTTTATTTGTACTAAACCATTTTAATTTTTTTTTTAGGTTTTTGCAAGACAAATGGGGTTAAGTGGCTTGCCCAAGGCCACACAGCTAGGTAATTATTAAGTGTCTGAGACCGGATCTGAACCCAGGTACTCCTGACTCCAGGGCCAGTGCTTTATCCACTGCACCACCTAGCTGCCCAGCTAACATTTCTAATACAATATTGAATAATAGTGGTGATAACAGGCATCCTTGTTTCACTCCTGATCTTATTGAGAAGGCTTCTAGCTTATCCCCATTACATGTGTTGCTTTTTAATGGTTTCAGATAGATACTACTTATCATTTTAAGGAACATTTCATTTATTCCTATGCTCTTTAGTGTTTTTAGGAGGGATTGGTGCTGTTTTTTGTCAAAAACTTTTCCAGCATCTATTGAGATAATCATATTTCTGTTGGGTTTATTATTGATATAGTCAATTATGCTGATAGTTTTCATAATATTGAACTGACCCTGAATTCCTGATATAAATCTTGTGTACTAGTTATAACTTGCTGTAATTGCTTAAAATTTTTGCATCCATATTCATTAGGGAAATTGGGCTATAATTTTCTTTTCCTGTTTTGACTCTTCCTGGTTTAGGTATTAACAACATATTGATGTTGTTGAAGGAATTTGGAAGACTTCCTCCTTTACCTATTTTTTTTTCAAATAGTTTATATAGAATTGGAACCAATTGTTCCTTGAATGTCTGGTAGAATTCAATTGTGAATTCATCTGACCCTAGAGTTGTTTTCTTAGAGAGTTCATTGATGGCTTATTGAATTTCTTTTTTTCTGAGATGAATATATAATTTCCCCTTCTCAGTCTGGGTAGCTTGTATTTTTGTGTATATTCAGCTATTTCATTCAGGTCTTCAAATTTATTGGCACACAGTTTAGCAAAATAATTCTGAATTATTACTTTAATTTCCTCCTATTGGTGGTGAATTCACTTTTTTCATTTTTGATACCAGTAATTTGGCTTTAATTCAAATTAATCAAAAGTTTATCTATTTTATTGGATTTTTCATAAAGCCAACTCTTGGTTTTATATATTAGTTCAATATTTTTCTTGCTTTTAGTTTTATTAATTTCACCTTTAATTTTTAGAATTACTAATTTAGTATTTATGTAAGCATTTAGAGATATAATATATCCCCTAATAACTATTTTGACTGCAACCCATAAGTTTTGGTATGTTGTCTCATTAGTGTCATTGTCTTGGATGAAATCACTAATTCTATGATTTGTTTGATCCATTCATTCTATAAGATTAGGTTATTTAGTTTCCAATTAGTTTTAGGTCTATGGCCCTTTATTGCATGTGATTTTTAATGCATCATGATCTGAAAAGATTTATTTATTTTTGCCTTTATGCATTTGAGAATTTTATGCCCTAAAACATAATCGATTTTGTGTATGTGCCATGTACCACAGAAAAAAAGTATGTTCCTTTCTATCCCCATTCAGTTTTCTACAGACGTCTGTCATATATAAGTTTTCTAACATTCTATTCACCTCCTTAACTTCCTTCTTGTTTATTTTATGGTTAGATTTATCTCATTCTGAGAGAGCAAGGTCAAGTTGACTTTTGCTGTCAATATCTTTCTAGAACTGATTTAACTTTTAGAATTTGGATGCTAATACCTCTTAGGGCAAACATATTTAGTATTGAAATTACTTCATTGTCTGTCCTTTTAGGAGGATGTAGTTTCCTTCCTTATCTCTTTCAATGAGATTCTTGAAAATTCTTTGTCTGAGATACAGTTTGCTTCCCTTAACTTTTTCACTTCAGCTGAAGCATAATATAGTCTGCTCCAGTCTATTATCTTTATTTTGTGTGTATCTTTCTGTTTCAAATGTGTTTCTTGTAAGCACCATATTATGAGATTCTGGTTTTTAATACATGATGCTATTTGCTTCTGTTTTATGTCAGAGTTCATCACATTCAAAGTTATAATTACTCTTTATTGCCCTACATGCTATCTCCCCTATTTGCCTCCTCCCTCCTCCCCAATATTTTGCTTCCTTCAATGGGGGAGAGGGAAGGAGGGACTAATACTTGAAAAATAAATTTCTAAATTCAACTATGTGTATTAATTCCTCTTTGAGCCAAATCTAATGAGAGTAAGATTCAGAAATTTCTCACCTCCTCCCTTCTTCTCCTCTATTGCAGTAGATCCTTTGCATTCTCCAAGTGATGTAATTTACCCCATTCAACTTCCCTCTTCCTCCTGTCTCTTAACTTTCTCCCCCCCCCTTTTAATTAACTTTTAAAATCATTCCATCAAAGTCATGGACATACCATGACATATCTTCAGCCCAAGTATATTCCCTCTTAAAAAGCTCCAATTCATAAGGGTTATAAGAATCTTCCTCCCAGGTGGGGATGTAACCTGTTTAATCTTATTGGATGACAATTTTTTCTTTCCCCCCTTTTTTCATGTATCTCTTGAGTCTCCTGTTTGAAGATCAAATTTTCTGTTTCACTGTTCTTTTAACAAGAAATATTGAAAATCATTTATTTTGTTAAATGCCCAACTTTTCCCCAAAAGAGAAGGCTCAGTTTTGTTGGTTAGTGGATTCTTGGTTGTAATCAAGAATATCATATTTTAGACTTTCCAGTCCCTTAATATTGATGCAGCCAGGTCCAGTGAAACCTGACTATAGCTCCTTAGTATTTGAATTGCCTCTTTCTTGGCCTCTTACACGATTTTTCTCTTTGATCTGATAATTCTGAAGTTTGATCATAATATTCCTTGGTATTTTCATTTTAGGTTCCTTTTTTGGAAGAGATTGAATCTTTAAATGACTATTTTGCCCCCTGATTCTGGATTATCAGGGCATTTCTCAAGTAGATCCTGAAGTTTTATTTTTTTTGGATCAAGTTTTTCAAGTAGTCCTATGATTTTTAAATTACCTTTTCTAGATCTATTTTCCAGGTCTGTTGTTTTACCAATGAGGTATTTTGCATTTTTTTTTGTTTGTTTTTAAATTTTGTTTAACAGCTTCTTGGTGTCTCATGAAATCATTGGTTTCCACACATTGCAATCTTTTTTGCAAAGAAAAATTTATTTCATTTACATTTTGTATCTCCTTTTCTATTTGGTCAGTTCTGTTTGTGAAGGAGTTGTTATCCTTTTCCATTTCACCAATTGCATTTTTGAGGGAATTATTTTCTTTTTGCATTGTCCAATTGCATTTTTAAGGAATTTTTCTTCTGTCATTTTTGTTGTAAGATGTTAATTTTCTCTTGCTTAGTGTTAATTTTTCTTTTTTGTTTCTTTTGTGTTTCTTTTTCCAATTCTTCCATTTCCATTTCCAATTCTTCCCTTTTTCAATTCCTTTCTGATCTCTTTTAAGAAGTCTTTCTGGGGGGGGTGGCTAGGTGGCGCAGTGGATAAAGCACCGGCCCTGGAGTTAGGAGTACCTGGGTTCAAATCCAGGCTCAGACACTTAATAATCACCTAGCTGTGTGGCCTTTGGCAAGCCACCTAACCCCATTTACCTTGCAAAAGCCTAAAAAAAGAAGTCTTTCTGGACTGAAGATCAATTCATATTCTCTTGAAGCTTCATATGTAGTTCCCCTTCTGTCCTTTTCTGAGCTAGGGTCCTTATCTCCAAGGTAATTCAATAAACCCTGATTTTCACTGGCATTTTTTTTTATTTTGGGATGTTAACTTTCCCTAGGGTCTTGTGTTGGGTGAGGAGCTGGTTTTCAGACCCTTGGTGTTGAGAACCCTAGAGGCCTTGCTTACGGAATTAGAAACTCTAGAGGGTTACTCAGTGGACCAACCAGTAAGGAATGACAGAAGTTTTTTTTCTGGATTGTCTGTGTTGGGGGCATCAGCAGTTCACTCTTTAGACCTGGAGCTGTATCTGGACTGTCCTTTCATAACCCAGTCGCTGGTCTACGCTATTAGATTTAGAAATACCTGAGGCTCTCTCTGGATAGTCAGTGCTGGGGAAATCCAGGGTCCACACTCTTGGAGAAAGCTGTAAAAAACTGGGGATGTTTCTGTTTTTGTACTAGAGAAAGTCAGGCCCTCCCACAGAATGCTGAGGGCTCACAATTTGGGCCACTATATAGACCAACTGAACTAGACTGATGGGTGTCCTGGGTAGTCACACTGTAGTTCTTTGAATCCCCACACTGCAAAGATTTCTGCCACAGTTTTCAGGTTACTTCTCTGGCTTCACTCTGTCACCCATGGGCTGGGTCTTTGCTCTCTGCTCTGGGCATGCCCATGCTCCCCTGTGACAGACCTTGCAAAAGATATTCCCCTCTGTCTTCTGAGAATTCTGATGATCCAAAATTTTTTAAGAGGCTTAAGTCAGTTCTGAGGAAAAGCCAGGAATGCTTAAAACAGTGCCTGACTTTTCTTTGTCATCTTGGCCAGAAGTCTCCAAAGGATAAATTTAAATCAGAAAAATCATATTATTCTGAGAGGCAAAATGAGGCTTGTTTCTGCAGAATGTTTCTGATAATCTAAAATGATTTTAAGACATCTTTTAATACATATGTCCAAACACATGTTTTTCAAACAGACTGGCATTTGTGCTGTAATAATGCAATTATTTGTAATACCTAAATTAAATGATGACAGCTGATGAGGTATTTAAGGGAGTGCAGTATACAGAATGCAAATAAAGGTATATTTTTATATCTGCTCATCTATTGGGAATCAGTTGGTTTGTCTTCAAATGTTGAGACCTTGTCACAGTTTGGAAACAATTTAACAACAATGACAAATTTCTGGAAAAATTTAGTGAGAAAATACAAGAACACATTGACTTAGAAAAAAGTGGTTCAAGTTTGATGTTAATTTCTGCACAAACAACAAAATCACTATTATTGTAACATGTTTTAAATCTCTGAAGAAACAAATCTATATTGCTTCATATTTCACATAATTCTTGTCACAAAAGAAAATTATATTTTTTAACATAATTGGGCAATTGTTTACTGCTTAAGGTTGCATTAAATTTCTTTCAAGAACTCTTTGGGCCATAGAGGAGGTAAAAGTCCTCCATCAGGACTTCTGACCAAGATGGCAAGGAGAAGACAGGCACAGTTCTAAAGTCTCCTGATCTTTCTCCATCTATCATATTAAACAAACCTCTTAACAGAAATCTGACCCACAAAACCCAGAAAGAAAAGCCAGGAGAAAGAACATCTACCTTAGGCTTTGTCTCCCTCAGCGGCATTGGACAAATTCAGACAGGTGAGTCTGGGCATGGAGGGAGGATCAGCCCTGGATCAACCAGATTGGCAGCTGAATTGGAGCCTGGGAGTCTGAGGGCTTGAGAGCCAGACCTGCTGGATCAGTGCTGGGGCTGGATGGTGGGGGCTTGAGTCAACTAGGGAGCAGAGGTACGCTGACCCTCTGGAGCTTGCAAACAGGGCTGGGGGTGAGTTCCGGTGCAGGAGAGCTGTGGACACCATCCCTGGGCACCTCTGGTCTGAGGAACTCTGAATCCATGCCTCCATTGTGGTTGAGGCCTCTTCCCAGAACAAACAATAGCAGACCACTTCTGCCTCAGGCATAGGTATGTGAGCAGAAGAACCAGCCCAGCTGACTATAGAGAGAGGAATGACCTCACCCTAGGGTAAAGCCTTCCATTGATCAAAGGCAAAAGGATTCATTAGCTCCAACCCCTCCCTTCAAGCTAAGGGAGAAGACCTCAATCAAAGTCACAGACACTCCAGAGAAAGCAACCAGCACTTCCTACTGGCCAGCCAGAGAAATTGCACTCAATGAGTAAAGCCTCTAAGTGATCCCACCCCGCTGTGAACCAGCTCCTCCCCAACTCAAGGTCTTAGCAAAATGAAGAAGGGTCAGTGGAAAGGTGGGTCCATAGAAAAATTCTTGGAAGGGAAAGACCCTAACTCAGAGAGACCTAGAACCTCTGAGGAGAATATGATCCGGTCTTCAGCACAGAAAGATTTCCTTGAATAAATAAGGAAGGAGTTAAAAAATCAACTGGAAAATCTGGGAGAGACAATTAATACCTGGCAACAAGAAAACAAATCCTTAGAAAATACAATTGGACAAATACAAAATGAGACTAAATCTCTCAGATCATCAATTGGACAAATACAAAAAGAAAATAATTCTCTCAAAACCTCAACTGGTCAAATGGAAAGCTCTTTCAAAAGTAGAAGTGACCAACTGGAAAAGGAGTTGAAAAAGGTTAAGAAAACTCCTCTCTAAAAGAAAAGAATGGAGTCTGCAGAAACTAATGACTCCATGAGACAGCAAGAGCCAGATAAACAAAATTTAAAAAATAGAAAAAATAGAAGAAAATGTAAAATACCTCATCAGCAAAACCACTGACCTTGAAAATAGGTCTAGGAAGAACAACCTGAAAATTACTGGACTTCTTGTAAACATTGAAGAAGGAAAAAAAAGCCTGGACTTAATATTACAGGATCTAGTGATGAAAAACTGTCCTGATATCATGGAACTAGAGGGCAAAGCAGTTTTTGAAAGAATACATCAATCCCCTCCAGAAAGAGATCCTAAAATGAAACACCAAGGAATGTTGTGGCCAAATTCCAGAACTATCAGATAAAAGAGAAAATTCTGCAAACAGCCAGAAAGAAACAATTTAAACATCAAGGAGCCACAGTAAGGATTATGCAGGACCTGGCTGCATCAACATTAAGGGACTGAAGGGCCTGGAACAAGTTATTTCGAAGAGCAAGGGAGCTTGGAATGCAGCCAAGAATCCATTATCCCACAAAGCTGAGCATTCTCTTCCAGGGAAAAAGATGGACATTTAACAAAATGGAAGAATTCCAAAAATTTCTGATAAAAAGATGAGAGCTAAATAGGAAATTTGGAAATCAAACAGGAGGTTCAATAGACACATGACAAGGTTAAAAAAAGGGGGGGTGGTAAAAGAAAAAAAAACTGCTATCCAATAAGTTGAAATTGGCTATATTCCAGCATGGGGAATTCTCATAAATCTTGAGAATTGTAATTCTAACAGAGAGAATATACCTAGCCAGAAGTGATGGACATTCATGACCTATCCATGTGACTGCTATACAATGAGATGTAACTGGCTTTAACCCCACTTGGGAGAAGACTCTATAATAACTCTCAAGAATTTCAACTCTATTATATAGAATGTACTTAGCTAGAAGAGACAGATACTCAGAATTTTCTATGACTTAGATAGAATGATGTAAAAAACACTACCTCCTTTAAAAAGGGGGACAGGAAGGAGATAGGAGGAGGGAGGGGACTGAATGGAGCAAATCTCATTATACTAAGAGGTACAAAATACCTATTGTTATAGAGGGGAAGAAGGGAGGAGATGAGAAACACCTGAATCTTCTTCTCATCAGACTTGGCTTAAAGTAAATTTACACATGCTCAGTTAACTTAAGAAAACATCTAACCTTTCAAGTATTAAAAGGGGAAAAGGGGAAAAGGGGAAAAGGGGAGGGGGATGGATAAAGGGAGGGGGAGTGGGGAAAAAGGGGAACTAACAAAAGGAAGGGAAGGGAAAAGGGAAAGGGGAATGAAAGGGGCAGGGGTGATATAGGAGGGCAAATACACTGAAAAGGGTGGTATTCAGAAACAAAAAACTGGGGAATATGGATAAGGGGGAAAGGGGGAAAATACAAACAGAGGGAAGAAAGCATGGAGGGCAATAAAGAATTAGTAATCATAACTTTGAATGTGAATGGGATGAACTCTCCCTTAAAACGTAAGTGAATAGCAGAATGGATTAAAAACCAGAATCCTACAATATGCTACTTACATGAAACTCATTTGAAGCAGAGAGATACATATAGAGTAAAGGTAAAAGGTTGGAGCAAAATATATTTTCCTTCAGCTGAAGTAAAAAAAAGCAGGGGTAGCAATCCTTATCTCAGACAAAGCAGTAGCAAAAATAGATAACATTAAAAGAGATAAGGAAGGAAACTTTCTCCTCCTAAAAGGTACCATAGACAATAAAGTTATTTCAATACTGACTATATATGCACCCAATGGGATAGCATCCAAATTCTTAGAGGAGAAGCTGAAAGAACTGCAGGAAGGCATAGACAGCAAACTTTACTAGTGGGAGACCTCAACCTCCCACTCTCAGATCTAGATAAATCGAATCATAAAATAAACAAAAAAGAAGTTAAGGGGGTAAATAGATTGTTAGAAAAACTAGATATGGTAGACTTATGGAGGAAATTGAATGGGGATAGAAAGGAATATACCTTTTTCTCTGCAGTACATCGAACTTATATAAAAATTGACCATGCACTAGGACATTAAAAACCTAATGATCAACTGCAGAAAGGCAGAAATAGTGAATACATCTTTCTCAGATCACAATGCGATAAAATTCATATGAAATATTGGCCAAGGAGATATAGATCCAGAACCAATTGGAAACTGAATAACTACATTTTAAAGAATGAGTGGACCAAAAATCAAATTATGGAAAGAATTGACCATTTTATCCTAGATAATGATAATAATGAAACAACATACCAAAACCTATGGGATTCACTCAAAGTGGCTCTCAGGGGATATATTATAGCTTTAAATGCTTACATGAATAAATTGGAGAAAGAGGAAATCAACGAATTAAACATACAACTAAAAAAATTAGAGAAAGAACAAATTAAAAATCCCCAATTAAATACCAAATTAGAAATTCTAAAAATTAAAGGAGAAATTAATAAAATTGAAAGCAAAAAACCATTGTATTAATAAAAAAAACAAAAGTCGGTATTATGAAAAAACCAATAAAATTGATAAACCTCTGGTCAATTTGATTAAAAAAGAAAGAAGAAAATCAAATTGCTAGTATCATAAATGAAATAGGCGAACTCACCAACAATGAGGAGAAAATTAAAGTAATAATTCAAAATTATTTTGCCCAACTCTATGCCAATAAATTTGATAATCTAAGTGAAATTGATGAATATTTACAAAAATATAAGTTGCCCAGGTTAAATGAAGAGGAGATTAAGTACCTAAACAACCCTATCTCAGAAAAAGAAATTCAATAAGCCATCATTGAACTCCCTAAGAAAAAATCTCCAGGGCCTGATGGATTCACAAGTGAATTCTACCAAACATTTAAGGAACAATTGGTTCCAAATTCTATACAAACTCTTTGGAAAAATAGGGAAATATGTAACTCTGCCTAACTCTTTCTATGAAACCAATATTGTGCTGCTACCTAAACCAGGAAGAGTTAAAACAGAGAAAGAAAATTATAGACCTATCTCCCTGATGAATATAGATGCAAAAATCTTAAATAAAATCTTAGCAAAATGATTACAACAAGTTATCACTAGGATAATACATTATTATCAAGTAGTATTATCCCAGGAATGCAGGGCTGGTTCAATATTAGGAAAACTGTTAGTATACTCAATTATATCAACAACAAACCTATCAGAAATTATATGACCTTATCAATAGATGCTGAAAAAGCTTTTGACATAATACAGCATCCATTCCTACTAAAAACACTAGAGAGTTTAGGAATTAATGGACTATTCCTTAAAATTATTAGCAGTATCTATCTGAAACCATCAACAAGTATTATATTCAATGGGGAGAGGTTAGAGGCATTGCCAATAAGATCAGGGGTGAAACAAGGGTGCCCATTATCACCACTACTATTCAATATTGTATTAGAAATGTTAGCTTCAGCAATAAGAGAAGAAAAAGAAATTGAATTAAAATTGGGAAGGAAGAGACAAAACTCTCACTCTTTAGCAAAGTTGCAGGCTATAAAATAAACCCTCATAAATCCTCAACTTTTCTATATATGTCTAGCAAGCTACAGCAGGAAGAGCTAGAAAGAGAAATCCCAAAGTAACCTCAGACAATATAAAATACCTGGGAGTCTACCTGTTAAGGCAGACTCAGAAACTTTTTGAAAACAATTATAAAACATTTCTCACACAAATTAAATCATATTTAAATAACTGGGTAAATATCAACTGATCATGGATAGGTAGAGCTAATATAATAAAAATGACAATTCTACCAAAACTAAACTACCTGTTTAGTGCCCTACCAATCAAAATTCCAAAAAAAATTACTTTAATGAATTACAAAAAATTGTAAGTAAATTCATATGGAGAAATAGAAAGTCAAGAATTTCCAGGAGCTTAATGAAAAAAGTGCAAAAGAAGGGGGCTTAGCCCTACCTGATCTAAAATTATATTATAAAGAATCAGTCATTAAAACTGTTTGGTATTGGCTAAGAAATAGAGTGGTGGACCAGTGGAATAGACTAGATGCAAAAGCACGAGACGATTATAGTAATCTACTGTTTGATAAACCCAAAGAGTCCAGCTATTGGGATAAAGACTCCCTCTTTGATAAAAACTGCTGGGAAAATTGGAAGTTCGTATGGAAGAAACTTAGATTAGATGAACGCCTAACACCCTTTACCAAGATAAGATCCAAATGGCTACAGGACTTAGACATTAAAAACAATACTACAAATTAGAAGATCAAGGACTAGTTAACCTGTCAGATCTATGGAAAGGGGAGCAGTTTATGACTAAGGAAGAGTTGGAGAACATCACCAAAAACCAACTAGATGATTTCTATTACATTAAATTAAAAAGCTTTTGCACAGATAAAATCACTGTAATCAAGATCAAAATAAATGTAGTAAACTGGGAAACAATCTTTATAACTAATGATTCTGACAAAGGACTCATTTCTAAAATACACAGAGAACTGAGTCATATTTTTAAAACAAAAAAGCCATTCCCCAATTGACAAATGGTCAAAGGATATACAAAGGCAATTTACAGATGAGATCAAAGCAATCCATAGCCATATGAAAAATTGCTCTAAATTATTATTAGAGAAATGCAAAAAGTTTCTCTGAAGTACCACCTCACACCTCTCAGATTGGCCACTATGAACAGAAAGGATAATGATCATTGTTGGAAGGGTTGTGGGAAATATGGGACACTAGTTCACTGTTGGTGGAGCAGTGAACTCATCCAACCTTTCTGGAGAGCAATTTGGAACTATGGCCAAAGGGCAACAAAACTGAGCATACCCTTTGACCCAGCAATACCACTATTGGGTCTATAACCCTGAAGAAATGATGAAAAAGGGTAAAAACATCACTTGTACAAAAATATTTATAGTAGCCCTGTTTGTGGTGGCAAAGAATTGGAAATCAAGTAAATGTCCTTCAATTGGGGAATGGCTTAGCAAACTGTGGTATATGTATGTCATGGAACACTATTGTTCTATGAGTAACCAGGAGGGACAGGATTTCAGGGAAGCCTGGAGGAATTTGCATGAACTGATGCTGAGTGAGATGAGAAGAACCAGAAAAACACTGTATACCCTAACAGCAACATGGGAGTAATGTTCAACCTTGAAGGACTTGCTCAGTGCAACAATCAGGAACAATTTTGGGGTCTCTGCAAAGGAGTGCCATCTGTATCCAAATAAGGAGATGTGGAGTCTGAACAAAGTTCAAGGACTATTCCCTTTAATTTAGGAAAAAACAGATATCTTATTGTCTGATATTGTTACCTCTTAGACTTCTTGTCTCTTCTTTAAGGATATGATTTTTCTCTCATCACACTCAATTTGGATCAAGGTACAACATGGAATCAAAGTAAAGACTGACAGATTGCTTTCTGTGGGGGGGGGAGGGAAGTAAGATTGGGGGGGAATTATAAGACTCAAATATTATCTTTAATAAAAAATAAAAATAAATAAAAGTCCTCCATCAATTTGTTGAATAGTCAGATTATCTGAGGAAACTTGGTCATACTTTGTGGTTTGCCATTAAAATATCAAACCATTTCTGCTTTGAGATTTTCAGTACTTGTCAGAGGAGAAAAGAGAATATTTCAGCTAAAGTCTTAAGAGGGAATCAACTGGGGGTTGTGAGAAGGGAAGGAAGATTATAGTCCCCAGGACTCAGTCTTAGACTTCTACTTCTTAATTCAAACCATTCGTTCTGGCTCTCTCTCCTCCCTGGTATTAGACATTAGAGGTCTCTCAGGCACAAACCTGCTTTATATTTTATAGACAACTCATAAAATTTGTCCTTGGTTAATCTGAATATCTTCCTATGTAATGATTCTATGCTATGCTAATCAAAGATTTTCTCACTTATATAAAAACTACCATTGATTAAACAGAGAAATGCTCTTACCTAGAGAAATCCGGGCTTAATATCCTGACACTTAAGAGTCTAGAATGACTTCATTGATTTATTCAGTCTGCCTTCACTCATAGATAGTGCTTAATCACTAATTTGGAAAAGTGATTGCCTTTGCAAACTTTTTTTTCATTCCTCCAAAATGACATAAAGTGTACTGAGCAGGCCAGATGGGAGAACACTATTTCAGCACACATAACACAACCAGTTCTCAAACAAATTTATTTTTGACTTTCAGAAACAAATGACCTTGTTGCCAGAATGTTCATTTTTCTTTCTAGGTGTTTCAAGTTCTTGACTGCCTTAGGGAAAAAAAGACCCTATCTAAAAATAAGTGTGCCCATCCTTTGCTGGATATTTGAATGTACATTGCAATTGCAATGCTGCAGGATACTATGAAAAAAGCCACGCGAATAATGATAAAAATCCAAATTAATAAAAAGACATAATCAGTGCCATCATTATCAGTAGGTCCACTATCTATGCTTCCACCATAACCCAACAAAATACAAGATGGTGGGGACCAACCAAACTGGCAATGACAATTCCTGTTGTTGTTGCAAACACCTCTATAATTACACTTTGCAGGACTACAGTCAAAATGCAACTGAGCTATAGGAACACACATTTGATTTAAGCACATTGTGGTTTTGGTACACTTTGACCCATCCCACACCATTCCAAAATCTATCCACCCTGTCCCAAAGTGAAAGTCTGTCCCAAAACAGATAAATTCCTTTTTGTTCTTCTTTACTACTAATTGGTGAATTGTAATGTCTTCATTTAATTTTGGCATTGTCTTCAAACCTTCACATTGCAGCCTTCCACATAAGATAGCTGATTGTTGACATGGTACAGTAATATATGTTATTTCTTTCTCTGTATTTCTATTTGATTTTTTCTTCTTTTCAGGCTTAACTCCACAGTTTCCAAATCTATCTCCTTTTATATTCAACTCTTCATAACATGCATTATTGGCATTTACAACTTCATGACTAAACATTTCTCTGCATTGTAGATGTCGGTCAGTACAATTACCATTAAAGCAAATGGCATTTGGAGTGCATGGTGTCCCGTCTTGAATATAGGTATTTGTAGGGCAGAAGGCTGAGCTTCCATTACAGAACTCTGGAAGATCACAGGTGCTCACTGCACGTCTGCAAAGTAGCCCTGTGTTACTAAAATGACAGTCTTCACAGCATGATCCATGATCACATTCAGAACCAGGGGTCCACTCACACTTCATACTACAACATGGATCAGCAAGACATTCTTTAATTGAACCACAATCACACTTTTCCAAGAAGTCTATTTTCTTGTTACCACAAAGACGAGATGAAAAAGCAAAATTATCCTGCCTGTTGGGAAGCCTGTTTAAACATCTATCCCAGTAATTAACTAAATTGAAAAATTGTCTATAACTGCAATTACTGAGAGAATCAGAAAAAAGTGGATAATCTTCCATGAGACAATGTGACCTTCGGATACAATGACAGTAAATCTGATCATGAGACAGGCCAAAATTGTGACCTATATAATGTGCCAAGATTACTGAATAATAAAATACACTATCATCCTGAAACCACAATAGTATTGCTGCCCAGTTGCCATTGCATAGTGAATTTGGAAAAGCAGCAAAACCTGTTTCCCCTGCCTTGTTTCCAGTAATGAGGGCTGAAGTATCATGTGGAAATTTGCTAGAGATCACTAAATCTTTCCACAATCCATAATGCTTTGCTATTTCAGATGAAGAACCTGTTAGTGGTATTTTATCGGAATATTGCCAAAGATAGAGAAAAACCAGAACGGTAAAAACCCGAAATTGCTTATAAATGGAATCAATAATGTGAGTCAAAGTCACCATTTGGTCAATGTGAATCGTGAGATTCCTATTATGAGTTTCCATTCTAGAGCTGCTAACACAAATTGCAAGTTTTAAATAGCGGAAATGTGGCACCCAGTGGCTAAAGCGACCTGTGCGAGGACGAATACCAATCTCTGAGTTGGAAAACTGTTCATTCATTTCCTGATTGGTTAAACTGCATCGAAAAAGACCCTTCCCGACCTCCCCTTGTTCTGGCACAAGCTGGGATATCACATGTTCAAACTGGGAAGAATTGTGGAGAGGCTCGATTTCATAGGTGAAGTCATCCAAATGCAGAGTGCCTCGAAGACCCCCTTGGCAGGTGTTCAGGACAGCCATGGATGCGGGGATCCCTTCCAAGTAGCCATGGTAGTAACAGTCAGTCGGGATATAGGGGTATTCCTCCTGGGGCGCTCCGTGCTCGTTGTCCACCAGGACCGGAAGGTGTCTGGGTAACAAGAACTTCTTGACCCGCATATGGACCACGTACCTCTTGCCACCAAAGCGCAGCGAGTAGGAGAGACGCCCGGCCACTTCAGCCAGAGTGCCGCTGAGTCCTCGGAGGGCTCTTCGGCTGCTTAACTGGCGGGGAATCACCACTTCGAAAGAGGACAGGCGCCAGCCAGGACGGTGCTGGACGCAGCCAGCGGGGTCCGTGAGCGCCAGCCCGAGGGCCAAGAGGAGCCCGACCCTGGCTACAGAGGCCCCCATAAGAAGCCCGGAGCAAGGAGCAGGGAGCCTTGAAGGTGAAGACAGAGGTGGTTGAAGGAGGGGGGTATCCTGAGAGCAACATAGCGGTCAACTGCCAAGTCCTCTGTAATCCCTTATCCCGGTTTACGTAACAATCTGGGGTCAAGCCTGGGCTCGCTACACTGAACAATGTGTGGAGGGGAGCAGTGTGTGTGTGTGTGTGTCTGTGTCTGTGTCTGTGTGTCTGTGTGTGTCTTTCTGACAAAGTTACATTGAACTATTAGTCAACTTTCTGAACCCTGTTGTTCAACTAATTTCAAATCTATCTGATCATAACATGATCAAATCCAACTCTAATTTCTCCTCAAAAATAGCTTGTAGCTTTGTTAAAGTCTAGGTAAAATATACAAATAGCATGTCCCTCATTCATCAAATTAGTAATGTTTAAAATAAGGAAGGGTGGTGAATGAAAATGAGGAAATTACTCTGTCATTGCTTGTTCTTAATGAAGTCAGGTGACTTTTTGGAATCACTTCTTTTCTATATAGAAGCTTGCCAATCATCTCTTTAATTATGTATTCCAGGACATGACTTCTTAACCTGGGGATAGTGGCTTTATTTTTATTACTATTTCAATAGAATTGGTTTCTTCTATAAACATAGATATTTAAGCTTTTAAAAATATCCTTTGGAGAAAGGGTCTATAGGATTATCAGAGTTTCAGAGTTAGGGCTAGGGTTAGTATAGGCAGGTAAATTTAAGAACCCCTGTGCTAGAATTTTCTCAGGAAACACAGTTCAGCTCACCAGCCTGTAGTTTGCGGACTCTTTTCCATTCCTTTTTTAATAAAAAATCCATTTTCCCTTTTGCAAATTCATAGTATTTCTCAAGGAATGGACTTGACATTCATTTAAGAATTTAAGAGTGAGGAAACTCCCTTTACCAAGGTTAGTAGTTAACTTTTTGAAGATATTAATATGCAGCTATTAATTGCTCTGTAACACATAAGCTATTCATTTGCTTTATCCATTGTGCTGTCTCACTGATCATCCCATTTCCTTTTCTAATAGTACATGAATGGGGCTGCTTTTACAGATATTTCTTTGAGGGTCTGATTTCATTACAGGTTAAAACCTGAATCCCCGGTTAAGAACTGAAGTACTGGAATATATATATAATTAGATGATTTGCAAGCTTCTATATAGAAAAGAGATGATTCCAAAGAGCCACCTGACTTCATTAACAAGCAATGACATAGTAATTTTCTCATTTTCATTAACCACCAGTTCTTTTTTTTTAAACATCACTAATTTGATGAATGAGGGACATGCTAACTATTCATATATTTTACGTAGACTTGAGCAAAGCTCAACTACTGGGTTGAATCTGACACATTTTTCCAGTAGTTAGAATTTGAGATTGTAATGAAATGAGACATTGACCAACTTAATGTTTAGCAAAATCAATCTCTCTCTCTCTCTCTCTCTCTCTCTCTCTCTCTCTCTCTCTCTCTATATATATATATATATATATATCCACATATACATATATACATATACACATTTACACACACACACACACACACACACACACACACACACATATGATCTGATCAAACCTGGGATATTCAAAGGATATTCAAAGACATAACAGATTCAGTCAACTATCACTCCTCAGCCTCTGCATCTATTACAGTGGGCTGCCTGGTCAGCAGCATATTTTAAGACTGAGGAGCCCTTTCCTCTTTATATGCTAGGCATATAGGTAGTTTAAGCTAGGTAGTTTAAGCCTTTTTCTCTTGAACTAATTAATGCCCCCTCCAGACAATTTGCCTTTTAGGGTAAAACTAGCTTAGCCAGTGGGGTTCACTTTCTAGATTCCTGAGCATTTCTGCTCCCCAACCCATTCCACCAATTTGCTACATGTTACTCTAATTTCAAGCATTCCTTCTACATGTGCCTCTCTATTCATGTTTTCTAGTCATATGTATTCCCTGTCTTTGTTCCTTCCCCTATTTTATGGTGTGGAAACCTATAAGAAAGATCTTATTATTATTTCCCTGTGCTCATTGATTCAATAGATTTTATTTAAACTATTTTTCCCCAATTGGTCTAATTGAAAAATAACCAGTGGGAGTTAGTTCATAAAACATGAGAAATGATGTTTCTAGGGTCAATGACCATTAATGTTCTTGGACCTGTCAGCCACTCCTAACAAATATTATTTTGAAAAAGGATGGAAGAATAAAATGGTAGCTCTTGCTATGTAGTGACAAGCCTTTGCATGCTCCAACATAAAATCTTCCTGGCCACTTATGCCAATGATCCTCAAATGACCTTCTCTAATTAGCTGAGTATTTCAACTGACTGAAATTTCCTTTTTTTCTATGGTTATCAAACTTGCCCCCCCTGTTTCTGTGCATCACAGTTGATACTTGCTAAAGTGAAATCCCTGTTGCTTCTATTTCTCTCTCATTAGGTTACAAACTTTGTATAAGGGTAGAAGTTGATTGAGTGAATTAATAAAGTCATCCCCTTCCTCTCCATTATTTAAAATATAGTGAAATTACACCAGTTCCAGCTTGCCCAACTATTTCCTGTCCCTCAACTGCTTTCTACTTCTCTAAGGAAACTGGTGTCTTCCCCAAGATCACTAGGGTAGGGTGACTCAGGGTCTAACTACTGTTAACTATAGCATAGAGAAAAGAGCAGTAGAACACACTTCCCAAGAAATGAAATTATATATGAGAAAATAGTGATACTTTACCTACTCCCGGCAGGAGTAATAATGTTCAGCAGTCTCCCCTTGAGACATGCACATTCTAATATGATTGTGGATTCTGGTTTTGTCCTTGTCTGCTAATGTCAAGACATTAATCCGGAAAGTCTCAAAGGTATTAGAATATGTCTAGGAAGGTGGGTGCAAGTATTGCACTTTTCCTTAATAGAGGGAAATACTTTATTTTTAAAAAAGTTAATTATTATTTGAAGCTGGCTTTATGTAGTAAAAAAAAATTACCTAATCCAAAGCTTAGTACAGAAGTCAGGCTGACCTCAGAGATATTCCAGTGAAGTTAGATGGTTGCAAAGATTGCTTAAATCCCATCCAGGTCTTGGGTTAACCCCAAACTACTTATAACCAGAGCAATTCATTTATAGTAATAATGGGAAATGGTACCCAAATGTTTGGATCTGCTCACTAAAGTCTTGTTTTGAGCCTACCTGAAGTTTTTGTTTTAGATTCCCCAATAGCTTGTGTTTTAGCTTTGCTCCAATTCTATTGAATTTTTATACATGCAACTGTGATTTCAAGTATGGTTTTTCCCTTCATTGGTATGGCTCTATCTACTTTACTCAATAGAGAGTTGTGGTGAGTTGGCTGGAAAAAAAATCCATCATCTTATATCCATTTTCTTGATTAGCCTCTTCCAAATTAAGCTGTCAAAAGATAGACATGGCCATTTTTTTATTCTTCTATACTGGCCTCTGAATTTGTTAATCACCTACTTTGTTCCAGCTCTTCTAAAAAATGACTGTATCTGTGCTGATATTTCCCCCACTTTAGAGCTGATGAAATTAAAGCAGAAATTGAAACTGACTTGCTTAAAATCACACAGATCATGAATTTCTGAGGCCAGATTTTAACTTGGCTTTCCTAATTCCTGGACCAGTGTTCAATTCACGCCACCAACTAGCTACTCATACTTGATCACCAATGGGACATGATGAAATATCACTTAAGAATGTTCATGAAAAAACCTAATAGCTCATGGATTTGTTTAAATTGAAACAGAGGTGATTCATTTTAGTTTTTTCCCCCCTGGGAATTGGGATGAGGTTAGGGGGGGTAAACTTTAAAATTAGAGAATTAGGCAGGCAGGAAGGGGTCTTCTATGGCATATAGTCCAAACTCTAAATTAATCCATGAATTCCCTTTTCAGTTTTCCTGATGAATGGTTGTTATTTTCTGTCTAATATATATTAATTATAAAGTTGTGAGGTGGGTTCTTGGAAAAAACCTTACACCTTTGGGGGTAAGGTACTTAACACAGAGAAATGGATAGCTTGGTGGTTCATCAGTAGAGATATACACACAAATGAGGTTGGCACATGCACTGCCAGAGCTAACTCAATGTTTGGGATGCTCCAAAGGACAGTATAGGAGGTAAGAGGGAAGAGGTAGTAGACTGTCTGGGAAACAGATTTATGCCAGTGAAACCTGAAGAGTATATCAATACCATGTCTAGAAATTGAATTACTTCCATTTGAGTGACCTTAGGAAGATTCTGAAGATAAGATGATGTACCAGAAACTGAGGCCCTTTCTCAAACTGAACTGCTAAGCTTTCAAACTCTACTGCAGAGTGCATAACTCTGATGGCCTGACTACATTGTTCGAATGTCAACCAAACAGGCATTTGTTTCTCCTTTCTCTGGTTTTGGAATTTTATTAGTTCCTTAGTCTTTTTTCCTTTTTATCTTATTTAATTATTCTTGCCTTCCCCTCTTCTTATTTAGTTTAGGAGAATTCTTTTCTTTTAATTTTTAAAAATTTTTTGTCAGTTTTGAAAATTTCATTTTCTGCTCTTTCTGGTAAGAATGTCTTTTATTCTCTTCATTTATTATTGCCTTTTTCTCTATTTTAGTTTTTTTTATTCATTTGATTCATGGCCCTCACATTTCCTTAGTCTCTGTATTTGTTATGGAACTAAAGCATCTATAATGCCATTTTGGGGAGCTTTCTCTTCTAAAGAGTTTCTATGTTGTATTACTTTATGGAAGAGTACATACCTTTATCCTCTAGAAGGTATATGCCTATATCCTTTTTTCCTGTTGTACCTCACTCAGAAATACCAGTTTTTTCATGTTATTGATAGGATATTGCTGCATGGTAGAAATTTTCTCATGTCCCTTGACTATACAGTTCATTATTAATTTTTTCATTTTCCACTAGTTCCCCTTCCTGAGCTCTTGCTTGTCCAATGTTCTGAGTGTCAGTTGATCTCCCTTCTCCTAAGGCAAGATGAATGTCTTTTCTAACCATCAAATATCTGCAGATTATACCCATTGTAAGACCCTGTTATTTTTTCATAAAATAGCTTTCTTCCTCCATAAGACAGTACATCAGTTTTATATATAATCTTCCACCACTGAAATGAGATATTCACCTTTCATTCTTCATTTCAGTCCCTCCCTTAACTGCCTCTCCTATTTTCCTATGCCTCTCTCCTGAAAGACAAAGTATTTTCCCTTCATTTGTTCACCTTCAAATTGATGAGCTATCACATATTGCCTTCTTCTTCCTCCTCTCTCCCATTCTGTAATTTAGTCAAACAAAAGCATTAATTCAAAAAAGAAATCTTTTAATGATTTCTCTACAGTAATTTTGTTGTCTTTAGTGGCTGCATTTGTTTACCTTCTTTTTGTTTCTGTTGTCTGAGGTTTATGAGAAGCAAATAATTTGTTTATTTCTTGTTTTCTTTCTTTCTAGGAATTATTTGAAAACCTCTTTTTATTGAAATCCATACTTTTGTACTACTGGTCAAGTTCAGATTTGCATAGTATATCAACTTATCATCTTGAGCTCCTATGCTCTTCAGAACACATCATTCTTTTCCCTCCTGCAGTTTCTGACTTTTGCAGAAAGGTTTTGTGTTATTGGAAGTTTTTTCCCCTTTCTTTTTTGTAGGTCTTTTCCCTGAGTATTTATAGAATTTTTATTTGTCAATAGAAATGCTAAATTTAGCCACTATTTGTCTTAGACTTTGTAACTTAATTTTTTCTTAAGTCAGTCTGTGAAATAATTTGATGTTTTTCTTTTACGTATACATTTATTTTTAAATATTCATTTTAATATTTTTGAGTTCCAAATTTTCTCCCTCTTACCCACCCCTACTTAACCCATTGAGAAAACAAGTATTATGATATCAATTGTTTATGTGAAGTCATGCAAAACATTTCCATATTGGCAATGTTGTAAAAACAACAACAATAAAATAAGAAATATAAAGAAAGTGAAAAATAACATGCCCAGTCTGCATTCAGAATTCATCTATTCTCTCATTGGAGGTGGATAGCATTTTTCATCATGAGTTATTTGAAATTGTTTGGATCATTGTTATGATCAGAGTAGGTAAGTTTTTCATAGTTTATCATTCTTACAGTATTGTAAAACATTGTTTGCTTCCATTTTCTCATCTGTAAAATAAGCTGGAGAAGGAAACAGCAAACAACTTTAGTATCTCTGCCAAAAAATCCTAAATTATGTCACAGAGTTGAATATGACTAAATGACTGAGTAAAAATATATACAAGATAAATAGAAAGTGATTGATAGAGGGAAGACTCTAAAATTAAGAGGGTTATGGAAGACTTCTAGTAAAAGATAAGATTTTAGTTTGAACTTAAAGAAGGGAGAGCATTTCAGGCAAGTGGGACAGTAAGAGAGAAAGTCATGTCCCTAGACATGGGATGTCTTGTTCATGGACTAGCAAGAGTATATGGTGGGGAGGAAGATGTAAGAAGACTGGAAAGGTAGGAAAGGACTAGATTATGAAGTTTTTGAATGCTAAACAGAGACTTTTCCATTTGCTCCTGGAGACAGAGAGACCCACTGGAGTCTACTGAGTAGAAGAAAGACATTCACTTTAGTAATCCCATTTTAGAGGCTGAATGGAGAATGAATTGGAGTGAGGAGAGCTACTGTGCTAGCAGGCTAATACATTAGCCCAGGCATGAAGAATGACACTAGAGTGGTAAGCGTATAACAGAAGAAGGGCATCAAGATATATTGCAAAGGTAGTATCAAAAGGCCTTGGAAATAGATTGGTTAAGGGACAGGGGAAGAGATAATGAGTCAAGGGTAATTGCAAAGTTACAAGTCTGAGGGACAGAGAAGATGGGATTGCCTTCTACAGGAACAGAGCAGGTAGGAGTGGAGAAAGTTTAGGAAGAAAGGGTTCAGTTTCTGAACATCTAGTTCAAGATGTCTGAAAAACAGTTGCATATGTGAGCTTGGATGTCAGCAGAGAGATTGGATTAGGACAGGTACATTTGAGAATCATTAGCATATAAATAGCAATTAGAACCTCAGAAGGTTATGAAACTACCAAGTGAAATAGTATACAGGGAGAAGAGGAGAGAGGTCAGAGAAGAACCCTGAAGTACACTTATGGTAAGAGGGAATGATCTGGATGAGAATTCATAAAGGAAATAGAAAAGGAACAGCTAGTAGGTAGAAAGAGAACCATGAGAGAAGAGTGTTCTGGAAACCTAGAGAGAAGAAAATATCAGGAAAGAGAATGATTCATTGTATACCAAGATAAGTTCAAAATGGGTACATGAATTACACATAAAGGGTGATACCATAAGCAAATTAGGGTATCATGGAATAGTTTACCTGTTAGACCTCTAAGAAAGAATTTGTGACCCAACAAGGTACAAAGAGAGTATTACAAAATGTAAAATAGGTAGACTGATTATATAAAATTACAAAAAAAATTTTAAAGAAATTTGCAGCAAGTGTATTTGATAAATGTTTCATTTCTCAAAAATATAGAGCACTGAGTCAAATTTATAAGAACACAAATCATGTGTATCCTGAGAAAGAATTGTGGAGTTTGAACAAAGACCAAAGACCTTTAATTTTTTTTAAAAATGTTATTTTATTATGTAATTCTGCTATATCTCATACTTTTTATTTCTTCCTTAAGGATATGATTTCTCAGAAAGAGTTTGGATAGGGTGGGGGGGGGCAGAGCCAATATGGGGACAAGAAAGGATTGAGTCTTAGGCGCTCTCTGATAAAACCTATAAACTAAGGACTCTAAACTTTCGAGAGACAGAACCCACAGAGGGACCCAGTGCAGCAGTTATCCTACTCAAGGCAACATAGAAAAGAGCAGCAAGGCTCTAATCCCTGGGTTTGGAGGGGCGGCCCTCCAGAGGGGTGGCCCACCAGAGTGAAAGAACATCAGCCTCCTGGAGGCAGCCCTAAGGCGCTGGGAGCCCCAGCTTGCAGCAGTGGGGGAGTCTCTGGAGCTACACCTCGGGAAGCACCAAGCACAAAGTAGGGAAACAGCAGGGGACCTCTGCTAGAACAAGCACGTGAAACCCAGCGCTCAGGGCACACAGCCAGCAGGGTGGTCTTTCAGCAGCCCAGATCCAGGAAACAGAAGCAGATGGAGCCAGTAAGCAGGAGCCCCCAGGGCATGAGCCCATTGAGCTGAAGGAGGGGAGTGAAGAGAGACTGCAGAGCTCTATCCTCTGCCTCTGGAACAGGACTCTGGGGATCTGACCACATTCAGATCCTGATCACAGTCTAGGCCCCCCCATAGAACAGCAGAGTCCCCACCTCAGCCCCATGGCGGAGGGGGGCGCATATGGTCATTCACAGACCAGGAGGGAGGACAGAGCCTCACACACTGAGACTCTTGTGGGAGTGTCCCAAAAGGTGAGGAAGCACCCCAAAACCAGGCCCAGGCTGGGAAAATGAGCAAGCAGAGAAATAAGAACACCATTGAGAAATATTTTGCAAATGAGCCCAAGAAGGATCAAAATACTCAGTCTGAAAATGAGGAAGCACAAGATCCTGCATCTAAACACTCCAAAAAAAAAAAAAAACAAACAGAAATTGGTCTCAGGCTATGGCAGAGCTCAAAAAATACTTTGAAAAACAAATGAGGGAGTTAGAAGAAAAACTGGGAAGAGAAAGGGGAGAGAGATGCAGGAAAAACATGAAAATGAAGTCAGCAGCTTAGTCAAGGAAATCCAAAAAAATGCTGAAGAAAATAGCATGCTAAAAACCAGCTTAGGTCAAATGGATAAAACAGTTCAAAAAGTTATTGAGGACAAGAATGCTTTAAAAAGCAAAATTGGCCAGATAGAAAAAGAGATAAGAAAACTCTCTGAGGAGAACAAATCCTTCAGACAAAGAATAGAATTCAGGGAGATTGATGAATTTACCAGAAATCAAGTATCAATACTTCAAAACCAAAAAAAATGAAAAATTAGAAGAAAATGTGAAATATCTCATTGAAAAAAACAACTGATATGGAAAACAGACTTAGGAAAGATAATTTTAAAATTATTGGAATACCTCAAAGTCATGATCAGGAAAAGAGCCTTGACATCATTTTCAAAGAATTACTACAGGAACATTGCCCTGATATTCTAGAAGCAGAGGGCAAAATAGAAATGGAGAATCCACCGATCCCCCCGAGAAAGAGATCCCAAAAAACCAACCCATAGGAATATTATAGCCAAGTTCCAGAACTCCCAAGTCAAAGAGAAAATATTACAAGCAGCCAGAAAGACACAGTTCAAATATCGTGGAGCTGCAGTCAGGATCACATAGGATTTAGCAGCAACTACATTGGAAGCCCATAGCGCTTGGAATGCAATATACCGGAAGGCAAAAGAGCTTAGAATGCAGCCAAGAATGAACTACCCAACAAAACTGAATAAGATGGACTTTCAATGAACCAGGGGAATTTCAAATATTCCTAGTGGAATGGCCAGAGCTGAACAGAAGGTTTGATCTTCAGATACAGGACTCGGGTGAAGCATAGAGATTGGAGGAGAATGGGAAAATATGAGGGACTTAATGATGATGAATTGCATGTATTCCTGCATAGAAAAATGACACTGATAATACTCATATGAACCTTCTTAGTTAATAGAGCAGGTAGAGGGAGCTTTTACAGTTGAAGCACAGGAGAAAGCTGAATTCGAAGATAAAATATGGTGTAAAAAACAGAGTCAACAGAAAAAAAGGGAAATGTAATGGGAGAAAGAAAAAGGAGGGGGGAATAGGCCAAGATATGTCATATAATAAGATTTTTCTTTATTACAATGAGCTATTGCAATGATATGGAAGGGGGGAGGCAAGGGTGAATGAAGGAACCTTTGCTCTCATCAGAGGTGGCTAGGAGAGAAAACAGCATATATACTCAATGGGGTATAGACATCTGGAGTAAGAAGGAGGGGGGAGAAGGGGGAAGGGGTGGGGATATGAATAAAGGAGGAGAGGATGGACCATGGGGGGGAGAGTGGTCAGATATAACACATTTTCTTTTTTACTTCTTGCAAGGGGCTGGGATTGGAAGGCCTGTCCAGGACCATAGGGCCAGGTGGATTCTAGGCTTAAGGGGTTGTATGGGGGCTCAGGGCCTCTTGGCCCCAGGACCAGGGATCTGTCTGCTGTGCCACTCAGCTACCCCACAGCAGAGTCAGAGTGAAAGGAGAGAGAAAATATAGTACATGGTAGTGGAGAAATAAGAAATGAGGGAGTTGCAATCAGCAATGGCAATGTTGGAAAAATATGGAAGTAACTTTTGCGATGGACTTACCATAAAGAATGTGATCCACCCATGACAGAGTTGTTGGTGTTGGAACAAAGACTGAAGCACATTTTTTATTATTATTATTTGGGGGAGGGTGCAGGGCAAATGGGGCTGGGTAGCCTGCCTGGAGATGCATGGCAGGGTGATCATTGGTTGTCTGAGGCTGGATTTGAACCTGGGTGCTCCTGGCTCAAGGGCCAATGCTCTGTCTGCCACCCAGCCACCCCTACTATTATTACTACTTTATTTTATTTTGGGTCTTTTTTCCCCTTCTTTTTGGTTTTTGCAGGGCAGTGGGGATCGGGTGGCTGGCATGTTACACGGCTGAGTGACTGTTGGATCTTCGGGGCTGGATATGGGCTTGGGTGCTCGTGGCTCCAGGGCTGGTGCTTCTTCCATTGCACCCCCTGACCATACCTACAATTATTACTATTATTTTTTAAATTTTAATTTTTTTCTCTCCCCTTTACTTTATCGCTCAAGCAAGTCTATATTTACGGGGGGTATTTCATTTACTCTTAAACAAGAATATTTTATTAATGTAAAAAAAATTGGAAGAAATAGAATAAAAAATAAATATAAAAAATAAATAAATAAATAAAAAGGATATGATTTCTCTCTCATCACATTAAGCTTGGATCAGTGCATACCATGGAAACAATGTAAAGACTAACAGACTACCTTCTGTAGGGAGGGAGGAAAGCAGGATTAGGGGAAAAATTGTAAAATTCAAAAATAAATAAAATCTTTCAAAAAAGAACACAAGCCATTCAAATGATAAATGGACAAAGGATATGAACAGGCAGTTTTTAGATAAAGAAATGAAAGCTATCTATAATCTGAAAATGTTCTAAATAACTATTGAATAGAGAAATACAAATTATAAGAATTATGATATATCATCTCATTATCAGATTGGTTAATATGACAATTATGCACTGTTGGTGGAATTGTGAATTGATTCAACCATTTGGAAGAGCAATTTGGAATAATGCCCAAAGGGTTACAAAACTGTGCAAACCTTTTGATCCAGCAATATCATTGCTAGATCTATATCCCAAATAATTTTTTACATAGGTTTCTATTCATTAGTTCTTTCTTTTAAAACTTATTTTGAATTTTACAATTTTTCCTGTCATCTCACTTCCCTTCCCCACCACAGAAGGCAGTCTGTTAGTCTTTACATTGTTTCCATTGTATAGATTGATCTAAGTTGAATGTGATGAGAGAGAAATCATATCCTTCATGAAAAAAATAAAAGTATAAGAGACAGCAAAAACTACATAATAAGAATTTGTTTTTTTTTAAATTAATGGTAATAGTCTTTGGTCTTTGTTCAAACTCTACAATTCAGGGTGGCTAGGTGGCTCAGTGAATAGAGCACCAGCCCTGGATTCAGGAGTACCTGAGTTCAAATCTAGCCTCAGACATTTAATAATTACCTAGCTGTGTGGCCTTCGGCAAGGCACTTAACCCCATTTGCCTTGCAAAAACCTAAAAAAAAAACCAAACTCCACAATTTATTTTCTGGATGCAGTATTCTCCATCACAGATATCCCAGAATTGTGCCTGATTGTTGCACTGATGGAATAAGCAAAGTCCATTAAGGTTGATCATCACCCCATATTGCTGTTAGGGCATACAATGTTCTTCTGGTTCTGCTCATCTCACTCAGCATCCATTCATGTAAATCCTTTCAGGCTTCCCTGAATTCCCATCTAATAGAACAATAGTGTTCCACTATATATATATATATATATATATATATATATATATATATATATATATATATCACAGTTTATTAAGCCATTTCCCCAATTGATGAAAATTCACTCAATTTCCAATACTTTGCCACCACAAACAGGGCTGCTATGAATATTTTTGTGCAAGTGATATTTTAACCCTTTTTCATGATATCTTCAGGATATATACCCAGTAGTGGTATTACTGGATCAAAGGGTATGCACATTTTTGTTGCCCTTTGGGCATAATTCCAAATTGCTCTCCAGAAAGGCTGGATGAGTTCACAGCTCCACCAACAATGTGTGTGGAGTCAAGATGGTGGCATGAAACTAACATACTCCAGGAGTTTTTCCCTATCAAAGATAAATGAAGCCTCTGTTCTGACATTCAAACTACAGATCCCACCAAGAAAAAGAGAAGATTCAAAGAAGCTTTCAATGGTAGACCCCATGGAGGATCTTCAGGGAAGTTCTATCTTTTGGGGAGAAAAAGAGAAGTAAAGGCCAACTAGGTGGGAGAGTGGGAAAGCCTGCAAGGAGACTTTTAGCCATAGTGCAGTCCAGATCCTGACATCTTGATAACAGTAGAGGGCCTGGCAGTCGGCCAGCAGGGAGAGTGTCCCAATCCCAAACAAAGTCTGAACCTTGGGAACTCCTGGACAAAAAGACAGGACTATATCGGGAACAAACCTAAGTCAGAACCTGGACATAAAGGATGAAATGTACCTCTGCAAAAACAAGGCCTGTGCTGCATAGGCAACATCTTGGTCAATGACAACTCAGGGATCAGACCACCCCAACACCAGCATAAAAAGCTTGGATCTATATTCCAACAGCAAAGATGAGCAAAAAAGTTTTAAAAGAGTGTTCACTACAGAAAAATACAGACAAAGATGGTAACAATGCCAGGTTAGAAGAAAAAAGTGAAAAATCACTCAAAGAAGAAGTTTCAAAAGAGTCTATGAATTGGACTCAAATTCATAAGCCCATTACAGAGCTTAAAAAAGAATTTGAAAACGAAAGAAGAGAGGAAGAAGAAAAATGGAAGAAAGAAATGTGTCAGGAAGGAAAATTATGAAAAAGTGGAGAATTCAATACCTTTAAAAAGGAAACACAAAGGGTAATTGAAGAAAATAAAACCCTAAAACTTAGAACTGAACAAATAAAAATCAATGACTCTATGAGACTACAAGATTCCATCAAACAAAATAAAAAGGCTGAAAAAATTGAATAAAATATAAAGTGCCTTTTAGAAAAAGCATAAAAGACCTGAAATAGATCCAAGAGAGATAATCTATGAATCATCAGACTACTAGAAAACCTAGATAAAAAAAGAACATGGAAAACATCATGCAGGAAATTATTAGGGAATACCTAATCTGCTAGAACAAGAAGACAATATAACTATTGAAAGAATATATAGAATCCATCCAGAAAGAGACCCCCAGGATAAAAGACTCACGGACTTTTATAGCCAAATTCTAGAACTCTCAAATAAAGGAGAGACTACCACAAGCAGCAAAAAAACCTAATTTAAATACAAAGGAAACACAATCAAAATCACACAGGACCTACCAGACTCAACAGTGAAGGACTAGAAGACCAGAATTTACTACCCTGCAAAGTTCACCATATACTCTCAAGGGAAAGATAAGTATTCAACAAACAAGAGAATTTCCAGAATTTCCTGACACAAAGACCAGAACTCAACAGAGAATTTAATCACAAAATACACGATTCAAGAGTTGCATAAAAAGTTAAATGAAAAGGGGAAGGAAAAGCAAAATAAAACCTATGTTGGTCTAGACCATCAAATGGTATATAACCCTAAAAGGGAAGATAAAGCACTTCTAATTCTTGAGACCTTTAATTCTCTTAGGATAATTAAAGGGTAGAATATAATTGAAGAGACTGGACTTAAAGGATATAGGTATAATTAGGCCTTGTCTGATATCTTTATGCTTGAGACAAAAAGCCCTGATGAAAAGCAAGGGTGTTAACTCTAAACTTAAGTGTCTCATTATCCTTTGACCCACTTTAATTCTGCTTTGCTGACAAAGCTTAACACTTTCTCTGATGAAGGCATCATAAACTGGGCAGTCCAGAATTAGGGTCTCCCATAACTTAGAATCATTTGTAAAGTTCTCAAGTGAGACTTTCAAGCCTCCCAGCTCTTAGAGCCCTTTAAGATTCTTATACTTAATTAAATCAGGGTTTGACTTAATTCTTGCTTCTCTTAACAAAGGGTCAAATATCCTGGGTGGGGAGGGAGGAGGTAAAGTGTGATAGAAAATAGGCTTGGGGGATAGGGGTACAAATAGTTCAAGAAATGATTTAGCTTTGGATGACACTTTGGCTCAAAAGGAGGATTGTGTGTCCTTGGAGGGTACTTGAAAAAGGGGTAAAGTAAAAAATAAAAATCATTATAATTTGATGTAATGTGAGACATTGTTGCTTATCAAGCAATCAAGCAATCAATCTGTGATGATCCTTTGATAACAATGAGTTTATCAAGCAATACAATAATGAAACTGTGATTGATGATACCTGATTAATAGTACTTGAGTGATAAACAACACCAGGTAAAGAGGCATAAAGATTTATAATTTTAGAGGGAAAGAAGGGAGAGTATGAATACTGAGTAAATTCTATTCAATAGATTTGGCCCAGAGAGAGAATAAGATACATTCCTACTTAGTTTTAAAAATCTATTTTAAAATCTAATTTACAGGAAGGGTGGGAATGGAAGAAGGGAAAACTAAGGGAAGAAGGGACTGGTAAAAGTGAAGGTGAAGGTATAAGTGAAAATAAACTGAAAATTAAATTTTAAAAGAAAAGTTAAAAGGGGCAACTAGCTGGCACAGTGGATAGAGCACCAGCCCTGGAGTCAGGAAGACCTGAGTTCAAATTCAGTTTCAGACACTTAGGAATTTCCTAGCTTTGTGACCTTGGGCAAGTCACTTCACTCCAATGCCTTAAATAAGTAAAATTTTAAAAAAAAGGAAAAAAGGAAAAGCAGTAAAATTTGGTGAGTAGGAATAAGAGAAAAGGAAAGCAAAAATATAAATGGAGAAAGATAGCATGGAGTGAAATTTAGAATTAGTAAACAGCTGTAAATGTGACTGGGATGAACTGTCCCATAAAACAGAAGCAGATTGCAGTATGGATTAAGAACCAGAATCCTACAATATGTTGTTTACAAGAAACACATTTGAAGCAGAAAAATATAAACAAGGTAAAGATAAAAGGATGGAACAAAATATATTATGCCTCAGTTGAAGTAAAAAAATAAGGGCTGATCTCAGATAAAGTAAAAGCAAAAGCTGATCTCATTAAAAGGGATAAGGAAGGAAACTACATGTTCTTAAAAGACACCATTGGTAATGAAGCTATATCATTACTAAACATGTATGTACCTAATAGTGTAGCATACACATTCCTAGAGGAAAAGCTGAGTGAATTATAAGGAAACATATACAGTAAAACTTTAATAATGGGGGACCTCAGCCTCCCTGTCTCAGAACTAGATAAATCTAACCATAAAATAAACAAGAAGGAAGTTAAGAAGCTGAATGAAATATTAGAAAACTTAGATATGTTAGACCTCTGGAGAAAACTTAATGGGGATAGAAAAGAATAAACTTTTTTTCTTAGCAGTCATGATACCTATACCAAAATTGATCATGTACTAGGGCACAAAACCCTTATAATTAAATGCAGAAAGGCAGAAATAATAAATACACACTTGTCAGACCATGATGAAATAAAAATTACATGTAAGAAAGGGTCATGGAAAGACAAACCAAAAACAAGCCAAAATTCTTAAATAATAGGTAGAACAAGCAGCAAATAATAGAAACAATAATTATATCCAAGAAAATGATACTAATGAGACATCATACTAAAATTTATGGGATGCAACCAAGGCAGTTTTGAGGGAAAAGTATATTTCTCTAAATGCCTATATGAATAAAATAGAGAAAGAGGAGATCAATGAATTGGGAAGAAAACTACAAAGGCTAGAAAAAGAACAAATTAAAGATACCCAATTAAGTACCAAATTAGAAATTCTGAAAATCAAGGGAAAGATTAATAAAATTGAAAGCAAGAAAATGATTGATCTCATAAATAAAAGTTGGTTTTATAAAAAAGCCAACAAAATAGACAAACTTTTGGTTAATCTGATAAGAGATGATACCCAAATTGCCAGTATCAAAAAACAAAAAGGGTGAACTAACCACTAATGAGAAAGAAATTAAAGAGATAATTTGAAACTACTTAGCTAAACTGTATGCCAATAAATTGGATAGCTGAGTGAAATGGACGAATATTTACAAAAATGCAAACTGCCCAGATTAACAGAAGAGATAACAAATAACCCCATTTCAGAAAAAAAAATAAAGATACCATCAATAAACTCCCTAAGAAAAAATCTCCAGGTCCAGATGGATTTACAAATAAAATCTACCAAACATGTAAGGAACAATTAATTCCTATTCTACATAAAGTATTTTTAAAAAATAGTGCTGCCAAATTCCTTTTATGACACCACTACAGTGCTGATATCTAAAACAGACAAAGAAAATTATAGACCAAATTTCCCTAATGAATATTGATGCAAAAATCTTAAATAAAATTTTAGCAATGAACCTGCATCTTATTATTACTAGAATAATACACCATGATCACATAGCATTTATACTAGCTAGGTAAGGATGGTTCAATATTAGAAAAATATTCAAAATAATTGAACATATCAGTAGCACATTCAACAGAAATCATATGATTATCTCAGTAGATACTGAAAAAGCCTTTGATAAAATACAACATTTATTCCTATTAAAAACACTAAAAAGTTTAGGAACAAATGGAATTTTCCTTAAAATAATAAATAATATCTACTAAAACCATCAACAAATATTATATGTAATGGGAATAAACTCAGAGTATTTCCAATAAAATCCAAAAAAACCTGGTGTTGTTTATCACTCAAGTACTATTAATCAGGTATCATCAATTCACAGTTTCATTATTGTATTGCTTGATAAACTCATAATCTCAGGATGCCCATTACTACCATTACTATTCAACATGATATTAGAAATGCTAGCTTTAGCAATAAGAGAAGAAAAAGAAATTGAAAGAATCAGAATTGGCAATGAGGAAGCAAAAATTTCCCTCTTTGCAGATGATATGATGATAAACTTAGAGAACTTGAGAAAATCATCTAAAAGACTCCTTGAAACAATGAACAAATTCAACAAAGTATCAGAATATAAATTAAATTTCAACATTTCTATAATAATAGTTTGTCCTTCATTTTCAAAGAAGACTACGACATTAGGGAGGTGATGCCTTGACAGGCACATGAATTGGATTTGAGTGAGGGGTGCTGTGCTAAATAACCACCCTCACTTCCTCCAGAGTCAGCTGGTTCCAGTGGCCAGATATGAATCAGGATGACTGGAGATGTCCCTGGATGCTAGGCAACCCGAGTTAAGTGACTTGCCCTATGTCATGCAGTAAGTGGCAAGTCTCTGAGGCCAGATTCAAACTCCTGTTCTCCTGGAGAATCATGGAATGAGTTACAGGATTGGATGCTGAGCAAAAGCAGAAGAACCAAGAAAACAATGCACACATTAACAACAACATTGTGAAATGATCAGACTTGATGGAAGCATCTCCTCTCAATAGTTCAGAGGGCTAGGACATCATATTAGACTGGCTATGGACAGCGCTACCCCCATCCAGAGGAAGAAAAACAAAACAAAACAAAAAAAGCCCTTCAGAATCTGATGAACATGTTATAAAAATTATCTTTTGTGTGTCTCTTTCCCTTAATCCTAATTCCTCTTACCCAAAATGACCAATCTGTAAATATGTTTATCAAAAATATGCATGTCCAATGTTAATCTAACTGCCACTGGGGGGAGGGGGGTGGGAAGGGAGGGTGGAAGGAAATTTTGTAACTTAAAAATATACATATGCATATGGATGAATGTTGAAAAAACTTTCATAACATGAATTTGGATAAACAAAAAGTCAATTAAAAAAAGAACCAATCAGGGACATAGTTTACAGTCCTGGGGCATAGGAAAGGAAGAGGACATAAGTAAAGACAACTGGCATAAGCCTCAAAAAAAAAGAGGAAAAGGACCTATTTGTATAAAAAATATTTATAGCAGTCTCTTTGTGGTAGCTAAGAATTAGAAGTTGAGGGGAATCTCTTCAAAGGAAAAGGTTGAAAAAGCCATGGTTTATGATTGTGATGTAATGTTAGTGTGCTATAAGAAATGGTACACAAGTTAATTTCAGAAAAATGTGGGAAGAATTATATGAACTGCTGCAAAGTGAAGTGTGCAGAAGCAGGAGAATGTTGTACATCGTAATAGCAATACAGTTTGATGAAGAATTATGAATGACTTAGCTATTCTCAGCATACAATGATCCAACATGATCCCAAATGATTAATGATGAAACATGCTATCAACTTCCAGAGAAAGAACTTCTATTGTCTGAAAATACACTGAATCATACTATTTTCCTTCCTTCCTTCCTTCCTTCCTTCCTTCCTTCCTTCCTTCCTTCCTTCCTTCCTTCCTTCCTTCCTTCCTTCCTTCCTTCCAAATGACTATATGGAAATATAAATGACTTGCTTTATCATTGGAGAATTGTATAAAATTTGGAACTCAAAATATTAGGAGCAAGTACAGAAGAGAGCAACAGTCCTGACCCTGGTAGTAAGGTAGAGTTTCAAATCTAGTCTCTAGTCTGAAGACTGGCATGATATAACCAGAACACAAATAGGAATTCCTGGCAATGTACTAAAACAAACCAGGGAAAACTCACATTTGTGACTCACTTGGAGAACTCAGAATAGAAGGCAGTATCCAGACTTCTCTGCAGTCAAACCATTTGGGTCCAATGAAAGCTTGCTGCCAAAGCTGTTCTTTAGATATTGAAATAACAAGAGTGTTCAATATTAATAAAAAAGAAGAATCAGGTTACTAAGAGGACACAAACTAGGAACAAGAACAGCCCAGCCATTTCCTCCAAAAGTGTACACAAAGTCTAAAGTCAAGGAAAAGTTTCCTGACAAACAAAAAGAATGCCACCATAATTAATTATTGCAGTGATAAGGATACTCAAGACACAAACACAGGAAAGCATGATTACAAAACAGCTATAAGTAAAGCCACAGAGAACAACACAGATTCCTGGAAGAGATGAGACAAGAAGTTGTTTTTTTAAAGAGTAAATATTATTTTATAAATGAAATGATAGCAGTATAAAAATAACTGGAAAAGAAATGCACAATAGAAGAAATAATTGCTGGACCTGGTTATTGTTTATTTGTTTGTTTTGATATTAAAGAAAGAAAATTAGCAACCTGATATGAGATAAAAAACATACCTAAGAATCAAGTTCCTTGAAAATTAACATAGACCAAATAGAAGGAAGAATCACTTCTTGAGAAAACCAAAAATATTGTTAAACTATTGAAAACATAGAAGAAGAATACAAAAAATAACAACCTGGAAAACATCAAAGAGAAATAATATAAAATTATTGTATTATCTGAAAGCCACAACATCCCCCCACCAAGTACTGAGAAATCATATTTCAAGAAATCATAAATGAACCTTAGAACTAAAGGGCAAAGTGAAAACTAGAATCACCTACTGAAAGAAAACACAAAATGAAAATTCCCAGGGATAATGCAACAGAAATATAAAACTTCTAGATCAAAAGAAAATATTGCAAATAGAAAGAAATAATTGAAGTGCTAAGGAGCCAAGTCAAGTACACACAAGATTTAGCAGCAATCATATTAAGGATTGGACAGCCTGGAATAAGAAACTACAGAAGGTAAAAAATATAAGCTGACTAAAAAAGGATAACTTCTCCCCAAAACTCAATATAATCCTATAAGGACAAATAGGTTGTCATCATTACATCATTATATCATTGTCATCATGTCAAGCAAGACTCATGGAAAAAACAAGAGCTGAATAGAAACATTGAAAGACAAACTCAGGGGTCTAGAAGTATAAAGTAAATGTAAGTGAACAATTATAAGGGATTAAATAAAGATGAACTGTTTAAATTTAAAGTGGGGGGCAGCTAGGTGGCGTAGTGGATAAAGCACCAGCCTTGGAGTCAGGAGTACCTGGGTTCAAATCTGGGCTCAGACACTTAATAATTACCTAGCTGTGTGGCCTTGGGCAAGCCACTTTAACCCCATTTGTCTTACAAAAAATACCTAAAAAATAAATTTAAAGTGAGGAGAAGATACAGGTATTTCCTCAAAACTCTATAATAATCAGGGATCAAAAAAGGGGTCTAATAAGTCAGAAGGTCAAGATAGTAGAATGGAGGCAGGAATTTCCACAAGTTCTACCCAGATCATTCCAAATGCCTTAAAATTATGATTCTAACCAAATTCCAGAGTGGCAGAACACACAGAAAGATTGAGTTAAAACAATTTTCTAACCCAAGACAACTTGGAAGATTTGCAGGAAGAGTCTGTTCCACTGGGGTTGGAAAAGGTCACAGCATAATCCAGGCCAGTGCACTGGAGTGATCCAGCTCTAGCCTTCCAGGAACAACCTGCAGGTCACCTGGGTACCTGGAAGCCCTTGGGTCCATGGCAATGGACCTTTCCAGACCTCTCAGCCCAGGGATTGCCAAGGACAACTTGGAAGGTCAGTGGGAAAACTCTGCAGTACCAGAATGAGCACAGAGTCCAGGTTAGCCAGGCCTCAGTGCATACCTACCCCAGGAACCTGCAGAATCACCCAGAAGCTAATTCTAGAGCATTTAGCCCACAGATGGTAAGGGGTCAAGGGAGACTGCAGAGGTCTCACTGCTATCCGTGAGGCAGGACTCTGGTGCTTTGCCAATTCTCAGATCCCAGTCTCAGAAAGGGGAACTTTACTGCCATAGCAAAGTAGGGACAACTCCTGGGCAGAGGGGAGAGCTTGTGGTCATCCTCAGACCAGAGCACAGTCCAGGAGAGCAGTCAGAGCTTCTCATAAGAACTTGAAGGAATTGAAGTCTTGGCGGGGGGGGGGGGGGTCTCAACAACTCTGAAAAGTTTAGGAAAGTGCATCCTCTACCCTGGAAGCAGAACTTCTTAACAAAGATTAAAATTAGGTCATAGGCTGGGGAAATGAGCAAACAACAGAAGAAAAAGAGTCTGGCCATGGACAATTACTTTGAACTCATGGAAGATCAAAATACACACCCAGAAGAAGACAAAGTCAAAGTTTCTGCATCCAAAGCTTCCAAGAAAAATATGAATTGACCTCAGGCTATGGAAGACCTAAAAAAAGAATTTGAAAATCAAGTAATGGAGGTAGAGGAAAAATTGGTAAGAGAAATAAGAACAATGCAGGAAAATCACGAAAACAAAGTCAGCAGTATGGTGAAGGGGATACAAAAAAAAACACTGAAGAAAACATCTTAAAATCTAGAAAAAAAAGCAGTCCAAAAGGTCAATGAGGAAAGAATACCTTAAAAAGCAGAATTGGGCAGATGGAAAAGAATATTAAAAACTCTCTGAAGAAAATAACTCCTTCAAATGTAGAATGGAGTTAAGGGAAGCTGATGATTGTGAGAAATCAATAAACAATAAAACAAAATCAAAAGGACTAAAAACTAGAAGGAAATGTGAAATAGCTTATTGGAAAAACAACTGACCTTGAAAAACAGATCCAGTAATTTAAAAATTATTCAACTATCTGAAAGTCATGACCAAGAAAAGAACCTAGACTTCATTTTAAAAGAAAATCCTAAGGAAAACTGCCCTGATGTCCTAGAAGAAGAGGACAAAATGGAAATGGAGGGAAACTATCAATCACCTCTGGTAAGAGATTCCAAAATAAAAACTCTCAAGTCAAAGAGAAAATATGGTAGCTAAATTCCCAAACTCCCATGTCAAAGAGAAAATATTACAAGCAGTCAGAAAGAAACAATTCAAATATTGTGGAGCTACAGTCAGGATTACACAGGATTTAGCAGCTTCTACATTAAGGGCTCTGGGGCTTGGAATATGATATTTCAGAAGGCAAAAGACTTGGATTACAACAGAAAATAAACTAACCAGCAAAACTAAACATCCTCTTTCAGGGAAAAGATGGATATTCAATGAAATAGGGGACTTTCAGGCTTTACTTTTGAAATGACCAGAGCTGAACAGAAAATTTGATCTTCAAGTACAGGACTCAGGTGAAGCATAGAGAGGTGGACAGGAAGGGCAAATCATGAGGAATTTAATGATTTTATTCCTGCATGGGAAGATGATACTGAAAACTCATATAAACCTTCTCATTTATTAGGGAAGTTAGAAGGAACACACACACACACACACACACACACACACACACACACACACATATATATATATATACATATATATATATATATATGTATATATATATATATATATACATTGCACAGGAGGGAGCTGATTATGAAGGTATAATATAAAGATGGAGTCAATGATAAGAAAGAAATGTAGGCATGGCTAGGTGGCACAGTGAATAGAGCACCGGCCTTGGAGTCAGGAGTACCTGGGTTCAAATCCAACCTCAGACACTTTATGACCTCAGACACATCTAGCCGTATGGCCTTGGGCAAGCCACTTAAACCCATTGCCTTGAAAAATCTTAAAAAAAAAAAGAAAGAAATGTACTGGGAGAAAGGGAAAGGAGAGGTAGAATGGGCTAAGATATTTCATAAATGAGGCAAGAAAAAGCGTTTGCAATGGAGTGGAAGGTGGGCAAGTTGAGAGAGAATGAGTGAGCCTTCAGAAGTGGCTCAGGGAGGAAACAACATATACACTCGATAGGGTATAGAAATCTATCTTACCCTAGAGGAAGAAAGAAGAGAAAAGGGATGGGAGAAAGGGGACAGGGTGAGGGGAAGGGTGTGAATGATAGAAGAGAGGGAAGATTGTGGGAGAGGGAAGTTAGATACAACACACTTTTGAGGAAGGACAGGTGAAAGGAGAGAGAGAATAGAATAAATGAGAATGGGAAGGAATAGGATGGAGAGAAATACAGCTAACAATAGCAACAATGGGAAAAAGTATTGAAGCAACTTCTTTGATAAAGAATGCAATCTATCCCTGAGTCAATGGTATCTGAATACAGATCTAAGTACATTTTTTTCTCTCACTTTATTGTTCTTGGGTTTCTCTATCTTTGTGGAGGGAGGGAGTATTATGTTTACTTTTACAACAAGACTATTGTAGTCATGTGAAAATAAATTTAAAATAAAAAAATTGATAAAGGAATAAAAAATTATATTGGAATGAGGAAAGAATGAAAATTTGGGGAAATTATTTCACATAATGTGGGTATGCAAGTTGAAAACTATATAAATAAGGAGAAAGCAGGGAAATGGGATAATGCTTGAACTTACTCTCATCTGAACTTGATAAAGAAGGGAAGGATTTAACAGAGAGATTTCAGTATAAAAATACTTATGAGAAATGAGGGAAAAAAGAAAAGGGGGGATATAAAAAGAAGAGATTAAGATAAGGATTGGTTCTCAAGAAAGCAGATTCTACCAAGAAAATGAATTGGGTTCTCTGAAGGGAGTTCTGATGAAGGAAAAGAGAAGGGCAGAGAAGGAGGAGATTTCATCAGATCTAGAGCTCTAGTGCTGAGCATACTCCTCTCTCTCACCACCTACTTCTCTTTTTATAAAGAGAGGGCTAGCAACTGATCAACATAATGACTAATCCCCCAATACCAGAGCATTCATCACAAAACATGTTACCTACTTCCTGGCAGGTGATCATCATAAGGTACAATTTAAGATGTATATATTTTGGATATAACCACTGTAGGGTTTTGTTTTGATTAAATATATTTGTTACAAGTGTTTTCTTTTTTATTTCTTCTTTAATATGTGTGTGTGTGTGTGTGTGTGTGTGTGTGTGTGTGTGTGTGTGTAGGGGCCAGGAAGTACATAGGAGAATAAGGTGATATGGAAAGGAAAAGAGGTTAATTTTTGATCACTAAAAAAATATGAAATGAAATTTTAAAATAAGTTGAATAGAACCATGATGATAAGGGAAAATGAAAAATCTATTAGTTCATATCACTTGGCAAAACATTCCAAAATAAAGATCTTGATCAAGTTGTTATGGGTGGCCAAATATCCAAAGATAGTGAAGCTTCCCCCTACTGAAAGTGGACTGTAATTGGTCATATGTCTCTACACAATAAACCTGAAACCTTCAAATGTTTAATCAATTGACATAAATTAATCTAAGATAATCACCATCTGGCTATCTTAGGGTACTTTTGATTTGGATAAAATAAAACACCTTAAAGAATGTCTTGATGAAACTTTCAAGAAAATCAAATATCTCAAGTGAAATACTTTTAACATGTGACTTCTCAAAAAAAAATCCAGGTGTGATAATCTGAAAATAATTTAGTCTCTGTTAAAAAAAATTAAACAAATTGAGGAGTGAAAAGAAAGAGGCAGAAAATCAAATTTGTGCCCTTTAAAACAATATACAAACTCTTTGCCTGCACATCAGAATTGCCTTGCTCAATTAAAACAGGAGCTTATCAGACCAACCTCTCCAAGCAAAGATTATTCAATTCCCTCCTTTCATTCTGAGGATGGGAAGGGAAAGAATAATCCCTTGAAGTCAAAATTCCAATACACCATTCCTTTTTAAAATAAATTGGGGTCAATACTCCAACTTATTACTTTTAATTGAATTATGTGATATCTGACATAAATCTGCAAGAGATTTAACTGGTAATTTTGTGATGGTTCTGATTCAGTTCCTGTCATCATTGAAAATACAAAACAAGTATGTATTTGTCTTACATTTTGTCTGTGTTTTTATTTCTTTGTAAAATGCAGGAAAATCTAGCTTGTCTCATGTTTACTATCGTTTGTGGATTCTGCCACCCTGAAAGATTTCTAAAAGGGAAAATGCAGCCAGTCAGAAAAACTCCTAAAAGCTGCAGCCGGGGTGGCTAGGTGGCGCAGTGGATAAAGCACTGGCCCTGGAGTCAGTAGTACCTGGGTTCAAATCGGGCCTCAGACACTTAATAATTACCTAGCTGTGTGGCAAGCCTCTTAACCCCATTTGCCTTGCAGAAACCTAAAAAAAAAGAAATATTCAAAGAGGAGACAGTTTCTGGGGACCAGCATCAAACTGAAACATGACCTCAGTCTTAGCCATCCCAGTCATGATCCTCTACAGGAGGGTTGTCCATGACCATGCTTTGGTAACATCAAATTAAAGCTTTTCCTACCAGATCTGCCGTTGGTGGATTTAAGGCAAATCTTATCTTTAAAGAGCTTAAGATGAAACATGCAGAGGAAGGAGATGTGAAAGATGGCTCTGGTGGGAAAGAAACCACCTGAATACTCCAGTGAAAAGTGGTAGAACTCCTTAGCCATTAATTCAGATAAAAAGATTGACTACACAATTATAATAGCTGACATGGACTTACTGGATTTAATGACTGACAAAATGAATTCTTAAGATGGCTTTCAAGATAAATTGAAAATTCCTGGCAATATGTGTTTGGTAATGAATTTTCAGAAATCTACCTGGAAAAGCTAAACTAGCTACATCTTGGCCTTCTGCAAAACATCAAGGCTTTATGTATATAAATATTTGTGGCATGGATGTGTGTACACACATACTGTACCCACATACATCCATGAATGTATACATCAGTATAGTCAGAAACTAGCCAAAAATGAATTGGCAAAACTGTGGGACATAGATGTCATTGGCCTGGTACTCCTAAAGCTCTATATTAACCTAGTTCCAAAGTATTACTACTGAGAGTCTTGCTAATTACATAAAATTGTACAAATCTACTTCCAGAGAAAGAACTGATGGAAATTGAAGGCAGATTAAAGTGTACTTTTTCTTTATTTTTATTTTTTGGTCTGTGTTTTCTTTTACAACATGACTAACATGGAAATATGTTTTTCATGTCTGTACATGTGTAACCTATATCAAATTGCTTGCCTTCTCAAGGAGGGTGGGAGGGAAGGGAGAGAATTTTAAAGTTAAATTTTTTTAAATGAATACCAAATTTGTTTTTACATGTAATTGTAGAAAAATATTAAATTATTTGAAAAAGTAAAAGTTAATGGGAATTTTAGTTTGGGTTTAAATTTATCTACAGGAGTAGCAAAATCTAAGAACTTAGTAAACAAAAGATCTCATATTGCTAATTAAATGTATTTAAGGATTATTCTGCTGAGATTTCAATTTTGTAGTTTTCCTTAGGAGAACTGGACAAAACAAAATACCACTAGCTGGATAATAATTGGTGTTGTGCACTTGAATACCTTTAATCTATTTTCCTTAATATTTTAAATGCTATAATGGAACTTGAATTTTAAAAAGAATGTAATTTTTTATTTTTGTGTAATTGAAAAAGATCAGGAGTGGATCATGGAGAGACACTTGACTGTCCTGTTTTAAAATGAGACCTTTTAACAAGGAAGGAAGATCAGTGGGTTAGAGTCTTGAAATGATCATTATTCATAATTAAGTGGGCAATAAAATTTGCTTTGAGAGGCACAATTTTTATTGGATTAACTTCATTCAGCAAACTTTTCATTTTTTCCTTCTTCCTAACTTTACTACCACATATATGTTTCTTACTTAACCTGATTTAATTTTTTTCGGGTGTATGAATGTTAATTTATGCAATGTAAGTTTTTTGTAATTTTCTAATAATGACTTTTTTGAAGGTTTTGTAAAAAATTAAATTTGCTTTTCCAGGTTAAAAATATGAAAACACCATAAATTATAGCTGTCATTATCTAGGTACCAACTTCAGAAGAACAAGCAAATTAAAAATAATGATGGAATCCTTCTAATAGAAACAACAAATTTGGCACTAATGAGATGAGTCCCCAAAAGCAAGGATCATCAGACTGCTTAAGGAGGGTTAAATCATCCCATGTTGGAAATGGAACTGGCTATAACTCCCAGATAGTCAACGATGTGACTGGGCCTGCGAGTGACTGCTCTACTTTCCAAACTGGGTGAGAGAAGGAGACCCTGTCTTAAAAAACAAGCAACAAAACTATATTTGCATTTGCATTTAGATTAATTCACTTTTTCAAACATTTATGCAGAATGTGTTTTTGTTTTTGATACAGTGGTACTTATGCATGAGATATATTGACACTATGAATCCCTTTACCTTTTACACTATTTTATGGCCTTACAAACAAATACAAACATAGAATTCTTCTACTGGACTGCCAAGGGTAAAACTATTCACTTTAAGTAGAATACAACTTTATCCAAATCCTTGTACCTTTTGAGTATTAGGTCATTATTCTTCAATTTACCTGGTACAAGAGTGTGTGGTCAGACAGATTCATGAAGACACAAAAATGGAAGAAAACGAAATCCCCTGTCAGGTAGCATTTCAAGCAAAGTTCTTACAAGTACCCAGGAGGAACATGTTTGTGTATGTCAGAATTGCTCTGTGGGTATTTGAAAGATTTCTCTTGAACTTTTGTGGCTCTTTTACGGAGCTCACTCTTTAAAAAAAAAGATTTTCTGATAAAGAACTCATTTCTAAAATATTTAGAGAATTACATCATATTTATAAAATTACAAATCATTTTTCAATTGATAAATGGTCAAAGGATATGAACAGGTAGTTTTTAGTTGAAGAAATTAAAGCTATCTATAGTCATATGAAAAATGTTCCAAATCACTATTAGAGAAATGCAAATTAAAACTCTGAGGTACTATCTCAAACCTATCAGAATGACTAAGATGGATAAAAAGGAAAATGATCAATGTTGGAGTGGGGAAATTGGAACACTAATGCATTGTTGGTGGATTTGTGAACTGATCCAACTATTCTGGAGAGCAATATAGAACTATGCCCAAAAGGCAATAAAACTGAATACCCTCTGATTCAACAATACAACTACTAGGTCTCTATCCCAAAGAGATCATAAAAAATGGGGAAAGTTCCACATGTTCAAGAATATTTATAGCAACTCTTTTTGTAGTGACAGAGAATTGGAAATTGAGGAGATGCCCATCAATTATGGAATGGCTGAACAAGGTAAAGTACATGGATTTTATTGGAGTACTATTGTTAAGAAATCATGAGTGGCTGGACTTCAGAGAAGTGTGTAAAGACTTGTGTGAACCATGCTGAGTGAAATGAGCAGAACAACAACATTGTGAGATAGTCAACCATACTGGATGAAGCTCATCTCAACAGTTCAGTGATCAAGGATAATCCTGAGAGACCTGTTACAAAAAAAAATGTCATCCATATTCAGAGGAAAAAAACTAGGAAGTCTTAATGCAGAGCAAAGCATATTAGGCTCACTTTTAAAAACTTTTATGTTTTTTCCTTCTTACTCATGTTTCTCCCTCAGTTCTAATTCTTCTTTCTCATTATGACTAATAGGGAACTATGTTAAACATGATTCATGTACAACTTTGACTAGATTATTCATTGCCATGGGGAGGGGGAAGGAACGGGAGGATAATAGAAAAATGTGGAACTCATAAATTTGCAAATGGATGAATGTCAAAAAAAATTTAAATGTTTAATTAAGAAGCCTTTATCTCCTTCCCACTCCCCACCATTAAAAAGAAAAGAACAAAAAATACCTCATAACAAATAAGCACAGTCAAGCAAAACAAACTCCACATTGCTCATGTCCAAAAATGTATGTCTCATTCTGCATCTTGAATCCATCACCTACTTGTCAGGAGATGAGAACTCAGTCTCATACTATTTGGGGGAGAAGCATTACAGACTGTTGTTTTACTAATAAAAGTTACTCCTTAACTAGTAAAACTGGACTGAACTTTCTAGTTTCAAAATTTATGCCAAAGGAAAAACAAACAGTGCTGTAAAAAATTTTGGAGTGGGAGAAGATGAGGTGAGGGAGGGGGGATTGGATAGGAATGCACACACTTTATAATCATGACCCCAAACTGGTTTAAAAAAAGTCAAAGGGTCTTTTTTTAATGCCATCTCTAGAGAAAAAAAATCTCAAAAGTTCAGTAGTCAACATTTTCTTTTAACAAATTCTTACAGTGAAGTCCTTTTAGTCTATATTTTCATTAGTGAATGAGCTGATCTTAGGCGGACTCTATTAAATAACATTGACCTGATTGAGGATTCAAAATATATCAACAGTGTAATTATAAGAATAAGAAAAATGGAGGTCATTCCAATGTAAAGAATCAAGAGTTTACTGAATTTTTTTGGGGGGGCCGGTCCACTGTCAATGCTTCCCCCATAGCCTTTAAAATTACAATAGGGAGGATTCCATCCATACAGGCAATGACAGTTCTGATTATGGTTACACAAGCCTCTGCCATGACATTTTGTTGCATTACACTCATTCTTTTCTTCGGGAATATCAACACATTTCCTATTCTTACACATTTTCTTTGGTCCACATCTTGTCCCATCTTTCACTTCTCCAATATCAGTACCTCTCATCCCAAAGTGATAATCCGTCCCCCAGCAGGTGGTACCATTGACATTCATTTGAAAGATGCTGCCAAAATCCTTCAAAACGGGGATTTCTGTTACATTTTCACACAGTATTCTTCCACATAAAATGTGATCTTCAGCACATTTCATATATTTGTTCCCCAAAAAGCCACAGTTACCCAAACGATCTCCTTCCATGTTTATTTCCCTGAAACATTTTAAGGAACCACCTTTTGCCATTTGGCCAAAGATACTTTTGCATTGGTAGTCAAGGCCTTGGCAATATTTCTCATAACAGAAGGCTCCATCTCCACATGGGCTTCCATTTAGCACATATGTGTCAGCTGGGCACCATGGTGAAACTCCATTGCAGTACTCTGGAAGATCACAGTTGTTAATCTGAGCTCTACATAATTGTCCTGCTGGAACAACCTTACAGTCTTTACAACAATGACCTAATGCACAATCAGCACCTGGAGATAGCCTGCAATTGGATTGGCAACAATGATTCTGTTGACAATCCTCTTCTGACCCACAGTCACATTCTTCTCCATTTTCCACCATCCTATTACCACAGTGCCTTAAAAAGTAGACTTGTTCTTCTGGGGGGTCAGCCAAACAATGTGCGTCACTGTTCAATTGTTTGTAAAAGTAATTATAACTACAGTTACTAAAGGTTTCTACCTTAAATATATTAGCATTCATGATGCAATTTTCCCCTTTACAAGAGCAGGTCTCCTCATCATGATGCATGCCCAGGTTATGACCAAGCTCGTGAGCAAAAAGGGCAGCAAGTAAAATCAAGTTGTTGTCAGTGAAAGAGAGAAGAGCAGTGGCATGATTTTCATTACAAATGTTTCCTACATAGCCTAAACCAAGGTATATCCCATATGAGTTGAAGACAATTAAATGTGCAGCATCATACTGTAAGCGTCCTGGAAGAGTTTTCTGTTGCCACTTCTGAAAATCCAAAGCAACTGCCCATATAGGACCTATGATGTCAATTAGATTGCCTTGAGTCCATATTTCTAAGCCTACCAAAAATATATGAATTCTCAGTGGGTCATACAGGATGTCAGTCATATGAACTATGTTTAAAACTTGTTCCACTACTTTTGTTTTGTTTTGATTTGAGAAGATAAATCGTTCATGGTCTACCACCACAGCCAGTTCCACAAATCTAGTAGATTCCCAAGTGGCCCCCTTGGTTGGAGTTTTTGACAGTCCTTGAAAATTAGGATGACTTATTTCCTCATCAGTTGCGGCACATTTCATTTTCAGTCCATTGTCCCCCAGGTGCTCCAAACGATACACTAGATGCTGAAAAGTGATCGTGGTGGACAGAGGCTCAATCTCATAGGTGACATTCTCTATCTTCAGCATCCCATGGAGGCCTCCAGAACAGGTGCTAAGGGCCACCACTGACTCAGGGATGCCCTCCACAATCCCCTGGTAGTAGCAATCATTGGGAATGAAGGGCAGGTCCATTGTGAGAACGTCCTGGTCGTTGTAGGTGAACACTGGGAGGTGTCGGGGCATCCAGAGCTTTCTAACTTTCAGGTGCATCACTCGTTTCTGACCCTCAATGTACAGAATGTACGTGTGCCTCCCTGCCACCTCAGGGACCCCCGTCTGGGGCGGTACCTTCCAGGGAATCACCACTTCATAGGAGGTGAAGCGCCAGCCTGGTCGAGGCTGGAGGCAGTCTGCGGGGGCCAGAAGCACCTCCAAGCTGAGCCACAGAAGCAGGGCTCTCCCTATCACCCCCACGAGCATTCTCCAGCCGTAGTGAGAGCGAGAGTGGCCACCGCAGGTTGAGTTTCAGGCTGGAGCCGCGACTGGAAGCGAGCGCTACTCCAGCGAGGATCCGCCAAGTGCACACCCTGGACCTGAGCCCTTCCACTTAGCCCTCCGCTCACCCAACTCCCAAGTCTGGCAGCTGGCCGCGAGCCCCTCGGCTGTGCCCCCCACCAGGCAGTCAGCGTCGTGCTGACTGACCTAGCGGTTACTGACCTAGCGCGCGCCTGGACTGGCCAGAAGAGAGTCCTAACTCCCGCCCGCCCTTCCCTTGACTCCCCTCCCTTTCCTTTCCAAGAACCACAGATTCAGTAGCCGGGGAACAGAAGAAAGGGAAATGACAAAGACAAGGATCAATCAGTATTTGACGATGTCTTTCCCAGCAGAGTCATAGTGCAAACATTTTTAATTTTTTAAATTAAATTAAATTTTTTAAAAATTAAATTTTTTTCTGTTAGGAAGCATTTATTTCCCCCTTCCACTCCCCCCATTCAGAAGAAAGAAAGAAAGAAAAAGAAAGAAAGAAAGAAAGAAAGAAAGAAAGAAAGAAAGAGGAAAGTCAAACCCTTAAGATGGACCTAGGATACAGGATATTTTGTACTTGTTTTGTATATTTGGACCTATTTTGGTACATGATCAATGCAGGAAATAATCGTTCTTGACTCTTATTTGTCCCTAAGTAGGCTCCTTCTTTATTCCAAGTCTAGGGGTGGGTTAAAGACTTCATAACAGTTCCTTTGTAATTGCGGAGCTGAAAGGGACAATAGAGTAGTTCATCTCTTAGTCCTTACAAGAGAGGCAATTACAGCCCATTAAAGTGAACTGATTTGCTCCATAGATTGAGATTTAAATTAAGGTCTCTTAAGATGTAGCTCTTTTAACTATTATTAATCTTCCTCTAAAGTAGAGATCAGAGAATGTATGAGGGAAAGTTAATGAGAATAACAATAGTAATCACGAAAAAAAACCAATAGTAATCATGATAGTATGTATCTAGTACTTTTATTTCTGCAAAACACTTTATATGTGTTCTCATTTGATTTGCTAATACAAATGATAGCTAGAATTTATATGGTACTTTAATCCTCACAACAATCCCATTTTACAGATGAGAAAACTGAGTTTGAGGGACTTGCTCAAAATCAAATCGCTAAATGAATGACTGAGGCAGATGTCCAATTCAGTTCTTACTTACTCCAACTCTAGCTCTCTATATATTGTGCCAAATGACTACGTAGAAAAAGGAAAGTGTCAGTACTTGAGTATTAATCTCAACCGTTATCAATACGAATACTCTTTTTCGGTCATCTGTTTGAAATATTTCTGTAGATGGCAACCCATATATACCTCATTCTGTGAGATTCTGATCTAGTTCCCTTAAATGTTGCTTTGGAGGATCAACCCAAGGTCTTCATTTAGGTCTTTTATTTAAAATTATGAATGCCACTGCAACATTTTTACCGTCCATTTATTATTCTTATTCTTCAATATCCCATCTCTTTTTCAGATAAAAATTTCCAGAAATTTTCCTTTACCTCACATATCATGAATCTCTCCATTTTTAAAGTAAATTGTAATTTTGAGTTTTCAAAAAAAATCATATTCCCTCTATTACAGCAATAAAGCATCATTGAAATACTGGTGTTTATTTGTTTAAAGGGGGTTTTGGAGTTAGAGAAGCTTTGTATCATTGAAACAGCTGTACAATTCTTCAAATTCAAATCAATCCTCTGACAGATGAATTCAATCGGTTGTGCATCTAATGTCATGGAATAGTTTGGAGAATAGGCATTCTTTGTCCATTTGATTTTTCCTGTGTGAATTCTTAAGTCTATCTCTTTTAAGTGTTCATGGTTTTTATTGAGAAACTCTACTATTTGGAAATTTGATGCAGTAAGCATGATATGATTTTGAGAAAGAACTTTTTCTACTATGGGGTTAAAACTTCTTTTTTTTTCCAGGTTTTTTTTTTCTGCAAGGCAATGGGGTTAAAGGGCTTGCCCAAGGCCACACAGCTAGGTAATTATTAAGTGTCTGAGGCTGGATTTGAACTCCGGTACTCCTGACTCCAGGGCCAGTGCTCTCTCCACTGCATCACCTAGCTGCCCCTTTTATGGGAACTTCTAAAGGAATTTTATTTTCTTTAGGGGTACAGCTTCCATTTGGACTGTATGGAGAACTTTTTTTTTAATTGACAAAGATGCTCACAAGCAACAAGGGATCTGGCCTTTGAAGTAAATGGCATCAAACTCTTTTCCTCATTGTTTTATAGTTCCTTATGACTGTGCTTTGGAGCCCTGGAGAAAAATCATTCAAACCTTAATTTAACTAATATTTAGGGTCTATCCAAAAGTGAGAAAAAAGATATTCAATGTAAATCTAGGTCAGGTTAAAACAGCTAATTATTCCATCCACATAAAACAAATTCTTAAAATGTCATTGACACACAGAGGTGCATTGACAGAGATTTAAAATGTGAAACAATAGGCTATACCTTAACAAATGAAATAGTAGCCCATTTCACTTTCACCTCATCTCTAAATAATTCCATGTGTACTGGCAAAGGAGGCCAGGATTTGGGCTCATTTTCCTGTCTGTAGTCATCTTCTCAGACTAGGTCATAGCTACTGATAATTCCTATTGCTGCCAGTTAACCCTATCAGAAAGACCAACAAATCCTTACTTTTTTTTTTTTAGGTTTTTGCAAGGCAAACGGGGTTAAGTGTCTTGCTCAAGGCCACACAGCTAGGTAATTATTATTAAGTGTCTGAGGCCAGATTTGAACTCAGGTACTCCTGACTCCAGGGCAGTGCTCTATCCACTGCACCACCTAGCCACCACCAAATCCTTACTTTTTCAACTCACAAAATCGCTTGAAATGTTCACTTCACTATTGCTTTTCTATTATTTAGGCTAATGGAAAGAAACAGAGGCAACCAGAAATCTGAAATCTAGGCTCAGACTTACTTTGGCAGAACATATAACATGTGAGAAAAGCTGCTTTACTCAGTAGAGATGAAGGAAAAGAGATATTTCCATCCCACATATTCTGGAGAATGTAAGAAGAGAGCAAGAATGAAAGTTGCCTCTCCCCTTAAAGTCTATTAAGTGGTGACTAGGTGACTGTCCCTGGTCCAATGACCAATTCTTTTTTTGGCTCATCTCCCTTTCCTCTACTGGCTTCACAAGGACCAGGAAACTTAGGTTAGGTTCCATTTCAAAGTACCAAATCCTTTAACATTGAGACCAAGCACATATGGCCCACAAAATGTCACTTGGGGAGGCCTGCTTAGTGGCATAAATGGTCTGATGGGATCCATGCTAGAAAGAGAAGACCAGCAGTGGGTTGAGGGACCTAATTTTCCTCATAATACAGAAAAAAGGAGAGCCAAAAATAGTGTGACATTGCAGCATAGTTTTAAGGAGAGATTTCATAAGGTTCAGAGGAAGACTGGGTAATGTTCCAAAGACTAAAATTTGACATAGGAACTCATTCCAGGAAATTTTAAAGAAAGAAATTCTGAAGACAAAAAAAAGAGAAATAATTCCATTAGAAAAGTTGGAGTTGCTTAAGGAGACCAGTGTCCCAGGGAACTCCTTAATGAACTTTAAAAAGGCATTTAATGAAAATGAAGGCAAGGATAGGTAAAGAGAACTGAATATCCCTCATAGTTATCTTTTTTTTCTATTTGCATAAGACCATCCAAGTTTTGATCCTTATTATATCTCACTTACTTCAACAGCTTCTTTATTCATCTCCCTGACTCAGGATTCTCTTACCTGTTCTCATACAGCTTTTAAAGTGATATTCTGAAAGTGCAGGTCTGACCATGCCTCTTCCCTCTCAACAAATTCCAATGGTTTCCTATTATTTTTAGGCTCAAATACAAAATCCTCTGGGTAAAATTTAAAGCCCTTCACAAAATAACTCTAATCTACCTTTGTAACTATCAATAGGCAATCACAACTTCATGAAATGTCCATGAAAACTATGAGAGAAATGAATATGCATATGGAATCCAATCCATACTGAGGTTTGCTTTTTTTTATGACAGCAGAACAAAGGAAGGAGTAGATACCAGAAATCTCTACCCAAAGGGGCATGGCACAGTGGGGGAGGGGGAAGATGCAGGAAAAGTGGGGAAAGAAGACGCCCCTCCCAAAAGGGAGGAGCAAAGCAATGGCAAAAGTCGTGTTCTTTTCTCTTGGGAGCTAAATGGATTCCTTATTTACACATTTCCCAACTACATAAGCAGTTTCTCAACCTAGTGCAGACTGGCACCTGTCCTGACTGTCCTGATTCCCAAGGACATACAGGGAATCCAGTTTGGGATGCAAACAACAAATTATGTTAATTGTCGAAGGGGTGAAGGGGTAGGGGTAGGGGAGGGACTTCATTCTTAATACATTCAAGGCTTCTTGTTTGCTATTGGTTCTGTGTTTCTGGAAAATATAACAACTCAAAAGGACAAGTTTAGGGGATCCTTTAACAGTCCTTAATACAGGATAGTTATGAATTACTCCAACTCATACACTCTTCAATTCAGCCAAACTATTCATCTTGTTGAATATACAACATTCTCATACAAATTCTGGTTGTCATCCTTTTGCACAGAATAACCTCTGTGTTTGGAATGTTGTCTCCTTGGTAGAATTCAAGTTTCTTGCAGGCAGAACTTCATTCTTATCTTTATATCCCCAGCATTAGTAAATAATAGTATCTTAATAGATGCTTATTGATTGATTAAGAAAGATATATGAGATAATTAAGCAATTACTAGACTCTAGTTGACACAAGTGACTGATGACTGATAGACATCAGTGTTTTAAGAAGTTCTTATGTATTCAATAACTAGTTTAGAGAGTTTTATTTAGGCAAGGACTACAGGGTACTTTTAATCACAATCAGTTTAGCAAATTTTGCTAGTCTAGGGGTGGCTAGGTGGCGCAGTGGATAGAGCACTGGCCCTGGAGTCAGGAGAACCTGAGTTCAAATCCAACCTCAGACATTTAATAATTTCCTAGCTGTGAGGCTTTGGGCAAGCCACTTAATCCCATTGCCTTGCAAAAACTAAAAGAAAATTGCTAGTCTGTGAAGGGAAGGTTCTTAAACTTTTCTTTTTTAAAAACTTTATTTTATTTTTCCCCATATACATGTTAAAGTAAGTTTTAACATTCATTTTTAAAGCATTGAGCTCCAAATTCTCTCCCTTCTCACTTCAGCCCTCCCTCGTTGAGAAAGCAAGTGATTTGATATAAGTTAAAAATGTGTAGTCATGTAAAACATTTTCATAATATTCATTTGTGAAAGAAAACATAGACCTCCCCCCTTCCCCCAAAAAAGGAACATCAGGAAAAATAAAGTAAAACTAGGTATGCTCCATCTGTATTCAGACACCACCCATTATCTCTCTGGCAATGAACAGCATTCTTTATCATAAGTCCTTAAGAATTGTCTTGGTTATAACACTGCTGAGAAAAGCTAAGTCATTCATAGCTGTGCATCCTACAATACTGCTATTACTTTGTATACAATACATTTCATTTTGTATCTGCTAATGTAACTCTTTCCACATTTTACAGAGAGCATCCTGCTCTTTTAGCATTCATCATAATCACACATCACAATTCAGTCATTCCCCAACTGAAAGGCATCCCATCAATTTCCAATCCCTTGCCACAAGAAAAGAGCAGCAATATATATATATATATATATATATATATATATATATATATATATATATATATATATATATATAATCCTTATATAAATAGTCCATTTTCTTCAAGTTTTTCATCTCTTCTGGAATAGCATTGCCAGGTCAAAGGATGTGCATGGTTTTATAGCCTTTGGGATAGTTCCAAATTGCTCTACAGTATGGCTGAATCATTCCACAACTCCTCCAATAGGGCATTAAAGTCTCTTTTTCCCTACATTCCCCCCAACATTTGTAATTTTTCCTTTCTGTCCAATTAGGCAATCCAACAGGTATAATGGAGTAACTCAGAATTGTTCTAATTTGCATTTCTGCAATCAATAGTGAGGTAGAACTTTTTTTAAAATATGGTCTTAGATGTCAGTGATAATTTCATTTGAAAACTGTTCATATCATTTAAAAGTTTATCAACTGAAGAACAGCTTTAATTTTTTATAAATTTGACTCATATTTCTATGTTTGTGAAATGAGGCCTTTGTCAGAGACTTTTTTTGTTTTTTCTCAAGGCAATGGAGTTAAGTGACTTACCCAAGATCACACACTAGGCAATTATTAAATGTCTAAGGCTGGATTTGAACTCAGATCCTCCTGAATTCAGGGCAAGTACTCTATGTACTACACCACCTAGCTGCTCCTATCAGAGAAACTTGTTCAATTTTTCCCCCATATTTACTCTTGCTAACTGTATTTCCCTAAACCCTCTTCCCCCTGCTGCTGTTTATTTTATTCTCTCTTTTACTGTCCCTCCTCTTAAGTGTTTTACTTCTGACTATGCCCTCCAACAAGCTACCCTCCTTTCTATCACTGCCCCCCATTCCCATTCCCTTTCCCTCCTATTTTCCTATAAGGTAAAATAGATTTCTGTTATTCAATTGAGTACATATGTTATTCTCTCTTTAAATCAATTCTGCTGAGAATAAGGCTCATTCACTCCTCTTCATTTCTCCTATCTTCTACTTCACTGCAAAAGCTTTTTCTTGCCTCTTATGTATGAAACAACTTATCTCATTCTACCTTCCCCTTTCCCTCTCTCCCAGTACATTCCTCTCTCATTTAACTCCCTCTTTTTAATATACTATCCCTTCATATTCAACTCCTACTTATGCCCTGACTATAATATACTCCTAATTGCTCTAAAAAATGAAAAAAGTTTTTATGAGTTATTAGTGTCATCTTCTCATGCAGGAATATAAATAATTCAACATCTTTGAGTCCCTTATTATTTCCCTTTCCTGTTTACCTTTTTATGCTTCACTTGAGTCAAATATTTTGATCATCAAATTTTCTGTTGAACTCTGGTCTTTTCATCAGTAAAGTTTGAAAGTCCCCTATTTCATTATCCCCTGAAAAAGAATGTTCAGTTTTTCTGAGTGGTTGATTCTTGGTTGTAATCCAAGCTCTTTTGCCTTCTGAAGCATCATGTTCCAAGTCCTATGATTCTTTAATGTAGAAGCTACTAAATTTTGTATTATCCTGATTGTAACTCCATGGTAATTGAATTGATTTTTTTTATGGCTGCTTGCATTATTTTCTCCTTGACCTAGGAGTTCTGAAATTTTACTATACTATTACTGGAAGTATTCATTTTGGATCTCTTTCAGGAGGAGATTGGTGAATTCTTTCAATTTCCATTTTATCCCTGGGTTTTAGACTATCAGGGCAATTTTCCTTGATAATTTCTTAAAATATGATATCTAGTATTTTTTTGATCATGGTTTTCAAGTAGTTCAATAGTTTTTAAATTATCTCTCCTATTTTCTAGGTCAATTGTTTTCCTGATAAGATATTTCATATTCTTTTGGTTTTTGTTTTATTATTTCTTGATCTCTCACAAAGTCATTAGTTTCCCTCTGCTTCATTTTATATTTTAAGAAATTATTTTCTTCTGTAATCTTTTGTATCTCTTTTTCCATTGACCAGTTCTGCTTTTTAAGGCATTTTTCTCCTCATTAATTTTCTGTGTATCTTTTCCCATTTGTCCCAGTCTGGTTTTTAAGATGTTATTTTCTTCAGTATTTTTTTCTTTCATCAAGCTGCTAACTTGTTTTTCATAATTTTTTCCATATTACTCTCATTTCTCTTTTCAGTTTTTTCATTACCTTCCTTACCTGATTTTCAAAATCCCTTTTGAACTTCCATGATCTTAGACCAATTCATATTTTTCCTGGAGGCTTTGGTTGTAGGAACTTTGACTTTGTTATATTCTTCTACATGTGCTTTGATATTCCTTATCATCACAGTAACTTTGTGTAGTCAGATTTGTTTTCTTCTGTTGTTTACTCATTTCCCTAGCCTATGATTTGATTTTTAACTCTTTGTTACAGGGGTAGGGGGCACACTATCCTAAGCTTGGGCTTTGTTTGGCAGTTGTTTTCAGAGATACTTCCAGTACTTGCAAGTTTCCTGTTTTTCTAGGGTGATATGATATAAGGAGAGGTTTTTAATACTCTCCTGGTCTGTGTTCTGGTCAGTTTGCAACCACAAGCATTCCTTTCTACCTTGGAACTGTGAGGTGGGTCCCTACTCCCCTGAGCACTATTGTGTTATTGCTCCTCTTCTTTCTGGGATGCAGGACTGTGACTTAGAGTCCTGCCTCAATGATTAGCAAAGAGACCTCTGCATTCTTCCCTTAGCCATTTGATACAAAAAGTCAGAAAAAAATATGAGAAAGTGAAAAAGAGCATGCTTTAGTTTGTATCAAATAAATATCAATTCTTTTTTGGTAGGCCAATAGTATGCTTCATCATTATCCCTAAGAATTGTCTTGGAACAAATGACTGTCATTCACAGGTCTTTGAACAATATTACTGTTGCTGGGTATAGCATTCTCCTAGTTCTGTTCACTTTACTATGCGTCAGTTTATGTAAGTCTTTCCATGTTTTTATGAAATCATTCTGCTTATCAGGGATCTGATTTAATACTACAGAGCTAAGATAAAATGTAAAATATCAATTAAGTTGTCCCACAAACTACTTCATGTTTGGTTAATTAAAATGTCACCATCCTGGCAGAATATAATAATTATAAATTACTATATCCTGCTTTGAGCGTTTGTCACAGTGTTTAGGATTCTTTTGTGTCAAGCCAATTTTTGAGAGTGTGGACAAATCTAACTTAGAATTAAGAGGATAGGTAGAAAGACCTTTGGACAAAAACATTAGTAGCACAATGCAAATGAAAGGTGTTTAGTGTTAAGACAGCCTACCCTCTATTGCCTTGGAGAAATTTAGTTAACAGAGACAAATAGTCCAGGATGCCAGAAAATACTAGAACCAGACAGGCAGCTTGTTTAGTGTAGTGAATAGAAAACCAGTTTCAAAGCCAGGAAGATCTTTGATTCTGACCTGCACTGGCTATATGACCCTTAGTAATCACTTACACAGCATCTAGATGGTTAAGTTGATAGAGTTCTGAGACAGAAGATTCATTTTTATGAGTTCAAATCTGGCCACAGACACTTACTTGGGATCTTCACAAGTCACTTAACCCTGTCTGCCTCAGTTTCCTCATTTATAAAATGAGTTAGAGAAGGAAGTGGCAAACCACTGCAGTATTCTAGCAAAGAAAATCCCAAATAAGAGCAAAAAAGTCGAATACAACTGAAAAACAACTCACAAGTTAAGTACTCATGGGTATCTCTAAGACCAGTAATGACATAGAAGATGCTATATTTGTAAAGGGAAGCTCCACACCAGGGATCTCTATGCAAGAAAATCACATAACTGTCTTCCTCTTCCTAAAATATGAAGTATCCTAAATTGCTGCAGGAGTACAAATTGCAAATTAAAGGGAATTATATTAGATGGTAGGACTGATTAATTTAGAGTTCAAAGAGCTCTGCTAGAGTTTGATTCTATTCACACTACACAATTCTTGTCTATCCAGGAGGAATGTCTTTGTATATGTTTGTGTGTGTGTGTGTGTGTGTGTGTGTGTGCGCGCGCGCGCACGCGTCTGTCTGTGCCTATCTGTGTCTGTGGGTCTGTATCTGTGTGTCTGTGTGAGTGTGTTGTGTATCTTGTCTCAATACTAATTTTAATTTGGGAGTAATTCAGAGGGTAACTGCCAAAGGATGTTAGGACAATCTATGTTGGTTGCTAGGTGGAGGTGGTATTTCTAAATTCTTCTTGGATCAACATCTATATTATTTTTCCTTTTACACAGTCTGAAAAAAGAGGGGAGGTTGTTGGTTGATCAGTTGATTCCCCCAAAGTTAGCGACATTGAACGAGAAGTCCACTAGATGGCAGCATTGGTTTGTCTGAAGTCCTTAGTTACAGGCATAATTCAAATTCCTGAGACCATAGAGTTAAGAGGGTGAGGGAAGGTAATTTACTCAAAGTAAGCACGTTGAGGGGTATCTGAGGTGTATGGAATAGTAGGATTCTTCATGGGGAAACTTGAAGAAAAATATGGATGTGCTCCAGTTTTTGCTCTCCATTTTCAAAGTTATTCCTGATATGTATCTACATTGATTTCTTAAAAATAAATGGAATCTTCTTTACAACAGCCAACATAATTTCAGAGAGTTTTTTTACTACTAATTTAAGTTGTTGGATTTGAGATTTCATCAATACCTATATTTTACCAATTCATAGTAGAAATTCCAGTGCAATTCTGTTTCATATATTATCACCAGTCCTTCCAAGCACCTTAGCTCTAAGTTCCTATCTTCCACACCCTAAAGAGCCAGCTAGGTGACACAGAGTTAGAGTACTGGACCTGAAATCAGCCCTGGACACTAACTGTATGACCTTGGGCAAGTCACTTACTCAGTCTGCCTCAGTTTCTTCAACTTTAAAATGGAAATAAAAACTACCTACTTGCTAGGCTTGGTATGGGGACTGAAATGAGCTAAATATGTGTAAATTATTTATTTAGCACAGTGCCTATTAGTTATTAATCAAAATCCTTCCTCAAGACAGGTGTTTTGTAAATGCATGTTTCTTTCCTTCTGACACTGTGAGGGACTTCAGTGGTAAGATCTTGCTTTTACATGTCTTCAATAAGATATGGTTACTAATGAGATAGAGACTGCAGCACTTGCAGAGATATCTTTTAAAAGTTGGGCTGTAAGCAGGACCAGTGTGTATACTTGGGACATTTGGATGTGGGGGATGGGAGGGGCTGATATAATGTTCTTGCTGGGGTTGGAGATCTCAGATTGTCTCCATCACCATTGGAAGGGAGGTAATGTGTAATATGAATTAACCCTCACATGGATCTTCCTGTCTTTCCCTCAGAGTGCCCTGCTACTTCAAATAGTCTGATTTACCTGCTGCAGAAATGACAGTTGGTGGACAGTTGGTAGGAATAGTAGTACACTTTTCCACAGGAATTGATCCTTGGATGATGACTGTGGGGGCTATCCTGGAAGCCAGGCTAAGGGTTTGGGGGGGGGTGCATTTTTTTCCTCTGGACTCTTGGGTTTACCTCCCTGCCTGTGGCAGTTAATGGTTGGTGTTATCAGTGGCAAAGGTTATCTATAAGGAATTGTTTTCCTTGATTATGGTTGCAGAGGCTAGGTTAGAAGCAAGACCAGAGGTCTGCATGGGAGTGAGGAGGAAATGTTATTCCCAGCTTCCTGGCTTCAAGTATTGGGATGTCTTCCTGAGGGAAATGCTTGTCAATATGAAGGTGGTCGTTTGCCTTACCTGACACAAGGAATCAGAGAGAGAAGAGGAAATAAGTTTGAGGGATAGTCTTGAAGAAAAGAATTTTAAAAGTATTTAAAAATACTAAAAAAATTAAATACTTTAAAATTAAATACTTAAAATCATTGCTTAGAAGTAAAACACAATAATAAAAATAACCAACATTTATATAGAATTCTTAATGCTTTACAAATCACTTTACAAGCATCACCTTTAATATTTTTTAAAAATTATATATTTTTAGCATTCTTTTTAAATTTTGAGTTACAAATTCTTTCCCTCATTCTTATTCCGTCAATAATAAGCAATATATTAATTATACATGTCATCGATTATATCTCAAATATGCATCAATTATACAAATATGTCATGTAAAACATTTTTCTATTAGTCATATCTTTTTTTAAAAAAGTGAGAAAAATAAAGTGAGAAAATTATACTTCAAGTTGTATTCAGAGTTTCTCAATTTTCTGGAGGTGAATGGAATTTTTATACCAGGAATCCTTTGGAATATTCTTGGACAATTGTATTGATCAGATTAGCCAAATCTTTCTTCATTGATCATCATTTCAACATTGCAAATAGAGTGTACAATGATTTCCTAGTTCTTCTCACTTCACTTTGCACCAGTTCATTTAGATCTTGCCATATTTTTCTAAAACCATTCACCCTTGTCATTTCTTATAGCAGAACAGTATTCTTTCACAATTACACAACATAATTTCTTTAGTCATTCCTCAATTGATGAGTATCTCCTCAATTTTCAATTATTTGCCACCACAAAAAGAGCTATTATTAATATTTTTGTATAAATAGGGCCTTTACCATTTTCTTTGATCCCTATGGGATACTGACCAAGCTTTAAGTTCTTAGCTAGGACAAAGGATATGCACAGTTTTATGACCCTTTGGTCCTAGCTCCAAATTGTTCTTCAGAGTGGTTCAAAAGTTTACTTCATTAGTATGTTTACTTTTCCCTCATCTTCTCCAACCTCTTACAGGCATGAGGAGCTATCTTAGAGTTGTTTTAATTTGCCTCTGTATAATCAATAGTGGCTTAATGCATTTTTCATATGACTATATAAAACTTGGATTTCTTCTTTTAAAAACTGCTTGTTTGTATTCTTTGGTTTTTTTTATCAATTGAGGAATGACTCTTTTTTTTCATAAGTTTAACTCAGTTCTCTACTTGATTTGTATTTGATAAATGAGGCCTTTATCAGAGAAACTTGGTGTAAAATTTTATTATATTACTTCATTGTTCATGTTATCTTTTAGAAAAATTTGATTATCATTTTTATTTAGGCATATTTTTGCTTCTGTTTTGTCTGAGACCATGATGGCTACCCCCATCTTTTTTAGTTCAGCTGAAACATAATAGATTCTGTTTTTTAAAAGATTTTAATTCTGTGTGTGTTTCTGTTTCTGTTCAAGTGTGCCTCTCTTGTAAACAATGTTTCTAATCTATTCTGCTATCTGCTTCCATTTTATGGTATTCACATTCACAATTATGATTAATAATTGTATAGTTTCCTCCATCCCATTTTCTTCTGTTTTTCCTTCTCTATCTCTTTTTATGCCCCTTCCTCAAGTCTTTTTTGCTTCTAACCACTGCCTCCCTTAATCTATCCTCATTTTTATCATCTTCCTGCTTTTATTCATCCCCTTTCCCTCCTATTTTCCTATTGAGTAAGTCATATTTCTATAAACAACTGCATGTGTGTATGGTTTTATGCGTGTGTGTATATGTATATATACATACATATGTACATGTGGATATATACACACATCTGTATATTTATATACATGCACACAGATGTATATATCTGTATGTGTATATATGTATATGTGTACACACACACACATATATATACATATATCCGTTTTTGAACCAGTCTCAATGAAAGTGAGATTCAAACATTGCCCCCCCATTTTCCTATGTTCCCCTCTACTGTAAAAACTTTTCCTTCTATATCTCTTGTATGTGAGAAAAAAATTTCCCAATTTTGCCTTTCCCTCCCCCTTCTCTTAACTCTTTCTCAAACCTTCAGTTTTGGGGGTGATCATTCAACATAACTCATACATATTCCCTCTATCTATGTTAATTCCTTTTAACTGCCCTAATAATGATAAAATTCTTGGAAGTTAAATATATCATCTTCTCATATAGGAATAGAAACAATTTAAGTTTCCTGAGATCATTATATTTATCATATTATCAAAATGTTTATCTTCCTATGCTTCTATTGAGTTTTGTGTTTAGTTATCAATTTTTTTATTCAATTCTGGTCTTTTCATCAGGAATACTTGAAAATCCATTCTTCCATTTAATAACTATTTTATTCCTGAAGGTTTATGCTAAATTTTGCTGGATAATTTATTCTTGACTACAGTAATAGTTCCTTTTGCCATCTGGAATATCATATTCCAAGCCCTCTGCTCTTTTAACATGGAAGCCACTAAATCTTGTGTCCTATTGATTGTGGCTTCACAATATTTGAACTACTTCCTTCTGACTGTATGAAATATTTTCTCTTTGACCTGGGAGTTTTGGAACTTGACTACAATGTTTCTGGGAATTTTCATTTTGGGATCTCTTTCAGAAGGTGATATGTGGATTCTTTCCATTTCTATTTTATTTTCTGGATCTAAGATATCAAACAGTTTTCCTTGATAATTTCTTGAAATTTAAAACCAGGTTCTTTCTTTGATCATGGATTTCAAGCAGTCCAATAATTTTTAAATTATCTCTCCTGGATCTTTTTCCAGGTCAGTTGTTTTTCCAATAAGATATTTCACATTTTCTTCTTTTTCTTCTTTTTTACTTTGTTTTATGATTTTTTAAAGTTTTATAGAGTCATGAGCTTCCATTTGCTGAATTCTAAATTCAAAGAAATTTTTTTCAAGGAATTTTTACACCTCCTTTAACATTTGTCCAATTCTGTCTTTTAAGGTGTTATTTTCTTCAGTATTTTTTGCCTCTTTTTACCAAGATATTAATTCTTTTTTCATAATTTTCTTACATTATTCTCATTTCTTTTTCCAATTTTCTTCTATTATTATTCATCTCTTTCCTTAACTCCTCCAGGGATTCTTGTTGGGTTTAGATTGAATTAGCATTTTTCTTTCAGGCTTCTTTTTTTGGTAGAAGTTTTTTATTTATTCTTGGTCTTTTCTGACACCATAGAGGTTTTTATTGTCAAATTCTTTTTTCATTCTTGTTTGCTCATTTTCCAGTTAATTTCTTGACTTTGAACTTTATGTTAAAGTTGAGCTCTGCTTCCCTTCAGAGTCCCAAGTCTCAGGCTTTTTTGTATTTCTGTTTTCAGTATTAGTTCTTGGGGTCTGCAAGTTTTTGATGGTTCCAAGGGGCTGTGATACTGGAAAAGGGATGGCAACTGTTCTCTTAGTGTACTCCGATCTTAATTCAACAAGGGTCCTTGATTTGCTGCAATCACAAGTAGCAGGACACTCTTTGCCTTGCAACTGCAACCAGGCTCATACTATTCTTTTTATGCTCTGGAACTGTGACTCCAAATTGCTTATTAGAGCAACTGTGCCTGTGTCATCAAATAATGCCCTGAAATCCCTTTCTGATCACAGCAATGGGTAAAGGTGGGGAGTGAAGCTTGGATGAGATGGAATTTCATCTCTCAGAGCCTAAGGTTCTAGAAGCATTTTGCTTCCACATTTTGACAAGAGGGGGAGAGACAGAGTGCAAGCAGAATGGTTTGCAAATGGAAAGTAGTATAAGTGGTCTGATTCTAGGCAAGGAAAGGTGATCTTAGGAAGGTCAGAGTAAAAAGAATGATTTGGAAATGATTGGAAAGCAGAGATAAAAACACTCAAGATTACCAAATTCAAGAGGTTTATTGTAATGCTCATATTTTAATCTAATAATTATATATTTGGCTAAAACCAAACTAGATGATTTCGATTACATTAAAAAGTTTTTGCATAGACAAAACCACTGCAACCAAGATCAAAAGAAATATAGTAAACTGGGAAACAATCTTTACAGCTAATGTTTCTGACAAAGGACTCATTTCTAAAATATACAGAGAACTGAGTCATAGGGGACAGCTAGCTGGCATAGTGGATAAAGCACTGGCCTTGGAGTCAGGAGTACCTGGGCTCAAATCCAGTCTCAGACACTTAATAATTGCCTAGCTGTGTGGCCTTGGGCAAGCCACTTAACCCCATTTACCTTGCAAAAACCTAAAAAAAAAGCCATTCCAACTACAAATTGGAGGATTTCATAGTGCAGTTTTCAACACTATGGATATCAGTTTCAACACTTCAGTTAAAATCAATTTTATTCCAATTAAGTAATACTCATTCTCCGAAAGAATTTTTTTTACTAATATTACTCCTTTTCCTTAGCATTCAGATGAAATGGTATGGTGTTAGCTAGCTTATAAAAAAAAGAATGGCATAGAAGAATAAGTAGTATATTTTAAGACTGAGGTGTTCAACTGCTAATTTATCTTTATTTCTTCTGGTAGATTGCTTTAAACTTGATTTGTCCATATGTAAAATGGAACAACAATACAAAATACCTCCTAAGCATATGAACAAAAAAAAATCATGAAGACACAGAGGAAATTATAAATGGTTAATAATATGTCCATTTTTTGAAGAGTTGGCAGTAGAAGTCATACATTTCACAGTCATAAAAAAATATAGGAACAGGATCAGAAATCTCATTAATTTAAAGAGACCCTCAACTCATACAGGTCAGCACCTTCTTTGTAATTTATAGTCTATAGAGACTTGCCTAGGAAACTGAGGAGTTTATATGCCTTGATAACAGTCTCTTAGCCAAATGTTTATTGATTGATTGATTGATTGATCATTCAACAAAATGACATAATTGGGACAATACACATTTTTTTAATCCACTTGGTTATTCTAGTGTGAATTGTTAGAGTGACTCTGTGGTATACTGACACAGTTCAATTAACATGTCTTTCATAAATGGGAGAAATTAGATAAACTTACCTCTTCTATTTCATTTGGATATTGATATTCTCCTTGTTATAGACAATCAATTGTTGGTACTTTGTAATTTCTAAGTTTATTCAGTATTTGGTACTGATAATCAAAAAGCAGTAAAATAAAGTTATCGTGGATTTCATCTATCAAGGAACTGAAGAAGTGACTTTAAGACTCGATTTTGTACTATAGAGTCAAAATGTTTTTTGATACTCAGCAATGAGTTCAGGAGAATTATGCTTTCTCTTTTCTTTTCTGTCAAGTATGTGTGTGTGTGTGTGTGTGTGTGTGTGTGTGTGTGTGTGTGTTCTGCTTTAGAAAATTATTTCTGAAAGCCTGTCTGACTTCTCATTAGATTTTATCCTAGATAACTTTGTGTCATATATAGACCATTCCAACAAAGATTTAATGGAGAAGTACAAACAGGGTGGATGGGTCATTTAGTTGCTGTTTCTTTGATCATCCTCTTTGGGGGAGGGTAAAAATGTAATCCTTGATTTGTCATTCCTTATGAAATTTTCTCTTTTTTAGAAATATTAAAATTAATCTGAGTGCCTTTAAAAAAGCCACTCCCCAAATGACAATGGTCAAAGGATATGCAAAGGCAATTTACAGATGAGGAAATCAAAGCAATCCATAGCCATATGAAAAATTGCTCTAAATCATTACTTATTAGAGAAATGCAAATTAAAGCTTCTCTGAGGTACTACCTCACACCTCTTAGATTGGCCAATATGACCAGAAAGGATAATGATCATTGTTGGAAGGGTTGTGGGATATCTGGGACACTATTACACTGTTGGTGGAGCTGTGAACTCATCCAACTTTTCTGGAGAGAAATTTGGAATTTTGCCCCAAAGGGCAACAAAATGTGCACACCCTTTGGTCCAGCAATACCACTACTGGGTCTATAACCTGAAGCGATGATGAAAAAGGGTAAAAACATCACTTGTACAAAAATATTTATAGCAGCCCTGTTTGTGGTGGCAAAGAATTGGAAATCAAGTAAATGTCCTTCAATTGGGGAATGGCTTAGCAAACTGTGATATATGTATGTCATGGAACACTATTGTTCTACTAGAAACCAGGAGGGATGGGAATTCAGGGAAGCCTGGAGGGATTTGCATGAACTGATGCTGAATGAGATGAGCAGAACCAGAAAAACACTGTACACCCTAACAGTAACATGGGGGTGATGTTCAACCTTGAAGGACTTGCTCATTCCATCAGTGCAACAATCTGGAGCAATTTTGGGATGTCTGCAAAGGAGAGTGCTATCTGTATCCAGAGAAACAACTGTGGAGTTTGAACAAAGACCAAGAACTATTACTTTAAATTTAGAAAAAGAGCCTGATATCTTATTGTTTGACCTTGCTATCTCTTATACTTTATGTTTCTTCCTTAAGGATATGATTTCTCTCTCATCACATTCAATTTGGATCAATGTATACCATGGAAACAATATAAAGGCTGAAAAATTGCCTTCTGTGGGGGATGGGGGGAGGGAAGTAAGATTGGGAAAAAATTGTAAAACTCAAAATAAGTAAAATCTTTAATTAAAAAAAGAATGGAGGAAGAATAGGAGAGAGGGAGAGAATTTGAAACTCAAAATTTTTAAAAATTATTGTTAAATTTTTTTTACATATTAACTGAGAAATATTTAATGAAATAAATAAAATAATTTAAAAATTAAAAAATTATATGTGTTTGGGACTTTTTGCCCTATGAATAAATCTGTAGTAATGTCCTCTCTCACTCATGTGGGCCACTGGTGCTATTCTTCCCTAGCTGCTCCTTTTGCCAGACCCTTGAATGTGACCTTTTTTCTATTTATTCCTCAGGAAGATATAGTGGGATAGAAGAAGGGCTTGAAGTTAGGAAGTCAAGAAAAGTTTTTGTTATTGTTATTGTTGTTCAGTCAGGTCCAACTCATTGTGATCCTATTTGGAATTTTCTTAGCAAAGGTACTGCAGTGCTTTGCCATTTCCTTCTTTAGTTCATTTTACAAATGAGGAAACTGAGGCAAACAGGGTTAAGTGACTTGCCCAGGGTCACACAGATGGTAAGTGCTTAGGGCTGGATTTGGACTCAGAAAGATGAGTCACTTAAGGATACAAAAGCTTAAACATAGGTCCTACTCTTGTGTAGTTTGCAATTTTGTGGCCATACCCAGAAGTGTGTTGGTAAATGATTAACAACTGGCTCACTGCGGAAAAAAATATAAACACAATACACTTTTAAGTTTATAGAGATAAGTTGTGAGCTCAAATGAGATAACATTTGTAAATATATTAGTACAATCTCTGATGCTTAATAAATTCTTCCTTCCCTTTCTTTCCCTTTTTCAGGTCTGTGCTTATCTACCATTTTCTTAAGACTAGACAAACAACAAAATAAGTGCAACCTTGATTTGTAGCATTTCACATTTCTGCTTACATAGAAAATTTAACAATCAACTATCAAGAGCCAGTTTGAGCTGTTTCCAATTTGCCACTGGACTCAAACATAACATAAAGGAGAACCAGTCTAGTCAATATATTACATGTACAGACATTTGTTGTTGAGTCATTTTCAAGTCTTCATGATCTAGTCTTAGAGTTTTCTTGGCAAAGATACTAGAATGGCCTGCCATTTCCTTTCTCCAACTCATTCTATTGATGAGTAAACTGAGGTAAATAGGGTTAAATGACTTTCCCAGTATCATACAACTATTAAGTATCTGAGACTGGATATGGACTTGTATAGATGAGTCTTCTTGATTACAAGTCCAGTGCTCTATTCATTGTGCCTCCTAGCTTCCACCATGCAGCAGACATAATACAAAATATCATTTCTTCTTCAGTGACTAAATATGTAAATTAATTCATGGGTTACAAAAGTATCCATAATACATAAGCAGATAGCCATAAGCAGTTCCTGAAAAGTCATTCCAGCAATAGCAGGATCAATAAACCTATATAGTTACAATGCATGCATATCATTAGTGTGTATATGCAAATTAGTAAGTGACAAAACAAAACTTTTTTTTCTCCTGCAACATCAAAGCTTGGTAACAGGCAGATGATTCTAATAGTTTGTGACCTTCTACACTTTCTGCATCTTTATCTGAGTTTACTGATGATAAAGGCTGATTATCATTAATTTTTTATTATATAAATATTTTATTAGTTTTCCAATTATATACGATAGTGGTTTCTATCTTTCTTTTTTTTTTGTAAGGTATTGTATTTTACAAGTTTTTGCCCACCCTCCCTTCCCTCCTCTCTCCCCACCACATAAGGCAATCTGATAATCTTTACATTGTTTCCATGTTATGCATTGATCAAAATTGAATGTGTTGAGAGAAAAAACATCCTTGAGGAAGAAATAAAATATTAGAGATAGTAAAATTATGTAGTACATAAGGCAATTTAAAAATTGAAGGTAATAATCCTTGGTCTTTGTTTAATTCCCACAGTTCTTTCTCTGGATACTGATAGTACTCTCCATCACAGATACACTAAATTTGTCCTTGATTATTGCACTGATGGAAGGAGCAAGTCCATTAAGGTTGAGCATCACCCCCATGTTGCTGTTAGAGTATACAATGTTCTTCTGGTTCTGCTCATCTTGCTCAGCATCAATTCATGCAAGTTTTTCCAAGTTACTCTGAAATCCCATCCCTCCTGATTTCTAATAGAACAATAGCGTTCCCTAACATACATATACTACAGTTTGTTTGTTTAGTCATTCCCCAATTGATGAATATCCCCTTGATTTCTAATTTTTTGCCACCACAATAGAGTTGCTATGAATATTTTTGTACAAGTGATATTTTTACCCTTTTTCATGACCTCTTCAGGTTATACACCCAGAAGTGGTATTGCCGGATCAAAGTATATACACATTTTTATTGCCCTTTGGACATAATTCCAAATTACTCTCCAGAAAGGTTGGATTAGTTCCCAGCTCCACCAACAATGCATTAGTGTCCCAGATTTCCCACATCCCTTCCAACATTGATCATTGTCCTTTCTGGTCATATTGGTCAATCTGAAAGGTATGAGGTGGTACCTGAGTGATTCTTTAATTTGCATTTTTCTAATCAGTAATGATTTAGAGCAATTTTTCATATGACTATAGATAACTTTGATTTCCTCATCTGTAAATTGCCTTTGCATATTCTTTGATCATTTGTCAATTGGGGATTGGGTTGTTTTTTGATAAATTTGACTCAGTTCTCTATATATTTTAGAAATGAGTCATTTGTCAGAAACACTAGTTGTAAAAATTGTTGGTCTAATCCAATTTTTTGCCATTCTATCTCTCAATTTTCCCAATAGCTTTTATCAATGAGTTAGTTCTTATCCCACAAGTTAAACTCTTTCGGTTTATCACACAGCAGAGTACTCTAATCATTCTTGCTGTCTTTTTTGCACCTAGTCTATTCCTCTGATCTACCACTCTATTTCTTAGACAATACCAGACAGTTTTGATGACTGAAGCTTTATATAATATAATTTTAGATCTGATAAGGCTAAGTTGCCTTCTTTTGCACTTTTTCATTAAATCCCTTGATATTCTTGACTTTTTTTTTCTCCATATGAATTTAGTTTTAAATTTTTCTAGCTCATTAAAGTAATTTTTAGAAGTTTGATTGGCATGGCACTAAATAAGTAGTTTAATTTAGGTAGAATTGTCATTTTTATTATATTAGCTCAGCCTATCCATGAGCAGTTGATATTTGCCCAGTTATTTAAATCTCATTTTATTTGTGTGAAAAGTGTTGTAAGGTTGTTTTCATAGTTTCTGAGTCTGCCTTGGCAAGTAGACTTCCAAGTATTTCTGTGGTTTGCAGTTATTTTAATTTTAATTTCTCTTTCTAGCTCTTGCTGCCATATCTTGCTAGTAATATACAATGCTAAGGATTTTTGTAGGTTTTTTTTATATCCTGCAACTTTGCTAAAGTTACTAATTTTTCCAGTAATTTTCTAGATGAAATTTTAAGGTTCTCTAGGTTTACTACCATGTCATCTGCAAAGAGTGATATATGTTTTTTCCTCCCCAATTTTAATTCCTTCAATTTCTTTTTCTTATTGATAAGCTAACATTTCTAATACAATATTGAATAATAGTGGTGATAATAGCCATCCTTGTTTTGCTCCTGATTTTACTGGGAATGTTTCTAGCTTCTAGCTTATCCCCATTGCATATAATGCAGATAGATATCATTTTAAGGAGCACTCCACTTATTCCTATGCTTTCTAGTGTTTTTAGTAGGAATCGGTGCTGCATTTTTGTCAAAGACTTTTTCAGCATCTATTGAAATAATCATCTGACTTCCTTTAGATTTCTTACTGATATAGTCAATTATACTGACCAGATTCCTGATACTGAACCAATTCTGCATTCCTGGAATAAATCCTCCTTGGTCATAGTGTATTATCCTAGTGATAACTAGTTGTAATCACTTTGCTAAGATTTTATATAAGATTTTTGCATCTATATTCATTAGAAAGATAGACCTATAATTTTCTTTCTCTATTTTGACTCTTCCTGGTTTAGGTGTCAGCACCATATTAGTGTCATAGAAACATTTAGGCAGACTTCTGTCTTGATGTATTTTTCCAAAGAATTTATATGGATTTGGAACCAATTGTTCCTTAAATGTTTGATAGAATTCACTTGTGAATTCATCTGGCCCTGGATATTTTTTTAGGGAGTTCAATAATGGTTTGTTGAATTTCTTTTTCTAAGATAGTGTTACTTAGGTATTTAATTTTCTCTTCATTTAACCTGAGCAACTAATATTTTTGTAAATATCCATCCATTTCACTTAGATTATTAAATTTATTGGCAAACAGTTGGGCAAAATAATTCTAAATTATTACTTTAATTTCCTCCTTATTGGTGGTGAGTTCACCGTTTTCATTTATGATATTAGTAATTTGGGTTCCTTCTTTCTTTTTTTCCATAAAACTAACTTTTGGTTTTTTTCATTAGTTCAATAGTTTTCTTGGTTTCAATTTTATTAAGTTCTCCTTTAATTTTTAGAATTTCTAATTTGGTATTTAATTAGGGGTTTTAAATTTGTTTTTTCTCTAATTTTTTAGTGGCATGCTTAGTTCATTGATTTCTTCTTTCTCTATTTTATTCATGTAAGCATTTAAAGATATAATATATTCCCTAATAACTGCTTTGGCTATATCCCTTAAGTTTTATTATTTTGTCTACTTACTGTCATTGTCTAGGATGAAATCATTAATTTGATCTATAATTTATTGTTTGATCTACTTATTCTTTAAAATGAGGTTATTTAGTTTCCAATTCGTTTTAGGCCTGTCTTTCCATGGCCCATTATTGCAGATGAAAGAAGTATTCACTATTTCTGCCTTTCTGCATTTGATTATGAGGTTTTTATGTTCTAATACATGGTCAGTTTTTGTATAGGTTCCATGTATTGTGGGAAAAAAAGGTATATTACTTTCTATCCCTGCTAAATTTTAAAGGTCTATCATATCTAGGTTTTCAAACATTTGATTTACCTCCTTAACTTTCTTGTTGTTTATTTTATCATTAGATTTATCTAATTCTGAGAGAGGGAGGCTGAGTCTCCCACCAGTAGAGTTTTGCTGTCTATGTCTTCCTGTAACTCATTCAGTTTTTTCTCAAAGAATTTGGATGCTATACCACTTGGTGCATACATATTTAGTACTGAAATTGTCTATGGTACCTTTTTTAGGAGGATATAGTTAGCTTCTTTATCTCTTTTAATGAGATCTATTTTTTCAGCTGCTCTGTTTGAGATAAGGATTGCTACCCCTGCCTTTTTCACTTCAGCTGAAGCATAATCTATTCTCCTCCAGCCTTTTACCTTTACTCTGTATGTAACTCTCTGCTTCAAATGAGTTTCTTGTAAGCAGCATATTGTGGGATTCTGGTTTTTAAACCACGCTGGTATCTGTTTAAGTTTTATGGGAAAGTTCATTCCATTCACATTCAAAGTTATAATTACTAACTCTTTATTGCCCCCAAGCTATCTTCCTTTTGTTTGTAATTTTTCCTTTTTTTTCACCTTATCCCTATTTCCCAGTATTATGTTTCTGAATATCATTTCCTTCAGTGTATTTGCCCCCTTATATCCAACCTCCTCCCCTTTCTTTCCCCTTTCCCTTTGCTCCTTCTTCCTTCTCTTCCATTCTGTCAGTTTCTCTTTTCCTCCCCCCTCCCTTTTTCCCCTTTTAAAACTTGAAAGGTAAGATAAGTTTCTAAACTTAATTCAGTGTTTGTATTGAGCCAAATCTGATGAGAGTTAAGATTCAGATATTTCTCACCACCTCCCTTCTTCCTCTCTATTGCAATAAGTCCTTGGCACCTCTTCATGTGATGTAATTTAGCCTATTCAATCTCCTCCCATCCTCCCATCTCTTTAATGTCTCTCTTTTTTAAGAAGATATTTTTAAATCATTCTATCAGAGACACAGACCAGTCATGAGTGTCCATTACTTCTGGCTAGGTATGTTCTCTCTAATAGAGTTACAATTCTCAAGAATTATAAGAATCTTTCTCCCAGGTGGGGATGTAGCCAGTTTCATCTTATTGGATAACAGTTATGTTTTCTTTTCCCCCCTTTTTTACCATTTCATGTATCTATTGAGCCTTCTGTTTGAAGTCCAAATTTTCTATTTAGCTCTGGTCTTTTCAATGGGAAAAGTTGTAAGTCTCCTATTTCATTAAATGTTCATCTTTTCCCCTGGAAGAGAATGTTCAGTTTTGCTAGATAGTGAATTCTTGGCTGCATTCCAAGTTCCCTTGCTCTTAGGAATATCATATTCCAGGCCTTTCAGTCCATTAATGTTGATGCAGCCAGGTTCTATGTAATCCTTACTGTGGCTCACTTTTATTTAAATTGTTTCTTTCTGACTGCTTGCAGGATTTTCTCTTTTATCTGATGGTTCTGGAGTTGGCCACAGTATTCCTTTGTGGTTTCATTTTTGGGATCCCTTTCAGGAGGGATTGATGTATTCTTTCTTTTTTTTTAGGTGTTTTGCAAGGCAAATGGGGTTAAGTGGCTTGCCCAAGGCCACACAGTTAGGTAATTATTAAGTATCTGAGGCCAGATTTGAACTCAGATACTCCTGACTCCAAGGCCGGTGCTCTATCTACTGTGTCATCTAGCCACCCTGATGTATTCTTTCAATAATTATTTTTCCCTCTGGTTCCTTCACTATATTTTGAAGTATGAAGTCCATACTTTTTTTCTCCTCATTGTTTTCAGGAAACCCAGTGCTTCTTATATTGTCTCCCTTAGATCTATTCTCCAGGTCAGTTGTTTGGCCAATGAGGTATTTTATGTTTTCTTCTATTTTTTTTTTTTTTTGGTTTTATTTAACAGAATCTTGTTGTCCCATGAAGTCATTAGTTTCCATAGATTCCTATCTTTTTTGAAGAGAAGAATTTTCTTTATTTACCTTTTGGTTGATTCCATTTTTGAAAGAGTTTTCCATTTGTATAATAGTGGTTTTGAGAGAATTATTTTCTTTTTGCACGTGTCCAGTTGTATTTTCATTTTCTTGTTGCAAGATGATAATTTTCTGTTGCAAAGGGTTAATTTTCCCCTTGAGTTTCTTTTACCAATTTTTCCAATTGATTTTTAAACTCCTTCCTGATCTCTTCCAAGAAGTCTTTCTGGGCTGGAGACCAATTCATATTCTCCGAAGTTCTAGTTCTTTCTGAATTAGGATCCTTGTTGTCAAGGTAACATTCAATGGTACCTGCTTTTGCTGACCTTGCTTCATTTTCTTAGTATCTTGTGGGACTGGTTCACAGACCTTTAGTGTTGAGATCCCTAAAGGCTTTGCTCACTGGGCTTGGTAACTTCAAGTGGACCAGCCAATAGGGCATGCTAGATGCTTTCTGTGGAGTATCTGTGACCTTGATTAGTGGCCCACTCCCTAGGCCTGGGGTGGTTGGGGGCAGCAGGATCCAGGTTATATTTGAACAATGTGAGCTGGGCCCTTGGGCTATATAGCTAATCTACTTAATCCTCAATCAGTACTGAGAGAGATCTACCACCCACCCATGAGCCTGGAGGAGACTGTTACTGTGTTTGTTCTGGGAAGAGTCACCCACAGGAATGGGGATGAGGGGACTCAACTGGAAACACAACAAATGCTTCTATGCTGGAGCTCTCCCTGCTTCAGTGCACTCAGCAAATGCTTCTCCAGTTGTTCCCAGGTTAGTCTCTGGGACTCACCTTGCTGCTCCTTAACTGGCTCTCTGCTTTCTGCCCCTGGTTCCCCTTCGCTCCCTTGAGGCAGAACTTGTTAGTAGATGTTCTTCTCCTAGATTCTTCTCTGAATTCTGTGTATTCAAACTCTGTTAAGAGGATTGGTTTATGTTAGTTCTGAGGGAAAACCAGAAGAGATTAAGACAATGCCCAACTTCTCTCTGCTACCTTGACTGGAAGTCACAAAAACGCTGATCATTATTATTACTAGCTCCATAATCCTGAATTTCTAATCCCAAATTTGTTGAGGGATCTTGCTGACTACCATCATTTTTTAGTTTTATGGACTGTCTCTATATACTAGCAGCTATAGTCTATGCAGAAAATGTTCTTTCTCTAGGGTCAAACTCCATATGAACTGGAGACCTCAGAAAGTGAAAAATTATTGGGTTATAGAATATAGTCTTATTCTCTTGAAGAACTGACTTCCTGAATTCATCTTCTCTGGCTCAAACTTCCTACAATTGAGAGATTAAAATCCCTCATACCAGTTATTTCTTTCCTCCTGCTTACCAGGATTGTGATTTATTTTCTGATGGTCAAGAGATGTTTTTACTTATTTGCTTTTATGTGACTTTCACCACTTATCATTCTGTAAAATGATAAATTGACCAGTCTCTCATCAACTTGATATGGAAATGGCTTCTCATATCTGCTGATTTATGCTCCCTGAAAATCAGAGTTTTTAAGCAGAATTTGGCCATTTTTCCATACTTCTTGCTAACAAACTCAGACATTATGCCACCAGTGCTGCTAAATTGAAGTCTCATGGAGCTGATAGGTTTTCTTCAACTTCCCTCTCAAACAAGAGATATGTTAGTTGTAAATACAATACTTGCATCCTTTATACATTATATTCCAAAGCACTAGTTAGTAGGTAATTCTGGTTCTCTCTCAAACGTGGGGCCACAGACCTAAAGTTGGAAGAGACTTTGGAGGCCATCTAGCCCAAGACTTTCATCAAGTGTTAATGAAATCTGGTGACTCAATTCCTAATCGAGTTACATGTTTGTATTTGAAATGCTACATTTTAATCTGCCAGAAAGGAGCATACTTGAGAAGACAGATAGAGGTTCCATGGGACCAGTCATTGGCACTGCTTCTACCATGGGAAGGTGAAACTATGTTTTCTGAGAATGATAATCCCCTTCCTTTCTAATAATTTCCAGACCTACTCAGAATTTATCAGTCCTAACCTACTCCTAACTTCTAGTCTCACATCTCTAACTGCCTTTTGAACATCTCCAACTGGATGTTCCACAGACATGTTAAAGCATAACATTTCCAAAACTGAACTCATTATCTCCCTTTTTTTCTCCCAAAGCCTTCTTCTTTCCTTAACTTTCCTGTTAGTGTAGATGGTATCAGTATCTTCCTAGTCTCCAAAGCTAGGTGTCATTTTCTCCTCCTCACTCATGCTTACCTCCCATATCCAACTCAGGACTTCTCAATTCCATCTTTGTTATATCTGTCCTATATTCTTCCTCCTTTCCTCTGATGCTGCTATCAGAGGATGCTATCTGATGCTATGACTCTGGTACAGACTCTCATCATCTTACATTTGGACTATTACAACAGTTTTCTGATTGATCTCCTAATATCAAGTCTTTCGCCACTCAGTATGTTTTCCATTCAGTTGTCCAATTGATCTTTCCAAAGTACAGATTTGACAATGTCAAATAATTGAGTTATATAAGTTATAAGAGACAGAGACAGAACAATGTCACCATTTAATAAACTTCAGTGACTCCTTATTTTCCTTGGGAATCATTACAACTAGTAGTCTTGGTATCATAGGGGAATACACCAACCAACAACATGATTGGCAGCATTAATTGCACAATTATGTTTATTATAGTGAGGATATGCTCTGCAAGGCTTCCTTCTCATTTGCCTATACCAGAATTATTTCATCCCATGGTCTGATAATAAGAAAAAATTGCCTGCTTGGCATTCAAAACGCTTCATAATCATCCCCTTTGTGCTATGTCAATCTTTTTTTCTTGTTACCTCATTTCAACCCCCTATTACTCTGCTTCTTTGCTTTCTTCTCACAGAATATTCTTTCAACTCTGTGCATTTTCACAGGCTATCCCCTTTGGCTGGAATTCTTTCCTTCTCATCTCCAACTGCTGGCTTCCTGGTTTCCTTTAGTTCCCAGATAAAATCTAAATCCTACTTTCTTTTCCTGACTCCCCTTATAATCATATCTTCCCTCCATTAATTATCTTTGATTTATCCTATGTACATATTTTGTTTGTACACAGTTCTTTTCAGATTGTCCCCTCCATTGAACTGTGAGCTCCTTGAAAGAAGGGACTTTTTTGCTTTTCTTTGCATCTCTAAGCATTTAGAGCAGTGCCTTTTTGTTGATTGATTGATATTTTTCTACTTCTCATTCCTTTCTCTTTCTTTCTCCCAGAGAGAGAGAAAGCATAAAGATTATTTGTTTTCAACTTTATTTTTTTCTTTTTTGTTCACTTTGTCTAAAAAGCAAATATTAAGATAAAATTATGATTTCCTCCTAAAAATACATTAATAGGTGGTATTTATTTCATTTTTCCAAAGGCAGTTGGAGTGAAGTTAAGTTGGTTGCCCAGAAGAGAAAGAAATACAAAGAGACAGAGTCAATATAAGAGAGACACAGAGAGATAAAGAATAATAAAGGGAAAGGGAATAGAGAGAGTCAGAGACAGACAGATGGACACATACACACAGAGGGAGAGAGAGAGAGAGAGAGACAGAGACAGAGACAGAGAAAGAGACAGAGACAGAACAAAGAGACAGAGATTTTTCTTTTAACCATTTGGTCTAACTTGGGACTTGAATGAACTAAAGATATTTTCAGTTAAGAATAGTATAAAGGGAAAAGAAACTGTTCAAGTAGTATTTGGAATACCCCAGAAACAGGTATTTAAGAGTTTTTCTCTGTCCCTCTTTTGTCTTTCTGTTTCTTCTTTTTGCCTCTTCATATATTTTTGTCATTGTGAACTTGATAAATAGCAACAAACATGAACATTTCCATACAAAAAAGACCACAAAAGAGGAATTATATTTGAAACTGTGAATCTCTATTACATGTAAGTTATATCTTCAAAAAACAGTATAATAAATTCAGCATGTTGGTTTCAAAGCTGTCTTGTTTGTCTGCCTTCCTCTGAACATTTTTTGTTCTCTCTCTTCTGTACATTTAAAAGAATGCTTCTATGACATTTTTTTCTTCTTTTCCTTTTCAGCACTACTCTTACTAATCTACCCCTTCCCTTCCCCCAACATATGAAACTCGTTCTTGTATCAAATAGACATAGTCAAGCAAACCAAATTCATACACTGATTTTGTCATTCTTTACCTCTAGTTCATTTTATTATTGGTCAAGAGGGACATTTTTTTTGTAACTCTCATCATTCCCCACACATCACATACTTATCACTCTCCTGAATCTCAAAACTGTCCTGGTCACTATTTGCCCCCTAAGCAACCATCAAATTGCCACCCATTCAGTGCCTTTAATTACCGTTTTTATTTTAGAGCCAGTAATCTGACATCTGACATCTTTATTAATGGAGGGGAGGAATGAGGAAGGCAAATGGTGAAGGATGGAGAGAGAGAGAGAGAGAGAGAGAGAGAGAGAGAGAGAGAGAGAGAGAAAAGAGACAGAGGAGACAGAGAAGAGAGAGGAGAGACAGAGATCCAGTAGCGGGGGAGAGTACCAGAGATACAAAACTTAATTTAATCACAGAGCCCCATGCTCAATTTAACAGACACAAGGACTCAGAATGGGGTCCCTGTGCAGAGTGTGGGAGGAGCAAGCAGTCCAGAGTTCCTGGGAAAGACTTAATTGTGGATGACAATGTGTAAACAGTGGGGATGAATAGGGCTTGCAGGTGTGAGCTGCTGGGGCCTACTTGGGGACTTTTTTCACACGAATTTCAGCCCCTTCACTGATGACCTGCTCCTCTGAACGTGATTAGTGTCAGCAGTTGAGAAACCGTTGAGGGTGTCAGAAGTTGGCACTTATGACTAGCTGGGAAGAGAGGAAAAGGGGAAATGGAGGGGGGGCAGGGTTGGGAATGAGACCCAAGAAGGATCTGGAAGATACATTGGGGTATGCTTCATTAAGTGAAGGTAGAAGTTAAAGAGCCAGTGTATCTTTTGTACTGCAGAAGCATCAGGCAAAGTCTTTGAGATGTGGCAGCATGAGAAAAACTGTTTTAGAAACAGTTAAGGGCTCTTGCCTATAATAAATACAAGCTATAAGCCATGGTGTGACATCCTCAATCCAGTTGGTAGAAGGAAAAGATAAGGGAACTAGAAAGGAGAGGCTTAGTCTGTTGGGGCATGGGTGGTTAGGAAGAATGACTTCTAAGATTGTACTTTTCCCTATTCTTCTTAGAAAAAATATTGGTCTTTAGCAGGGTTGGGATCACTATTTTCTCTTGCAATCAGATCAGTCTTTCCTACTTGGAGTGACTGAAATTTATGTTGAAAGGTCAATGCAGTCCAGTATGAGTTTGAACTATGGGGGCAATTCTTGGGAAAGGATAGGAAGGATATAAGGACTACAAAGAGATCCATCTAAAATCCCATTGTATTATTTAGAAAGATTTGAAGCTCTTAGTACGTGGAACAGTATAATAAAGAGTGCTAGAATGGAAGCAGGAAAAATCTGTATTAAAAATCCTTGCTCTGACTCTTTGTTAACTATATGACCCTGGACAAAATTGTTCATCTCTGAAACTATGTTTCCTCATCTGTGTTAGTACTATTGAACTCAAAAGTCCTACAAAAACGTTCTTGGAATTCCCTATTCTAAGCTGTGTCCTAGAAATTTTCCTAGTTGATTTAACTCGATCTCTACTCCTGTAAATTACTACATTTTTATCTGTGTCACATGATTTGTCTTTGATTTACAGTATTTTGTGTTGTACATTTGTGTGTGTGTGTGTATTTGTATCTTTTCTCTCAAATCATATTATAATACTTGTAAGGCAGCAAACCATCTTGTATGCTACTGTCTCTTCCATAGTTCCTTAGGAAGGGTTAGCAACTCAATGAAAATATTGGTCGGACAAATTCATTATTTTTTGTGATTTGAAGTCAACTTGACAAGGATTTTTTTCTTTTCTCAGCAGTCCTCAAATAAGAAGAATGAAGTTCAAGAAAGAATTTTTTTGTTTTGATTTGAAAAATGAAGATAGCATCCTCCATTGGGAATGGGGAGGCCTTTCCTCTTGATTCTTAGTCTTCATCTTCATCTTCAAGCCCTTGTCACTCCCTATTCCATATATTTCTCAATTCTTCAAAGATGGAGTGATGATGGGATTAATGAGATGATGGCAGTAGCTTGAGATTTGAGGGTTCATGTTCTCTAGCTGCCTTCCTCACCTTTCATCAAATTCATCAACTTACCTAGGTCAAGTCACCTATACTTACTCAATTAAATTCAACAAACATTATTAAAGACCTGTGAAGGACATTGGGAATATAGAGATGAACATGAAATGATTGCTGCCTTTTAAGGACTTAACTCTTCTTGATGGAAGTGTGGGAAGAGATGGTGGTATAGGGTTATATACAGCTATAAAGGAGGTACACAAAAACTTAGCACAGATTCCTTAACTATACAAAGAATTTTGGGACATACTGTGTGAGGTAAGGAGTGATAGGGACAAAGGAGAGACAAAGTACTATAGAAAAAAGCAACTGTAGGAAAGAGAATGTTGGAGTTAGCACAAATATTACAAATCAGAGTTTGGTTTATTTAGATGTTGACTGTCTAGATTTAAGCAGATAATAGAGAAAATGGCAATAATGCAAATTAAATTTAAAAGTAGGTTGTGAGGGGCAGCTAAGTGGCACAGTGGATAGAGCACCAGCCCTGTAGTCAGGAGGACTTGAGTTCAAATCTGACCTCAGAAACTTAATAATTGCCTATCTATGTGATCTTGGGCAAGTCACAATTTTTATAAATAAAAAAATAACAGAAAGCTGGTTGTTAAACATTTACCAATTTATCACTGTACAGAATGTTCAGTCATGCCTATTTTTCCCTTGAGTAAATGAAGAAAATGGTGATCAGTCAATAGACAGTATCTTTTGAGAGATTTGAGTTTGCCTGAATCAACTTTTAAAATAAAATTTCAGAGAATTTAAGGCAACTGCCATTGGTACTCAGACTAACACCTGCAAATTCATCACCTTCATATTCCCAAACTCATCCAGCTATTTTGTTGAAACTTCTCCTTCTCTTTTCCATTAAATAACTTGCTTAGAATAAAATCATAAGTCTGAGACCAGATTTTAACTCAGTTCCTCCTGACCCTAGAGTTGGTGTTCTATCCAATACATCACCTAACTATCTCCTCCGTCTTCTTTTCAATTTGATTGCTTTATCAAAGGAATGAACCTTGGGAGCAAGTTTAGTCCTACCAACTTATTTTTTTAAACATTTTTTCATAATGACCATGATCATCAACAACAAATGAGAGCATTTCCATCAACAAAGGACAGAAAAAAGGCCTGTATCCCAAAATTAAAAAGGGGGGAAAGTTATAATAAGGGGGGATAGTTATAGCAATCTTTTTTTTTACAAAATACAGGGAATTGAGGAGGTGCTCATCAATTGGACTGTGATGTAATAAAATGCTATTATGCAATAAGACATTGAAAACAAGTAGATTTCAGAAAAGTCCAGAAAGACTTATATGAATTGATGCAAAGAGAAATGAGCAGGATCAGGAAAACACTGTACATATTATCAGCAACATTGTATGACGATCAACTATGAGTGACTGAACCTTTTTAGCAACACTAAGTCAAACACAATCTAAATCAAATACAAAGGACTCACAAAGGAAAATGGCATCAACACTCAGATAAAGAACTGATGAGCTCTGAATGTAAATCAAAGCATACTTTTTCACATTTCTTTTGTTTTTCCTTTTGATCTGTTTCTTCTTTCACAACTGTGACTAGTATGGACATATGTTTTACATGACAGTACATCTATAATTGAAGATCAAATTTTCTTCCATTTTAGGAAAATAGGAGGGGAAGGAGAAAATTTTGTAACTCTAATCTTATAAAAATGAATGCTAAAAATTTCCTTGATGTGTAATTGAGAAAATAAATAAAATACTATTAAAAAGAACAGAAAAAGATTGCATATGAAATTATGAATCTACCATGGAAATTTTTTAAATACAACATCAAATTTAACATGGTAATAACAATACTGCCCTTCTAGTCTATGTCTTTGTGTTTTTCTCTTTCCTATTCTGTATATTTTTATAGGTTTCATGAATGTCATTTTTTTTCAATCATCTCATTTTACAAATATGAAAACTAAATCCCAGGAAGGTAAGTGATTTGTCCAAGGTTACATAGTAAAGAAGCCAAGGTGGGACTGTGTTTGATTCCAGAATCAGTGTTCTCTTCCTATATCTGTGAGCTTAGATTTATTCATGTTCCCTGATGTAGCTCCCTCTGTGGCCAACCAAGTCAAACCAAGCCAACATATCTGCTTTGAACATTGGTTCTGTGTTCTGAAAAAAAGATGATGAGAAATGACAATATTGAATGACTCATGACTATAGGTCCAGGACTAAAGGGGACAAAACCAATCCTGAAATATGTCAGATGACATATCTCAAAAAAATGTTATGAGTATTTGCAAATATGAGCCATGGTCTTGGGGAGTTATTACCATGTAACTTGCTTAACAGAATCTATGGATAAATTTAAGAAATTGATCTATAATTCACACAAAAGTGAGATATGTGATTCACTAATTAACAGAGGTCAATGATTATTCTTGATATAATAAGATTAATAAATCTGGGGATTATAGATTTAAAACTCTGAAATTCATCTAATCCTACAACCTCATTTTATATCCAAAGAAACTGAGTCCCAAGAACTTAACTGACTTGCCCATGGTGAAGCTGCAAGTGATTGACGGTACTGAAATTTGAATTCCAAACTTGTGGCTTCAAGTTCACCTCAATTTCTAGTACCATATTATGAAATAATAACATTAAATGAGATGAACTATACAGAGTGTTTTTACAACCTTTAAAGCAATATATGTGCTGAAAAGTGCAGCTCAGTCAGTACTAAGTAATATTAGTTTTTTATTATTTTTATTATTATCACCATTGTTATTATTTTAATGAAAATATAATTGTTGAGATAATTTCTCATTTTTTGGAAATGTTTTTAAAAGTTCTATGAGTCTTTTATTTTGAGATGGCATAAAAGCTTTCATTCAAATTGGATCATTGCAAGAATTAGGGTAATGTCACAAAGACCTTTCCTGAATTGGTAGGATTGGGGACAAGATGTAGATCTGACTGTCTGTCTTCTTCTTCTTCCTCCCCCACCAACTACCCTAGGGTAGTTGCCTCTCATTCATTTATACTTTGTGGAGGAAAAAATAAGAAATTTAGGGATTATAACTCAAGTTAGAATTGACTTTATCAGACATCTATTCCTATACTTTATTTTACAGCTAAAGAAACTGAGACCCAAAGATCTTGAGCAATTTGTCTGCCAGATATTGGGCTATACTTGGCAATCTGCTTCCTTCATATTATGTTGAGACTAAGCAGGCAATAGGTTATGCTCTAGTGCCTCCTTAACTTCATTCTTTAGTTCCTTGGCCAATTGCTTGGTGCTAATGAGGCCAAGCTAATGAGCCTCTTATGAGCCAGGGAACTTTGCTCAATTGTCAGTCTGCAGACTTGGCTTCAGTCCTGGTCAGCCAGGAGACAGCATTTGGCTGGATCACCACAAACCTGTCCCACTCTTGGGAAAGCAATTCAGAGTACATGCTTGCATGATGATGGGTAAGTAAAATTTTCATGAAGGGTAGCTTACTTATCTTCCTCCTCGATAAACAGAGAACAAGAAGACCCAGGAGAAATGAAAGACTAAAAACCACCACATAAACTGGAGCTAGGAGTACAAAATATATCTTATGACCACTAGAAATGTGCATATTCTATTATCCTGTGGATAATACAAATTAGGCAAAATCTGACATCAAAAGCAGTAAGTAGATATATAACTAGTGATATTTGTGGAATGAAATATTCCATGAAGGAGATCATAGGCAGGTGGAGGAATGGAGTTGAGCTAGGGAGGAGAATGCAGTATAGTAGATAAGGGTAGGGGAAAAGTACATGACATAAATCTTCATGACTGCAGTCCCAGTACTCTCTCCACTATGCCACTTCACTGCAGAAACATGCCTGGCTAAAAGAGCATTTATGGAAACTTAATATTTTTGTACTTGCCTTTGTATCTATTGACTTTTATGTCTCAATCCTTTGCCCCATCTTTGGATCTTCTTTCAATTTCACCATCTCTACTTGATCTGACTGACTTCCTATTGCTAGAAGATACCCCACTTCCTAAAAAAAAGATACCCCTCCTGACTCAACCATCTTCTTTTTTCCCTGTTCTGACATCAGATTTTATGGATTCATAGTTAGAGATGGAAGGGATCTTAGACATTACTTAGTTCAAGTCTTACTATAGAGTATCAGAGAGAACACATGACTTCATCACTCTGAGTTATTGGCAGACTAGAAGACTAGAAGTCAAGACTTCTGCCTCCAAGTCCAGTGTATTTTATACTACTTCACAAAATTCAATCTATTCCTCTCTGGAAATCTAAGCCTCACTGGAAGTGAGTTTTGAGGCAAGCTTTACAGTTTTGAGACAAGCTTTACAGCTTTTTTCCCCTGGTACTGAACTTTGGTAGTGAAGAAGTATTTTATAGGTTATCATAGAGGCAAGAACATTGGAATGAGAGTCAGAAAGTCTGGGTTCTATTCCTGACTACATGACAAATCAACTTAGTCTCTGGAAATCCTTCTACTTTTGTGGACTTGTTTCCTCATCTGTAAAATGAGAGAATTAGGCTTTGGGATGTCTAAGCTCTCCATTCTTGATTCCTATAGAATGGTGAATAGGAGTCTTTAGATTCATGGAATTGTAGAGTTGGTAGAAATCAGAGATATTCCCACTCAACTCCCTTATTTAACAAATGAGGAAATTGAGGCTCAAAGATTTTTTATCTCATATTTGCCAGAATATTTGGGTTTTGCTAGATCTTCTGTTTTATTTTTAGATACTCAATTTTCTCTGTATGGAAACATATTTGGCACACCCCAGAGGTGAAAATTACTAATTGGAAGTGGTGGCAGGGAAATCTCCCACCTGCCCCCTACCAGAATAATGGGAGGGAATAATGACTGGTGGAGGGTGAAGGTGGGGGTGGGGAAGAAGGTTAGGGACCTTTCAAAAATGGAAACCAGATGAGCAGTTCAAAAGGTAGCGAATTCTTCATGGGAGCACTCCTTTGTTGTGAGCATTTGAGGCCAGAGCAGCTGGACAGCTTTCTTCCCGGCTCTGACAGCAACGACAGCATGGACACGGATAACTGCATTAGATGCACTCGGCTCCTTTCAATAAAACACTCTTTTGGAGTTACAATAGAGGAAAAATGGCAGCAACCTAAGGTTGAAGTGAAGATCTCTCTCCCTCTTCTTTTCTCCTCTCCACCCCTCCCCATCTACCCCCTAGTGAAATCATCCGGAATTCATTCTCATGATTCAACTAATCAAAGTTTAGTCACTGTGTTGTTAAAAAGAAAAGAAAAAAATAGCTCTTCCAGCCCACTTCCACAGGAAATGATGCCCTAGTGAGAGGGGAGTGAAAGTTCCTCTGGTAAGAACTTTGTATATGTTCAATGATAAAAAGAAGTACTGTCCTAAGGAGGAAGTTCTTTTGAAATATTACCTCTCTCTCTCTCCCTCTCTCTCTCTCTCTCTCTGTTCCTTGTCTTATCTTAAAATTTAAAAGGTGGATCATCAGAATTAAAACATGAACCACAGACTTGTCATGCTACTTCTTTCTCTTTTTTCTTTTTCTTTCTCTTTCTCTCTTTATACACCTGTGTATAGCTTATGGTTCACATGAACCAGGTCTAATCCTAGAGGCACTTTGGTTAATTGCCCCTTTATGGAATTGTGCCAAAGAAAATCTCTCAGTATACTTTATACTTAGTATGTTGTTCAGTTGTTTCATTCATGTATGACTCTTTGTGACTCCATTTGGGGGTTTTCTTTGAAAAGATACCAGACTGGATTGTCATTTCATTCTTCAACTCATTTTAGTTTGGTTTTTTTAGGTCTTTTTTTTTTTTTGGCAAGGTAATGGGGGGGGGGGGGTTAAGTGGCTTGCCCAAGGCCACACAGCTAGGTAATTATTAAGTGCCTGAGGCCAGATTTGAACTCAGATACTCCTGACTCCAGGGCCGGTGCTCTATCCACTGCACCACCTAGCCGCCCCCAACTCATTTTAAAGATGAGGAAACTGAGGGAAGCAGAGTTAAGTCGGGGTTCACATAGCCAATAAGTGTCTGAGGCTAGATTTGATCTCAGGTCTTACTTACTCCAGGCCCGGTGTACTATCCGCTGTGTCATCTAGCTTCCCTACTCACATTATATTCATTGTTTAAGTCCCTCTCCTCCATGCAAATGAATAAAGGGGTTCCCAGCTCCTGTACAGAGACTCAAGGAACTAAATACATTTTGGAATGGAGTAGCCTTTATTTCATAACTTGGAAAATGCATATGATGCAAAGGATTCACAAAAGCCCCATAAACAAACACATCAAATATTTAAGTAGCCAATTAGAACCCTTCTGGAAGTTAAATGTTTTGTGGGTGTGCTTTGCAGAATAAGTTATCAAAGGAACAGATCTGAATTGTTCAAGTCACTCATGTGAATAGGAAGGAAGGTCTAATTCTCCTGACACACCCACACTCAATTTCCAGGGACATAGTTCTAGTCTTTCAGCTAGAGGGGCCACATTGGTAATCCTTTCCCTTCTCTAAGAATTATACTATTGAGGAAATCTATTTCTAGGACAGAGGTTCTTAAATGATTTTGTGTCATAGACCCCTTTGACCATCTTACTGAAGCCTATGAACCCCTTCTAAGAATAATGTTTGCTTGTTTGACCATTAAAGGAAATGCTAAATTTTAGTTACTGGGGAAAAAAGATCTATTTTTTTTCCAAATCTATCCATGGAACCCAGATTATGAATCCCTGTATTGGGAGGATGATATTTGAATTCTATAAATTGGAAACAAGGTAACCACCATGACTGGGAAAATGCCATATGGTCACATGTATGCACATAACTGTCTCTGTCATATACTTCTGCAGGAATTCTTCAATGCTTTCCTGCAGGCATCTCTATATACATTGTATCTGGTGTGAATCAAAATGAATTTTTCAAAGTTGCATTGCATTTTAATTTAACAGTGTGGTATACTTTTAGCTTAAGTAAATGAAGTGTTCCATTTTCCATTATGTACTTTAGAAAGCTCAGGTTCTCTCAATATATGTGTCCCCATAGCTGCAATGCCATGCTAGCATTTATCCTTCAAGAATCTTTGATCTCCATCAGCAACCACATCTGGCATGCTGTACATGGTATCTATGGTAGGTCCTGTTTGTCATGAGGACTCTTCTGAAGTAGCATGACAAGTCTGTGGTTCATGTTTTAATTCTAATGATCCACCTTTTAAATTTTAAGATAAGACAAGGAACAGGCATTCTGAGGTATTATGAAGGTGTTAATTGGAGGGCCAGTCCTCAGGGTCTTCAGTCAAGACCTGACATGAGGAAAATAATATTGCAATAAACTGAAAAAGGAGCAATAAAAATAAACATTGCCAATTCAGGTCATTGTAATCCCTATTCCAATTTCAATATATTTTGAAAGTTTAGTTGCTATTTTTTTAAAATTAAATTTTGTTAAGTTTCAATTTATTTAATATGATAAATAAAAATAATAATAGTCTGGCCAGATCTAACTCAGGTCAATCCAGTGGTTCAGGATTAGACTATGATGAGCAGTTTTGTGGACCACAAAATGCAATGAAAGTTATTTTATCTATAACAAAGAATAAAAAAGATATAATTCCTAAGGTTAAGAAGAGAGTAGTTGGGATTAAAAAAAAAAAAGGTTCTTCCCCTTTAGCTTCACATTCAACATGGCAACCAGTCATGCTAGGTCAAAAAGAGCAGTGGGAGTCTCTAAAGTCTTTGACATAAATCCCTCATAGATTGGAACTTTTTAGTGTCAATTGACAAGGAAACAAAATCAGTGATAGCCTTACTGTGAATAGTGTGCCTGGAACATAGCTCTTAACAAAGGCTTGTTTCCTGTCTGCCAAGAACATCATCCATACTCTCCATAAAGGAAACCTATACAAACTACACAAACTAGTGCTGCTCCTAATCATATCCCACCCCTTAGTGTTAAGGTTCCAAAATCTTCTAACAAATTGTCCATCACTAAAATAATCTTAAACAATCTTAAGTTAAGTAGTATTGATAGGGAAACAATCCAAATAGTAAAATATAACATATGAAAATGAATAGCATAATAAGTACATTAAGATATAAAACATAAAACAAGCAATATTTTAAAGTATGGTTCATACAATCAGGGGTATTGGCAATAGCAGGTTTCTTGGTATAAAACAAAACAAAACAAAACATGATAGACCTAAGCAGGGTCAGAAACATAAGATTCATAGTACGTAAAGACACCTCCAATAATGTCAGAATCCACATCATAGATTTGGATCATTAGATCAAAAAAAGTCATTGACATTCATTCTGCATGCAAACGGTCCTAGGATTCGAGTTGATAAGGGAATTGACCCTATGCCAAAACTCTAAAGGTTCCTTACTCTTAGCAGCCCAAACCTCCTTCTCTCTGGGAACTTCATGTTGGCCCCTTCTACTGAAGGTTTGTCCTCTTGGATAAAAATTCTCCCTCATCTTCATTGAAAAACTCAAGATTTTCACCAAATTGACCAAATTAACCCCCTACTTTCAGAAGAATTCCTGTTCACATAATTATAAAAAGATCATTTCATTTCTCCCAGATTATTAAAAAAGCAAAGCACCTCCCAACAATTCTATCCTCTTGGTTCCTCTAAACTATCTCTTTTTTTAAAATTTTTATATATATTTACTCTTATTTTTGTACAAATGATGTTTTTTATAATTACTAAAATATTCTTGCTTAAGAGTAAACATAATACCCCTCCCCCCAAAATATAGACCCACATGAATAATAAAGTAAAGGAAAGAGAAAAAATTAAAATTAATAATAATAATAATAATAATAATAATAATAATAATAATAATAATAATGGCAGCCAAGTGATGGAGTGGACAGAGCACCAGCCCTGGAGTCAGGGGCACCTGAGCCCAAATTCAGCCCCAGACAACCAATAATCACCCAGCTATGTGTGCCTTGGGCAAGCCACCTCAACCCCATTGCCCTGAAAAAACCAACCCCCCCCAAATAAAATTATAATAATAGTAGTAGTAGTAGTAGTAGTAGTAGTAGTAGTAGGCAAGCCACCCAACTCCATTTGCCCTGCAACCCCCCAAACAATGATAACAATAATAATAATAATAATAATAATAATAATAATGTGCTTCAGTCTGTGTTCTAACACCTTCAGCTCTGCCTCAGGTGTATCACCTTCTTTATGATAAGTCCATCACAAAAGCTATTTCCATATTTTTCCACTGTTGCCATTACTGATCACAACTCCCTCCATTTGTACTTCTCCACTACCATACACTATATTTTCTCTCTCCCTTCACTCTGTCCCTCTTCTTAAATGTGCTGTAGGGTAACTGAGTGGTGCTGTAGACAGATCCCCAGCCCTGGGGCCAAGAGGTCCTGAGCCCACATACCACCCCTTAGGCCCAGTATCCACCTGGCCCTGTGGTCCCAGACAGGCCATCCAATCCCATCCCCTTGCAAGAAGTAAAAAAGAAAATGTGTATATCTGACCACCACTCTCCCCCCACAGTCCACCCTCTCCTCCATCACTCACATCCCCCCCCTTTCTCTCTTTCTTACTCTAGATGTCTATACCCCATTGAGTATATGATGAGAGCGAAGGTTCCCTCATTTCCCCTTGCCTTCCCACCTTCCATATCATTGCAATAGTGCATTGTAATAAAAAATATTATTATATGAAATATCTTAGTCCTCTCCTTTCTTTTACTCCCATTACATTTCCCTTTTATTCACTGACTCCATTTTTACATTATATCTTCAAATTCAGCTCTCTCTTGTGCTTCATCTATAAAAGCTCCTTCTACCTGCTCTATTAAATGAGAAGTTTCTTATGAATATTATCAGTGTCATTTTTCTATGCAGGAATACATGTAGTTTATCATCATTAAGTCCCTCATATTTTCCCTTTCTCCTCCACTCTCTATGCTTCACCTGAGTCCTGTATTTGAAGATCAAACTTTCTGTTCAGCTCTGGCCATTTTAACAGGAACATTTGAAATTTCCCTGGTTCATTGAAAGTCCATCTTTTTCCCTGGAAGAGGACTTCAGTTTTGCTCAGTAGTTGATTCTCAGTTGCATTCTGAGGTCTTTTGCCTTCCAGAATATTATATTCCAAGCCCTATGAGCTTTTTAATGTAGTGGCTGCTAAGTCCTGTGTGATCCTGACTGCAGCTCCATATTTGAATTGTGTCCTTCTGGCTCCTTGTAATATTTTCTCTTTGACTTGAGCATTCTGGAACTTGGTTATAATATTCCTGGGGGTTGTTTTTTTTTGGATCTCTTTCTGGGGGAGATTGGTGGATTCTCTCAATTTTTATTTTGCCTTCTGCTTCTAGGATATCTGGACAATTTTCCTGTAGTAATTCTTTAAAAATGATGTCAAGGCTCTTTTCCTGATCATGACTTTCAGGTATCCCAATAATTTTTAAATTATCTTTCCTGAATCTGTTTTCCAGATCAGTTGTTTTTTTCAATGAGATGTTTCACATTTTCTTCTAATTTTTCATTCTTTTGGTTTTGAAGTATTGTGTCTTGATTTCTTGTAAAGTCAGCAGTTTCCCTCAGTTCCATTCTATATCTGAAGGATTTGTTTTCCTCAGAGAGTTTTCGTATTTCTTTTTCCATCTGGCCAATTCTGCTTTTTAAAGTATTCTTCTCTTCAATAACTTTTTAAACTGTTTTATCCATTTGACCTATGCTGGTTTTTAACATTATTTTCTTCAGCATTTTTTTGGATCACCCTGACTAAGCTGCTGACTTCTTTATCATGTTTTTCCTGCATCTCTCTCATTTATTTTCCCAATTTCTCCCTCACTTGATTTTCAAAATCTTTTTTGAGCTCTGTCATAGTCTGAGCCCAATTTCCATTTTTTCTTTCAGTCTTTAGACACAGGAGCTTGTACTTCCTCATCTTCAGACTAAGTATTTTGATCCTTCTTGGGATCATACACAAAGTATTTCCTCTTTTTTCTTTGCTTACTCATTTCCCCAGCCTGTGACTGGTTTGGGGGTGCTTCCTAAGCTTTTGAATATTATTGGGATACCCCCCCCACACAAGGATATCAGTGTGTGAAGCTCTGACTTCCCTCCTGAACTGTGAATGACCACAAGAGTACCCCTCTGCCACTGGGCCAAGGTGGGGAGGGGCCCTGCTGTTCTATGAGGGGGCCCTAGACTGTGATCAGGATCTGAATGTGGTCAGAGTCCTAGAGTTCTGTTCCAGGTACAGAGGACAGACCACGGAAGTCTCTCTCCACTCCCCTACCTAGGCTGAGTAGTCAAGGCTGAGTTGCCTGGGGGCTCCTGCTTCCAGTTCCTGGATCTGGGCTGCCTTGGCCACAATGCTTTCTGAGTGCCCTGAGGGCTGGCTTGGACTCACTCTGGCAGAAGTCCCCCCACCCCAGATGATCTTCCAAGTTGTGCCCAGTGCTGTCTAGGTCAGGAAACTGCCCCTGCTGCCCTGAGCTGTGGCCTCTAATGCTGTGGAGTGGAGCCTTTCCACTATTTTCCAGGTTACCTTGGGCTGGAGAACCCTCTGTGGGTTCTGTCTCTCAAAAATTTAGTCCTTATTTTATAAGTTTTGAAATATTATAAAGAAAGAGCACCTAAGAGAGGATCTTCTCCTGTTGTCATCTTGGCTCTGCCCCCTCTAAACTATTTCTAAGAAGTTTTCAGAACCATAATAATGTAAAAGAAACATACTAATTAAGGATAATTCAAGTATTTTCTAAGTTGTGTAGAACTTTCATTCTCTGGAAATTGTGAAAACTTTTTCTGAAATTTCTTTTTCAACTTAAGGTCCAAAAGATTCTTATAAAAGTTTGAATAAGGAAGGGCAGGAAAGAGTTAACTGGGCACATGTCTAAAAATGAGCAATTCTTGTAAAGTAAATCTTCCTTTAAAAGACTGGATCCAAGAAATTACTCAAATAAAGACCCTTTCTGCTGCTTGAATTTTCACTGAATTTATGAATAATATAGCCTCTAGGAAATGAGACCTCCCACTCCATTTATCAATATGTTCTTAAATTTGCTGTTTCAAAAGTCCAGTAGAGTGTTTAGTGACAACTATTGCTTGAAAATGGATAGAAAATGGAAAATCCAGTGAATGGGATAGCAACATGCCCAATCTTATACCTACTTCAATGTAAAATGGGTATCCTGATCAAAACATGGGACTGGGGAAGGTGAGGAAAAAGGATATATTTTATACTGGCTTTGACAATGGTGGATTTATCTGGCACTGCAATGCTATTGCATAAAAATCATCTACAGTAAAGGTGATTCTTTTCCTGAGTTGAGGAAGAGGGCCAAGATAAAGAATCAGTCAATTAAAAGCAGGTGAGAATTACATGTGACCATACTATACTGATATTTCAAAAGTTGATATTCTAAATGACATAAAAATAATTATTAATCTAAGAGAGCTCTAAATTCTTAGTTTTGTAGATTATGCAATATTAGGTCACCTCAATATAACATTGCTGCCCCCTTCTTAAGACTGATGATGAACTTCAGGCCAAGATGGTAGAGATAAGCCAGGTACTGTTTTTAGCTCTCCTGTCTTTCTTTCAGAACCATACTGAATCAAACTTCTTAAAAGATTTCATGGGGGAATGTGGGTGTACCCACAGTAGAGAGCAGAGACCTAGCATACCATTGGCAGGCAGGGACTAACCTGAGAACCTCAGTGATGGGAGGAGAAATCGTTGCAGTGTGCAGAGTGAGTGGGCAGACTGAGAGAGCTCCAGTGTGGCTACCCAGAACAACCATTCAGCCAGCCTCGCTGCTGGTCTGGATGGCCCAAAGCATGAGCCCGTGGCATTTCTGTGGGAGGGCCTGGCATCCCAAAGACCCAGATGTGGGCAATGAGAGATTCCTGATGGACTAATCCTAGGTTGCATGGAGATAGACCAGATCTAGTCATGTGGAGTGGGTGACTGACACCCCTAACTCATATATTCCAGAGAAAACTTCTGGAGTTCCTTACTGATTGGTCCACCGAGTTCCTAACTCCAGTAAATAAGGCCTCTAGGTTTCTCAACAATGAAAGTCTGGGAACACACCTCTTCTCAAAACAAGACCCTAGGGAAAGATAATGAATCCCCAAATAGAGAAAGATCAGCAAAAAATCAGGGTCTATTGAATATTATCTTGGGGATAAGGATATTAGCTCAGAAAAGGAGAGCAGAAGAGATGCTATATGTGAAGTTTCAGGGGAGAGTATGAATTGGTCTCCAGGCCAGAAAGGCTACTTAGAAGAGATCAGAAAGGAGTTTAAAAATCAAATGAAAAATTGGGAAAAAGAAATGCAAGAGAAAATTAACATCTTGCAATAAAAAAAATGACAGAAGAAAACAAATCATTTGAAAACACAATTGGACAAATACAAAAAGAAAATAACTTGCTCAAAAAACATAATTGGGAAAATAGAGATAATAATTCATTTTAAAAAAGAATTAATCAAATGGTAAAGAAGAAGCAAAAGTTAAATGGAGAAAATATCTCCCTGAAAAATAGATTGGGACTAGTGGAAGTTAATGACTTCATGAGATATCAAGAATTTTTAAAACAAAATCAAGAAAATGTAAAATATCTCATTGACAAAACAACTGACTGGAAAAATAGATCCAGGAGGAACAATTTAAGAATCATAGGACTAATTGAAAACCATGTTCTAAAAAAGAACACAGACAGTATTCTTCAGGAAATAGTTAAGGAGAACTGCCCTGTTAACCTGGAACCTGAGGGCAATACGGACATTGAAAGAATCCATTGATCACTTCCTGATAGGGATCCCAAAATGAAAATACCAAGGAATATTATGGCCAAACTTCAGAATTATTAGATCAAGAAGAAAATCCTTCAGGAGATCAAAAAGAAGCAAATCAAATACCAAGGAGCTGAATGCAGGATTGCATAGGACCTAACTGTATCAACATTAAAGGATCAAAGAACCATAAATTAGATATTCCAGAGAGCAAGGAAACTTGAATTATGACTATTGAGCAAAAGAAAGCCTTTTTTTTTTTTTAGATTTTTGCAAGGCAATGGGGTTAAGTGGGTTTCCCAAGGCCACACAGCTAGGTAATTATTAAGTGTCTGAGGCCGGATGTGAACTGAGGTACTCCTGACTCCAGGGCCAGTGCTCTATCCACTGTGCCACCTAGCTGCCCCTGAGCCTTCTTTTTCAGGGGAAAAGATGGATAGTTAATGAAATTAAAGACTTTCAAACTTTTCCGATGGAAAAAATCAGAGTTGAACAGAAAATCTGATCTTCAAGTAGGAATTTCAAGAGACACATGAAAAAGTAAATGAGGGAAAAGAAAAAGACTGCATCCAATAAGATTAAACTGGTTACATCCCTACCTGGGAGTAAGATTCTCATAACTCTTGAGAATTATAACTCTATTAGAGGGAATATACTTAGGCTGAAGTATGGTCATTCATCTTATGTACAGGACTTTAATGGGATGATTTTTTTTAAAAAAATAAGACATTAAAAAAGGGGGGACTATAAAGAGATGGGAGGAAGTGGGAGGTAGAATGGGGTAAACTACATCACATGAAGAGGTACAAAGGCCCTATTGCAAGAGAGGGCAACAAGGGAGAAGGTGAGAACTGACTCAACCTTATTCTCATTCAATTTGGCTCAAAAAGGGATTAACACACATACATACTCAGTTGAGTTTAGAAATTTATCTCAAGTTTGAAGAGGGGAAAAGGATGAAGGAGGGAAGGAGGGACTAATAGAAGGGAGAGAAGGAAGGGAAAAGGAGAGATGGTGTATAGAAGGTGGCACATTGAGGGAGGCAATATTCAGAAGCAAAACACTGGGGAAGAAGGATAAAGTGAAATAAGGGGAAAAATACAAACAGAGGGGAAATAGCATAGAGGTTAATAAAGAGTTAGTAATTATAATTATGAATGTAATTGAGATGAACTCTCCCAAAAAACAGAAGTGGATAGTAGAGTGGATTAAAAACCAGAATCTTCCAATATGTTATTTACAAGAAACACATTTGAAGCAAAGAGATGATGTTTGTCCTTCATGAAGAAGACCATAACATCAGGGAGGTAATGCCATGACAAGCAAATGAACTGGATTTGAGAGAGGGAAGCTATGCTAAGTCAACAGCTTTGCTTTTTTTTTTCTGAAGCCATCTGGGTCCAGTGATCAGATATGAATCAGGATGACTGGAGATGACTCTGGATGTGAATTAGTTAGGGTTAAGTGATTTGTCCAAGATCTCATAACTAGTCAGGTGCCTGAGGCTATATTTGAACTCTTGTTGTCCTTACTCCAAGGCCAGTGTTTTTTCCACTGTCCCACCTAGCTGCCCCAGCACCTAGCAGAGAGATACATACAAAATAAAGGTAAAAGACTGGAACAGAATATATTATGTAATCCTTATCTCAGACAACACATTTGCAAAAATAGATCTCATTAAAAGAGATAAGGTAGGAAACCCCATTCTCCTAAAAGCACCATAGACAATGAAGTAATTTGAATACTAAGCATGTATGCATCAAGCTGTATACCATTCAAATTTTTAGAGAAGCTAAATCAGTTACAGGAAACATAGAGAGTAAAACTTTACTGTAGGTGACCTCAACCTTCCTTTTTCAGGATTAAATATACCTAACAAGGAGCAGCTAGGTGGCGTAGTACTGGCCTTGGAGTCAGGAGTACCTGACTCCATTTACCTTGCAAAAACCTAAAAATCAATCAATCAATCAATCAATAAATGTACCTAACCATAAAATAAACAAGAAGGAAGTTAAGAAGCTGAATAAAATATTAGAAAACTTAGACATGATAGACCTCTATAGAAAACTGAACAGGGATAGAAAGGAATCTACCTTTTTTCCTGTGATATGTGGCACTAACACAAAAAGTGACCATGTATTAGGGCATGAAAACCTCATAATCAAATGCAGAAAGGAAGAAATACTGAATGCATTCTTTTCGGATCATAATGCAATAAAAATCATGTGCAATAAGAGGACCATGGAGAGATAGATCTAAAATTAATTGGAAACTAACCAAATTTTAAAGAATGAGTGAATCAAACAACAAATCAGAAAGACAATAACAATAATGAAGCAACATGTCAAAATTTATTACAGTCAAAGCAATATTATATCTTTAAATGCTTAGATGAGTAAAATAGAGAAAGAAGAGATCATTGAACTGAGCATGCAAGTAAAAACAGTGAAAGAACAAATTTAAAATCCCCAATTAAATATCAGATTAGAAATTCTGAAAATTAAAGGTGAAATTCATAAAACTGAAAGCAAGAAAACTATTGAATTAAATAAAACAGTTTTTTTATGAAAAAAATAGATAAAACTTTTCCTAATTTGATTAAAAAAGAAAGAAGAAAACCATATTACTAGTATCAAAAATGAAAGAGGTGAGTTTCAGCAATGAAGAGGAAATTAATGTAATAATTTGGAGCTATTTTACCTAATTGTATGCCAATAAATTTGACAATCTAAGTGAAATGGAAGCTCAGGTTAAAAGAAGAGGAAATTAAATACTGAAATAATCCCATCTCAGAAAAAGAAATTGAACACGTCATCAATGAACTCCCTAAAAAAAATCCCAGGGTCAGAAGTATTCACAAGTGAATTCTACAAAACATTTAAGGAACAATCCTATATAAACTATTTGAAAAAAATAGGTTAAGGAATTCTGCCAAATTACTTTTGTGACACCTATATAATGCTTATACCTAAACCAAGAAGAATCAAGACAGAGAAAGAAAATTATAGACCAATTTCTCTAATGAAAATGAATGCAAAAATTTTAAATAAACTATTAGCAAGTAAATTATCAATAGGATAATATACTATGAACAAGGATTTATATCAGGAATGGAGGGTTTTTCAATATTAGGAAAACTATCAGCATAATTGACCATATCAATAACAAACCTTACAGAAACCATATCATTTCAATAGATGCTAAAAAAGTTTTTGACAAAATACAGCACTCATTACTGTTAAAAACACTGGAGAGCATAGGACTAAATTGAATATTCCTCAGGATGATAAGCAGAATCTATTAGAAACCATCAACAAGCATTACAGGTAATGAGGTGTTTCCAATAAGATCAGGGGTGAAACAAGGATGCCTGTTATCACCTCTATTATTCAATATTGTATTAGAAATGTTAGCTTTAGCAATGAGAAGAAAAAGAAATAGATGGAATTAGAATTGATAATAAGGAAACAAAACTCTCACTCTTTACAGATGATATGATGGTATACCTAGAGGACCCTAAAAAATCATCTAAACTTTAGCAAAGTCACAAAATATAAAATTACTAATAAGATACAGCAACAAGAGATAGAAAGAGAAATATCATTTAAAATAATTGCAGACAACCTAAAATACTTGGGAGTCTACCTACTAAGTTAGACTCAGAAACTATATGAAAACAACTAAAAATACTTTTCACACAAATATAATCAGATCCAAATACCTTGGCAAATGTCAATTGCTCATGGGTAGACTGAACTAATATAATAAAAATGACAATTCTGTTTTATTCAGTGCCATGCCAATCAAACTTTCAAAAAAATTATTTTAGTCAGCTAGAAAAAATAGTAAACTAAATTCATATGGAGGAAAAAAAGATCATCAAGGGAATTAATGGAAAAAATGCAAAATAAGGCAGCCTAGCCATACCAGATCTAAAATTATATTATTAAGCATCAGTCATCAAAATAGTTTGGTAGTAGCTAAGAAATAAGAGTGGTGATCAGTGGATTAGATTAGGTGCAATAGAAGTAGCAGTAAATGACTGAAGTATCTACTGTTTGAGAAATTCAATGATTCAGCTTCTGTGATAAGAACTCACTCTTTGATAAAAACTATGGGGAAACCAGAAGATAGTATGGCAGAAAGCAAGAATATACCAACATTTCATACCCTATACCCAGATAAGGTTGAAATGGGTACAGGATTTAGATATAAAAGATTAATATTATAAACCAATTAGGAGAATAAGGAATAATTTAGCTGTCAGATCTATGACAATGGGAGCAGTTTATGGCCAAAGAAGAGATAGAGAACATTATCAAAAACAAAGTGGTTAATTTTGATTACATTAAATTAAAAAGTTTTTGTACAAACAAAACCATTGTAACCACGGTCAAAAGAAATGTGGTAAATTGGGGAACAGGTTTTACAACGAGTGTTTATGACAAAGAACTCATCCCTAAAATATATAGAGAACTGAGTCACATTTATTTTTTTAAAAAAAGTCTTTCCCCAATTGATAAATGGTCTAAGGATAAACAAAAACAATTCTTGGATGAAGTAATCAAAGCTATCTATAGTCAATGAAAAATTGCTCTAAATAATAATAGCTTAGAGAAATGCAAATTAAAGCATCTCTGAGGCACCACCTCACATCTCTCAGATTGGTCAATATGACCACAAAAGATAATGATAAATGTTGGAAGGAATGTGGGAAATCTGGGAAACAAATCCATTGTTGGTGGAGTTGTATACTGCTCCAACCTTTCTGGAGAGCAATTTGGAATTATGTCCAGAGGGCAACCGAGAATCAACTACCCAGCAAAACTGAACACCCTCTTCCAGGGAAAACGATGGACTTTCAATGAACCAGGGCAATTTCAAATGTTCCTGCTAAAATGGCCAGAGCTGAACAGAAAGTTTGATCTTCAAATACAGGACTCAGGTGAAGCATAGAGAGTGGAGGAGAAGGGTAAAATATGAAGGACTTAATGATGATGAACTACATGTATTCCTGCTTAGAAAAATGACACTGATAATATTCATAAGAAACTTTTCATTTAATAGAGCAGGTAGAAGGAGGTTTTATAGATGAAGCACAGGAGAGAGCTGAAATTGAAGATAAAATATAGTGTAAAAATGGAGTCAATGGATAAAAGGGAAATGAAATGGGAGTAAGAGAAAGGAGAGGTGGAATAGGCTAAGATATTTCATATAATAAGATTTTTTTATTATGATGAGGTATTGCAATCATATGGAAGGGGGAAAGCAAGGGGAAATGAGGGAACCTTTGCTCTCATCATATACTCAATGGGGTATAGACATCTAGAGTAAGAAAGAGAGAAAGGGGACAGGGGAAAGGGGGGGATGTGAGTGATGGAGGAGAGGATGGACTGTTGGGGGACAGTGGACAGATATACACATTTTCCTTTTTACTTCTTGCAAGGGGCTGGGATTGGATGGCCTGCCTGGGACCACAACGCCAGGTAGATGCTGGGCCTAAGGGGTGGTATGTGGGCTCGGGGCCTCTTGGCCCTAGGGGCAGGGATCTGTCTGCTGCGCCACTCAGTTACCCTACAGCACATTTAAGAAGAGAACAGCAATACCACTACTGGGTCTGTATAGTGAAGAGATCTTGAAAAAGACTTAAAAATACCACATGTATAAAAATATTCATAGCAATTCTGTAGTGGCAAAGAATTGGAAACTGAAGGGATGCCCATCAATTGGGGAATAGCTGAATAAACTGTGATATGTGTGTGATAGAACATTATTGTTTTATAATAAATCATGAGCAATTGGATTTCAGAAAATCCTTGAAAGACTTGTATGAATTCATGCAGAGTGAAATGAGCAGAACCAGAAAAACATTACACATACTAACAGCAACGTGGGATGATGATCAACTATGATGGACTTGTTCATTTTAGCAATACAATAATCAAAGACAATTTTAAAGGACTTGTGATGGAAAATACCATCCATATCCAGAGAAGGAATTATGGAGTTTAAATCAAAGCTTATTATTTTCAATTTTAATAAGTTGTTATGCAATTTTTTCTCTCTAATGTTTTCTTTCTTCTGTTTGACTTTGATTCTTCTCTCACAATTTGATCAATAGGATCTGGGTTTAGCATGCTATAATGTAGAGTCTATATTAGATTACTTTCTGTCAGGAGGAGTGGGGAGGCAGGGGAAACAGGGGAAGCAGGGAGGGATAAAAATGTAAAACTCAAAATCTTGCAAAAATGATTATGATTAGTAAAAACTACTGCTGCATGTAGTTGGAAAAACAAATAAATTTTTTTTTGGTTTTTGAAAGATAATGAGATTAAGTGACTTGCTCAAGGTCACACAGCTAGGTAATTATTTATGCATCTTAGGCTGGATTTAAACTCAGGCCCTCCTGAGTCCAGAGCCAGTACTCTATCCACTCACTATACCACCTAGCTGCCCCAAATAAAATATTTTTTTAAAAAGATTGCTAATGGATCCAAAACCCAATCTTTGCTGTTCTTGTTGGGGTATTTGAATGATGATTCAATTCAATACAGGCTATTAAGAACACCTCTGATGGGCACTACAAACTACTGTATTGAAAGCAAAATTCTTTCATCAGTGATGAGTCCAAACTTTTAAGTGTCTAAATTGATTCTTTCTAGACTATGAAGAGAGGAGTGGCTCCTCTAATAAGAGTCTGATTCTATTTCTTTGACTCTTAGTTGCTAAGACCCAACCACTATTAACCAATCAGAAAGTTTCTTATGTTCTCTCAGCAAGATTCTAATATTTATATCCATTCTCAGCTTTGGAGGAAGCCTAAATTCTAAGAGACTTTCCCAGATCAATCCTAAAAAGGGGCAAAGAATTAAAGAGTGAAATTGATCTTTGGAGATCAGGAACCAGAATTTGACTTTGGATTATGTGGTTCCAAGAAAGAGAGGTCCTAAGCTATGGAATCACAAAGGGCTTGGGAGGAAAAGGGGGAAAAGAGGGAGGTAATTATATCAGTCCATGGGATGATAGATACCCTTCAGCTTCATGCTGGTTACCACATTGCATTAGTTGGTATAATTCATCAGATTAGGGACCCCAACTTTGGAATCTTAATTGCATTGTTTTAAACATAAGATGACTTTATAATGTGGAATCATAAGGTCTAGTGCTTAACTTGTATATCTTATAATTTTGAAATGAGTGTTGATTTTACAAAGGACAATGACAGTATTACAAAAGAAAAATAGTTCACTGTGAGGCTCTCAAGTGAGAATAAAAGTCAACCAACAGTTTCCTTAAAGTGAGAGGGCAGAGGTTAAATTATGGCAGGGTACACAATTTGATCTATGGACACTCAGACATAAATACTTGTTTAGGGCAATCCTAGACCCACTGGGGAAAAGGCTCAGGCCAACAAGTCAGTTTCTAGAGTATCATTTGTGTTTTTCATACTGCTTTTTAGAGGCAATACTCAAGGTCTGCTTATGGCAAAAAGCCAAGAATGTAGAAGTTGTCTACCCACACCCTTCAAATAAAAAACATATCTATAGGACACTGCTGAAACAAACCATTTCCAAACTGAGTTAGACCCAGAGCAAATATTATATTGTGACTCTCTTGTGCAGGTCATTGGGTAATTTGTTTTAGGTAGATACACATATACAAACATATATAGATTAGATAGATAGATAGATGATAGATTATGGTGTATATATGTATATTTGTGAATATCTTAGGTATTTCTCTTTTAAAATTAACATCTAGGGAGCTCTAGGTTGCAGAATCTACCATTTGGTCTTCACAGCAGAATAGTCTTCAAACCCCAGTCCCCAAAGTTTACTAAAATAAAAATTGGGGTTTAGCAACTACCTAAGATCAAAGAGCATAAATTTTGAAAGTCAGTCATTCAGTCAATAAATATTAAGTGCTTACTATGAGTCAGTCACTATGCTATGTCCTAGAGGCAAAGGCAAAAGACATAGATCTCACAGACTAACAAGGAGGACTATATTAAAAACAACTACTTACAAACAAGCTACTCACAGCATAAATAATCAACAGATATAAGACATTAGAAGTAAGAATGATCAATTTAAGCTAATATGTTGGCTAAGACTTTAAGAAAGCTAGGAAGCAGAGATGAGGATTTCAAGCATGAGGGACAAACCATTGTTACCAGATTGCAGAGTACATATCTGGAAGGGATCTTATGCTATGTTCATCCCCTTCACTTTAGAGATTAATCAATTATTGTTATTATTAGTTCTTTATTTTTAAGGGGATCAATGATTTTTAAAAGGATCAAAGTGCAGTAGCAAGACAAAAATTAGGACAAGTGGTGATGACATGGAATGTAGTGAATGACCTGGGCATCTTGGATATCTGCTCAAGTTCTAAGCATTTAACAGACTTGCTTCAGCTGCCTTCATACACATTAGAACAAATTGTTCTCATCTGCCCCTTCTGCCAGGGAAATTTTCATATACTTCTTGTAGACATCACCCTGTCACAGATGGCTTTGAAGTTGCGAGATTACCCTCAACTTGTTTTGCCCATCTGCTTAGATGGTTTACAGAATGTGACTGCTGTACATGCTACAGTTTCTTGGATTTGCAGGTGAGATTTGAGTGAAAGGTGGACACCAAAGATGAATGGGCAGCCCTGAAAGGACTTAGCAAACCCTCACAACAGAGATATTAGTCCTCCCTGAAGAATACACACACACACACACACACAAATTAATTAATAATCATGTATTAAATGTTCCAAGCAATGTGGCTAGTATATAAAAAGAAAATGAAAGTTTCTGTCATTGAGTTTTATCTCTGATCAGATGAATAAACTGAGACCAGAGAAGTTTAGGTGACATGTCAAAGGTCTCATGTATTTGTGACATGAATTCTGGTTCAAAATTCACACTAACTTTGGATAAATTACATGGACAAATTACATAAACTTCTCCAACCTTCAGTTTTACAATCTGTAAAGTAAGAGGCCTGAAGGTATATTCCACACATAAAACAAGGTTCTTTGGACGGAAAAAGCTTTTATTGTTATCTTTTGTTTTTCACATTGCCTAATTTCTCCCTATATACCTTTCTCTCTCCCTGCCTGCCACCCAGACCAAGGACTTTTTTAAAAAATAGAAAGAGAAAAAATTTTAGCAAAACCCTACAACCCAGGCAATTAGGGACATTTCTTCTTATATCTCTCTCTCTTCTTTTTTTGTTCTCTATATCTTCCCCGCCCCCCCCAGTTACATGAAAAAACAAGTTTCAACAATCACTTCCAAAACCTTGAGTTCCAAATTCTCTCCCTTCCTCCAACCCCATTCCTCCTCATTGAGAAAGCAAGTTTTTATTATAGACTAAAAATGTGTAGTCATGAAAAACATTCACAATAGCCATGTTATATTAATAGAAAAATCTCAAGAAAAATAAAGTGGAAAAAAGAAACATGCTTCAGTCTGTATTCAAATACCAACAACTATGTCTTTGTGATGGATTATATTCTTTATCATAAGTCCTCTAGAGTTCTCTTGTATCACAGCATTGCTGAGAAAAGGTGGGTAATTCACAGCTGATCATCCTGCAATATTGCTTTTACTTTGTATACAGTATCTTTTCCATTGCATCTGCTCATGTAAGTTTTTTACTGAGAGTATCCTGTTCATCATTGCCCATAGTAGAAAAGTAGTTCATCTCAATCCCATACCACAATTTGTTCAACAATTCCTCAACCACTGGGCATCCCTTCAATCTCCAGCTCACTGCCCCCAGAAAAGGGCAGCTATAAATATCCCTGTACATATAAGATCTTTTTGTCTCATATTTCATCTTTTTTGAAATACAAACCTAAAAGTAACACCACTAGGCCAAAAGGTAGGCATGGCTTTATAACCCTGTGGACATAGTTCCAAATTTTTCTACAGAATTGTTGAATCATTTCAACAGAGCCTCAATGTCTCAATTTCCCTACATACATTCCAATATTTGTTATTTTCTCCTTATATTTTATTTATTAGCCAATTTAATAGTTTTAAGGTAGTACCATAGAATTGTTCCAACCTACATTTCTCCTATCAATAGTGAGTCAGAATATTTTTTTTAATTATTTAGGGGTAGCTAGGTGATTCAGTGGATAGAGTACTGACTCTGAAATCAGGAGGACCTGAGTTCAAATCCATGCTCAGACACTTAATAATTGCCTAGTTGTGTAACCTTGGGCAAGTCACTTAACCCCCATTGCCTTGTAAAAACCAAAAATAAACAAATAAAAATAAAAATTATTTAAATAGATAACTTCAACAGAAAACTATTCATATCTCTTGATCATTTATCAGTTGGGGAATGGCTATTTTTTAAAATACAACTTTGACTCAGATCTCTGTGTTTGAGAAATGATGTCTTCATCAGAGAAATTTGTTTCAACATTTTTTTCCACAGTTACTATTGTTAACTATATTTCTCTCCATCTTATTCCCCCCACCCCTGTTTGTTCTATTCTCTCTCTCCTTTCACCTTGTCCCTCCTCAAAAGTGTTTTGCATCTGACTACCCCCCTCCCACAAACTTCTTTCCCTTCTATCACTCCCCCTTTTGTCCTCCTCCATTTCTCCCATTCCTTTTCTTTCCCACATTCCTCTAGGGTAAGAAAGATTTCTGTAACCAATAGAGTGTTAATATTATTCTTTCTCTCTCACTCCCTCCATCTTTCTGCCTTTCACTAAACTACAAAAGTTTTTTCTTTGGTCTTTTATGTGAAATAATTTACACCATTCTCTCTCTCTTTTCCCTTTCTCTAAGTACTTTCCTCTCTAGTTCATTAACTCCAACTTTTTAATATGTTATACTTTCAAATTCAACTCCAACCTATGCCTTGTCTATATATTCTCCTTCTGATTGCCATAATAAATGAGAAAGTTCATATGAGTTATCAGTAACATCTTCCCATGCAGTTCATCATCATTAAATCCCTTGTGGTTTCCCTTTACTGTTTGTTATACTTCATTTGAATCTTGTTTTTGCAGACTAAATTTTCTGTTCAGCTCTAGTCATTTCATTAGGAAAGTTTGAAATTCCCCTATATCATTGAATATTCATCTTCTCCCCTGAAAGAGTATATACTCAATTTCTTGTTTGAAATCCAAGCTCTTTCGCCTTCTAGAAAATCATATTCTAAGCCCCATGATCCCTTAATTGTAGAAGCAGCTAAATTTTCTGATTGCGATTCCATATTTGAATTGTTTCTTTCTGGCTGCTTACAATATTTACTCCTTGATTCAGAATTTCTGAAATTAGGTTATAATATTCCTGGCAGTTTTCATTTGGGGATATCTTTCAGGAGGTGATCAGTGGATTCTTTAAATTTCTATTTTACCCTCTGCTTCTAGAATGAATGGACAGTTTTCCTTATTGAAAAATGACATCTAGGTTTCTTTTTTTTGATCGTGGCATTCAGGTAGTCCAGTAATCTTTAAATTATCTCTTCTGGATCTGTTTTCCAGGTCAGTTGTTTTTCCCAATGAGATATTTCACATTTTCTTCTAGTTTTTCATTCTTCTGGTTTTGTTTTTTGTTTCTTGATTTTTCACAAAGTCTTCAGCTTCCTTTTGCTCTATTCTATATTTTAAGGAATTATTTTGTTCAGAGAGTTTTTGTATCTCTTTTTTCATTTGATCAATTTTAAGGCATTCTTCTCCTCAATGGTCTTTTGGACCATTTTTTCCATTTGACCCAGTCTGGTTTTTAAGATGTCATTTTTTCCAGTATTTTTTTGTATCTCCTTCACTAAGTTGTTGACTTGGTTTTCATGATTTTCCCACATTACTCTCATTCTCTTCCCAATTTTTCCCTCTACCTCCCTTTCTTGATTTTCAGTTTTTTGAGCTTTTCTATGACCTGAGGTCAATTCATATTTTTCTTGGCAGTTTTGGATGCAAAAGTTTTGACTTTGTTATCTTCTCCTAAGTTTGCATTTTGATCTTCCCTATGACCAAAGTCATTGTATATGATTGATTTTTTTCTTCTGTTGTTTCTTCATTTCCCCAGACTATGATTTGACTTTAACTCCTTGTTAAGATTGGGCTCTGCTTTCAGAGTGGAGGACAAGCTACCTCAAGCTTTTGAGTGTTTTTGTAATTGTTTACAGAGATACTTCCAGGGACCTGCAAGTTTTCAATGTCTCCAAGGTCTTATGAGAGGCTATGACTGCTCTCCTGACCCATGCTCTGGTCTGTGGCTGACTAAAAGCATTCCTTTCTAACCTGGAACTGTGAGGAGAGTACCTGTTCTGCTAAAGCAGTAAGTTCTATTGTTCTTTTACTTCTTTTCCTGGGGCGCTAAACTGTGACCCAGATCTGAGTATGGGCTAAGCAAAGGAGTCCTGCTTCAGTGATAGCAAAGAGACCCTTGCAATCACCCCCCACTCCCCTACCATTCATGGGCTGAATCCTATAGAAGTGGACACTCCCAAGGCCTGCTCCTGGTCCACTGTGATCAAGTCTGCACTACTGAGGTCTGTGCTGGACTATGCTCCACTCTCATCATGGTATGGCAGAGTTTTCTTGCTGTCCTTCCAGAGTGTCCTTGGCAACCCCTGAACTGACAGGTCTGGAAACCATCACCACTGCCACTGACCCAGTTGCCCTGCAGTCTGTTCCTGGATAGCTGGAGCAGGTTCATTCCAGCACTACCTGAGCTGCACTGCAGGTTCTTTCTAACCATAATGCAACAGACTCTTCCCATGGATCTTCCAAGTTTTCTTTGGCTGGAAAATTGATTCACTCAATCTTTTTGTGGATTCCACTACTCTAGAATTTGCTTAGTCATTATTTTTTAATTGGTGTTTTATTTTATTTTTTCAATTAGATGTTATAAAGGTTTTTCAACATGCATTCACTTGCATATTTATGTTAGACAAATTTTTCTACCCTTCTTTCCCCTTCTCCCATCAGTGGAAAATAGTTTAGTGAATGTTGTACATATACATTTGTGTTTAACATATTTACATATTAGTCATTTTGTATATGAGGAATTAGGACTAAGAAAAAAGAAAGAAAACCATGGGATAGGAAGGAAAAACATAAGTGAAATTTTTAAAAGTTAACACAGTGTTCATTCAAATTCTATGGGAGGGCGGGGCTTTGATTTGTTTGTTTGCTTTTCATCTAGACATGGATGGCATTTCCATAGCAAGTCTCCCAGAGTTGTCTTAGCTCTCTGAACTGCTGAGAACTACATCCATCATAGTTGATATTAATTCACAATATTGTTATTAATGTGAACAATGTTCTTTTTTGTTCTTCTCCCTTTTCTCAGTATTAGTTCATATAATTCTTTCCATGTTTTTCTTTTTGTTTATTTTATTTTTTAGGTTTTTGCAAGACAAATGGGGTTAAGTGACTTGCCCAAGGCCACACAGCTAGGTAATTATTAAGTGTCTGAGGTCGGATTTGAACCCAGGTACTCCTGACTCCAAGGCCAGTGCTTTATCCATTACACCACCTAGCTGCCCCCTTTCCATGTTTTTCTAAGAGTCTGACCATTCATCATTTCTTATAGAATAATAGTATTTTATAACATTCATATACCATAACTTGTTCAACCATTCCCCAGTTGATGGGCATCCCTTCAATTTCCAATTCTTTGCCACTATAAGAACAGCTGCTACAAATATTTTGTAAATATGGGATTTTCCCCATTTTTTCATAATTTCTTCTGGATATAGGCCTAGTATTGGTATTGCTATTTCATGGGATATAATCAATTTTATTGTTCTTTGGGCATAGTTCCATATTGCTGGACAGAATGGTTGGATTAATTCACAACCCCATCAACAAAGCATTAATGTTACAATCCCCCTACAACCTCTCCAACATTGATAATTTTCCCTTTTAAACATCTTTAGCCAATCTGATAGGAATGAAGTGGAGCCTCATAATTATTTTAATTTGTATTTTTCTAATCTGTAATGATTTGGAGCATTTTTTTCATATATTATATATAGCTTTAATTTCTTCATTTGAAAACTGCCTGTTCATGTCCTTTGACCATTTATCAATTGGGGAAATGACTTGCAACCTTATAAATTTGATTCAATTCACTATATATTTAGGAATGAGACCTTTATCTGAATTCCTAGCTGTCAAAATTATTTCCTAGCTTTCTGTCTTCCTTCTAATATTGGCAGCATTGGTTTTATTAGTGTAAAAACTTTTCAATTTAATATAATTAAGATCATCCATTTGGCATTTTACAATGTACTCTAATTCTTGTTTGTCATATATTTCTCCCCTTTTCATAGATCTAACAGATTGAGGATTTCTTGATCTGTTAATTGGTCGATGGTAATGCCCTTTTTATCTAAATCCTCTGCTCATTTTGACCTTATTTTGTATAGGGTGTGAGATTCAACTCTACCCCAAGTTTTTACCATACTATTTTCCAGTTTTCCCAACAGCTTTGTTGAATAGTGAGTTCTTATTACAGAAGCTAATGCCTTTAGGTTTGTCAAACAATAGATTACTCTAGGTATTTACTACTTTCATTTGTACTTATCTTAATCCATTACAGGTACTTTTGTACCTATCTTAATCCATTACTCTACTTCTTAGCCAGTTCCAGGTTCCAGGCAGTTTTTGATGACTACCACTTTATAGTAGTTTTAGATCTTGAACAGCTAGGCCATTTTTTCCCTTTTTTTCATCACTTCCCTTGATAATCTTGACCTGTTGTTGCGTAAGCTGAATTTTATTATATTTTTTTAGCTCTGTAAAATAGGTATTTGGTGATTTTATTAGAATAGCATTGAAGTAATAATTTAATTTGGGTAGAATTGTCATTTTTCATATATTAGCTTGACCTAACCATAAACAAATGACATTTTTCCAATTATTTAGATGAAACATTATTTGTGTGAAAAGTGTTTTATAATTGTATTGACATAGTTTCTGGGTTTGTCTTCAGAGAGATAGATTCCCAAATATTTTATGTTGTCTGCAATTACTTTAGATGGAATTTCTTTTTCTATTTCTTGCCCTTGGGCTTTGTTGTTCAAATATAGAAATGTTGATGGTTTTTGTGTGTTTATTTTATACCCTCTACTTTGTTGAAGTTGTTAATTGCTTCAATTTTTGAGTTTTTAGATTATTTTCTAGAGTTCTCTAAGTATATAGCATATCATCTGCTAAGAGCCAAAGTTTTGCATTCTCATTGCCTGTTCTAATTCCTTCAATTTCTTTTTTCTCCTATTGTTAAAGCTAACATTTCTGATTGAATAGTAATGGTGATAATCCACATTCATATTTTACCCCTGATGTTATTAGAAATGCTCCTAGTTTATTCTCATTACATATAATATGGTATACTGCTTATTTTTTCCTATACTCTTTAATGTTTTTTAATAGGAATGGATGTTGTACTTTGTCAAAAACTTTTTCAGCATCTATTAAGATAATTATATGATTTCTGTTGTTTTTGTAATTTCTGTATTCAATAATGTTTTCCAAATATTGAGCCATCCCTACTTACCTGGTATAAATCCTACAGTAATAACTTATTGCAATATCTTTGCTAAAATTGTATTTAAAATTTGGCCATCAATGTTCATTAGTGAGATTGGGCTAAAATTTTCTTTGCATTGAGTCTTCCTGGTTTAGGTATTAACACCCTATTGAGATATTTTCCTTTTTTCCATAAAGGAATTTGGCAGAATTCCTTTTTTTAAAAAAATAGATTATTTAAAATTGGAATTAATTTGTTCTTAAATGTTTTATAGAATTCACTTGTAAATTCATCTGGATCCAGAGACTTTTTCTTATAAAGTTTATTGATGCTTTCTTCAATTTCCTTTTTTCTGAAATGGGGTTATTTAAGAATTTTATTTCCTCTTCTGTTAATCTGGATAGTTTGCATTTTTGTAAATATTCATCCATTTCACTTAGGATGTCAAATTTATTGGCATACAGCTGGGCAAAATACCTGTGAATTATCTATATAATTCCCTCCTTATTGGTGGTGACCACCCTTTTCATTTTTGATACTGGGTATGTGGCATTCTTTTTTCTTTTTTTTACATCAGATTAAACAAAGTTTTATTTACTTTATTGGGTTTTTTTCATAAAACCAATTCCTAGTTTCATTTATTAGATCAATGATTTTCTTGATCTTCTTTTATTGTTAATCTTGCCTTTAATTTTTCAAAATTTCTAATTTGGTATTTAATTGGGATCTTTAATTTGTTTTTTTTTCTAGTTGCATTCCCAATTGATTGATGTCATCTTTATTTTATTCATATAAACATTTAGAGATATAAAATTTCCCCTAAAAACTGTTTTGACTGCATCCCATGAATTCTAACATGATGTCTCATTGCCACCATTTTCTTGGATGAATTGATTGATTATTTCTATCATTTGTTGCTTGATCCATTCATTCTTTAAAATTAAGTAATTTAGCTTCCAATTAATTTTTGGTTTATCTTTCCATGGCCCTTTATTGCAAGTAATTTTTATTATATCATGATCTGAAAAGCATACATTTATTATTTCTTCCTTTCTAGATTTGGTTGTAAGATTTTTATGCCTCAGTACATGATCAATTTTGATTTAGGTGCCATGTACTGCAGAGAAAAAGGTATATTCTTTTCTATTACCATTCAGTTTTCTCCAGAGGTATATCACATCTAAGTTTTCTAAGATTTTATTCACCTTCTTAACTTCCTGCTTATTTATGTTTCTCAGATTTATCTGATTCTAAGTGAGGGAGACTGAGGTCCCCCATTTTTAAAGTTTTGCTATCTGTGTAGCCTTGAAATTCATTCATCTTCTCTTCTAAGAATTGGGATGCTTTACCACTTGATATACATATGTTTATATGTATGATACATATATGTATATAATGATATAACTTCATTGCCTATGTGCCTTTTAAGAAGTAGTTTACTTCCTCATCCCCCCCCTTTTTTGTGCAAGCAATGGGGTTAAGTGGCTTGCCCAAGGCCACATAGCCAGGTAATTATTAAGTGTCTGAGGCCAGATTTGAACTCAGGTACTCCTGACTGGAGGGCTGGTGCTCTATCTACTGCACCACCTAGCAGCCCCTCCTTATCCCTTTTAATGAGATCTATTTTTGCTTTTGCTTTATCTGAGATCAATATCATTACCCTTGATTTTTTTTTTTTTTTTACTTCTGCTCAAGCAAAATTTATTTTAATCCAGCTTTTTACCTTTACCCTGTGGGTATCTCTCTCTCTGTTCCAAATGTATTTCTTATAAACAACATATTGTAGAATTCTGGTTTTTAAGCCACTCTGCTACCTGTTTCTGTTTTATGGGAGAGTTCAACCCATTCACATTTACAATTAATGTTACCAATTTTGTATTTCCCTTCATGCTGACTTTCCCTGTTTAAACTTTTCCCTTTCCTTTCCTCTTATTCCTCCTCACCAATGTGTTATTCCCTTTCCCTTTTAGCTTTTAAATTTTAACTTTAGATTTACTTTCATTTTTACCTTACCTTCTCTTTTATCAGTTCCTTCTTTCCTTTTCTTTCCCTCCCCCCCTTACTTCCTATAAGGATTGTTTAGAACTTTAAACCCAATTGGGAATGCATGTTATTCCCTCTCTGGGCCAAATGTATTGAGATTTCCTCAGTGTTCACACCCTTGCATCTTTCCCTCTACTATAATAGGACTTTGAGTCTCTTTGCCTGGTGATATTTATTGACTAATGCCTACCTTTCTCCTAGTATAATCCTTCTTTTTATGTTTTTTTTATTGATTTAATCCTGCCTTATATTTATGACTCTATTGTCAAAATATATACCTTTTATCTGTCCTGAGAGAAGTACAACCTCTAAAGGTTGCTTGATTAATAGCTGAATTGATTGATAAGTAGCAGTGCCTCATAGTCACTAAGTACTGTTCTTTCTTCTGGCTCATTAGAAATACACTTCTAAAAAATCATAATCACATCAGATTATAGTCACTTTATACCTAAACCCCTTTTCAAGTATTCTCCTTGAACATATAATCCTGAGCCAAAGTTTCATTAGAAGCCAAATCATTTCATGAACCATTTATATGCCCCTGCCTCCACTCTAAGCCTACTCCCTCCAGTGGCAGTCAGTGTCAAGCAAAACAAAATCTCATTTTGGTTTTTTCATGACCAGTCCCTCTAATTATACTCCCTCCCTCCTTCTCTATAGTACTCCAGCCATAACCCTAAAATCCTCCCCAACTAAAGTATCAGGTGAACTCTCTCCCTCTGTCCCTTTAGCACCTCAATCTGTACTAAAACCCTCAATAACTAAAGTATGGATTAAGGCAAGGTCACTTCCTAATCTCTTTACCAACCCTTCTAAATACAATCCAGTCATCTGCCCCTATTGTACTACAATCCTCTTTAATTAAGGTTTCTTGTAAAGTAAGATCACTTATGCTTTAATAATGTAGAGAATCTTTAAGTATTCTAAGTACAGGGATACCTTGAAGGTCTCTCTTAAGAAATTTAGAGATGATTGTAAGGCATGGGAGAAATTGGCACAGGACTGCCCAGTTTCATCAAAGAAAGTGCTGAGCTCTATGAGCAAGTCAGAATTAAAATAGTTCAAAGGAAACATGAGATACATAAGCTTAGAGTACATACCCCAGTGTTCACCTGGACTATTTGTGCCAGACCTGTGGTAGAGCATTCTGAGCTTGCAAGGGCAGTATGGTACAGTGGATAGAGCACTGGCCTTGGAATCAGGAGGATGGGAGTTCAAATCCAGTCTCTGATACCTACTAGTTATGTGACCTTGGGTAAGTCACTTAACCTTGATTTCCTTTCATCCTGGGCCATCTCCAGTCATCCTGAATCATATCTGGCCATTGGATCCAGATGACTCTGTAGGAGAAAGTAAGGCTGGTGACTTAGCACAGCACCCCCTCACTCAAATCCAATTCAGGTGCTTGTCATGACATCACTTCCTTGATGTCATGGTCTTCTTTGAGAATGAAGGACAAAACATAATTGATTTAGCCACAATCAGAGACACTATAATTTGTCTCAAACATAGCTAACTAACCATACCCATAACCTCCTAAGTAAAATCTCTTAAACTATATTCAATCCCCTAACTATCCTAAGAGACATACAGTTCTCAAGAGTTACAAGTGTTATCTTCCCTTGTACTGATGTATACAATCTAATGTTCTGCCTAGTATTCATTTTTTTTCCTCTTTCCATTTACCTTTTCATGCATCTCTTGAGTCTTGTATTTGGAGGTCAAATTTTCTGTTGGGTTCTTATCTTTTTATCAGAATATTTTGGAAATCTTCTATCTCATTAAAAATCCATCTTTTCCCCTGATAGAAAATGCTGAATGTTCTTGGTTGTAATCCAAGGTCCTTTGCTGTTCCAAAATAGCATATTCCAGGCCCTCCAGTCCTTTAATGTTGAAACTGATATGACTTATGTAATTCTGATTGTGCTTCCTCATTTAAATTGCTTCTTTTTTGACTGTTTGCAGTATATTCTCTTTTATTTGATAATTCTGGAATTTGTCTATTATAATCCTTAGAGTTTTTATCCTAGGGACCCTTTCTGGAGGTATTTTTTGGTATTCTTTCAAGGACTAGATTGCCTTCTTCATCTAGAATTTTAGGACAGTTTTTTATGATAATTGCCTGAAAGATATTTTCCATACACTTTTTTGATCTAGGTTTTCTAGTAGACCAATAATTTATAAATTATCTTTTCTGGATCTATTTTCCATGTCATTCATTTTTCTTAAAAGGTACTTTATATTTTCTTTCAGCTATTTGATTTTGTTTAGTAGAACGTTGATGTCCCATAAATTCATTAGCTTCTATTCATGCAATTCTAATTTTTAGGGTTTTGTTTTCTTAAGTTAGCTTTTGTGTTTCCTTTTCCAGTTGGTTAATTTTACTTTTCAGTGAGTTGTTCTCCTTTTCCATTTGGTTAATTTTACTTTTTACTGAGTTGTATTCTTTTTCCAGTTGGTCTGTTTGGCTTTTTGATGAGATATGTTGTTTTTCAATTGGTTAATTTTTCTTTTAAATGAGTTGATTTCATTGGTCAATTTCCCTACATGGCTCTCATTTCTTTTTCCCATTTTTTTTCTTCCTCTCTTTTTTAAAGATCTTTTTAAAGCTCTTCTATCAGGTTTTGGATTTGAGTCCAATTCATAAACTCTTTTGAGACTTCTCATGCAGGTAATTTGTCCCCCCCTTTTTTTTTGGCTGAGATGGCATTTTTATCATCTCTGTCTAAATAGTAATTTTCTATGGTTAGCTCTCTTTATGGTTTTTTTGCTCATTTTGATTGTTGAATTGTGTTCCTTGAGTAGAGGGAATATAATGCCAATTTTTTTGTGCTGGGGCTGGGGTGTGATCCCTGGTTTATTGCTTGCCAAGATGTCACCACTGCATTCTAGGCATTGCCTATTCAGAGGTTAGTTTATTCCTTTATGTCCAGGCTCTGCCTATGCAATAGTTAGTTCTCAACCCAATCCTGTCTGTTGCCCTAGTGTTCCTAGAATTAAGACTTTATCTGACTCTCCCTACTGGCTTACTGTCTAGCTGCTGGGATTTGAAATGCCATCTAGCTACAGGAACCTGGGTTGCCCTGTGGCAATAAGCCTCCAACTGGCTTTCTTGCTCTCCCCTCTAGCTGGGCTTACTTCCTCTTTTCCCCTGAAGAGAGACCTTCACTGATGATCCTCCACAATCTTTACAGTTGAAAACTTGTTTAACCCTTTTTTTTGGTGGGTTCTGTAACTTTAATGTCTATGTAGAGGCTTCATTTAATGTTGTATAAGGAAAAGCTCCTGGAGAATGCTGGCTTCAAGCTGCCATTTTGGCTCCCTAGAGTCATTATTTAAAGGTATTTCGAGTGATTTGGGGGAAGCTCAGGTGAGCCCCTGCCTTTCTTCACCATCTTGACTCTGTCCCCTTCATATCTCTTCTTTAGAACCAATCATCTTCTTTATAATTGGCAGTATTGTTTTTGAAAATTTCATAGTTATTTTTCTTTTCATTTACGTTGTCTAATTTTTTGACAGTTTCACTTTTTACCACTGTCATGCTTTTCTTTGGCATTTTTGCTGTGGTTTACAGAATGTTAATATTTCTTTACATTAATATGCCATACAATGCTTAGTCATTCCCCAATCAATGGATATCATCTTTGTTTCTACTATTTTGCTACCACAAAGAATGCTGCCATGGATATTTTTATATATCTGTATTCTTTCTATCAATGAACTCTCTGAGGCATATAACTAATATTAGAATCACTACTATTGATGAACATTTCAGTCACTTTATTTGCCTAATTCAGTATTGCTTTTCCAGAATGACTGTACTAATTCACAATTCTAACAAAAACCCATTAGAGTGCCTATCTTCCCACATCTCCTCAATATTAATTATTCCCATCTTTTGTCATCTTTATCAGTTTACTGAGTGAAGGTGAGACCTCAGCTTTGATTTGCATTTCTCTTATTATTAGTGATTTGGAGCATTCTTTTATATGGCAATGAATAGTTTGCAGCTCTTCTTTTGAGAACTGTTTGTTTATATCTTTTGACCATTTCTCTTTTGGAGGCTGGCTAAACTCTAGTTCTTATATTTCAGATTTATTCATCTTATAAGCCAACCTATAATCTATGATTCAGTAACACTGGTCTCCTTGCTGTTGCTCAGACAAGACCATCCATTTTCACTGATTTTCCCTCAAGTCTGAAATTTTCCACCTACTCATTTCTGCCTCCTGCCTTTACTGGTTTCCTTCAAGTTCTAGCTAAAATCCCATTTTCAATAAGAAGCTTTTCCTGAATCCCCCTTAATGCTAATACTTTCCTTCTGTTGATTATCTCCAATTCATTCTTTTTTTTTTAGGTTTTTGCAAGGCAAACGGGATTAAGTGGCTTGCCCAAGGCCACACAGCTAGGTAATTATTAAGTGTCTGAGACCAGGATTTGAACCCAGGTACTCCTGACTCCAGAGCCGGTGCTTTATCCACTACACCACCTAGCCACCCCCAATTCATTCTTTATGTATTTTGTGTGTACACAGTTGTTTACACATTATTTCCCTCTTAGACACTAAATTCTTTGAAATTAAGGACATGTTTTATATCTCTCCTGCTTAATATAATAATTGATATGTGTTGTTGTTATTATTTGATTGTTTTCAGTCATGTCTAATTCTTCAGGACCCCATTTAAGGTTTTTTTGGTAAAGATAGAGAAGTTATTTGCCACTTCAGTGGCAACTGAAGAAGGGATAAGTGACTTGCCTAGGGTCACATAGCTAGTAAATGGCTGAGGCCACATATGAACTCAGGAAGATAAGTGTTTCTGACTCTAGTACTGGAACTCTATCTGCTTCAATACTAAACTATCATATGCCTGGTTCACAGTAGATACTTAACTGTTTATTAACTGTCATGGCTTATCTGAACTTTTGTAATTATTAGATGTTTCATATAAGGGGGAAATGTGTTTTTATCATCTTGCACACACATCTTTCAAAAGAAAAGAGTTAATGTTGCTTGATTTCTCATTAAGATTTTTAAAAAATCAACTTGGAGTTAGTTTGGAAAGTCTTAGGTAAAATGAACATAATTTAGTAAGTTGGAAACAAACAAGGCTTCTAGAACCCAGTTGTTTCCAATCCATAATCTTTAACCTAGTAATTTTTTTCTCAGATAAAAAGAGTTGAACCAAAGAGATAGTCACTGAGATAACACTGACCATGTAATTTTATATTCTAGAGCAGGACTATCCAAAATATGTCCTTCAGGTGGCATGCAGTCTGCAGTGCAATTTTGTGTGACCCACCTGTGGGTTTTAGTTTTCAGGAATGAAAAAATACAATAATAATTTGCATGAAATACAAATTACATTTTTTAATTCCATCATTTATAAATAATCTTGATGTTAATTTCTTTGGTGTATTTAAGCAGTATTTAAGACAGAACAGATAGTACAGAATTTTCAATCGATCTATGGGATGTGTTCTGTTTGAATGAGGCAGACTAGTTACTATGCACCTACTTTTATACTGTTGTGTGGTCACTTTGTTGTTTTGTGTTTGCTTTCATGCTTTGCACCTTTGCCTGTTTTATTGATGACAGGCATTCCCCCACTTTCTAAGAAGTTATTAGATAACCTTTTATATCTAAGAACCTTGGCCCTGGAGTCCTCACTTACTAGTAGTATATGCACTTAATGTGAACTGCATTTTTTTTTAATTCTAGGCTGGCTCTCGAATAATTATTTTATTTTAATGCAGCCCTAAGATAACCTAAGGTTGCACAACTCTTTTCTACAGTGATTTGTGTTATATATAACGCATGTTTACAAATACAAGAACATGTGTATACAAACACTTCTTCATCCGTATGAGTCTCTATGAATGAAAATCACAATCCTCTCTAAGTTTTAGTAGATGATTCTCATGAATTTCTATGATTAAAATATATCACTTGATAACTTTTGTTTTATATTTTTTTAATCTTTGAGTTCGTAGTGTTTTTGTGTCCTTTTTGTGAGGAGGGATGAATAGCTTATGTGAGAAAAAATGTAATCTTAGTTATTATTGTTCAGTTGTATGTGACTTTTCAAGACCCCTATGGGGATTTTCTTAGCAAAGGTACTGGAGTAGTTTGTTATTTCCTTTTCCAGCTTATTTTACCAATGAGGAACTGAGGTAAAAGGATTAAGAGACTTGCAGAGGGTGACACAGCTAGTAAGTGTCTGAGACTGGGTTTGAATTTAGGTCTTCCTGATTCCAGATCTAGTTATGTGTCCACTCAATCATCTACCTGCTCTGTAATCTTAGTATATAAACTTATATCTCTGGTTAAGTAGTGGAATATTGTAGGCTGGTCAGGCTTGACTCTTTCCCCAGAGAGTTTATGTTGACAAAAGCAGTCATTGCAGTGGTATAACCCCTGAATTACCTCTTTGCATTCAATTCAAGTTTGGGTTTTGGGGGGCATATGATTGGCAAATATCTAGAGTATACTTTGTTCTTATAATTATACCTTGTAGTTTGATAAGTTCTCTGAATATGATCCATGTCTTTTATTTTACTTCAAACAATAAGTGAATCATTATAATGGCTAAACTTTAATGATGACTTTCTCCAAATTTAGCTATGGGGGATCCTCAGATAATAGGTGCATACACAGTGAGTCATCAGGCTTACAACAAAATCTTTTCTATTTAGTAGTACCTTTCAGATTTTGTGCTATACTTTCAAAAACATGAGGAATCAGGGTCACTAGAATGCCTTGATGAGAAATTTGGGCAGGACTTTAGTGGAGGGCATGCAACTATGGTGAGCTAGGTGGCACAGTGAATTGAATGCTGGACCTGAAGTCAGGAAGAATCATCTTCCTGAATTAAAATCCAGTCTCAGACCCTTACTAGCTATATGACCAAAATATATTTTATCACAGCTCAGTAGTGTGGTAGATAGAGTGTCAGATCTGAAGTCAGGGAAATTCATTTTCCTGAGTTCAAATCTGTCCTCAGGCACTTATTATCTGGGCAAGTCATTTAACCTGTTTGTCTCATTTCCTTATCTGCAAAATGGGTTGGAGAAGGAAATGGCAAATCACTCCAAAATCTTTGATAAGAAAACCCTTAATGGAGTCATGGAGAATTTGATATGACTGAAAAATGGCTGAACAATGATAATATATACTAGATATTGAATTTAGCAGTAAGGATATAAAACATAATCCTTGCTCTCAAGGAATTCACAATCTGATGGGGGAGATAATGTGTAAATAACAAATACAAATATACTCATAGATGCAAATAATCACATATGAAGGAAGAGATAAAATTATGTACAAGGACATACAAGACATAAAATAGATTTATAATAAGGAATATATTCACATGTGTGTACATATGAAAATATACATAGCACACAGAAATAAAAATGAACAACCCAAGAAAGTATTTGTACACATATTCACACATATCACCAAGAATTTTTTTTCCTTTACATAACACATATTTTCACTGTCTCTTTAACCATGATATCTTGTAATTTTACTTTAATTGCTGAAAGGAACATTTAAAAATATCTTTTTTTTTTTGGAGTGCTGTAATAGATAATTAGACAAAGAAACCCATTGAAGTGACAACATATACAACATTCCATTCAATTGTCCTTTACCACTGTTTAGAGGAGGGAAGAATATTTCATTATCTATTCTTTGGGATGATGATCCAATTATAGGATAATCTAGTTAGAAGGAACTGCAGAACTAGTCCAATGCTCTCATTTTATATTTGAGGAAAGGGAGGCTTAAGGCAAGTTAAAAGACTTGTTCATTGTCATATAGGTAGTAGGAGTCAAAGATGGTATTTGAATCAAGGTCTTCTAACTGTTCTTTGTACTGGATCACAGTGCTTCAGGTCAATGAACACCCATTTTGTTTCCAGTTCTTTATTTCCATTTAAAGTATTTCTATAGATATTTTGAGATTTATTAGACCTTTGTTTCTGACTTGTACTTCAAGAAGGTATGAATCTTGTATTGGGATCACCAGTTCAAAGGGAATGAACAGTTTTGTAATTTTTCACATATAATTCCAAACTGTTTTCCAGAAAGTGTTCATTTGGTTCATAGGATCAGTTTTTAAAAGAGAAAAGACCTGAGAATGTCTCTCTCTCTCTCTCTCTCTCTCTCTCTCTCTCTCTCTCTCTCTCTCTCTCTCTCTCTCTCTCTCCCTCCCCTCCCCCCTCCCCCATCTCCTCCATGCTTGCCTTCCCTCTCCACTGAAGGGGTTACTTTGGCCTCTTTTGCAGAGATAAGTTGCACTCTCTGACTTCATTAGCTGTTCCACTTCCCCTGTCTCCTTGCTCCCCATCCTGGGACCAAAAAATAGAGCCTTACTGTTCAAAAGCATACATGGAGTCCCCATTAATACTCGACCTAATTGTGTCAATTCAAAGCCCTTAATAGCTCTAATTAAAACCTGTCTTGTGCACGGCTCTGAACAGTAACAAAGCTGTCATCCCAAACAATCACATAACAGTGGGAGCAAAAGGGGGGAAAAACTTACTCCTGCAATTTGGGATGGTGGTTGTTAGGGGAAGTTAGGTTGTTGAGAGAGGATTAAGGTGGTGGTGCTGGGGATCTTTCAAAAGTGTTCCTATCGTTGGATCACAGTTTGAAATCTGAAGACTTTTAACTATTTTCTCCCACCCCACCCCCACCCCTTTTATGTCCCTAGCCTTGCAAGCAACACCTGCAAACAAAAGTTCCAGGGGCCATGGTCACCAGACACATGGATACCACAAGTTGATTGAAACATCTGAAGGAAAACACAATATGCACACCACACACACCAAAAACAGAGAGGTGCCTTCTCCCTACGACCTTGTCCTTTAGGATCCGGCAGTGTTTTCCTGTGGGTCATAAATAACTCCCGCAATTACTTTAATTGGTTGCATATTTGTTGACACGAAAGGGGGGAGAAACCCTTTGCTGTCGTGGAGGAGGCGAATTTCAGCCGTAATTGAAGACTTCTCCCCTCGGCCATCCCTTCATTCCTCACCCCTGGTCACTCCATGTAGTTTAGTTGGTCCTGACAGCGGGGGACCTGGGGAATTGACAGGCTCTTTTACTGAATGAGCTTTGACAGCTCCCCACCCTCCACCAGCCAGATGCACATCTGTTCTGTTGGATGTCCCTGCATAGGTCTATCAATCAATTGGAAAGTTTATATCCCCCCCTGGGATCATTGAAGAGCCTGGTTCCTGGCAATAGTAAATGGTTTTTAATCCCCTCCAAAGGTTAGGATTTTGGGGGGGGAGACTGGTATGGGGGAGGGATGAAGAAAGTATGGGATGTTGTCAGGTAACTTGTATGGGTCAAGTGAGAAGCGGGCCAAATCTTTACAAAAAACCACAAAGCCACAAACGGCAATTGTGTTACTCACCCAGAGGTTCTCATCTGACATGTGTTCTACAGGTTTGACAAAAATCTTAAATCAGAAGCCCTGGGAGGCCTTGGGATGTGTGTATGCTAACACACTGTATAAATCAGTGAAGGAGAATTGGAAGGACTCATTAGAAAATAGGACCCCCAGCTAGAGCTGTAACTAAAGCAATGTGGTTGGGCTTTTCTTCCAGATTGCCCCAATTTTGAGAGTACTGAAACATCCCTTTGTCATCTGTACCCCAGGTGAGTTACACTCTCTCCATTCAAGGTAGAAAAATTTCTTCCTATAGCTCTGCCCCCAATAGCAAGTATGGGAGACCTAGGCCCTAGGAAGGAAGGTAGTGAATTATAGTCCTAAAAGCAGGCCAATAGGAATCAGACTCAGTGCCAGATGTTTGAACCTCCGTATGAACTCCAGATCACAGACTTTGGCAGTTCCCAAGGGTGTGGCTAGGAAGGA